>NC_135252.1:15792382-16417382 GCF_964204865.1 Styela clava | reverse complement strand
ACTTTTAGTAATGTATTAAGCTTGGAATTCGACTCAATATGTGATATTTTTTACCAGGATAGAATGTGGAGGAAAACAAGATCGGCGGCAAACAGTGATTGCCTCACAAAATGCTACGGAGTTGATCCTAACAGAAACTGGGACAATCACTGGAACTGTTAGTCATAATATTAAAACATAAATCACGTTTGTTAATTAACTTTCTAACTATTTAATATTATATGTTATTTTATAACAATCATCTTGTATATAACCTCCAAAGGAAGGAATTTGTTATGGTTTGCATATAGCAGGATTATTGCCGGGTCTTTATACACTCTTCAAGTCAAGTCAGCTTACGATATCATGGCATACACTGTAGGTCTTTGTATTCACTTGTATATACTGTATGCCATTCATGATTAATAGATTTCTTTTCAAAACACTCAGTGATAATCATTTATTCAAATACGGATTTTTACATTACTCGATAGATAGCCGATATTGATTACGAACACTGCCGTAAACATATTGCGCAACATGGATTATATGGAAACATTTGATTTCCTAGGTAAATTCAAAACCTCATATAAAATTGATAAATTTTAATTTTGAGCATGTAATCATTACAGATTACGGTGCCAACAATGCATTTAGGTTTGAATAATGCTAAACCAAACAGGACTGATTATTGTTAATCCACATAACGAATCATTTATATTCTTACTGTCATACTCCATCCGTCGGGAGAGCTGTTGAACCATGTGCTCATAAAGTGTAGTATGTGAAAGTACTTTATTGAAATATAACGAAACTATTGGTTTTAATTACGTATTGTATTTCATATCAGCTCCTGGAGGATCCAGCACTACATGTTGCAGTGACACATTCCGGGGACCAGCACCCTTTAGCGAGGTAAGTGCTTTAGAATCAAAATTGCAATTTTGCGAAGTACCTTGTCAGGTGCCATCGAAATCATAGATTGGAGATTTCTATTGAAAAAAGTCTTATGCGTGTTAATCAAAACAGCTTCACGACTACACCAGTATAATTGTGAAAGTTACAATAAAAGAATCTATTTCATTTCTTTAAGATATCCGTTGGCAAGAGAATGAAATATTTTATTGCAACAATGTTACAGAAACATATAAGACAAATTTACAACGTGGGGTATTATTTTTTTAGACAGAACATTTATGACAGGAAAAAGAATTATTGAAGTCAGAATACACTGCACAAAAGTTAATTGATTCACTATATCAGAATAAAATTTTTCGCTCTCAAACTTTTTACAGGTCGAGGTCTACAGCCAAAAGCAATTTGTGATGGGCATTCCAAATGTCAGAGCTTACATTGATGTTCATGCTTACAGCCAATATTGGATGTATCCATATGGATGGTCGGAAACTCCGACGAAGGACGCAACTAAACTGGTATGTAATCAATTATTTTTGTGAACCTTAACCAATCTTTTAAAACGAAGCCATTAAATCCCTCAAATATTTCGATCGTCACCACTGCTTGTCCCTAACTGGCCATCTGGTGTGTGCAACTCTTCGGTACCATACAATCTAGATTGACCAACATCATTATTTTCAAAAAATATTTAATAATAATTACCCAATCCGCCGATTCTTAATTAGATAATAAAACCTAAACATTATTGTAAAGGAACAAGTTGGACAAGACAGCATAGATGCCATCCGAGCTGTTCACGGCAAAATATATGAGACCGGATCTATCGCCAATGTTATTTGTGAGTTTCTGTTCATCAACTTCATATTGACCTTTTTATAGTATTTTATTGAATATGATAGTACTAACATTGTGAATTGGACAAAAGTACCAAATGACATTGGTTTATGTAATTCTGAGCCGAGAATAAATTTTATTTATTTTCAAATTTCAGTGCCGTGCTCGATAATATTTTGACGGTTTTTCACTGTTTTTTCAAAAATTTTCACTGTATAATTTATAAAATTCCTTGTATTCAAGATTCTAAACTTCTATTTTAACAGATGTGGCGACTGGAAGCAGTGCAGATTACTTCTATGAAGAGGGAATCACATGCTCATTCGCAGCAGAACTTCGAGATCAAGGACGTTACGGATTTGCCCTTCCAGAAGCGTAAGATATCATGTTATCTTTTTAAATATTGTCTTATTAGATTTATTGTCTTCTTATACCCCAATTTTAATATACTGTACAGGGTGGCATAAAAGTAGGTATACAGTTATTTTATTTATTTTTTATTACCTTCCAAGAAGCTAGAAAACTAATGTAAAATTCACACTAGATTTATTATCTAAAAAAATAAGCAATTTTTGTGGTACTCAAGTAACCCAAAGTGAACTGCAAGTAGCTTCAAAGCATATAAAATAGTTTAATAACTGTATACCTACTTCTGGGCCACCCTGATATATTCTTTAATTTCCTCACAGACAAATTTTACCGACTGGTGAAGAAGCGTTTGCTGGCCTGATGGTAATGGCACGAGCGGTTGCCGATGGAACGTGTTAAAAATCGCTGCTTCAAATTTGAAATTCTCAGCTGAATTGCTTATTACTTTATAATTATATATAGCTCAAATGAAAAAATAGCTTAGTTTGGGGAGGGGTTGCCAACACGCAATATATCAATGCTAAACTGTTTGTTAATTTAGGCTGTTACCATCGAAAATATTTCATGATTTTGGCTTGCAATGAAATAAAACTAGGGATCATTTGATGCATAATAATAATGAATGTCTGCCGTCTAATATTGTAATTTTTATTAGAATGTTTCTATAACGAATAAAGACACTGTTTAAATTGTTATTGTTTGCGATTTGAGAATCTTAAATCAAGCGGGAACAACTAAATGAATACGCCATGGAAAACGTTGATTTTGTGATCGCAGTAAAAATGCCTCTTGTACGATGCTAAATAGTAGCCAGATCTGAGATACCGAATCGAAAGCATAGGCATAAACTATAGACAGGAGTGCAATATCATTTAGCAAAAGATCATCACTCCAACGGCGTAGGACAGGGGTCGGCAACCTACGGCCCGCGGAGCACTATAATCCGGCCCGCGACGCTTCACTAAATTATGGTAACAGAACATCCGTTTTGACGAATATATTCTTTATATTATAACCTAACAATTATATAATTCACAATTACTCGTTTATTGAGCATATAATTTAATTATAATTAAGCAAATGGCAACAAAACGCAGAAAAGTTGATGCTAAGTGCAAAGGGTTCAATGGCGCCAAATGGAAATTCAAATGGAATTTTATGAGATGCAATGAGGAAATAAATCTATACTCTATTTGAGAGATGTATCACTGCTTGATTTTTATTATAAAAAGTACCATCCGTTCGATTTTTCAACTTTTTAAAAATATGTGCGGCCCGCCAATGACCTGCAACCTTAATTTTGGCCCGCGAGCGACAAAAGGTTGCCGACCCCTGGCGTAGGACGTAGGTACTAACTGATGCTATCACTCAACTAAAAATACAGAATGATCCTATGTGCGAGTAACACAATAAACGCTTCGGAAAGCCCGTTCCCAAAAGATCATTGAACCTTTGTTGCTTACCCTTATTGCAGTAATGGACATCAGTGGGTCAGTTTATCCGCAGTTACTCTATTTATATGACCATCACGCCAAACATTAGCTAAATAAATGGAAAATAAAACACGAAAAATAGACACTTGAAAAAAAATTCCAGAGCTCAATGACAGAGGTACGGCTCCCTAGAAACTCAGAAATGAGAGAGCGCCATGCGTGAAAAATTCAGTTGCCAGATTATCCGTCGGCATCGCTCTTATTTTATATTATTTATTTTCAGGGATGACCAAAACCGAATAGTTCACTATTTCGAATACATTCGAAATTATTTTTTTCGAATATGAAATTTCGAATACTTCGAAAATAAAATCCATTAATTGAAGCTTATCTAAATGTATGTAGGAATTTCCATACAATAAGCAATGGAATAACTGCTATCTACAAGTTACAACCTAGCTATATTACCAGGCATTTCATATTTGCAGATTATTGCAGTATATATATATATTATATACCATGAGTCATGTTAACAGAATTAAATTAATACGGCAATAGTGGTATCGATGATGGATTTGAATATTTGCGCAACACAAAATCATCCTAAAAAAACGCCCATATATTTAAATACCAACCATTATCCAAACTATTTGCCAAAAAGCGGGATAAAGTATGAGTTATTTTTCCGACTTGTGACAATTTTTTCGTGAGTACAAAAATACGAATCAAAAATTAATTATATTCCGGAACTTTACCACACATTTTAAGTCCTAAGATCGCCCTTGTATGTTTGAGTAATAATACTTTTATTATTTTATAAATATGAAAATAGGAATCAAAAACTATTTATAATCGGGTAGTTTGCCACACAATTTATGTACACAAATTGCCGTGATATTGTGCCGAATATAATTAGTTTTTGATTCTCATGTTCGTACTCGCGAAAAATTGTCACAAGTCGGAAAAATAATTTATATTTAATCTCGCTCTTGAGAACTAATTTGGATAATGGTTGCCATTGGTTTGTATTTAAAAGTATGCACTTTTTACTAGGATGATTTTGTGCTGCGCAAAATATTCGAATCCATGACCGATACCACTATTTAAAATGCCTTACCGTGTTAATTTAATTCTATTATCATAACTTAAATGTTGGTAAATCGGGCAGTTTACCACACATTTTAGGGTCACAGATCGCCGTTGCATTTTAGAATTATAATAGTTTAATTATTTTGTAAATACGAATCCGAAATTATAATTGGGCAGTTTACCACGTATTTCATGTCCACAAATACCTGTGGTATTTGGTATTAATACTTTCATTATTTTATCAATATAAAAATAGGAATAAATATTTAATAAAATCGGTCAGTCCACCACACATTTTATGTCCACAGATTGTCGATACCAGTACCAGTTATGGATTGCATTATTTTGCGCAACAAAAAATCATCCTGGTAAAGGATCGATACTTTTAACTATCGTTATCAGAATTATTTGCCAGAAATTATTTTCTGATAAATCGACTTGTTTTTCCAACTTGTGACAATTTATTGGATATCGTAACAATGACTGCTATAAATACCGTATTTCCCGGCTAATAAGTCTACATGGCAAATTGGACGATGTCTATTTTTAGCACTCAAAAAAGGGGTTTTTCCATAGGCCTCCAATAAGACGGGTAGAAAAAATTGTGTCCCTGTTGTTCAGTTATGCTGATATGCGCTAATAATTTTAAATGTTTAGAACCAGATCATGTTAGTTTGGTAGAATCATACTCACAGAATTACGGTAACTATTTTTAACAATTGAGCGGTAAATTTAAGTTGTAAAGCGGCAATCATTTTGGACAACCTATTAACCAGAATGTTGAAATAATTTTGGAATGTGATAAGTAATACACTGTACGTCCACGGGTTATTTCACAGCTGTGTTTTCCTGTCGTGTTCTGCTGAATCGGCGAAACGAAAGGGTCACAAATCACTTTATCTCGGTGACCTAGAAAAGCGACTTATTAGCCGGGGAAATACAGTAATTGTCAATTTTTTGACGTAATGGAAATGAATTTGTAAATTAGAAGCCTCGTAGACGAATGTCGGCAATGTCCACCCACGCAAACGTGCAAATGTGTCGCAACACTATGCGACGTACGGTCGCACAGAATATAAACAATCAAAGTGCCGATTCATCGTCATTACAATACGCGTAAAAATCCGTTTGAAGATTCCCGTAAAACGAAACACCACGTTTACGGCGAAAAGTGGCTACTATTCGGAATTATTCGAAAATCAGCCGAAAATGTATTCGAATACTTTGATATTCGAATATTCGGTTCATTTTGGACAACCCTGTTTATTTTCTTTTTGAAGAAGCTTAAATAAAAAAGAGATGTTATTGATGTAATCCGTACACAAATCTGGAAACTCATTGGTTTTTAAAATGTTAACACAATCTCATTCTAAATTTACAATTTTGTTTAGCAAAATCTAGCTTCTGTATAAGGGCTCATTCAATTACGATGAAAAAAGAAAGCAATCAACACATTCTGACGCAAAGTAGTTTTATTCGTAGCCAAACTTAGGTGCCTAAATAACTTGCATAATTAAAATGTGATGGCGTATTTTCAAAATCCGATGAATATAGCAATTATATATATATGCATAATTGTGTCGACGCAAAAAAAATTTTCAATACAATACTTTAAAACATTTCCTTTCATCAAAATCTAAAAATTTAACAAGAATATTATAGTGAAAAAGTGATATAGTTTATAGAATTTTGAAACTATTATATATACAAAGCTAAGCTACTTTGTACACGAATATTATATATCTTTAAAAAAAGCACAAATTATAAACGATCACTAATGTATAGTACCACGGTCTAACGAGTGCCCAAAATATCTCTTTACAAATTAATTTGATGTCGCAGCTGATAGTCTAAAATAAAAGGACCGGTTATAGTTTAGTCCAGTCCAGTTTAGTCCAACTACGACCCGCTGGCCAAATCCGGCCCGCGACGCTTCACTGAATTATATTAACAAAACAACCGTATTGACGATTATATTCTTTACGTAACAGAATTTGTTTTGAGACACTAAATTCTATTATAACCTAACAAGTATATAATTCACAATCACTCGTTTAATGAGCCTATAAATTGATTATAATTGTGCAAATGGTTTAATGGCGTAGAAACTAATCAAATGATCAGTCTTCGCGTGCTGCTTGAAATTTAACTGAAATCTGTGTGAAAAAATGTGATTCATTGGCCACTCTCTCGGTTTTTAACTCCCTAAAAATATGTGCGGCCCGCCAATGACTTGCAACCTTTAATTTTGGCCCGCGGACGACAAAAGTTTGCCGACCCCTGGTTTAGACAGTTCACAGTTGCCGAGCTCAGCGGCAGTCTGATTAATAGGTCCCGAATAAATATTCTGAAACGGCACTGATCACAGTTTCAGAGTTGATTGCCAGAGTTAGACTGTTTTAATAGGCTGATCATTGTTCATAGTTCGTCGAGTTTAGCTCAGTTGAGATCGAATTCAAATGCTGTAGTGAGGAACCGCCTATATATTGTGACAGTCACTTCCGTGGGATTTGCAAGACGATTTATCTGTAAAACAAATATACTAATGTCACAAATATTTCAGGACATAAGTTACTTAATAATATAAATTATAAAAGATACAACAAATACAATACCAAAATAATTAATCGTCTGATAAAGCATGTAAAATTGTTTCATTGTGTTGATTTGATGTTAAAGGTGGGTTAGCAAGCAACATTTTATGGGGGGAATTCGATTCTACATTTTGTTTTAGGATTCTCGACGTTTTCTATTTACATGAACTCGACTTAGTTTTCGAGACTCGAATTTTTATGAAAATTGACCCGTCAGAAATCGATGATGACGTAGTAGTGAGAACTCGTCAACGGAGTTTTACATTAGGTTAAAGGCATTTTGGGCGATTCGCGTTTTTATTTTGGACGGTGTGTCAGTGACTTAGTTCTATTGGGTTATTTGGGTATTACAGTTTAAAACGGCGTAGTATGTTGAAACCTATACCAGTATTTTCAATTAATTTCAGTGCAATGTTGTCAATGACTGTGAACTCTTTCTGCTGAACTATTACGGTATTGCTGTATTGTAACATATTCTAATATTTTTAGTATTCTTTGTATATGAATACACTCTGTATCGGGTTTTGTTCTCTCTTGTGAATCTATAATCCGTTATTTTTTGTTACATCGCCAGTACACGGTACCGTACAGTAAATTGACGTTATATCTAAACTGCGCAACAGTAAATATCCTATTCCTGTATTAAAATGCCTAGTCGTTGTGTAATTGGAGGTTGCTCCAACACTCACAGAGATGGTGTATCATTGCACAATTTTCCCAAGGATGAAGCAAGAAAAAAAATCATGGGATGGCTTCGCCATCGTCAGTTTATCAAGTTCCTCGAAGAAATAGATCACCAAGACTTGCTTTATCATTCTCACGTACATTGGTTAAGTTTGGGGGAAGCGTGTGAACGTGTATGACCTCTTCGCTTATAAAGTGTACACCAATGTTTTGAGGCTACAAATCGAAATTGACTTTATTATCAGAACAACTATCTAACAATTGATTTGCGCATTTCCCCACCCTAGTGACTATGAAGGACGCACCCAAGCACGCTATAAAATATAGAAAATTACTGAATGATCTCCATAAAGAATTCTGCCGGAGATTCGGAGATTTCGAAAAACTCCAAGAATCGTTTCAAATTGTTTGGTCTCCTTTTACACAAGTCACTGCAATAGCACCACAAGAGCTACAATTAGAATTGATCGATACTCAATGTGACTATGTTTTGAAAGAGCTTGAAAAAGAATGACTTTTAGGCTTCCCTGAGTGATGTCAGGTTTCGAAATATACGACAATCGGCTCAGAGAATGTTGGTGTTATTTGACTCCACATACATTTGTGAACAGACCTTTAGTCTGATCAATGAGCATATATACAATGAGTGGAAACTTGCAAAGATTTGCTCATTTTGGTATTGTTCCCTGCATTTTTTACGTCGTCCGGCTAAATGGTTCGTTGCATATTAAGAAAACGCATTGCTCGCTGCCAAAATCCCTTGCTTCAGCCGAGTCGGGTGCGAAATTGGCCGTATTGAGGTCTTTAATTCTTCAATACATATTTGGTTTTGGGTTTCGAAGTATGGTACGCTGAAAGCATACAACTATGAGCATATGCTTATTGGGAATGCATATCTATTAGACAGAAAACGTAGCTACAGTACAGAATATGAACCAGTCGCCCAGTGGGGTGCGGTTATTTATGTATTTATTAGGATAATGAGGATAAGGATTTACATATTTATCCCGGGGGAAAGGAAAGCCGATAAGACGACTTATCCATATGGCGAACCACGGCCTCTCGTCCGGTTACCATTCTAAGTCGGGCATGGGATTAGTTATATTGTTTGTTTTCGGAAGCATGGACTTGTTGGTGGAGGAAGCCGTAACCGACCAGCGGTTACGTGAATCACCCAACGGCGGCGAGGAGTCCAGCAATCCTCTTGCACATAACCATCCCTGCATGGGATTCGAACCTGCGGACCCATGCAGAGTAATTAGAGGTGCGGTGGCGAGCGTATTCCTAACGCTTAGCCCGTTGAGCCACACCGCCGCGCATGGGATTTACATATTTATCCAAGGGTAGAGGAAAGCCGAGAAGAATGCCTAAATATATGACAAACCACGGCCTCTCTCAATCATAGCTCTGTCCTCCATATGAATCACATGGCTCTGCGAGCTATTCGTTTACTTATTAAAAATACTGATTTTAAATATATTTCTCTGGGATATCTTGCCATTGAAAACAAAAGCCAGAAATTGGAAGAATAGCAGAGAATGAAATGTGTGTATTATGTAATGAAGAACCTGAGTTTGTTTCACATATTTTCATGTATTGTAAATTTACAAAAAATATTTATGAGGATTTTGTTTTGGATATATTAAAATTGATTAGAATACATTTTGTTATCAATATGATTCTTGCATATTATTTAATTTCAACGATCCTTATAATAGTATAATCCCGGCCGATACGTATTGTCTGCCATTGCTGCTGTCGCGTTTGTGACAAACCAATCATCGTCTATCCCTGCTATCACAGAATACACCGAATAGTTTTTCATAAATGTAGCAACATTTATTTAGATGCTAGGATATTACCACCGTTCTGTTCAAAATGAAATGAACTTTCAAACGTTTTCATTCATATATGATTATCGTAGTTCCATTTGACTCAATCAATGAGCATATATACAATGAGTGGAAACTTGCAAAGATTTGCTCATTTTGGTATTGTTCCCTGCATTTTTTACGTCGTCCGGCTAAATGGTTCGTTGCATATTAAGAAAACGCATTGCTCGCTGCCAAAATCCCTTGCTTCAGCCGAGTCGGGTGCGAAATTGGCCGTATTGAGGTCTTTAATTCTTCAATACATATTTGGTTTTGGGTTTCGAAGTATGGTACGCTGAAAGCATACAACTATGAGCATATGCTTATTGGGAATGCATATCTATTAGACAGAAAACGTAGCTACAGTACAGAATATGAACCAGTCGCCCAGTGGGGTGCGGTTATTTATGTATTTATTAGGATAATGAGGATAAGGATAAGGATTTACATATTTATCCCGGGGGAAAGGAAAGCCGATAAGACGACTTATCCATATGGCGAACCACGGCCTCTCGTCCGGTTACCATTCCAAGTCGGGCATGGGATTAGTTATATTGTTTGTTTTCGGAAGCATGGACTTGTTGGTGGAGGAAGCCGTAACCGATCAGCGGTTACGTGAATCACCCAACGGCGGCGAGGAGTCCAGCAATCCTCTTGCACATAACCATCCCTGCATGGGATTCGAACCTGCGGACCCATGCAGAGTAATTAGAGGTGCGGTGGCGAGCGTATTCCTAACGCTTAGCCCGTTGAGCCACACCGCCGCGCATGGGATTTACATATTTATCCAAGGGTAGAGGAAAGCCGAGAAGAATGCCTAAATATATGGCAAACCACGGCCTCTCTCAATCATAGCTCTGTCCTCCATATGAATCACATGGCTCTGCGAGCTATTCGTTTACTTATTAAAAATACTGATTTTAACTATTTCTCTGGGATATCTTGCCATTGAAAACAAAAGCCAGAAATTGGAAGAATAGCAGAGAATGAAATGTGTGTATTATGTAATGAAGAACCTGAGTTTGTTTCACATATTTTCATGTATTGTAAATTTACAAAAAATATTTATGAGGATTTTGTTTTGGATATATTAAAATTGATTAGAATACATTTTGTTATCAATATGATTCTTGCATATTATTTAATTTCAACGATCCTTATATATAGTCATATAGATACTGTTGATTTGGATGCAATTATACTTTTGTAATCAATAGTGAGATATAAAATTTTGACCATGAGAAATTCTATTATATTCGAAAATAAAACACCCCATTTTGCCTTTCTCAAAAAGCAGATAAAAATGGCCATAATATGTAGAAAAATATAGAGAATTATAGAATAAACAACCCATTTGAGAGGGAATTGAAAAATTTATGTAAAGCGTTATTTCAAAAATAAAATTATATGTTTATGATATGTATTTTATATTTACTAATTTCATTTTTATTGTTTTATATCAATGCATTTATTAAAATAACCTAATTATGGTATGGATTACTACTGGAATTGAACAAAATAAATACTGAATCATGGATGCAACATGGAATATGAACTTATTTATATTAACCGTAATTAAAATCACTCAATGAGTGAACGAATGAGCATACTGTAATGCTTATTGGGAATACATACCATTTATTAGGCAGAAAACTTAACTACAGAACAGAATATGAACCAGCCAAGTGGTGACCTGGGATATTGTATTCATTGATATAGATAGTTTATTTTGAAAAGTCCACAATCTGACAATACAAACAAATAAAAAATGGAGAGTTCTGGGGAGCGAGCAAAACCTTTAAAAAAGTTTAAAACACGATGAGTATCATGTGCCCGCCGTGTTATAGCAAGTAGTAATGTGTAATGAATTTAATTCACTGTGGTAAATGAATTGCTATCTTTTTATTTGTTATGAGCACACTTGCTGGAACTCCATAATCTATTATTTTATTTGTTAGTAACACTTTTTATAAAAATATCAAATTGTTTATCATACTTGCATCCATATTTCGCCCTAAATTCTATGACACTTTCTCTGTATCCAAATATCTATGTACATGACCACATTATTTATTTTTTAGTAATACTTCGTTTAAAAGTATCTTAATGTTTATTATACTTGCTATTCTGGTATTTAATCAATTTTTTGCCTTGAATTTTATTCTATGATACTTTCTCTGTATCCAAATATCTATATGTATATGAGCACTTTATTTATTTTTTAGTACCGGTAATACTTATTTAAAAATAACCTATTGTTTATCATTGCTATTTCAGTATATTATCAATATTTCGCCTTAAAATTCATTCTATGATACGTGCTCTGTAGCCGAATATAGATATGTACATGAGCACTTTATTTCATATCATAAATCCTGATCATGTATTAATGTGTGTCACTATCCTCCAAATCACTTGCCAGTCATAATCAAGTATTATAATTTGATGTGTTCAAATTATAGTGTATAAAGAAATATACTCATGATTTCATTACTATTATCAAATGTTTATAATTAAAGTGCTATAATAATAGAATTTTCCTCATCTTTGCTCATAAAAAACCCATGTCCTATCACATTAATTTTTAGTAGACAAATTTTCCAAATAATAGGTATCCTTGCTAACCCATTTTTATGCAGTTGATATGCAATACATGTCAACTTATCAGCTGAATAAATGATGATCTTAGGACAAAACATGATTATTTAGTACCGTACTTTCCAAATCAAAAATTCTTGTGAATACGGTATATGAGAGCTATTGAAGAATTTAACACCGAACCTGTTAAATGACCCCAAATGTTGTAACGTTGTCTCCCAGTCAAACACCTGAGCATCTGTTTTTTTTTATTATAATTCATATATGTTCATGGTTTGACGAACGAAATAAACTCTCTCTCTCTATTAGTTTAAAATACTGACTTCTGGACTTGGCTAATTTTATACATATCAAAACTTGTAAATATTTGCATATCAAAACTTGTCATTTATTTCGTTCCATCCATGTATTTTCAACTGTTTTTCCAATAAAACGCACTTATGCCTTACTGTTATTTGTAGCTTATTATTGTTAGCTAACTATTTTGAGGTGGGGCGCAAGACTTCACAAATTCTAAAAAGGGGGTGCGGCTTGAAAAGTTTGGGAATGCTTGTATGTAGTAGACCCTAACCTGGTACACATGGTTCCGGTGTCTACCAACTGGGTTTACATACTTCAATTTGTATTACAGTTGTAAAACAGAAAAAAGCTGGATGTCGGTCTTATTCCATCTGTAAATTTACCAAAATCTCCACAAAGAATGAACAATGTGCCAGACCATGTGTATTATCGATGAAATGAAAAGTGACATATGAAAAATACAGAAGCTGTAGAAAATATTTTGCATTCCAAAAAAATTAGTTCACATATTAAATATTTTACATTACAAAAAAAATGGTGCTCCAGAAGTATGTGTACCAATATGAAGGTAACTAATTTTGTTCGCCTATTTTATATCAAGTTGTGTAAATGGACTAAATTCTATCGGTAGGGGATATTCACTTGTGTAACACAGACAATTCCCGAACTTTTAATAGAACAAAAATAAGGAGAATCGTAACCTAACCTGGTACACATACTACAAGAGTACCGAAAAAACAGCCCACATAGTAAAAGCAGTTATGGAAATACTTTACATTGCAGAAAAATTAATTCACATAGTAAATAGCAGACGCAAGATGTATTTTGCATTGCAGAAAAAATAGCTCACATAGTTAATAGCAGTCCTGAAATATTTCTCACTATTGATGACAAAAGTATAATTGCATCCAAATCAACAGTATCTATATGACTATATAAAGGATCGTTAAAATTAAATGATATGCAAGAATCAAATTGATAACAAAATGTATTCTAATCAGTTTTAATATATCTAAAACAAATTCTTCATAAATATTTTTTGTAATTTACAATACATGAAAATATGTGAAACAAACTCATGTTCTCCATTACATAATACACACATTTCATTCCCTGATTTTCTTCCAATTTCTGGCTTTTGTTTTCAAAGGCAAGATATCCCAGAGTAATTTATAGTTAAAATCAGTATTTTTAATAGGTAAACGAATAGCTCGCAGAGCCATGTGATTCATATGGAGGACAGAGCTATGATTGTGAGAGGCCGTGGTTCGCCATATATTTAGGCATTCTTCTCGGCTTTCCTCTCCCATGGATAAATATGTAAATCCCATGTTATATCAATGAATAAATACATAAATAACCGCACCCCTCTCGGCGACTGGTTCATATTCGGTTCTGTAGATACGTTTTCTGCCTAATAGATATGCATTCCCAATAAGCATATGCTCATAGTTGTATGCTTTCAGCGTACCATACTTCGAAACCCAAAACCAAATATGTATTGAAGAATTACAGTCCTCAATACGGCCAATTTCGCACCCGACTCGGCTGAAGCAAGGGATTTTGGCAGCGAGCAATGCGTTTTCTTAATATGCAACGAACCATTTAGCTGGACGACGTAAAAATGCAGGGGACAATACCAAAATGAGCAAATCTTTGCAAGTTTCCACTCATTGTATATATGCTCATTGGTCTGATGAATAATTTCAACAAATGTAAACACAGATCTCAATTGACCGTTCCTCATCTCAAATCTATTTTGAAATTGTCAAAACCAAATTTTGATATTGCAAAATTTTGTCCCCCGGTCCAAAAACCTTGCCCATCTCTGATTTAGATTTTGCCATTTCAGATAGTAACACAACAGTTTAAACACACTCAGAAACTGCAGAGACGTGGAAATCATAGTGAACGTTCAGAACTAGACATATATTCAGCTTTAGGTTTTATATTATTGTGAAGCTGCTTCTTTCTAATTATTCAATATCTGTTGCAGAAGCCAATCCTCTTACGGTACAAGATCTGTCGACTTACAATGTGATCTGGTAGTTGCCCGTTACAGTTCTTCAAAACACAGGTGGACTCTGACACTTATGAAAATTGATGACGACTCAAGTACAGACGGTTGCTCAGACTTAAATAGTGTTTCAGATGAGTTATGCAGTGGGTAAGTATTGATCCTTGACGGCAAATTTCATATACATTTTCATTTGATTTTTAATTATTTTCTAGAGAAGGAGAGTCATACGAGATTATAAAGGAGAAATGAATCGTTAGTCGACGGAAACTCCTGCAACTCTTTGCTAGTTGTGAAAAGTGCTTGGGAATGTGTACCGTTGATGTGGAAAAGGATGGTATGGATCAATGCTATCTGTTGCCAGTATGGGTATGTATAATCAGCATTAGGAAAGCCAGGATCTTATTGGTGGTATACCAGAGGGAAATAACCTCTTGTCTGCCTCAATTTTGTTTGGGGGAGTTTGTCCCAAAAAAGTATTAAGATCACTTGTAAATAGGCATAAAAACCATCGCTTACAGGTTCATTAATCTTCTGTTGGCTTAAAACGTTTTTTAAGAAAAATTGTTATCAAATTACAAATTATAAAACGTCATTTAGGCCCAAAAATAAAAAACGACTAGGTCCAGACTGGAAAAGGAATGATGCGGCCTGCAAAAAACGGCTTTTGGATCCAGCCTACTAAAACAAAAACGGCTAGATTCAGCATGCACAAAAAAACGACTAGATCCAACCTGCAAAACAGACAGCTAGATCCGGCCTGCAAAAAAAGGCTAGATCCAGCACGCAAAACAAACGGCTAGATCCAGCATGTAAAACAAGAAACGGCTAGATCCAGCCAGGAAAACAAACGACTAGATACAGCCTGCAAAATCAAAAACGACTAGATCCAGACTGGAAGAGGAATGATCCGGCCTGCAAAAAAAAAACGGCTGGTGGATCCAGACTGCAAAAACAGTTAGATCCATCCTGCAAAACAAACGGCTAGTTCCAGTCTGCAAAAACGAAAACGGCTAGATCCAGCATGCAAAAGAAAAACGGCTACATCAAGCCTGCAAAAAAAAACGGCTACATTCAGCCTGCAAAAACGGCTAGATCCAGCATGCAAAACAAACGGCTAGATCCGGCTTGTAAGAACAAAAACGGCTAGATCCAGCCAGCAAAAATCAAATCGGACCCGCCTAGAAATAAAAAAACGACTAGATCCACACTGGAAAAAGAATGATGCGGCCTGCAAAATTAACGGCTGGTGGATCCAGCCTGCTAAAACAAAAACGGCTAGTTCCAGCCAGCAAAAATCAAATCGGCAAGATTCAGCCTGCAAAACAAAAACGGCTAGATACATCATGCGAAACAAACGGCTAGATCCGGCCTGGAAAAACAAAAATTGCTAGATCCAGCATGCAACACAAAACCGGCAAGATTCAGCCTGTAAAAGCAATAACGACTAGATCGAGTCTGCAAAAACAAAAACGTCTACATTCAACCTGCAAAAACGTACAAAATCAGAATAGGCTAGATTCCGCTTGCAAAAACAAACAACTAGATCCAGTATTCCAAAACAAACGGCTAGATTAAGCTTGAAAACAAAAACGGCTAGATCCAACCCGCAAAACAAGCAACTATATCCAGCCTGTACACAACAAGCGGCTAGATCCAGCCTGCAAAAACAAAAACGGCTACATCCAACCTGCAAAAAACAGAAACGGCTATTTCCAGCCTGCAAAATTCAGCATGAAAAAACAAACACGGCTAGATCTATCGTGCAAAAACCAGAACTTTTGGATCCAGCCTCCAAAAACAAAAACTGTTAGATTGACCCTTCAAAAACAAAACCGACTAGATCGGTCATGCAAAAACAAAAACAGCTAAATCCTGCCTAAATATTAAAGACGACTAGATCCAGACTGGAAAAGGAATGATCCGGCCTGCAAAAAAACGGCTGGTGGATTCAGCCTGCTAAAACAAAATCGGATATATTCAGCATGCAAAAAAACGGCTAGATCCAGCATGCAAAAAAACGGCTAGATCCAGCATGCAAAACAAAATAGGCTAGATCCGGCATGCAAAAAAAACGGCTTGATTGAGGCTCAGCCAGCAAACGGCTAGATCCAGCATGCAAAACAAAATAGGCTAGATCCAGCCTGCAAAAACAACTAGATTCAGTTTGAAAAACCAAAAACGGCAAGATCCAGCTTGCAAAACAAAACGTCTAGATCAGTGGTTCTTAAACTTTTTGAGCCGCGCCCCCCTTTGAAAAATCGTACAGATTTCGCGCCCCCCCCCCCCCTAAATTGAGGCACAAACATGCATTCAACGAAACAAGATTTTATTCACAAATAACGTCAATGAGAGGGGTGAATCTGTTTTTGCAAAACAAGTAATTTAATTCGAGGAACTGTAGCAGATAACGCACATCTCATATCTGATTCACATTGAAGTTTATTCCGTTGTTTTGTCTTTATATTCACCAGAGTAGAAAACCCGCTTTCACAAAGGTAGGTAGATGAAAACGGAAGCAGAGTGCGTATTGCTACGCTACCTACTCTCTTATATATGCGTACATATTTTGCCCAGAAGTCGGTTAGCGGCATGGCTTCAAAGTCGTCTTTTGCAGATGAATCAAATTTCATATCCAAAAATTCTTCTTGCAAGTTGCTTGGAAGAATGTCTTCATCGACACGAAATGGATCTCTTGTAAGTTTCCATTCTGGAAGTTCTGTGTCATTCAAATCTGGAAAATAGCGTTCAAATTCTTCTTTTAAAAGACGTAGGTGGGACACAATATCGCTCTTGAAATCACCATCAAGCTTGATTTGTTTTTCGTCAAGAGCAGTATCGAGATTGGAGAATGAGGCCGCGTTTCCTTGTTGAGCTCGGCGATACCATAATTCAAGCTTCGCTATGTAAGCACGAATGAAACCGTAGTCAGTTATTCGATTAGTTTCTCTGCCTTGTAATAGTAGATTTAATTTATTCAGAGATTCAAAAATGTCCACAAGGTAGGCCATGACCAGCACAAATTCATCTGATTTGAAATAAAGGAGAAGATCGTATTTTTCCTGAGCTTCCAGAAATAGCGTAAGCTCATTCCTCATCTCATACACACGTGCTAACATGTTTCCTTTCGATAGCCACCGAACATTTGTATGGAAAAGCAGATTCTCGTAATTACAATCCATATCTTTACAGAATTTGGCAAACATTCGTGTATTGACGGCACTAGTTTTAATGTAGTTGACGGTTCGTATTATTATCGCAAGCTTATCTTTCATCGAAGTAGAGAGAGTCTTAGAAGCCAAAGCCTCTCGATGGATGACACAGTGCGATCCAATAACGTCGGAATTTTTTTGTTTTATTCTGGCAATAAATCCACTACAAGATCCTATCATAGCCGGCGCACCGTCAGTGCAGACACCTACAAGTTTATCCCATTTCAATTCATTATTTTCAAAAAATTCAGCAACAAGTTTGAATACATCTTCAGCTTTAGAGGTCGTCTCGAGAGGTTTGCAAAGGAGCATGTCTTCTTCAATTGAACTTGATCCTACAAAACGGACATATACCAACAACTGACACAAGTTGGCAACATCAGTAGTTTCGTCACATTGTATGGCGAAAAATGGCGACAGCTTTATTTTTTCGATAACCTGAAGTTCAATGTCGTGTGCAATTTCATCAATTCTTGTTTTAATTGTAGAATCCGAAAGAGAAATCTTTGCAAGTTTCTTACTGCTCGCCTCTCCCAAAACAAGACTAGCAGTTTTTAAAATACTCGGTTTTATCAATGTCTCCCCTATACTGTGCGGTTTTTTCTGCTTCGCAATCATATGAGCAGTTTCAAAAGAAGCTTCTACTACTTTTGCAGAAGGCGACTGACAAAATGAATTTATGCTACAAGTCCTCATTTTTTTAAATGAATCCTTTTTGCTTTGAAAAAAAGCTAAAGGTTTTTCCTGATGTGCAGGGTGCTTTGTTTTAAGATGTCGCTGTAAGCGAGTTGGCCTCATAGCGTCATTGCTGAGATTTTCAAAGCACAAAATGCATTGCGGTACAACCTCGCCCTTCACTGTGGTATATATGAAGCCATACCTAAGATAATCTTCATCATACTTTCTCTTTTTCCCGCTCATTTTGCAATACAACTAAATTTCAACTAAATCTAAACTAAATGCAATAAATGATAACGTAAAAACTCACTCAATTGTTAAACTACTTCATAACATCACTACTGAGCTATATTCAAAAGTCAATCTACTGTTTCTGACAATACACAACGATTGCAGACTTCATGGCTTGCTCAACTTCTCAAATATTCAAAGCCAATCTACCTGATGAGATTACAAACAATACAGTTTACAAAATGGAAAAGTGCAATTAAATATATGTACGTTTTCAGCCCAAAGAAAAGATATACATCAAATGGTCAAAACTGTCAATTTTATCCAAAACTAAATACCGTGTGCCGCTTACAGATACTTATGGCATAAGTTAGGTCATCACAGAGTTTGCGGTATCAAGTTTTATTACTTATTGCAACTAATCTACAGCTCATCGAAAAATATGATGAAAATTAAGGTATTCGACATACAGCTATTTTTGGAGGCACAACTGAAAGCTGTCAAATAGGCTAATACACAAAACCACGAAAACGACAAAACGTTAACAGCCATGCTCGAACATCTGTCTGACCGACTTCTATTGTACCGTCATTGTTGACTTAATGCTGATTGGTCATTGTTACGACACTAAGCAAGGAAATCAATGCTCGCAGAACCGTTAACACAGTAATCAATTTCAACGCATATTCACGCATGCTTATCCTATTTTGCCACGCGTAGTCTGGTAGTGAGTAGTGAAAGAAAAGGGTCATTTTGCATCATTTTACGACACAAAATTATAAAGCAACAAGACGACGAGTTAAATGAAATTTCAAAATATTAAATTGGCTAAGCAAAATAAAGTCTCAAGTGTGGTTTCTTGAAATCTTTCGCGCCCCCCCTAAAATCTTCTCGCGCCCCCCAGTTTAAGAACCACTGGTCTAGATCCAACCTGCAAAACGGCTAGATCCAGCCTGCAAAAACAAAAGAGGATCAATCCTCCAAAGGAAAACGGCTAGATCCAGTCTGCAAAAACAAAAACGGCTGAATTCAGCCTGCAAAAACAAACACGGGTATAATCACCAGGTTAAAACACTTAGATCCAGCATGCAAAACCAAGCGACTAGATCCAGCCTGCAAAAACAGTTAGATCTATCCTGCGAAACAAACGACTGGATCCAGTCTGCAAAAACAAAAAACGGTTAGATCCATCCTGCAAAAACAAACTCCAGCCTGTAAAAGCAAAAACAATCTGATCCAGAATGCTAAAAAGCGGCTAGATTCAGCCTGCCAAAATAAAAACGACTATTTACAGCTTGCAAAAACAAAAACGGTTAGATCCAACCTGCAAAACCCAAAATTGCTATATCCAGCCTGCAAAAACATACAGAAGGAAAATAGGCCAGATCCCGTCTGCAAAAACAAACAACTAGATCCAGCCTATAGAAACAAACGGCTAGATTCAGCCTGCAAAACAAATGGCTAGATCCAGCCAGCAAATACAAATGTCTAGATCCAGCCAGCAAATACAAACGGCTAGATTCAGCCTGCAAAACAATCGGCTAGATCCAGCCTGCAAAACAAATGGCTAGATCTAGCCTGCAAATACAAACGGCTAGATCCATCATGCAAAAACAAACGTCTACATTCAGCCTACAAATGAAAACGACTAGATCTAGCCTGCCAAAACAAAAACGACTACATCCAGCTTGCAAAAACAAAAACGGCTAAATCCAGCCTGTAAAAACAAAGAAGACCCAAAATCGACTAGATCAAGCATGCAACAACAAAAACTGCTATATCCGGCCTGCAAAAACAAGCGACTACACCACGCCTGTACAAAACAAGCGGCTATATCCAGCCTGCACAAAACAAAAACGGCTTGATCAAGAAAACAAAAACGGCTAGATCCAGCCCGCACAAAACAAAAACGGCTTGATCTAGAAAACAAAAACGGCAAGATCCAGCCTGCAAAAACGACTAGGTTCAGCCTGAGCTGCTAGATCCAGCCTGCAAGAGCAAAAACGGCAAGGTCTAGTCTGCAATAAAAAGTATGGCTAGATCCAGCCTGCAAAAACAAAAAACGATTATATCCAGCCTGCAAAGACAAAAACGGCTAGACCCAGCCTGCAAAAGCAGGCTTCAATCTAAACTTCTGTATAGTCTCTTTTAAATCCTGCGACTGATCCAATGCTTGTTAATTGTTATAGCAATTAGTTTCATTTGGCCCCGTTTACTTGTCTTTTCTCATTAATCGAAGTTTTTGTAAAGTAGATAGAATTTAGCTGATCTCATTAAATCGAACTGTTGGCTGTGCCAATATATTTGTATCCCGACACAAACGAATCCTTCCACACCTTCGAAAACTTCCTGTTAAGACAATGTTAGTTTAACCAATTTATTTTCGTTGTAAATTTGAACCAGACATTATTTGTTAATTGAAAAGAATTGTAGTCAAGAGTCTGTTTAGGAATGTCGTACTAAAGCTGACCGGCTTAACAAACCCTGAGTTGCCTGCAAACTAAGGCAACATCTAAGAGTATAGTAGACGACTTCGCTTTGGAACGCAGTTGGCCTAATCGTTCAAAATTTAGAATGAAGTTTTATACGTCGTGTATTTTCGTGGTTTAGGACAGTGCTCCGCAACCGGTGTGCCGCGAGACGATGCCAGGTGTGCCGCACAGGATTTGCAACTTTTCTCTCCCTTTTACAAATTTTGTTTTATCCTTTGTTAATTTTACGTTAGTCTACTACTCTATCAACGTAAAGTTAACCTGCTTTTACGTTAGCTCGATGGACACCAATTCGAATTCCTGACTACCCCACTGTGCATTTGTGACGTATAACAAGGAGTAGCCTCATATGTCAAGCATATATATTGTAATGCCTATTGTCGAGGCTAAAACATAGCACATGTAGTAATCGAAAAGTAATAAAATGTGAAGTTTGAGGAATCAGTGCCCAGTGGTCTTTGATTAAAAAAGTCAAGGAACGTTAAAGTTTAGCAAAATGGATAATTTTTTAAAAAGAACATCCGATACTGAGCAACATATTGTACCTTGTACATAGCACAAGCAACGCTGGAAAATAAAAATAAATCTTGTCAAAAGGAAAGATTACATTAAACATAAATTTTCTTGCTGTGGTAAGGAAGATGCTCCAAAACCAGTCAGCGTCATTTGTTGGGAGCACCTTTCAAATGAAGCAATGGTTCCGAGCAACGACTAAACTTGTGCGCCACCTAAATACAAAATACGGTTTCGTGTCAAATATGGCGAAAAAGCAATTAACTTTTATACAGCAAAGATAAGTACAGGTAATTTTTCGCAATTAACAATGGACGATACGACTGGATCCAAAATCCTCCTTCAACTAGTGCTGAAATGTCAGCGAGAGAATTACCGCTGCGTATCGAGACAATTTTTTTGAAGTAAGAAATGACAGAACGCTAAAACTAAAATTCAGCGAAATTCCACTTGATGTGTTTTGAATTTCAATGAAAGAAGAATATAAGCGCACATTTCCACTGCACTATTGAAATATTGCTCCAGTTTTGCACAACTTATATGTGCGAACAAAGCTTTTCCTCTTTATTACTGATTAAAAACGATACACGATCCTGCATGAAAGATGTTGACGGCGAAGTTCGAGTTGCTCTTTTACGTGTTGATCCTAATATAGAACGATTATGCTCATGGAAGAAACCACATTTCTCTCATTAAAATATCAACATAAAACAAAGTTACACTTTTTTTTTTCGTTTGTTGTGGTGTGCCGTCGAATTTGACAAGTTTCATAAGTGTGCCGCAAGTTAAAAAAAAGGTTGCGAAGCACTGGTATAGGAGACTAAAAGAAAAATACCCAACGCAATTGGGTGCGTTACAATGCCAATTTATCAGCTACAATTCACCTTGGTCCAACTACCTTGCCAGTAGCTTAGTACTACCGGGCTTGGCAACACTGGCTCGGGCTTCATCAAACTAAATTCCTCGTCAACATTGAGCAAACCAAGAAATTGCTTTTATAAGTGCAATAGTGGACAATAAGTTTCGAATAATTTCAATTATCTAGTCAAGATTTCAAAAACCTTCTAGAATATATCATTTCATGAAACAAATTCAGAATTTATTGCTTTTCAAATGTTTAATGCACCAGAGAAGATCTATTGTACCTTCTGATGTCTTTCGTCTGGTTCTCCCATCGATTTTAGGGAACTCATCTTGTACTATGGCCTAACATGGAAGAGGAGAATCTGAAGCCTCGTCCAAATGTGAGTGAATACAAGTGCCCCATATAAGTGACCGAATTAATTCAGGAAACTTCCCCAGAGTGATAAAAACCTATAACCCCATCTATCTAAACAAGACATATTTCAGTGCAGTGTTAGACCTAGCCGAAACCCTTGTTTTTGCAATTAGGTCGGTCAAATTCAAGGAGCTAATTTTGTTTAACTTTCTAGAGTTCAAAATACAAATCACATCATCAATTGATCATAGAAAGGTTTCGGCATTATTTAAAGAAAACATGGTTAGTTTGCCCTATTTCACATATTAGTTATGGCTAATCGTAACAAATCGACCACGAATTATTACGTGCGGATCAACACAGAAGAATGATGTTGATTGTTAAATAAAATGTCCAGTGAGCAATTAATACATAACAATGTACGCATCGTATGAATGTCCATGAAGAGCAGATTAACATGTTAAAATAAAATTTTAGGTTAAACTTAAATTACCCGCCGGACTGATTTTTTCCCTATTCATTCTAACAGTCACATCACCTAGCTATATTCGTCTGTCGAACCTTATCTAGGCATTCCTTGCTGACTAACTAAAACGACAGACGAAATTGGATTTCTAGTACCACATAAGTGACGAATCCTCTAGCGAACAGTAGAATCCTATCTTCCATCTTCGCCAGATAGCTCTGATTCTACATCGAGTAAGAAGCGTTAGTGCAACAAACAAAAGCGATAAACTAAACTATGCATCTAGCAGCTTTTCATCTGTCCTGAAAAATGAAACGTGAAAAAAATTGAGTAGGCTATTATTTTGTATATATAAAAGCTATTTGAGTGGGAAGTCTGTCAATTTTTAAGTTGAAAATTCGTCGAGAAGTAAGCATTTTAATGAGGATATCGTGATGATAGGAAGCTAAGTGCACCAAATGCTGGGGTCCCGCCTAGCACGTACCAAAAGAATGAACAAAACCATGGCTTGCTATTTAATGTCAGGGGCAGTTTTTGAAGCCTCGTTTTAGCAATAGTGTGCAAGCATCTTTTAAAAACATTTTCCAATGTTTCGAAACTTTATCGTATTGAAAAGAAATTTATCGCATTTTTGTAATACTCGTTGTACCTCGCCGGTCTTTTTATACACTCGAATATTACATAATTTTTATCGTCTGTAAAATAAAATAATCCATTTACGATTATATATATTTGATTGAAATGAATTTGTAAAATATTTATTAACTCAGCTATATGGCGCACCTTATATGAGCAATAATTGGGCAAAGAAATCTCCAACTCAATCTCCTCTTTTCTAAGTTGATGTAGTAGACTTTCTTCAAAATATTCAGTCCACCCAATACGACATAAAAGTCTAATACATAAATTGCAATTCAGATGTCAGACTCATCGTACTGAACTGTGAATCATTTTCGGCTTCTGTGAAACGTTTAGGGACTTATTTCAGTTATGATAACGGTGCAAGAGAAGATGCCAAAGAAAACTTGTATAGAACTTGAATGCAAGTTCGAATTGAAAGAATAAATTTGCAAATTAACTTATGTACTTTGCAATAAGTATTTGTATGATTTTTTCAAATTATTCTGAGGAGAATAAAACCAACAATTCAGAACTACTTCCCCTCGACGGTTGCCATTTCCGCTAAAGAGTTCCAAACGTATGGGTCTGGTAAGAAGCTACGAGCAATGCTACAGTACTTTTGAAATGCGAACGGGTCCAGACAAAGTGATCAGTGGCAAGATGGCTTGTATTACTAACGCGCAGTAGTAGGATGTGCATATTACTGAATAGTGTATCTCTGGATAAACGTATCACAATCTAGATGTAAAGTTGATACTACTAACCTGCAAGTTTTTTGACATCTTTGAGTAAATGAATGAGCCAATGGATTTTCCTTCTAATAGCCTATCTCTTTGAACACAGATTTGATTTTGCAGCATGTTATATATATATATATATAAGTTATAATATATATAAGTTATATATTAATATTCCAGAATCACCAAAATGTCTTTGATTTCATTTTAAAAATTATTGTTGAGTGGAAGCAAACTGAAACTATAAAATAGATTGATAAATCAATGCACTTGATCAAACTAATCAATTACCATCAGTCTGTCTAGCGCGTGTTCATAACTCAGTGGTTACGGTAACTATCAAACTACCAGCCGAATTTCAAGCATTGGGTGCGCCCGCCTGTCTGCAATCCGAAATTCGGATTCCGAATCGTCGATGACCAACCTACGGAAGCTAATCCAGAACAGTTCAATCAGTCACGCTCAACTAATTACCGCGCTGATTTTCCCGCGTTTAGACGACGCCGACGCGTGCGATATTGTGTAAATGAGACTTTAATGACGTGCACACCCACACGCAATAGATGTTTTTCATATCTTTGATCACAGAAAAATTCTTCTTATACCTCACCATTATAATATTATTTTTGTTATTGTGAGCGTTTTCGCGGGTTGACGCTAACGAACGGGTTTACATGTCGAAAACCATCATTCGGTTTCAAACTATTAATGCCTTGGCATTGAAAAGCACCGTCAGCTAATTTTAGTCTATCCTCACTTTTTGAAACTCTTTTCTGATTGACTTGAAACTCGCCCAGCAACAAAATGACCAGTAAGTTAATTTTTCTCAGCCTAAATATTTGAAACAAAACTAAAAATTGATGGATATCAGTCGAAACTATGAAGACCAGTCTTGTAATGCTTAATATATAGCGTGGTTAAATATCTTAGTGGGGAAAGTTTCTGAGCGGCTTTCAATTCTTAGGTCAATATTAAGTTACTGCTCACTGGCCACTGCTGTGGTTATAAACAAGGAAGTAGATGGCCGAGAAAACATCTATTCAGGGTCAACAGTCAGTAGTCCATTTTTTCACATACCAAAAATACGAAAGTATACAAACAGTGAGGTAAAATAATGTATTTCAGCGTGTAGGGAAACGCGATAAACCTGTCATAGTTATCGAGCACCGTCACCAATGAGAGAATCCGACATAGTATCATACAAATACAAAAAAAGGAAGCCGAACAATATTTACTAACAGAAATCAGCCAATTAGGTACGTTTAAGCGACCTGGTGTTTCCAGTATCGCTCGTGGTGATGCGAGAGAACGACTCCAGGCACCACTGGTGGGATGACCGTGGTAACCGCAGCAGATGGAGTGGCAAATTTCTGTGTGCCGTATCGCGTCTGAATAGACATTCTCAAAAAATATGTATAAAATAGGAAACACTCAACACTCTCGAATGATAATTCTTTGTCTGTGATCTGTATTTCGGCACCACATTTTTCATAACATACAGAAAGTGCGTTCAAACTTAATCTATCCACACACCGGTAACCGTGCTCCGGTATATGATTACCGGGTTTTATTTTCAAAGTGATAGATGAAAATCGTATGGCGATTCTCACTCAAATCAAGGCAACAGAAGCTAACATTAATGATCCAGATTGTTACATTGTGAACATAATATTGGACCCATAAGATTGAATTTAACACATTCATGAACAGGAATTTCAATATAAAATTATGGATGCATCGAATGAAAAGTGGCAGAGTAACCCCTATCCTGGTATCAAACGCCAGGGGAAGGCTCTCATTAATGTAACAAATTTTGGGCAATGAATTCTATTTCGGCGATTAGCCTAACAAACAAATCTGGATAACATTCACTTTTATTCAATTTTCATATCTTGAGTCCGCCGCGGTTCATTTTTATTGGAAACTAGTCTGTACACGTCATATTGCGCTACAAAGTGCCATTACGTCGGAACAGACAGCCTTTTGGTAAAGCCTGCGTTCACTGCTTAGCTGCAGTGTTACCAGTATCGATGAAATTGCTACTGCAATTCAAATTAATTTGCAATCTCAATTCGAATGATCAGATAACGTATTTTAGTATTAAATCTACATTCAACCGATACTACAGCAGTTTGTTGTCGGACTTTCGTTTTTTTGTCGGCCAACCCATTCTAGTGAGCCTTAATAAGCAATCCTGTTACCCGGATTAGTTGCTTGGTTGGAAGATGCAGATTGCAATAGGCGTGCGTAAGATCGTAAATATATACTACTTCGGTAAGATTTTGAACATATGTGTTATATGTTCAAACATAAATTTTGAAAATAAGGTTACCTATTTTTGTTTTTTGTTTTCATTGACCAAAATGACAAACGGTAAATTTAAACACAAAAAAGTATTTGGACAGTATTTGTGTATCATATACACTGTCCAATTAAAGGTTGAAGTTCAAGAAAGAAGTGAGCGAATCCGCCCAGTATGCCAAAGGCTAAAATATTTCTTGATCGTCGTCGTTCTGTGCTTAAAAATTAATCATGAAACGATAATATCGGTCAGAGACCGAAGACTTATCGATCGAAAGTTAGGGGATCCCCCAAAACAGCGCTTTTACTCCATAGTGACACCTTGTATCCCATCACTAATTAATTAATAACTCGCTAATTATACGACATAATTCGCCCCAAATCGACGGGCTTCTGGTCCGAGATAAGATGAATGCACATGCAATCTGGAGCAGATTCAATCTCGCTTTCGTGAGATATCGCGTGCATCTAACAGACGAACAAACAAATACCTATCAACATACTTACCGATTAAAATCGATAAGTAATAAAATCGGTAAGTAATAATGGAAATGCAGCCTTGATTTGTAAATCTTGGTTTCTCGGTGGGAATTGCTACTATCTTCGTGTTTCATGATAGGCTGCTCGGTTTCTAGAAACATCCACAACAACGGTGTTTTACCATTAGAATGGAACATGCATGCCAACAGCAATCAAACCACCGTTATTGGAAACCTCTCTGAACTTTGAACTTTCAGATTTTGTGATGTGATTTTGATGAAATCTTTTTTCAATATTTTTTTATTTCATCTTGTGATACTTTGCATCATAATGGTATGTAAAATAAAGGATAAACAAGGTCAAAAGTTTGATATATTTTGAATATTTGTTTTCTTATCGATTGTATATTCATGATGAATAAAATTCGAGCACTGTCAACAATTACGTAAAATACGTCACGCCGACCGCGAGAAAAACGCCAGCTGTATACTTTATTTCCGACCACATGGTATCTAATTTTATTCTTTAAGATGATAGGCATTTACTTTCTCACTTCTGACACGTATGCATAATTTCATAATAAATTATATATGATTGGTATATGATATATATATTCGAAGTTTGGATAGATACGCAAAAATTACGACAACCTTTACCAAGTCGTGAGTGGCAAAACGAAATGGAGAATTTTATTCTAGTGAACTTTTGAACTCGCCACGAATTGTAAATTACTGTTTGTACTGAAAAACAATTGCGGGATAATCTACATCATCTACAAAGTTTGCTCTCAACGCAACTAACTATCTTGCTGTTGCTAAATTTGAAAATTGTGGAGAGTCTGTTCACCGGTTCACATATGACCAACATACCGATTACCACAGTAAGTTTCTTTTTATGTGTGGATCCGATTCTAAGCCACTAAGCAAACCAACGCATAACGAACAAAGAGTGTTTAAATCCTATCGAGAACTGTGCTTCGGAATCCATATAAAAATAAAAAATAAGTTCACGTTGCAATTGACATTATTAAAATATTGTTGTTAGTGACCTATCTTTGCACATGAAGTGGACGTATAGATAGGGTTACCATATTTTTGTGACCTCAAATCGGGACGCCTCGAAAGACAACGACCCCTTAGCTGTGATTTTATAACTTCACATTTTCCGATTTTTCTACATAGGCCTACATTCCTACATCTAAAGCTGTCTCGACTGTCTTTATTGACCATATTGTTATCAAAATTTCATGCGCATATTCTCTTTCCAAATATCGGGATCAGTTCGAAAAATAAGAAGGAATTGACGTTAACGATACCGGTACAAATAATTCGAATTTAGACTAATTAGTATTGGTTTTACATGCGATACGTCTGCTATCAATGGGAATCAGCGGGAAACGAACGCATTCACCTTCAGTAAGTAGGCTAGCGCTGCGCTACACAGAAACAACAGTAACGAGAACATGTTTGTGTATTATGCTGGAAAAGCGGAACTTTTGGCTGACTTATCGGGACGGCGGGACAAAACGCTGAAAAGCGGGACTGTCTCGCCTAAAGCGGGACGTATGGTAAGCCTACGTATAGATCGTTTTGATATTATGCTGCTGTTGTTAGAATTATTTTTGTTGATGCTATGAAAAAATCGCTTTCCTTTTTAATTACTGGGACAATTAATTTGAATAGTTGATATTCCTTAGATAAAGGTTGTTGTTTTCACTAGAAGGCTGTGTAATGTGTGTAATGACGTCATCGAAATTGAAAATTGCGTACCTTGGGCGGTTCCGCGTTCGCGTTCCGCATGCTGCGTTCTGACGGTCGAAATTGCGAGGACTACGTTTCCGTTGTGAACCGTGACACCGTACAACTGTACTTCGTTTGTCTTTTGTGTCCATATATTTGAGCATTGCTCTCATGTTTAAACGCTAATATATGAGAAGATTTGAAACCGATAAATAAAAATCCGATCGAATAAAACAAGCTTCCCTCATGAGTTGAGATTCACAATTGACCTTATTGCGAAGCAATGCAACATTTTGAATGTTTATAACGCATTCAATAAAATTAGACAAAATTAATTGCACTAATTTAATAATAAATAAAACTTTGATGGTTTGAAATGCAGACGTACGCTCGTGTCAGTACTCACGATTCAATAAGTTTCTGTGTTAGATCTTGTGATCTAGAAAAAACAAATATGGAAATGATAAAAATAGAATGATCATATGACGCAATATGAGCAGTTTGAGTCAAGTTCCGAGGTTATCTACAGCAGGGGTTCTCAAACTTTTGATGTTACGAAGCCCTTGAAGAGGTTGACTATTCTTCACGGAGCCCCACAAATAAATTTGGAAAATAAAGCAGACAAAAAACACATGTTGATATTTACTGATTAATATTCTTGAGTAAGTTAAAATTACTTTACCTAATTTAAATGCTAAAACTCTTTATTCTAAATTGCACGGATAAATTATATAATTTATATTAGGCCTGTAAATTTGACACACATATTAATGAACTCCCTTTTGATATTTTGGAAGAATGAAGAAGTCGCTCATAACATGCGCGATTGCATTTTGCTGCAATCACCGATTGTTTTCGTAGCGATGCGTGTATTTTTAGTTAGACCCTAACATCTATAGGTGGCTGTTTATTCTCCTTTAATCACACATTTTTCTTGCTTGTTTCGCGAATACGATAATTACGTTTTTGTCTTTGTGCGGAATTGTTAGTTCAGGGAATTGTTGTTTCGCGAATACGATAATTACGTTTTTGTCTTTGTGCGGAATTGTTAGTTCAGGGAATTGTTGTTTCGCGAATACGATAATTACGTTTTTGTCTTTGTGCGGAATTGTTAGTTCAGTATGGAAAACAAGGTAATACATTATAATCATCGGCGACGAGATGCTGAAAATAATTAATAAGGAGGTGAATCAGCAACCCAAATTTCTTGATTGAAAAGCGGCACTATAAAATTCCCCAAACGGAAGAAAACATGATAAATTTTGTTTTAGCGGACTCGCGACAGATTAAAAACGCTTTTCAGACATTGTGAATCACAAACTTTGGTGTTATGTTAGGTTATCAATGGGAGTTGTACCGTAGTTACTGAAATCAATACAATAATTGTGCGCTCGATGTATCTTTTTATCCATTCTGAAACTACCGACGGAGCAAAATGCGACTTTTTTTGATATGTGACGATATACAAGATAATTATAAAGATTATATCAATTAATTTGTTATTGAAAACAAAATAAATTTCCATGCTTTCTTTTTTCGTTTACTTGACTTTATTGTTTCTCCTTTGAGGTCCGCGGATTGGCGTGGTAATTGTGGGTGATAATGATTTTATATTGTCGTAAGTCAAAGTCAACGCATTCGCAGGTTGAAATGAACACAGTGAACCAATAAACGAGGCATTTAAACATGCGCGCATCGGTCAAGGATTCCGCAATTGTGAATTGTATTCATTGAGATGTGAGAACAACTCAAATTTGATGAATCCCAAGATAGCAAAAATACGATTCCAATCTATTTATAGTTGGCAGTTTAGCACTTATTTTAAGTTATTTTAGGTCGGGCCTGAAATGTCAATCATTACGTTCGGGTCGGGCTTCTCTATCGCTGACTTTTTTTTAAATGAGGCGTTTCGGCCATGTTTTGGCCACCAGAGACCGTGGTCTGCAAAAAAACAGAAGTTGCCTTATCAACACGACACATACTGTACTAAACTCTTGCAATGACGATTCAAAAAACTCCTAAATAAAATATGAAAATTCCGGGTTTGCTTCGGTCTCGGGCCTGCAAATCCAGTCGGGCTTGATACCCACGGGCCTGGGTCGGCCTGGAATTTTTGGGTCCAATCTTACTTCTGACTCAAAGGCAACGATGAACACAATTAAATTACTACGACCAAGACATTTTGAATGCTCGCATCGGCCATGGATGGAAACTCGTTATCCACTGAAAAAGTTTATTTTAAACGAGTAATTCAACTTTGAACCCTCTCCCTCTCTTTTAAAAATCCTGACTGCGCTTCTGCTTCTAGATACTGTCAAATTTGAATTACCACCTCGTTGCCATATTTCGACTCTACTGTCGTCAAATTTTATTATTGGTGTTTTTGCTTATTAACAGTTACAGAATAACCAAGTCCGTATTTTGATCGAATATCTCGCGGAGCCCATAGGTTTCTCTCGCGGAGCCCTGGGGCTCCGTACGGAGCACTTTGGGAATCTATGATCTACAGGACACCATCGACACACACCTTATGTACACATAGGTTTATTAAAATAGAATCACACATAAATGAGGATGACTTTCCGTATTTCGAAATACACAAAAATGATATAAAGGGGGTTGTGCGACAAGGTGTGTTAGTTCCGAATCTTTCATCTACTCACTTAAACAAGAAGATGAAAATTGGAATTTTAATCAGCGCTCTCGTGAGCGTTGCGTTGGCAAAAGTAGACTACACTGGGTAAGTTCGTATATGACACTTCCACACTTTAATTTTTGTTTTGATCGGAAACCGAAATCCTATTCCTGGATCATGTATTAGTAACGTTTAATTGAAATATTTTATTCTGTAGACTAACTTTTCATTTATTGGAAGCTTTCTATAAATGCTGACGCACCGATTTTGTTTTCATTTTACAGTCATCAGGTCTACCATGCATTTCCGAATAGACTACAACATGAAATAATCAAAGAATTTGGTGATTCTGTGAATGTCAGTATTAGTTTCTACGTTTTTCCCACAAGGCATGATTATAACTTTTTAGCGAAGTTGCAGAGGTCAAATGTTAAATTTGCGTCAATTAAATTTTGTATAATCAATTAAGTAAACTGTGTCATGTTAGAGCTATATTTGTATACTGGAAATATTTTGTTACAATTTCAGATTCTATCTGGTCTATTGGTACACGGTTCTGCTTAGCAAGTAAAATATATGTGAAGGAACAGCTTTATCACAGAAGATTCAAGACCAATTTTGAACAAAATCATCCGAATACGCATTCTTCTTTTTTATATTTCAGCTGGACGTCTGGTCCGATTATCGTAGAGAAGGCGATTTTATTGACTTCAGAGTTTCGCCAGAATTGAAGCCAAAAATTGACGTCTTACTTGCAAGAAACAAGTTAGTTGTATGTTGACATAATGTTAACCTCACGCTTCCCCTTGTCCAGAATGTTACTAGCCATATTTAAATATTCACCTTCGTAGCATTATGAACAAATAAAAATGATCTTCATTGTGAAATATTACATTTAACCTAAACTTCCAACTATTGCACATGATGTCGTCGGTTATAGTTGTGGCGACGATGAGTACTTTCCCATTTCTCGCTGCTAACCTACATAGGCATAATTTGAAACAATACACATTTCCCTCTATCTATATGAAATAATTTTGATCCAATTATATATTATAGCCCTTGTTATTGTGCCGTTTGACCGTATACATGTGCCAAAAAATACATTTTCAATTCCTCGACAGACTTATTACAACCTGAAGCGCTCATATATCAGAAATGTTATTGTTAAATTATTCTGCGGTTTTCTATTCTTCTGTTTCTATATGTGAGTGTCGCCAACATTCAAAGTATTTGACTTGACCGCATGAATGGGCCAGTTTGTTTTGCTGGCACAACGCGCTTTGTACAGATTTTTGTATAATATAGTCATTTGAAACATAATGTTCTACAGACTTCCGTTTTTTTTTTCGTGTCACCTTGTATATACAGGTAATAGCAATAACATTATAACATTATTAGCCCCATTTTGGTTTGGCTATAACTTATGGAAGCACTTATGGTATGCACATGGTCCGACAATGTGAGATTTCTGAAGTAATGAAGTTGAATCTATTTTCCTAGAATCGCACACGAGGTTTTTATCGAAGATCTTGAAACGTCAATCGCAAATCAGAGAAATATAAATGCACCTAGACTTGGACCTGGGGATTCAAATTTCTACGGTCAATATCATAATTTCTCCGAGGTAATATTACTTTTCCGTATACGTATATATCATGTTTGCTTGTTTATGTGATCATTTTTTGCCAGGGGATACACATTAAGCTTGACAAACTCATCATTTTTTTAAAATTCATATGAATGGGAATGTAATGAAAAAGGTGTCATTGCCGGTAAACTAACTGATTACACTGGGTGATCTAGCTATGCATGTACCATTTTACTGTTAAACGCTTGTTCCTGCACACATATTTGTTGTCGTTTGGAAGAGATAGCTTTGGGATACCTAAATTTATGTCGTTTTATACCAAGTAACAGAACGTCGGAATCTATGAGGTAAAATCTTTCCATAATTTCAAGAATCCCCGTCAGTGGTTAAAAATATTATTATTGATAATTGGTATATTATATCTCAGACTGGATTACTGCATTTGGATTAGCAAACAGTGCCTTCGTTGAAGTCGCAAGCATCGGAGACAGCTATGAAAAAAGGCCAATAACAACAGTGAAGGTATGTAACAGCATAAAGTTTTAAAAACAATTTTTTCTACAAATACGCAGGCTTGTCCTTGGGAAACGTCCCATGGGATGGGATGAGACAGCACAAATTTGTATTTTCCATGGGACACAAAAACCGTATTATTTTGGGGGAAATGGTGGTAAAACATTTCGTTATACACTTCTTATCCATATATTTGAACATATCTCTCTTCTTAGCTATAAAGAGCAAAATATATTCAACATTAACAATATACTTCGTGAAGGGGCTAATGAACACATTTATAATATTTATGAACATAAAGTTAACGAAGTTCGTAAATTTTGTTGCTTTGTTTGTACATGTAGTAGACGCTAAACATCGTACATGTAGTCCTATTTATTAGACGCTAAACCTATATTTAATAATGTTTATTGAATTGTATTCCAATGGGAATCCTATGGGATGGGATGGGAATGGGACAGAAAAATTTGTCCCGTGGACAAGCCTGCAAACACGTAACCAAGCGAATATTATGACCAATCGAAAAATACGAATGATGACACATGGCTGAAGTAAACCGAATATATATTGTTTTCATTTTGTGGGCTCCACGTGAAAAATTATTATTATATTATCTATTATATTTCATTTGAGCTAATACAAAATTTGGAGATTTCTAATATCACTAATTCCGATAAAAAAAACTCGCTGCTCAAATAAGCTTCATAAATTTAATTACATATTTAATTATTATTGATCAGTCCAAGAATTTAATTTCATATTCAGATTAGCACTGGCTATGGGCGCCCTGCGTTTGTTATAAATTGTGGCTTGCACTCGCGGGAATGGATTACTCCAGCTACATGCATGTGGGTAGCAAATGAAGTAAGTTGTTATGCGTAATTTTTTTATCATGACGAAAATTTTACTACCTACTACTATTGAATTAATGCATGCGAAGGGGAGCAGTTGAGAGAGTGAGAAAGATTTATCATTTGTCAACCAGAAAAACGAGAATATCGGTCAGAGACCGAAGACTTATCGATCGAAAGATAGGGGATCCCCGAAACAGCGCTCTTACTCCATAGTGACACCTTGTGTCCCATCACTAATTAATTAATAAGTCGCTAATTATACGACATAATTCGCCCAAAACCAATAGGCTCCTGGTCCGAGATATGATGAATGCACATCAAAAATCAGGAGCAGATTCAATCTTGCTTTCGTGAGATATCGCGTGCATCTAACAGACATACAGACAGAAAAATACCTATCAACATACTTACCGATTTAAATCGGTAAGTAACAAGCAATGCAACAATAATAAAAATATACGACAATATACACAAAATTATTCGGTATAGACTGGGAAGAGCGATACGACCATACGGTCATCAGAGTCAGCTCCCCTCAAAGAATAACTAACAGAATTTTGCGATTAAAAGGGAGACGCAGTTATACCATTTATTATAAACATTTACATATCATTCAATTGCTCTGGAGGTCGGGGTGAACAAAGTGGCCTAATTTTAATCGAATTAACGACGCGGTCTATTCCAACTTCTTTGGGGTTTTGTTGCTCTAATACAAATATTCTTTTACTCGCAGTTAGTATCGAGTTATGAAATTGACTCTACAGTCGCCGACGTGATGAATAAAGTTGACATTTATCTTATTCCTGTCTCAAATCCTGATGGCTATGAATTTACATGGACTACAGTAAGTAACTGAGATTCATTTTAATAATTAATTATAATATTATTATTAATATAATAATGAATCAATCCGAACTTTGCCTGGTCGCATAGCTGACTGAAATATAGTTATATAAAGTGAAGTAGGTACGTGGGTGTTCTACTCCAGTACTATTAAACGTACTTTTGCCACTGAACTAGAAATATATGGAACGATCTTCTCTCTCGTTTTGCGTTGTCTACGCCAGGGGTTCTCAAACTTTTGGTGTTGCGGAGCCCTTGAAAAGATTAACTATTATTCACGGAGCCCCAAATGAAATGTTAAAATTGTTACTTTTCTATTAATATTCCTGAGTAAAATTAAAAGTACTTTACTTAATTTGAATGCTAAACCTTTTTTAATAGGGTTAATACAAGTCATAAATAAATCTAAATTTAAAAGATAAATTATGTATACTAAAACTGTAAATTTGACACTTGATAAACATATTAATAAATTATGGACCGAATCTTTTCCCTTTTGACATTTTCAGAAGACTTACAAAGCCGCTGTATTTTGTTACATTCGCCGATGGTTCTCCTCAGCATGGCATGTTTTTAACATCTTTACGTCGGTGTTTCTTCTCCCTAAATCAAAAATTTCCGTCGGCACGTACATGTATTGTTTCACAATGACGACGATAATTGCTTTTTTGTTCTTGTGGGGAATTATGAGTTCAATGTGAAAAACATGTTACCATATCGTCACGCTAATACACGAATTGCGTAAGTCATTTTTGGCGATTTTGAGTTTTTTTTTTATAAAATAGGTATTTATGTGAGGCTGCGCACCTGTCTGTTAACTCAGATTTTATATTAAGAATTCCGAAACCCATAAAAATGAAGATTTAGTATGACATGCACATTTGTGCAATTGTTTCGTCATAATGAATTATCATTGTTACCGCAGGACTATTGTGACGTCACGAAGGCAAAATAACCTCGGCGAAGTACTTACGAGTTTTTGCATCTCGGATTCTAGCTTAGCGCGTATTAATTTGAATTTATACTACAGTATAGGAAGGCGTGCACTTGTGATATTCACTGTCCGAGTCCAATTCACCTTGGTTGGCTTATATATTGGGTGTATTGCTGTTTTATTCTTTATATTTAATCTTAGTCTTTTTTCGGTGGGTGTGCGGAACGTGTTATATTGATGAAATATATATTTTTAAACATAAAAAATATTGTAATTAAAACTGATTAGCTATTTTGGGGATTAGACATTGTAGATACTGAGAATTACATTCGTTTTTGGAATGTTTAGTTTTCAGGACTGGTGCATATAGTAAAGTTGCAAAATTGCGTATGTGCCCAAGTCATAAACACATTTCTACCTAAGTCACAGTGCGCCATTATGACGTCACTTAACTGCGTCATACAAATTAACTTAAATCCTGCTACGATCAAAAAATTGAACCATGGCAAATTATTGACTCTCAATGGCATAACAATATCATTAGGAGGTTTTTTACGTTTTTCTCAAAACTGCTAAAAATGACTTACGCAATTCGGTTATTAGCGTGATGATATTATAGTCATCGGCGACAAAACGCTGAAAATAATTTAATAAAGAGGTAAATTCGAAACTCAAATTTCTTGATTGAAAAACGACATTCTGAAATAATAAAACTTAAAATGAAAGGTCACACTATAAATTTTGTTTCAGCAGTCTCACATCAGATCAAAAACGCTTTTATATAGGCATTGGAAATCACAAAATTTGGTGTTATGTTAGGTTTTCTCTGGTGATTCATCGTAGTAACTGCGAAATCGTAACACAGTCAATTGTGCGCGCGATGTACCTTTTTTCATTCTGAAACCACCGACGGAGCCGCATGCAATAAATTAATTTCAATCGTTCGTATTTTGCCGAGACCTTGTGATTTTTTAAACGACGATTAAAATATCAATTATTATCTTGCTTAAAAATAATCTCGAGTGCAAAAGAACAAATGAAGTTTGACAAATCCCAAGATCGCAAAAATACGACTCCAATTTATTTATAGTTGGCAGTTTATCACGTATTTTATGTTATTTTAGAATAGTAATCCTTTATTTTAGTAATCCTAATAGTAATCTCGAATCAAACGTGAGCACAATTATATTATTAGAACAAGACACTTTAATTAATTGCTCGCATCGGTCATGGATTGAATATTTTACGCAACAGAAATCTCGCAATCCGTTTTTTTTTTAAATCGCGAAGAATGTCGCGCGGAAGTTTCCGATTCCATTCCCACCCCCTCCTCAGAAGCCTGGCTGCGCTCCAGCTTATAAATAATTTCATTTTTTAATTTCGCCTCTTTGCCATATTTCGAGGCTATATATTGTTTCAGATATTATCAAAGCTGTTATTGCTTCTTTGAACTGTTACAAAATTAGCCAAGTCAGTATTTTGAAAAGTAATCGAATAGCTCGCGGAGCCCCTGGGTTTCTCTCGCGGAGCCCTCGGGCTCCGTACGGAGCACTTTGAGAACCTATGGTCTACGCGCGGGACAATTGACTGTGATCTATTAGCGTCTCATATTTAATAATAAACAATTCAAGATCAGGCGAATAGGCGAGAAAAATCGACGCAAATGATTGATATCTGTCAAATCCCATAAGAAATGCATTACGCGCTACGCAAAAGTTGGAAGTCTATCGCCAAAACGTGAGAGGCTCCAATTGGTCCCGCTAAAATGAGAGAGAAGCACACTCTACGTCTACATTTATATATCTCTGTGACTTTTGCGGAGTAAATCCAATTTGAACTCATACAGAGATAAAATCAACACACAGTGTTTGTAATGACAAATGTTCGTATATAGTAACCAGTTTCATAAAATCCAACATTCGTATCACACAAATGGGTTCAATAACACGCCAAAGCTTCCAAAATACTGCATATGGTTAATTTCCGAGCAATAGATTTGGTTTGATCCGGTTATTTATCTATCAGGACCGAATGTGGAGTAAAACAAGATCTAAGGCGACGAACAATGGTTGCACACTCCCAAATTGCGACGGAGTTGATCCTAACAGAAACTGGGACGATCACTGGGAAGGTTAGTCATAATTTTAGAACAACATATACCGTATTTCCCGGTTAATAAAATGAGGCCCGTTTTTAAGCCTGAAAAAATGGATTTTTGAATATAACCTGCCAATAAGACGGGTAGCAAAATCGCATCAACATCGGAATATCAAATTACCATGCAGTGACATTTGAGCGGTCGCCGCGTTTGCGCATTGGTTAAAACAGCCTATAATGACTTTTTCTTGTAGGGTGATATTCAATCCATGCATTGGTTGAAATAGCATATATTATAATGACTTTTCTTGTAGCGTAATATTCAATCCATAACAACTACGAAAATTCAAACTGTCTTTCAATTTCAATCTAATTGTGTTCAACCTAACTCGCGATTGCGTCCAGCATATGAGAACATTACCGATCTAAAATAACACGGCAATGATGAGGACGTGGGGATGCTATCTCCGAACTTTTTTGGTATTTTATGGTACGAATTGAATAATAAGGCGACACCAGCAAAATTATCATACTCGCCTAATAAGACGACCCCCACAAAATCAGGCGAAAAATTTTGGTCTAGAAATGCGACTTATTCGCAGGGAAATACGGTACATATCTGCGATTGACAAATATATAAACGAGAATATCAGTCGGAGACCGAAGACTTATCGATCTTAGATCGGTAATTAGTTAATAACTCGCTAATTATACATAATTAACCCAAAATCGATAGGCGTCTGGTCCGAGGTAAGGTGCATGCACATGCAAAATTTGGAGCAGATTCAACCACGCGTTCGTGAGATATCGCGTTCATCTAACAGACACACACACACACACACAGACATACAAATACCTATCAATATACTTACCGATCTTAAGATCGATAAGTAATAAATTACATGTGTATATAAGACGTATAATACGTAATACAAGCTGTTTCAAATTTTTTTATTCACAAAGATATGCAAGAACTAGTTACATAATATGGGAATAAAGTTATCGAGGATTAGAGCTCATTTTGTATTATGCATATTTAACAAAGTTTTCTATTATTCTGTATGTACTAGGGATTAGGGATGGGACGAGTCCGACATTACAGAGATTCGACGAATCCGAGTAATAGGTCAAAGACTCCAATCGAATCTTCCGAGTCCGTGACGTCACAATGAAAAAGCAGACAAACACGTTTTTGGCCACGCTACAGCAACGTGCGCTCACAAACATACGTCGTAGCTCATATTTTTTGCCTAATGATTTTGCAGGTGGCTGTCGAATCATTTCAGAAATATATTTTTTCTCTTTTTTGGCGCCCACAATACAAACATAAACAAGGGTCAATGTGCGCCTTGGTTACAAACTGCATATCCAGCCCACCACCTACCGTTAATTCTAGGCGGCTATTTCAAATATCTTATATGTTAATATGAAAAATAAAAAGCTTTTGACTACAATGCTTCATCATAATTCCAGATACTTCTAGCCGTAAACTTACTATGCCGCGCACGCAAATGGTAGATGCCACTCATCAATACAATATGGTACAATTGAGTGCATGTAAAAATTCTAAAATTCTCCATGTTTTCCATTGATCCCCTTTTAGGGAAAAGATTGCACGTAATAAACTCGATTTAAAATAGATTCCCCTTTGGGTTGAGCCAGAGCATGTTTCATTTTTACGGGAATCGAAAACTCAAAAATATTACGCTAACACATATTTTATTGTTCACATGTATATACCAAAAAGGATAGATAGTTTGAAGGCGACTGGCGGCGACATCAGTGTTATAAGCGATCAATAGTTTTCAACACGCGTTATATTATCTGGATATCTGTCGTCGTTTTTATTAGGAGAGTTTATATTACACACGAGGGATATTGTTACAGACTTATCCTTGATTTTTAATTAGTTAGGCTATGTACTAAGATTTATAGGGGTAAAAGTACAAACATAGGCATAGATTAGTGAAAACAGAATTGATTATAGACTCGGTAAAAATGGTGTGGACTCGAAATCGAATCCGAGTCTAAAAAATGCGTGGATTCGACTCGAATCCGAGTCCGGATCCGAATCTCGGCCCATCCCTCGAGTCGAATCCGGGCGTTTTTTGGACTCGAATTCGGTTTCTAGTCCACGTCGTTTTTACCGAGTCTAAAATCAATTCTGTTTTTACTAATTTACGCCTATGTTTGTACTTTTACCCCTATAAATCTCACTACATACCTTAATTAGTTTCAAGGTTAGATATTTAACAATATCACTCAAACTATCTAGCCTTTAGCGCAATATTTTTGAGTTTTCGATAAATATGAAACATGCGCAGAATCAACCCAAGGGGGAATCTCATCAATACCTCTTTTAAATCGAGTTTATTACGTGCAATCCTTTCTCTAAAGAGGGAGCAATGGAAAGCATGGAGCGTTTTAGAACGTTTACATGAACCACTAAATTGCAAGCATTGTATTGGCGAGGAGTGGCATCTCTCTGCAATTTGCGCACGCGACATAGTATATTTAAGGCTAGAAATATCTGGAACTACGTGAAAGCATTGTAGTCAAAAGCTTCTTAGTTTTCATATCGACATGTGAGAATTTCTAAATAGCCGTCCAGAAATGACGCAAGGTGGTGGGCTGGAAATTCAGTTCACAGGCAAGGTGCACATTGACCCACGTTTACGTTTGTATTATGGGTAGGGTTTTGTTTTTTTTATCAATTATCAATTCTAAAAAAACATCGTGTTTTAAAACAAGGGCTTGTTTTGAATCAAAAATGTTCTGTATTCTTTTATTTTTTTTATTGAAATACCCCCTGCATCGCCGCAAAACTACGCCAAAACGTTGCATTCTGGCAGCTGCACACGCAGCCGGAATTATAATTTTAAAAATGTAAGTAAAATTTTTTATTTTGACTTTTACCACTATTGCGTACATTTATCGCCACCCTATATCTCCACCGAAGTCATAAGATTTTACCCGGAATGTTTAGCCGAGATATCAGAGAGACGTTTTGAGTAAAAAAAATCGTGAAAATTAGCTCACGAGCCTACTACAAAAGCAATTCCATCAAGTGCAGCCGGCAAAACGAGTGGGTTGCGATAATGAAGAATATGCTTATATCGGCGGTAATCTACTGATATGAACAATGAGACACCCTAACCTAGCCTATGGTAATTGTAAGAGTCCTCTGATGCAAAGACGCCACAACTAATCTGTTATGACGCCATAATATGGATTTCTAGGTCATGTATTGACGTTTTTTTCATAAAATGAAGTCATTGTTACGGTTAATACTGTTTGGTTAATTTATGCGCAACATACTTTGTTTTTCAAGGTTGAAGTGAGTTTTTCAAGGTTATACAAACTCATTTATTCGATCGCATTTCAATTTTCGCAACGTGGTTTCATCGCAGCAGGGTCGTTCACGTAATGGCTTATCGGTTTCGTCTTACTGCGCCAACCACTGAACTACAGCTTGAGAAGGTGTGCATGAGCCTTTATCGATATTTGTGGCATTTGAAAGATTTATTGCAAATAAGAAGCGCTTGGCAAGTTTTTACATCCATTTTTCTTCAACCTATTTAATACAAAAAAATCAAATAGTACAGCCATTTAGAACAAAACAGGCAAAAAAAACTTGATTTAAAACAATTGTATTTAAACAATTCTCTTTGAACAAATCCCTAATTATGGGCACCAAAAAAGAAGAAAAATATATTTTTAAATTGATTCAACAGCTATCTGCAGAACCATTAGGCAAAAAATATGAGCTACGACGTATGTTTGTGAGCGCACGATGCTGTAGTATGGTCAGAAACGAGTTTTTCTACTTTTACATTGTGACGTCACGGACTCGGAGGATTCGATTCGAGTTCTTGACCTATTACTCGGATTCGTGATCTTTTACTCGGATTCGTCGAATCTCTGTAATGCCGGACTCGTCCCATCCTTAGTATGTACTATGTTAATGTAGCTATGATTTTGATGTTTATTCGGATGTTAACAAAGTTTAAATCGCATCTGGTTGTCACAATATTACAAGATTTATGGAAAGATATATAATAGTATACATGCACTATTTTGTTTAAACTTCGCAATACCACTATGTAAGTCTGTGCGACCAGCTAAGAACATGATAAAATTAATGCAAAAGGGTACCGGTCCCTGTTCTAGTCTAGGCTAACAAACTAGTAATCACTACTTCCCAAGCAATTTAATTTACTCGGGTACTTATTTTGTCTTCCTTTGCCCTGATACTACTTTACCTATCTGTTTTGTTTGAGTTCATATTAGTGTAAATAAAAAGAGAAAAGTGAGGGAATAACCCAACTAATCATAACCTAAAATTGTATTAATAACAGATGATGAAGGGTCAAGCACCCAATGTTGCAGCGATTTATTCAAAGGACCTACTCCATTTAGCGAGGTAAGTTATATTCGTGCAAAATCGTGTTTTGCAAGATATATAATATGCTCCCGGTATCGATATTCTAAACCAAATGCAGTCGACAAAACTTCATCTGGATAACAAAATCACATCCTATGCTTCCAGTTAGAATTCTATCCTCCGACTATTTAGGTATTAAATACACTCTCGTCTCCAATACTAATTCGAAAATATCGAAATTCTGTGAACTTCCGTCGCCACCAACTAAACTGAAATACATTCTATGCAAGTCGCTGTGAGAAACATTACGGGCGCTCGACTGAAAGTAGAAAGATTACCGGTACCACTGTCTTCCCATACGTCATTGGATAGTTTGATTCCAAGTAATATTCAAATTCAATTCTGTGACACTATATGGAGCCGCATTCTGAAAATCACTAACGTAACATAATATTATTTACCATATTGTAATTTTCATCAATGGCTTCACAAGAACAAATGCGACATCTTTTATTAGATAGGGCTAACCAGACAAACATTGGTGAAACTGATTCATAATATCAGATTGAAATCTTACAACACTTTAACGTTTGGCAGGTCGAGGTCAGAAATCAAAAGGAATTTGTGATGAACATTCCAAATATCAAAGCTTACATTGATGTTCATGCTTACAGTCAATATTGGATGTATCCATATGGATGGACGCAAGCTGCAGCAAAGGACGCAGCTTTTCTGGTAAGTAATCAATTATTATTGTAAACTTATTTAGATTTAATCAAACGAAAATATATCAAAAATAAGCAAAATACTGCTCAATAATACTATTTAATAGTCTCTAACTTAAATAGTTTTCTAGTATGTTTCACTCTGATCTCGGTTATGAAATACGCAAAACATCCAAGAGAATGGGTGGCAATGAAAATTCGATCCCAATCTCTAACGATTTCACATTTCAATGTAGGTTGTACTATTTCTGAGCAGAATTGCTTATGATATTATAATTTGACATCACCTCGTTTAGGTGTGAAAGGTATTAGTGTTATAAAAAGGAACAATTTCAAACAATTGGCCCTTGAGAATACAGATCCGTGATATAGCTGTGCTAGAAATCAAGTCCTGTGTATTTATGTTAAACCTATGGTCAGCTGTCGAGGAAGCCATGGCGTTGGAGCTGTGGTCCATCACTATTCTTCATTTACTTCATACAGATTCATTTCAACAAAGCACGCCTTTGTATATTACGAAATGAATGTTAACTCGCATTCCAATAACTCTTAAAGTTATTTATAAATTTACAAGCTTAAAATTAAACCTCCAAGTGAGTGCAGATAGAATCTTTGTAGTGAAATCTGAGCTGAATATTGCTTGAGTATCTAAAATAGTCCAAATTTATATTTGACTGTACAAGAACCTTGGGAGAATTTTCTTAAAAACAAGTTCTGTCGCATTCAAAGGTGGAAGATGACATCTCTGTAAAGGTTTGCGAAATTTTCCGACAAAATGTGACAATAACTTAGAAGAAGGGAAACAACTTATCTCGCCAAATTTCACTTTTTAAGAATATCAACTTTGGCATCATCCCAAGCCACGATTTAGAAACAGATACACAAGTACAACAATACCCATAAAAATTGATGATAGGTTGCTATTAATTTATTGTTATTATTTATTATTGTTCAGGATAAAATTGGACAAGACAGTATAAGCGCCATAAGAGCGGTTCACGGTAAACAATTTTTTACCGGATCAATTGCTAATATTATATGTGAGTTTCTTTCAATCTTATTCCTTTATTTATATAATAGAAATGATTGGCAAATTATATATCTTTAACAACGCAATCAATTAATTAATTATTTATTATTTAATTGATTCATTATCGCAATAATACGAAATACGGTGTTTCAAATTAAATATAGTCATTGCCCTATTACACCCCAGTCTGGTTAACGTTAATTTATCAAAAGACACTCGGATCCTACATGTGACTCAAAGCAGCTAAGATTAACTTTTGTGTCTTGTGAGTTTAGATTTGAACCGAGTCATTTAAAACCCACCCTACGCGGAAAAAAGGCGGGATTTTCATTAGGTTTTTTATTGGTAAAAGTGATCATCACAGCAGAAATTATAAAGTTTAAAGGCATCTCGCTTGATGCCTCAAAATTGGTTGCTTTTACGCGCAGCTTCTGTATTTAACAGATGTCGCGACTGGGAGCAGCGCAGACTATTTTTATGGCGTCGGAATCAAATGCTCCTTTGCAGCTGAACTTCGGGACAGAGGATTCTATGGATGGGAGCTTCCAGAAGGGTAAGATTTAGTTTTAATTCCGACTAGTCATCAACGTTTCATAGGTATACTATTAATCTGGTATTTATATGTAAAGCAAACTGCATTATATTATTATTATTATAAACATTTTAATTTCACAACAGGCAAATTGTACCGGCAGCTGAAGAAGCGTTTGAGGGCCTACTCGTAATCGCACAAGCGGTTGCCGATGGAACATGTTAAATATTTACTAATCTAGAACCAAACCTATACATTCTAAAACTTTGAATTATTGTATATTACTGATAGCAAGTAATTTATTACCCTTAAAAGAGCTCTGTATCTGTCTATTTTCCCATAACGTAGCGTTTGTTAATTTATTGTTAAAAAGTCTAGGTCAAAATCAGTCAGAAGTTGTCTTTATGTTGATTGTTATGTTGATGTTAATTTTTACGGCACTCCCTTCTCCATTATCACCAATTCTTCTGACTAATTCTAAGTTTCGTTCATTTGGTTTTGATTTGTAACAAACTGCGATTTTAGTTAATTTGTTGTATTATATAATTTATGCCTGCTTTCTAATGACAAGTTTTTATTAGAATGTACCTATAATAAATAAAATCGACTGTTAAAAATGTATTGCCTGGACATATTTGTTGGGAGAAAGTCTATATACCGGCTAAGTCTCAAATACAGCTTTCACTTTTATCTGATTCAAAGTAAAATGTATGTGATACAACAGAAATACCTATTGCATAATTGCATGTTATACACCTAAACAATATATCGAAGATACACGGTACGGAAAAAATAATATAAGTGCGCTGTACACCGATTACAGTTAGGCAATGAATTGGATAGGCAATGCATAACCGGAACGATTCCGGTTCTACCAATTAAATAATAGACCCTTACATGTCGTTAGTTATCAATGGCTGATTGTTACCGGCCTACGTTTGGAGCGAAAGGGGCGAGTATGCGTCGTACTTGAAAAAATAATTTTTTGCCAATCCCTCCTTAACTATTTATGTTTACACTACTTGAAATAGTCATAGTTACAATCACTACGCACATGATAGCTAATGGTGTCTCGTACAGCTGGTAGTTTAATAGTTCATGTAAAGATTCTGAGGTCACCTAATGTTAGGGTTTTTTGCTTATGAGTTAGTTTTAACATTGCTTCCAGCGAAACTTTTTCTAAAATAACCCATCCACCTTTTAACCATTCAATGCAAAATGCCTTAGAGCGGCACTGAGTGGATGATATACTAGAACGTGTTTTGTTTAAACGCAAATCAAAAACACCAATATGTATTGCGACAACACATATTTTTTCGTTTCATCCAGATGGAAGCATGGGAATGCTTTATCAAGGAGAGACTTGAAGCAATTGCGGAATTTAATTGCTAAAATCATACAAGGTTTTCGACGCAGTCGTTAGCAAAGGAAATAAAATTATCCAATTAGAGTCTGCAATGTATTCATATACGTGGTAATGAGCTCGATCACATAATTTTAAATGGAGAATGTTTGTATTCAAGTTCATGGGGGTGAGCGTACAAAGCCGAGACTTCAATTTGTAAAAACAGAATTGAATAAGAACACTTTTACAAATGACGTAACTCGACATTGAATCAAAGTGGATTCACTCGAATACAAGTATGCCCAACTCTACTAAAAAGTACGGCCTAGCTTTCACATTTGGTTTGGTTATATATTTGCCCTTTTTACTATGCCGAGATCAAAGGACGATATCAGAGGAAAGGTATGCAAAGGTAATGACATTTACGTGTGTAATCGTGAACAGATTCTTTTTTTAGTATTCGGTAAGTGGGTATTCGTTTTCAGTAATTTTTTGGTCCACCTAACTATTGCAGCAGCAAACGAGAAACAAAAACTGTGTAATGAAATTTGCAAATCAAATGAACTAAAGAAAACAACATGACTAATCGTTTTAGATAAACTGAATAAAATAGTTCGTATATTGGCCACGGTTGAACATTGTTGGTGGGTGCACTGTACGCAACTTCAAAAGTGTTGTTAACAAATGAGGGTAGCTCGCTATACTCGAATAAAAACTTCATAAGCTATTTCAAGTTTCTGCTTAATATTTTCGATCGATTTCAGAATTGATGTATTGGCGATGTTATCCAAGCGCTGGGCACACCTGAGATGTGAAACTTCATGAATATTGGGGATCTACACTTAGAGCACATAGGAAGAAGCGGGGAACACATCAATACGAATTTATTCAGCAAAAAGTTTTTTCTATCAATTTGTGACTTGTGATACAGCAAATGAAAAGTTTTAATTTATTTTTGCTAATCGTTATGACCATCGCAAAGTCTCAATCGGTTCCCTCTGAGCATGAAACTCTAACGTTAACGTTTATCTAGTCCTGAGTCGTCATGTATCACTTGCGAGACATAACATTTTCTTCACAATTTGTTCGAGTAATTTTCAAAATTTTTAATTTCTATTTAACCTTACTACGTACTTTTCAAATTATTATCTACTATAAACCCCAAATTAAACATTCATGGGAACAAGGCACATAGATATCAATATAAAAAGTAAACAAATGCAGATTAAATGTCAGCTGATATAAATGCTACAAGACTTTAAAGTTTTATTGACTTTTTATGTATCATTCGTTCATTCGTGCATATTCTCGGGGGATGTGAGTGATGGATAAATATAAACACGACAATATTTTTGATTTTACTTTTGCATAAGTCTCCTGTTGGCTTCTATGAATTGACACATCTGCTTTTTCAAGTTGGTTCGAAGAAGGTTAAAAAATTCCAAGCACTCAAGAAAATATCATTGGCAATAATATTACTGAACATTATCAACTATTACTTGCGTGTTTATCACTCAATGTAACAATAACAGGTCAACAAATATTGCGCTTGATATGGAAAACATAACACTTGAAAGTGTTTGCGCAATGGTTAAAATTAGAATGGCTTGTCAAATATTGGGTAATGTAGAAAGTGCTTGGTCATTCGAATGTTAATGTTTATATCAAAAGATTCTTCCAATGGCACCATTAGTTCCATTGATCGCCACGATGAAGATTCTAGTTTTGTTTGCCTTGATTGGAATCTCAGTAGCAGCAGTTGATTATACCGGGTGAGCCTTTTCTATACGTTTTCCCCATATTTGTGTGTCCAACCATAATTCAATAAAACTTTAATGATAGAACGACAATTATAAGTTGATTGAATGGTCGTACTCTTGTTTGCAGGCACCAAGTTTATCGATCATATCCTACCCCGGGAGAAAACGAACTTCTTCAGAGATTTGGCAAAGTATTTGAGGTACATTATGCTATATTTATACTAGACTATGCAATAAAAATAATTCAAAAACACTGAAAAGAACAGAATATTTAGATGATTAATAATTTTGAAAATAATTCAAATATAAATATTAGTAATAAATTAATAATTGTTTTGAACTTTTTATGGGAAACTCAACTTTTAGATAAATATTCTACAATTATTTTCTCTAAGCTTGATTTTTGGTCTGATTATCGCCATGGTGATGATTTCGTCGACTTCAGAGTGTCACCAGAACTTCGGTCAAAGGTTAATGAGTTTCTGACAAAAAACAGGTAATGCAACACGGAATATACTAGAATACTTTAAGGAAAATCGAATATTCCACTACGGAATTTTTAGTAAATACAATTACAACACAGTAGTTTCTGCTACAATGCCCAATAGCAACGAGCGCTACAACTCAAAAAAGCGAAATTTCCATTTTTATTACTGCGATTACACTAAGATATTACGATCTAGGTACCAAGTGACATTCTCAGCACATTAATATTCTACAATATTTTATTTGGTTCAAGGCTAAGCGAATGACTTTGGCAGTTTTATAATATTTCAGGATCAACTACGAAATTTTTATTGAAGATCTTGGTATTGCCATCGCCAAAGAGAGGAAGCCTAAACTGTCGAAAATGAACGATGATTCGTTTGATTATTTTGTATATCACACTGTTGACGAGGTAATAATTGTTAAATGAAACATCCTGGAGAACTATCCGTGAATAAAAAGCAATTAGTCATAGCTATGTAGCAGTTTGCAGAAATTAGTCATACAGTGAATATGTGAATCAATATAACATTTTTGACGAAGACTGAATAGAATTTTTCGATTCTGAATCAGGAGATCGTTAAATGAATTTTTGCCTAAACTTTTTCATTTTAGCAATTCAAATAGCAAATGGGCAACTGTTTTGTAGTCTAGTATCTGTCCTTTATTGGACCTATAAAATCCGTCGCATTTGACCCTATTCAGATTGACGAATGGATTACATCGTTCACTAAGGACAATTCCTTTGCATCGGTGGTAACTATTGGATCCGGAAAATCGTATGAAGGCAGAAACATGCGTGGTTTGAAGGTACCTGTATAAACGCAATGGTATATAGACAAAATTAAAAAAAAAGCATAGGCTACATGGAATTTTGCTATTCAGAATTGTGCTTTTACCCATTCGGATTTGTATGTATCACGAGATTGATTTGAAGAAGAAAATATAATCTGCATAAAGTTCAATAGTGCTATTGGAGTTGAATACCATCTTAATTAAACAGTATTATCAACACCGATAGAGTACTGAAATATCGTCACTTATTTCGCAGATCAGCACCGGGAGTGACAGACCGGCGTTTGTGATCAATTGTGGCATCCATGCTCGTGAATGGATAACACCTGCTACTTGTCTGTATACTGCAAACAAGGTTTTAAATAATATACGTAGAGACTAGAGAGTGGGACGCATTTTTGTGATTGTCGGAATAAAATTGATGACGCTAATTGTCCATTCCATAACCGTACTTAAAAAAGATTTTTTAATACATAATTTTATTCTCAAGCATATGCATAACAATAATATTGCAATTGCTTAAGCTCAAAATTTGTTTAAAACGTCATTTATCTATCGCCTATAAACTCTAATTATGAATTAATGCCATCCAAACTATTTGCATCTGTTAAATTATTCATCACTCGGACTTATTTTCCGAATGTTATAAAATAAACTCTCTATAATATATTTGATATTATATTTTACTTGGTAAATAATGCCTCAAGTACCGGTGCCGCTAATATTTTTTATTCTGTTGCAGCTGATGAACGAGTATAACATGAACATGACAATAACTCACCTGATGAATGGTGTTGATTTCTATCTCATTCCCTCATCGAATCCAGATGGTTACGCTTACACTTGGTCGAACGTTAGTATAGATGAACGACTTTTATAATGCAAACGTAGAACAACTTCACAAAATAAACCCATTATTAGTCCTAAGTCCATGATATTTTTCTCTATACGACCACAAAATAGAGTTCGGATAAGATATAGATGGACACGAGTTCATTATATTTCAACGTATTTTGTAATAGATTATTTTCTCTTCGAGTTTCATGGTAAATGTGTTACATGCGTTGCGAATTAACATAAATCAGATAAAAGATTTTACTTCCAGTAAAGCATCACATGTACCGAAAAATACGACTTTTGTGATGGAACCGGCTGACAAAAACTTTGAATCCCACCACTGGACAAACCTACATCGCTTTCAACAATAGGGTGCTCAATTCCTCTTGCAAAACGTACAATTTTGAATGCTAATATTGCTTGGGATTTTAACAATAAAAACCATACTTATTCTTCGTTTTGCAAACAGGACAGGATGTGGAGAAAAACAAGAAGCAAATCTGACATGTGTGACACATGCATAGGAGTTGACCCAAACAGGAATTGGGATTTCCATTGGGGTGGTATGGATTCTTTCATTTATACTTGATTTCTGATGATTGAACGTAAAAAAGATGGATTTACAAATATTATTCGATAAATATATAATTCCTCATACAACTCCACATGTGTGTCAAGTTCAATATCAATTTTCAGGTCGAGAGCGATTTTAAGTATGCCAAGGTCCATTCTGGATGGGTCATATGAGGCGTACAGCCTGTAAGATAAATCATTAATGCCTTTGATACAAAACTTCGGGAATTTCCGCGGTCTTTTTTTACTAGCATGATGATGCTTGACATATGACGTTTTTTGAATCAGTACATTTTATTGACAATGTGATTACAGACTTAAAAGTACATAACCAATACGTCGAACTTTCTGGTTTCTAAGTTTTTCGAATTTCACTGTTAGAACATTTAGAAATTTCATGTACGAACTTGGGTACAAAACGTATAATATTGGATATAACTTCATTTAGAAGCAGGATCGAGTTCGGATTGTTGTTCGGAATCATACAAAGGCTCAGTCGCATTTTCTGAGGTAAATATTGCAACGAATTAAATTTTTTTTCAAAACAATTACTATGATCTTCGACTAACTAGACCAGGGTGATCCAAACCCAGGCCCGCGGGCCACATGTGGCCCGCTGTATCATTATCTGTGACCCGCGTCACATTCGTTGATATAGGTAACAATTGGTGATACCCAAAAATAGCATTTTGGCATTGTTTCATAATAAATAACATAATATACCAATAATATATAATAAAATAACTATAAATATTCCGGCACATTGTCGCATCACTAGCGTCGTTGAATTTACTTGTGACAGAGATAGCTAAGACAGTCAGTGGTCAAAAGTGACTTTGTTGGAGTAATTGAATTGTGTGCTTGAACAGCCTAAACTGATTTAAAAGTCGGTTATTCGATCCCGACACCCTTGAATGACTTAAAACTTCTACAAATTTATTTTTTCATTTGAAAATATTCGTTAACAATATCTCAATATTCACATAGACAACTAAAAATCAGTCTAGCATTATAGCCTACACCTGCCGCGTTGTCTTTTGTAATCAGCGTGAACAGTAACACTAAAATTGGTGCCTATATGTCAGAAAATTTAGTAAATACTAATTAATGTCGCGATATTACCCTGCTGTAGCATACTTCATAATTGCCGAAATTTATAGTAATCGATCAATCTGACGTGAAAGTCGATTTAAAAACGCTTCGAAGGACCGATTTAAACAGAATCTCAACTCGATATGGGGAAAAAAGTATTTGCTTGAGGTAAACAAAGCCTAAATGATATGTCTCCAAGTTGTATCGATGATAATGGAAAAAGTATAAAGCGGCATGTTATCGACGTACGGGACCGCTTCATTTATGAAGACTCTTTCTCCGTTGTAAAGAGTCTGAAATCTAGTCAACAACAGGTAGGGAGACGAATCAATGGATGCCAGTTAGAGATTTTCAACAACCAACATAACTGTTGATTTAAAATCATTGGTTAATGATATATAATAATTAACTATCTTGGGACTAATGTAGCCCGCGAACAATACAAAACTAATATTGTCGCCCCGACAACCTTGGATCACCCTGAACGAGGCTGTCGCCGTATACTTGTGATTTCTCTACGCCCCCTACAGGCTAGATTAGAACAATATCTACCATTCTCTAAATTTGTAAATACGCCTATTAAATGAAAAGCTCGGAAAAGTATATACGACTACGTGTACGAAGGTCTTGATAAGTTTCGATACGAAATCATCTTTAAATCATTTGCCTATAGTGGGTTCAAAATCATACATTTCTTTTTATAGATTGAGACAAAAAATCAACGAGATTTTGTTGAAAGTATAGAAAATGTTAGAGCGTACATAGATGTCCATTCTTACAGTCAGACATGGATGTATCCATATGGATATACAAAATCTCCGGCTCCAGATGCAGCTATATTGGTAAGTATTACAGAATTTGTACAATTTATTCACAACTTTACTTTGCATTTTCATGTGATATTAATCGCTTGTGCTGCCATGTCTTCAAAACTGTATTTGTTAGCTATAAATCTAGTAAAGTACCGGTGTATAGAGTGAGGGTGAGAACGAGTGATTTATCTTTTAAAAAGAGTAAAAATAGGCCAGGCTCACGAAAAATACGTTACAAGCAGAAAATATATTGTGCGAAGCGACTATATCTGAACTAATTGCACATTCTTGAGACCAGTAATTATTTTTTAGGAGAAAATTGGAAGAGACAGTGTGTCTGCTATATCCAGCGTAGATTCCCATGTTTTTCAGACAGGATCGATTTCTGATGTCGTGTGTAAGTTATATTACAGAAATTACTGTGTCGCAACAATAATGAGCATGGAACTTTTTTGCATATGTGAAGCGAACATCAGAAAAAATAACGATGCTCCATTTGGTCTGGAAAAGAGTGAATGAATGTGCATCCTACAAACACTTTATTATTATTTTAAGGCACGAAAATATTCGCTGAATCGATTTAAAAAAACTCATTAATTCATTGAATTATGTTTACTTTGGGAAATGTGGTTTTGGAGACCCTGCAAACCTTTGTAGTAATTTACACGTTTTCATATTTTGCTCCTCCTCTTCTAAATCAGGCCAATTTATTTATCATTAAAATTGATTCCTCTTCTAAATTGAGTCAAAAGTGATCGCCTTCAACATATTTTTATGTCCAGATGTCGCTAGTGGAAGCACCGCTGATTTCTTCTACAGCAAAGGTATAAAGTGCTCATGGGGAGCAGAACTTCGTGATACAGGAAAATATGGATTTATTCTTCCAGAAGAGTATGTATTATATTTATAGTATGGAAGGATGCGGCGCACCAGGAAGCATTGTATCTAATTTTCAACAAAATAGGATATATGCATCATAAGTTCAGTATAGCAAACCATATGTTGTTGACCTAACGTCACGTCCCATGCGATGGTGCTTCGAAGTTTCGCCATAATTGTAGTCCAGCAATTTACCCACGACGAGACAAATAAAATGGAATTTGCATATGCTGTTTTAATATAGTTGACTCACTTAATATACTTTCTTTCTTTTATTTCGCAGCCAAATCGGCAAAGGAGCTGAGGAGGCTTTCCAAGGTTTTATGGTTATTGCGAAGAACATACCACTGGGTCCTTGCTAGAGTGTTTATGAAAGGAAAATGATCGTTTGAAAAAGAATATTTGAATATTTTGTGCAAAATAAACATTTTAAACGTAAGCGAATAAAATGAATTATTCCGTATAAAATTGAATTACTTATCTTTATTACGGGGAATTATTAGCATATCATATGCACAATGACCATCTGACCACGCTGTAGGTTTGCAGACAAACAAGGTAGCCTACTCCAATCTAGCAGAGAACCATCTTTGTCCGTTCATCTCTGAACCGATTTATGGATTTGAAATGAGCTCAAGTTGTTGTTTACACGATGAAAAATTACCGTAATAAAATGCATATGATAAACGAAAGTCATATAGAAATCGACTATAGCAGTACTCGCAAAGCCTTATTTTACACAACAAGCAGAACTCACGCAGGTTAATTAGAGGGGCGATGACAAACTTTGTTATAATCTTAAATTGCCGTGAATTCTTTAGAATCTGGATTATAGAAAGTACAAATCAAATTTGTCTAACAATGGATGTATCCTTTTGACTCGACCCTTAGGACTAGAAATATTCTTGCTATACTCAACCATTGCTATATTTTGGTGCTTATTCTAAGAGTGTTTTCCGCAATTTGCCTCTACAAACAGATGCAATGTTTTCAATCGTCCTTTCGATTTAAAATATCAAACCCTCCATCATTTAAAATATTGATAGCTTATTTTATCTTATCGATAGTCCATCCGCAGCCTCTTGGGGTCAATTTTTGATTGCTGCTACTAAATAAACCTAAGTCATTCAAATCCCATCCTACGCGCAAAAAAAAATGGCATAAACAAAACAATTTTAACAATCCCTCTTTTCTCATTTTCTAGTTATCTTTTGTTGTAAACGTGGGCAGTTTTATGTATAGAGTGATTTTTAGATGTGTTTCGATATTTTCATGACGATAAACATGGTCAAGTTTTTTGATAAGCGTACATTAAAATTTTAATGGGCGTGGAGCTTCCGCTGGCGTCTCTCCTCCTAGACCATGACATTCTGCCAAGCCGTTATAGTCTGTGAAATATGCGCTTCAACTGCGGCACCAATCTAGCCTTGGGTACTGGACGCGTTTAACATTGACACCTGTACAGCTAGCAACCATCTACTGAGGGCATGCTGGCGTGTTATTTAAACTAGCGGTACAGTACCGGTATCCTAACTAGGTTGAAAAACATGCCAGCATGCCTTATGAGAAAGGTTCGCTAAATCTGATTGAATACGTGAATGTGAATAAACTACCATTTCATCTAAACCTAACGACAAACACGGTATGTGGTGGTCCCGGCACTGGTATTCTGTTACCGGTATTATATAGTAAGGAGCACGAGCAGTTGGACCGCATATTTTACAGACTACAACGTGTTGGCAGAATGTCATAGTATAGTGAGAGAGACGCTATCGGAAACACCACGTCCGTTAAAATATCAATGAACAATTAGCAAAAACCTTGACCTTGTTTATCAATATAAAAAAAAAAAAGATTCTATCTTTAAAACTGCACAAGTCTACCATGAAAGATAACTAGAAAATTACAAAAAATGCTAATTTCTGCTCTGGTGATCACATTTCCCATAAGAGCTAATGTTAAAATCGTTTTGTTTATGCCACTTCCATTTTTCGCGCGTAGGATAGTTTTGAATGACTAAGGTCTATTGAAATGGATAGGATAAGATAAGTCCCTGCAAAACAAAATTACAGTCAAGTTATTTGATTTATACCTAAATTTTGGAATTACAACTACAAACTGACGAATAGTTAGCAATGCCACCAAAACGAATCACAGTTTGAAAATGTGCTTTTCATAGCTGTCCGCGTGGAATCGTGGATCGTGCTAACGTTAGGAATGCGTTCGCCACCACATCTCTGATTACCTTACGTGGGTTCGCAGTATTGAGGTGTCACCTCAATGGTTCGCAGGTACGAATCCTATACGGGGATGATTATGTGCGAGAGGATTGCTGGACTCCTCGCCGCCGTAGTTCACGTAATCTCTGATCGGTTAAGGCTTCCTCCACTATCAAGTACATGCTTCCGAAAACAAATACCTAGCTAACTAATCCCATACCCGACAATCGACTCACGCAGGGTCACAATGGATTGGTAACCGTACGAAAGGCCATGGTTCATCATATGATTAGGCCGTCTTATCGACTTTTCGCTCCCCGCGATAAATATGTAAATCCTATACTATATATTTCAATTGTTTCATCAACTTTACTACGGAAAATGAACAAAGGCGTGGACGCTCCGGGAAACATCAATTGCCTCAGAAGATATGTCCGTGATATCAGCGTTTTCCGAAGACGTGGAACTAATATGCACACTTCTTTTCCACAAGCTAGAATTTTTTCAAACCCCACAATGTGATAAGTAGCTAGAAACTATATCTCACTCGTAATGACCGGATATCTTTCAGCGCAAAATAAAAACTTCGTTTTTCTACCCCTCCCACATCGATGATTAGTTTTTGAATAGTGGACAACACATGCTATTCGAACATAGTTTTTTTTTATTCAATATTATATGCACATGTTATATTTAATCATAGCGCATTTTGCTTTTCGTTACTATTTCGGAATACTTTTCACTTTGTCTCTTCCCAGTTTACGTTGCGAATGTCCATTTTATTTTCCTCGACCCAGATTTTTTATACTCACAAGTCAAAATAATTCGCTTCGTTTTATTTTTGAATAGGTATTGTGAACATGTTTGGAGCCTGTTTCAAATGCAGGACCGTAAATAAATACTAATACAGTACAGTGCAAACATAGAGAGCCATAGTCCACAATTGAAAATTTATGCTTCAGTGCTTTGGGAGTAAATGCTTGACTGAGTTTCAGACCTTCGATCTCTTTAGCCCGTCAGTATGTCGAAGAGAGGTTAGTGATTCTCTATTATATCCTGTTAGATCCTTATATTTATTCGAGTTATGGCTAATATAATAACGAGCTACGACGAATAAAATGATTTTCTAAATTTTAGGACGTGGAGGATCATCTGGAGGGAAGTTTCGGATGTCCATCGGCTTGCCCGTTGGTGCCGTAATCAACTGTGCCGACAATACAGGTAGGACTTTATACTTGAGCAAAGCAGCGTGTCATATCTTATTTTTTTAATTCTGTTGCACATATTTTAGTTAGCTATGTGACTTCGAACTTGTTTTTATTCATACTGAACTTGACTTTTTTAAGGTGGCAAAAATTTGTACATTATTTCGGTTTATGGCATCAAAGGACGCTTGAATCGTCTACCTGCTGCAGCTGCCGGGGATATGGTTTTGGCAACTGTGAAAAAGGGAAAACCTGAACTTCGAAAAAAGGGTTTGTATTTTTATATCATCAAATCCTTACAAGCAGACCTAGGTTAGCGAACAAAATTTCGCTTGACTGGCTGTTAATCCTGTAATCTAATTTTAATGTATTAGTGATATTGGGACCGTGAAGTGTTAATAAATAGCAATATTGCAGATTCAACACCATGTGAATGGGTAATCAATCTTAGATAGCTGAATTTCGTTGATTTTTGAAAATAAAGTCTATTTCTGATCTCTAATTCGGGGAATGAAATGGTCTCGCCTACCAATTCTGGCAACTTTGGTTGGGCAACTTGGCATTTGACTCCCAACTATAATCAGCTTGGCGATATGTTTTCAATAGAATCTTCCTTTTATATTTTAATTAACGATTAGATGATCGATCAATTTGGCAATGGCAACCATTACAAAAATAGCAATATGGTGTGGCAAATAATTTTTTTCTTTTCTAGTATTTATTTTATTTTTTTGTTTACTGTATAGTATACCCTAAATTTATCGCGTTCTATTCTTACTTGAATAACTTCTCAGTGGTTGTGTGTGTGTGTGGCTGGTGGGTGCACGTGAGCGTGTGTGAAATAACTTAATAATTTTAGGTGAGTAAACACGTACCACTTCCTCTTGGCAAAACCTTATCTAAGGTTTCGTTTGCTCCCCTGATTTCATAATCAATTTTTATTTATTTGTTTTTATCTGTCAAATGTATTGTTGTGCTGATTATGGAGTCGAAGTAAACTTATACTTATACAATCAATACCGCAATACAATTTTTCGGGATCTCGTCTTTTTTTGATAAAATGTACCCTAAAACCGGCTAACTTCATGATTACACTATACAGTACGGCACACTATACAAATTGGGTGACATTGTCCCGTTTCAGAGAAACCCAGTTTACAGATGATCAGACACCCCTCTTTCGGGAGACATCTGGACATTGTTGTCCCTCAATATCGGTAATAATACAGTCTAATGAAGTTACGCAAAATACTACAAAAAACATCATAAAAAATAATCCGATTTACCGAAGGAAAAAAAAATTTTGACCGTGGCACTCAAGAGTTTTTAGCAAAAAACGGCAATTTTGGCCATGTGACAGCCGCGATTAATTTAGATTATTATTGGGACAAGCATGGCGTGATATGAAGGATCTGACGTGGTCCAGACGCCCCTCGCTTGTGAGACACATGGAGTGCTTGTTTTATTGAGCCAAATTTTTGAAATTTGGATAGTGTGCTGTACTGCTATAATTGGAACCAAATATGATTTACCAATATAACGACTTGATATAGAAACTGTCAGAAACGAAATTAGACATTTAGTCCTTATATAAATGATTTAATATTTCATCTGGAGTTAGCCTGTTTTATGTTATAGATTCAACCTTAATTTCACGGGGATATATTGATCTGCTGACATTCTTGAGCGCTATCTCAGCAATCCATACAAAAATGCTCATGAACCATAACCTAATAAGAAAATAGCCTACTTCTCATTTAACAGTAGTGTAAACCTAATTTTTTTATCACAAGATTGATAACTTATATTAAATTCTTCAATTCCAAATATCTCTAGTTCATCCGGCAGTTGTCATTCGGCAGTCAAAACCATATAGAAGGAGAAATGGTGTGTTTCTTTACTTCGAGGACAATGCAGGTGTCATAGTAAATAATAAAGGCGAAATGAAAGGTAAGAAATGCCTTGTTGCAGTAATTTAGAACTTCCATAATTGTAAATATGAGGATATTAAATGTCATAGATCAAAATTGAATCTGCTTCACATGAACATACGTCAAAATAGCTTTTTTGCAACCACAATGATGTTCCATCTTTCGGGTCTGATTCTCAATGCTGACATTTTTTTACTGAGTGGTGTTGCAATTGGGTCTTTAGCCTCAATTCTCTGTAACATAATGGAGTGAAACATATCGATCTTGATCGGTAAGTATGTTGTTAGGTATTTGTCTGTTAGACATTTGAAAGCAAGGTTGAATCTGCTTCAAATTTTGCATGCGCATATATCATATCTCGGAACATAAGCCTATTGATTTTGGATAAATTATGTCATATAATTAGCGAGTAATTGATTAATTAGTAATGGGGCACACGGTGTCGCCATCGAAACCGCGGTTTCTGTTTTGGGGATCCCCTAACCTTAGATCTATAAGTCGTCGGCCTCCGACCGATATTCTCGTTTGTCAGTTTTTGATTTTCCCGTACTGTGTGCATCACAGGCCCCCTTATCAGTTTTCTAAAATCTTCTGATTCGGTTTATTAGAGAACTTATTTAAGACTTGTTATCCTTGCTCCAGATAAATTTTGCAATCTCGATAACAGTATGCAAGCCTGTATCTCCAATGTATCGTTTTATCTGCATATACCAACTTAGTCATCTTTGGGCTCAGCGTTTCTGTGTTTTTTAAGGCTAATGTCCAAGCCTGACCCATTTTTAACATATAGTAGAGTCTGTTTATGACAAGTATAATCTACTTTTCAGGTTCTGCAATAACGGGACCAGTTTCTAAAGAATGTGCAGATCTTTGGCCAAGAATTGCATCAAATTCTGGCTCAATTGCTTGATTCTTTACAATAAATTGCAGCGAGCAAGCCAATACTTTGTTTTCCATTTTCATCTATTGATAGAAACTTTACAAGCAGGTCAAGGGAAATTTATTAGAATTCAGACCAGCAGCTTGGGAAATCTTCAATAGTACAGAGTGAGTCGGCATGCTGAATCAAGTATGTCCCATCTATGCTGGAGGTTTCGTTCGGGACAGATGAGCTAAGAAGCTACACTTCATATAAATTCCTCAAATACTCTTAAGAGTCCCAAATGTAAATGCTAGCAGCAGTTTTGGTTATTTGTTGGGATTCATAGACCTCTATAGCTTTTGATTTATATACTAAACTAGCGCCATGGTTCTCAGAACCAAAACGCTTTAGGTCAGCAATCCACGGCCGGTTTGGAGTTTTCAATGTGTAGGCACACACACCCCTGGTCCTTTAACTGCATTTAATCACATCTTTTTGACACTAATTCCCCTACTCGCAAGTACCAAAATGCCGATATATTTAAAGATTTTTATGTAATCAATAGAGCATCATGTCAGGCAAAGGTATACTACAAGGATCGAGTATATTAAAAGTGCCGATATATTTAAAGATTTTTATGTAATCAATAGAGCATCATGTCAGGCAAAGGTATACTACAAGGATCCCGTATCGTATAACACAATTCACAACAGTTTCCTACCGGGGACCCCTTTGTTTCACTTTGTTGATCATGATTTGTTTGAACATACCGGTAATGAGATTTAAAATTCACCAATCAAAATAACAGTATAAACACAGCTTGAATGGTAAATATGGGGGCCATGAGAACCCCCCCTAAAAAGGGTCCACAAGCCATGGAAGGTTGGGAACCACTGGTACATTAGATGACAACAAAATTCATCAATTTTGAACTATTCAACTGATGACATTATAAAAATAGCAGTTTCACAAATAGACACAAGTTTTGCAATTGCTCGCAGAAGGAAATCTTTCATGATGCATACCATTTTCGGCATGCTGTGTTAGCTCTCGTGTTGAAATCCTGTATTTATTCATCTGTGGTTGAAATTTCGTTACTGTCATCTTGCACAAAAAAGTTTTTATCAATGTTTCTACAAAAAGCCACAAGGTTGTCGAATTTCCTCACAGTTTCCGCAAGTCTGTTATCAGGTAGTCGAGTAGTTAAGATTGTAAATAAATGCCCGAAAACAAGTGCATCCAACTCTGTAGGTCTGAAACATAAATGTCACATAATTGACTTCAGAATTAGTTTTTGTCACTTGAAGTTATTAGGAATGCGCCGCTGACAGTTTTGATTTACAATCATATGAAGAAAGGGCCAGGTAGTTGCATTTGGTCTTTTAATAACCGTGTAAACCAGTGGTGTGCAACCTTTTTCGCAGGCGGGCCAAATATCAATAACTGGGTAAAACCGCGGGCCGCACCTTCATTTGACATACGCTATTAGTTGCAGGCACAAAATAGTGTCTTTTGTTATTAATCTCATGTCATCATTAGGGTTCCTTGCAGAAAACGCATAAATTTCTTAAAACTGTAATTCAAATATATTGTCACTCCCAATTTAAACGAATTCAGTGAGAAATTTGCTGCTGGATTCTTTTCCCCCGACTACTTTTATCCAAATTTGCTTAAATGCAAGTGCTAGCAATTCGATATGACGCCCATTTTTCAGAAAAAAATATGTAACCGAAAAGTGCCATATTTGAAGCCACGACTTTTTCCAACTGTGGAAAGGTATCTTAATTGAGATGTTTTCGGTATAGTACGCCAAGATTCATTTCCAAATACTTTGCTGTCAAATCTTATTCTAGATTAGATTTAAACAAAATCGACTGATAGGCTGGAACCAAAACTCATTTAGGTTTTGTATCTCTTAATATTAATTTTTTTCAAACTGCTTTCCAGTTGCCCAATCTTCAATTGCCCGTTCTCACAAATTCATTAGCGTCTGCTCCGCATTTTCCTTTCAATTGTTCGCTGCTCGGCAAGTGACAGTTTTGTGAATCGTGTTGTTCGCTTCGCTGTTAGGACGTTGTAACGTCATAGGCATTGATAATAATTTGGACTCGAATATGAGCTATGCAACGCAAAGGGAACCAGATCAAACTAAATTAAAAACTAGTTTAGCTGGCCGCACATCATTTAAAATTGGCACTTCTCCGCGGGCCGCACAATTTTCTCTCCGCGGGCCGCACTTTGCACACCCCTGATGTAAACATTTATTCGGGTCCCTAGGATAGGATTTACATATTTATCCCAGGGGAGATATTATTCATACGGTGAGCCAGGGCCTCTCGTCCAGTTACCAGTCCATGAACAACCCTATGGCGGCGAGGGGTCCTTCAATCCTCTTGCACATATTCACGATGCGCCACATTGACAAGTCTCAATTCCTTACGATAGTTTGGCCACATAGGCCTTGTTGATTAGAACATTTATGCCCTATTTGATCACTAATCTTAAAATTAGTTTTTAATACTCTTACTGGTTGCCTAAAAAATATTCCTTCTCTCCAAGCTTTTCAGACAAAGCAGAACAACATCTTTGTACATCATCCTCTAAACTTGTAATTGTCTTCTTTCCTTTCTTCCAACCCACTGCATCAAGATAATGCATGACTTCTTTCCTTTTTATCCAACACAGAATAGTATTTAGCGGCCAGCTGTATGGTGAACCATATCGCTTACATGTGCTCTGAAACATAGTATAAATGTCATATTTTTATATATTTGCTCACGCACATCGCTCTAAACAAGGCCCTATACAAGTGGCATCTGATAAAAATGTAACAGGACCTAATTCATTGAATTTTTCGAACCAGACGTTTGGTATAAAGTTAAAAATTGGTATATAAGTTAATCAGTAATCCATATATGCCAGACTGCAACTTTAAATTTAATTATGCTCAAATTTTAACCAATCGTTATGTTTTCATTGCAGGTTAAATATTTATGCCCTCTGTTCATAGAGCATATCAACTCTTTAAATGTCAGTAAGGAGCCTATTTGAAGCCTTGCTCGGGGTAAATATATTTGTTTACTAACTCAAGGGGACATAAATGTGTAGTGTATGTGATATCGAAGAGTAAATAAAGTGTAAAACCTCTTTATAAGTTCTGTCATCCATCCATGTAACAAACAGTTCCGCAGGGACTAGCACATTATTTACCAGTTCGATGTATGCCTTCATGTCATGTTGTTGACTTTCTGAAAAATCACCTCCAAGTGCATAACCCTGTAATATGAACCATGTAAATTACTATAACAAGCAAGGCAATTGAAAATGAAACAAAAATTATTGAAGTATTATCGTCACCCTTTGCTTTAGTAATCCAATAATGGCAGTAGGTTCTGAAATCACAAGATTTCCACATCGCAGCAATGGGAGTTTTCTTGTAGGAGACATAAACTCTGCATTTGTCCTATAAATGACCTGTCATTGATAAATCAATTCATATAAACAATTTGAATATGTATTGCTTATCTTGTGGTAACCTATAATGCTTGCATGCAAGATTTCGTTACTAAACATATGCCATCAATAAAATTAAAATTTCCAAAAAGCCATTATTACCTTGACATCCAGTCCACACATATGAATATAAACTTGAACTGCCAAACAAGGTGCATTTTCGTTCAGAAGTATTTGATGATCTAAAAATGAAGTACAGAAAAAAACTGTATGTTATATTCAAAAATTGGGCTAATTACAAGATGGCAATTTAATACATTTCTTGGCTGTTTTCAGTATCTGAGAACGTTGCTTATATTATTTCAGTATTTGTTTATGCAGTTATGTGAAGGAGAAGCAGATGTGAGTAAACAAAAAGTCAGTTTAAGTTGTAATTCAACAAACCTTCAAATGGTTGATATAAGCAAGCATCATCAGGCCATCCTTCATTACCTATCATGATAAATAGTTAAGTTATAACTTATAATATTAGTAAGTTTGTTTTAATATAAAAAATAAAAGCATGGGAGTTGAAAAAATGTCACAGAATTTACACAAGCTTGTTTTGATTTCAATATCAGGTGTGAATCGCATAGCATCACATTTCTTCAAATGGAAACATTCTAAATTGAATTTAAAATTTACTACAGGAGCATCAAATACAATTGACAGATGTCGTGAAGCGAACACCGTAATTGCTTAAATACCCCCGTCCCCCAAACACAAATGTGGTGTGAAAATTATTGTTGTAAGTACTTAAATAACGCCAAACAAAACTGTGATGTGAAAATACAACCCAAATTTTAATTTTTGTTTTCTAAAAATATAAGTCCGTCTTGCGCGAACACAATACGCTGAACACATGGGACAAACGTGAGGCAGACAACTCGACTCACGAGAAAACAGACAGATAGGTCGTATTTTCAAAGGTGACGTTTTAAGACAATAGGGATGTAATTTTGATCTTTTTACGATCGACAATTTCACGTCAATTTTTGTTTGGTGGTATTTGAGCAGTATTGATAGAATATGGCTGTTTCTGCAAATATGTGAACCATACAGATTTTGGTGAAACACTTCACTGCTACGTGTCAAATTCTTAAATGTATTCTTGTTTAGTTAAAATTAAAGCCGTATTTGGTAAAAATAAAAAAAAAAATAAACTCATTAAAAACAATTTCAACAAAACCTATCATGATTGCATTTTCGCCAGAAGAAGAAAAATGTATGAAAGCACAAATATATTAAGACTAATATGTTGTAAAGATATGCATTGTTTCCATGTCACAGATTGCCCAAATTTAATCAAAATCACAATAGAATAATATATTTTCCTGGGGTGAGAGAATGGAAGAACGTATTTGATTTTGTGTGATGACTTATATGCGAAAGAATAGGCCCAGCATGCTACTTCGACAAATGGGATTATCTCTATTGATAGCTGAATTTAAATTTGATGTGTAGATGTAATTTAATGTCTTTAACCTAATTTGCTGTTTTTGTCTGTCTAATTTAGCATGATAATAGAATTAGAAAGGTGAGCTAATTATCAAATCATACTGCAGTACTGCCATATGAGTCTATGACTAATAAATAACTCACATTTATTACAGTATTAACACCAGAAAATAAAGGAATGAGTAATACACACCCGGTACCGGTACTTGCGACAACACAGCTCCTTGTAAAAGAGACATGACAATCAATCATTCCAACATTCATGTGCACTTGTTCTCAGCAAAAATACATTCTAATCTAAAAAAAAGAATGCAAAGCAACATTTATTTGAAAATTACTCTCGCGAAGATTCATTCCGGTTCCTTCTTTTTTTTTTTTTTTTTTTTTAAACGCTCACAAATGTGTTAAATGTGACACAGTAATAATCATAGAAATAATGGGGAAAATCATTTTACAACCATTATCTACAGGAGTGGTGACTCCTCTACGGCCCATGGGCCGGGGCCACGGCCCATCTAATTGGGTCACATGGGCCGTGGCTCATCAAGCTATGGGCCGCGGCCCCATCAGGAAAATTTCAATTATCTTACCAAATTGTCAATATTCGAACAAAAAAATATACTCCTGTAGTATGTGTACCAGGTTAGGGTTAGGACAAAAAAAAATTCAGACTGTTGCCAGAACTCAGATTTCAATTGAGCGATGCGAAAGTTTACGAAAAAAGCATCGATGCAAAATCAGCTGATGCTTTATGCGTTGCCAGATTAATCATAAAAACTGTTAATAATTGCCAAAAATTCACAGTTCCCTGTGTAACTGTATGGCGATGGCGAGCGGAGGTGCGAACAAGTTCCCGGCTGGGAATTACGCTGCAGTAACGTCTATAGGATTGAATTTTGCGAAATCAAGAAAGAGAATATTCTCAACAACATTAAATAAAAAAGAAAGACCATGTTGCATGGAAATAAAGTATGTTGCGGGATTTGGTAAACCATATGATATTGATAATCGATAAGTAGTGAAGCATGCAATTTTACAATGCCTGAAATTGGAAGAATTGGAGGCACTTGTGGAAAGAAGGTCGAATGTATTTGAAGTAACTGCAAAATGTAGAGGAGATATTTTGAAATTAGAGTCGTATATTATGTCAGGAGGAATGAAAAACGTTCAAGGAAGACTTCTTTTGTCAAATTCTTCAAAAGTTATTCTACGTGGGGTACCCGGCATATACAGAGAACCTGACCAAAGTTACCCCAGCCCACACTCGCTCAGCCCACACTCAGCCTGACGTCAAGGGGTTAACCAACTATTTTACCACTTTATAAACGTTTATACATAAAAACTTGGTGGCTATGACAATATAGAGACCATATTGGATATACACAGCGCAAATGCAATACCAAGCACGGACCAGTTACCCCTAGTATGGCCTGTCAAAAACGAGTGTGGGCTAGCGTCTCACGAGTGTGGGCTAGCGTCACACGAGTGTGGGCTGGCATCCTACGAGTGTGGGCTAGCGTCACACGAGTGTGGGCTGGCGTTCTGACAGTGTTATACGGTAAGTTAAGGCATCCTAAACGCTCACAGATTACTAAATTACATATATCCACGTTTACCTCAGCACCAGAACCTCTCAGAGTCCGGCAATTGATAGCACAAAATGGCCACAAATGCCGGGAAAATGATTCAAAATCAACTGAACAATAATATCTCTAACCAGTGTTACCAGATATGACGGTAAACAAGCCTGAAATTGACCGTTGAAACTCAAAAATAAGAAAATTGAAATTTAAGCTAAGTGTCTGTTCTTTTTATGAAAAAAAAATGTAGTTATGAATAAACCATAATTGATTTGCACAAATACATCTTGTATAATAAAAAATAAACATGATGAAAACATTTCACCAGCAGATACACATTGTCTCGAAGGCTTTTGATGTCGAAATTCAACAGTTCATCGAAAAGAAATCAACGAAATGTTTACCACGGAATTAAATTATCATAATATACAGTATATGATCTTACAAATTTCAAAAAATTTTACCGTAGAGAAAGACTTCAAATTTGAAATCAAAATTAGCACACTCGACCGTTATTAATATTTCGCGGTAATGGTGTTCAACGTCAAATTTCAATTGTAAATTGAAAATGATCCTATGGTTTGTTCCTTAAAAAATTGAATAGTCTCATTACATAGTATTTCATCTAAGATATATTGTAAAATAAAAAAATTTTACCGTCGGGAAAGACTTTAAAATTAAAGTCAAAATTAGCACACTCGACCGTTATCAATATTTCACGGTAATGGTGTTCTACGTCAAATTTCAATTGTAAATTGGAAATGATCATATGGTTTGTTCCTCAAAAAATTGAATAGTCATATTACATTGTAATTCATCTCAAAAATATCAGAAAATAAAAAAATTCTACCTTCGGGAAAGAATTTAAAATTAAAGTCAAAATTAGCACACTCAACCGTTATCAACATTCGCGGTAAAGGTGTTCCACGTCAAATTTTAATTGTAAATTGAAAATGATCCTATGGTTTGTTCCTCAAAAAATTTGATAGTCATATTACATAGTATTTCATTTAAAATATATTGAAAAATAAAAAAATTTTACCGTCGGGAAAGACTTTAAAATTAAAGTCAAAATTAGCACACTCGACCGTTATCAATATTTCACGGTAATGGTGTTCTACGTCAAATTTTAATTGTGAATTGAAAATGATCCTATGGTTTGTTCCTCAAAAAATTTAATAGTTATATTACATAGTATTTCATCTAAAAAATATTGAAAAATAAAAAAATTCTACCGTCGGGAAAGACTTTAAAATTAAAGTCAAAATTAGCACACTCAACCATTATCAATATTTCGCGGTAATAGTGTTCCACGTTAAATTTTATTTGTAAACTGAAAATGATGCTATAGTTTGTTCCTCAAAAAATTTAAGAGTCATATTACATAGTATTTCATCTAAAATATATTAAAAAATAAAAAAATTTTACCGTCGGGAAAGACTTTAAAATTAAAGTCAAAATTAGCACACTCAACCGTTATCAATATTTCACGGTAATGGTGTTTTACGTCAAATTTCAATTGTAAATTGGAAATGATCCTATGGTTTGTTCCTCGAAAAATTTAATAGTTATATTACATAGTATTTCATCTAAAAAATATTGAAAAATAAAAAAATTCTACCGTCGGGAAAGAATTTAAAATTAAAGTCAAAATTAGCACACTCAACCATTATCAATATTTCGCGGTAATAGTGTTCCACGTTAAATTTTATTTGTAAATTGAAAATGATGCTATGGTTTGTTCCTCAAAAAATTTGATAGTCATATTACATAGTATTTCATTTAAAATATATTGAAAAATAAAAAAATTTTACCGTCGGGAAAGACTTTAAAATTAAAGTCAAAATTAGCACACTCGACCGTTATCAATATTTCACGGTAATGGTGTTCTACGTCAAATTTTAATTGTGAATTGAAAATGACCCTATGGTTTGTTCCTCAAAAAATTTAATAGTTATATTACATAGTATTTCATCTAAAAAATATTGAAAAATAAAAAAATTCTACCGTCGGGAAAGACTTTAAAATTAAAGTCAAAATTAGCACACTCAACCATTATCAATATTTCGCGGTAATAGTGTTCCACGTTAAATTTTATTTGTAAATTGAAAATGATGCTATGGTTTGTTCCTCAAAAAATTTAAGAGTCATATTACATAGTATTTCATCTAAAATATATTAAAAAATAAAAAAATTTTACCGTCGGGAAAGACTTTAAAATTAAAGTCAAAATTAGCACACTCAACCGTTATCAATATTTCACGGTAATGGTGTTTTACGTCAAATTTCAATTGTAAATTGGAAATGATCCTATGGTTTGTTCCTCGAAAAATTTAATAGTTATATTACATAGTATTTCATCTAAAAAATATTGAAAAATAAAAAAATTCTACCGTCGGGAAAGAATTTAAAATTAAAGTCAAAATTAGCACACTCAACCATTATCAATATTTCGCGGTAATAGTGTTCCACGTTAAATTTTATTTGTAAATTGAAAATGATGCTATGGTTTGTTCCTCAAAAAATTTAAGAGTCATATTACATAGTATTTCACCTAAAATATATTGAAAAATAAAAAAAATTTTACCGTCGGGAAAGACTTTCAAATTAAAGTCAAAATTAGCACACTCGACCGTTATCAATATTTCGCGGTAATAGTGTTCCACGTTAAATTTTAATTTTAAATTGATCCTATGGTTTGTTCCTCAAAAAATTTGAGAGTCATATTACATAGTATTCCATCTAAAATATATTGAAAAATAAAAAAGTTTTACCGTCGGGAAAGACTTTAAAATTAAAGTCAAAATTAGCACACTCGACCGTTATCAATATTTCACGGTAATGGTGTTCTACGTCAAATTTCAATTGTAAATTGGAAATGATCATATGGTTTGTTCCTCAAAAAATTGAATAGTCATATTACATTGTAATTCATCTCAAAAATATCAGAAAATAAAAAAATTCTACCGTCGGGAAAGAATTTAAAATTAAAGTCAAAATTAGCACACTCAACCGTTATCAACATTCGCGGTAAAGGTGTTCCACGTCAAATTTTAATTGTAAATTGAAAATGATCCTATGGTTTGTTCCTCAAAAAATTTGATAGTCATATTACATAGTATTTCATTTAAAATATATTGAAAAATGAAAAAGTTTTACCGTCGGGAAAGACTTTAAAATTAAAGTCAAAATTAGCACACTCGACCGTTATCAACATTTCACGGTAATGGTGTTCTACGTCAAATTTCAATTGTAAATTGGAAATGATCATATGGTTTGTTCCTCAAAAAATTGAATAGTCATATTACATTGTAATTCATCTCAAAAATATCAGAAAATAAAAAAATTCTACCGTCGGGAAAGATTTTAAAATTAAAGTCAAAATTAGCACACTCAACCGTTATCAACATTCGCGGTAAAGGTGTTCCACGTCAAATTTTAATTGTAAATTGAAAATGATCCTATGGTTTGTTCCTCAAAAAATTTGATAGTTATATTACATAGTATTTCATTTAAAATATATTGAAAAATAAAAAAATTTTACCGTCGGGAAAGACTTTAAAATTAAAGTTAAAATTAGCATACTCGACCGTTATCAATATTTCACGGTAATGGTGTTCTACGTCAAATTTTAATTGTGAATTAAAAATGATCTTATGGTTTGTTCCTCAAAAAATTTAATAGTCATATTACATATTATTTCATCTAAAAAATGTTGAAAAATAAAAAAATTTTACCGTCGGCAAAACCTTTAAAATTAAAGTCAAAATTAGCACACTCAACCATTATCAATATTTCACGGTAATAGTGTTCCACGTCAAATTTTGATTGTAAATTGATCCTATGGTTTGTTCCTCAAAAAATTTAAGAGTCATATTACATAGTATTTCATCTAAAATATAATAAAAAATAAAAAAAATTTACCGTCGGGAAAGACTTTAAAATTGAAGTCAAAATTAGCACACTCGACCGTTATCAATATTTCACGGTAATGGTGTTCTACGTCAAATTTCAATTGTAAATTGGAAATGATCCTATGGTTTGTTCCTCAAAAAATTTAATATTCATAATACATTGTAATTCATCTCAAAAATATCAGAAAATAAAAAAATTCTACCTTCGGGAAAGATTTTAAAATTAAAGTCAAAATTAGAATCAACATTCGCGGTAAAGGTGTTCCACGTCAAATTTTAATTGTAAATTGAAAATGATCCTATGGTTTGTTCCTCAAAAAATTTGATAGTCATATTACATAGTATTTCATTTAAAAAATATTGAAAAATAAAAAAATTCTACCGTCGGGAAAGCCTTTAAAATTAGAGTCAAAATTAGCACACTCAACCATTATCAATATTTCGCGGTAATAGTGTTCCACGTTAAATTTTAATTGTAAATTGATCCTATGGTTTGTTCCTCAAAAAATTTAATAGTCATATTACATAGTATTTCATCTAAAAAATATTGAAAAATGAAAAAATTTTACCGTCGGGAAAGACTTTAAAATTAAAGTCAAAATTAGCACACTCGACCGTTATCAATATTTCACGGTAATGGTGTTCTACGTCAAATTTTAATTGTGAATTGAAAATGATCCTATGGTTTGTTCCTCAAAAAATTGAATAGTCATATTACATGTCATTTCATCTAAAAAATATATGGATAATACAATTCTACCGTCGGGAAAGACTTTAAAGTTAAAATTAGGACACCCGGCCGTTATTAATATAGTCCGCGACCAAAAAAGGTTGGAAAACGCTGTAATAGCTAGATAGATACTTGATAATCTTTTTAAAAGAATTTTCAACGCTTACAACTAAAATTGACAAGCATTGGATCTGACTTATATGATTTAAATAAATGATGAAACATGTACTTAGGGTACAATCACATAATTAAGAAATTTAATAAAAAATAAAAAATACAAATTTTTTGGATGATTGCATTGAGAATGCGCCTACGGAGATGAGCTTATTGACAGCGGTGAATTTTTCAAATACCTGTGTGCAGTTTTCTCTGCCTATTCAGTTCTCATTCGTTTATGTGTATTCCCTTATTATCGATCGCGATCTGTCTTGAAGATTTCAGTCGAAATAAGGTTGACCACCCCTGCTATCATTATCTTTTAAATAGTCATTTTAGGAGGCAATATCGGGGAGCCAACGTGGATGGTAATTTTTAACAATTCATAACAAATCGAATATTTCGAAATCATTCAAGCGATTTCGTACTTTACAGTCTTCCAAATGCAAAATTTTGTTGTTGTCACCGAACAATGAAAATGTAGCGCTTGATACGAATGCGACATTGTAGGATTCGCGAGGCCTTATCATGATCATCTTCTAGTGATTTGCTCGAACTTGATCTGATTCAGACAGATAAGTTTGCGCATACAATTAAAACCTACCGCAAATGCTGTTCACACTGAAATATTTTAATGACCTCTCATAGTTCAACACGAAACTGCTATACATAATGTTGATATAATCGAAATCAAGGGTTCTATTCCAGCACCCATTACGCTTGCTAATTCAGTTTTAAGGAGGAGTCCTATTGGTCATATGATCTTTTTAAGTCTCTCAAAACAATTGTGACATCCGCGTTAAAGAAATTCAAATCAAATACAACAATATTTACTAAGTGTATTTATTGCAACACGATAAGAGAAAGACAATATCATACTTATAAAAAAAAACCTCAAAATTTAATTGCCCTCATTTGGCGCAGATATCAATGCAATAACGCTACAATATATATAAAGATTATGCAATAAGTCAAATACCCAAAGTCGATTATCCAAGCGTAAGAAATATTTTTGATCCAAATTTCATTTTCATCAAGACACATCATCAGACCGAGTTCAAGTTTGAATAATAAGTAAAAATCTTTTCTATAAAAGTTATTTACACCGCAATGTTGGAAACAAAAATAATTGATCATGCCAAATGTACATCAAGCTATACTCCATAACCACAGTCATATTAACGCCAGATTGGTGGTGTGAATTCAGTTATACAATTTCATATGTAATTGTGCTTCGCACAGTAACATATGTTTTACTGTCTTGATATGAAAATCTATAAAAATTAGAAATCACTAAACAATCATAGCGTTATTACAGCAAAGATATCACCCAACTCCACTCTTACCAAATCTCTCCAACACACCGGGCAAAGAAATTTATAACGTTATTGCAATTTTTATGTATCAATCTCCAGAAATTTGGTATATTATTTGGAGTTACAGTTTCAGATATACATAGCCATACTCTCATTTTAAAAATAGTCTCAAAATGAAATTTGAAAAGAAAGGTGAATTTATCAATATTCAAAATTATATTATGTGTATTGATTGCTAAATCATACATATTAAAAATTTGTATAAATATAATTTTCTCATATAAATAAAATAAACCAAATGCGTTAAAAGTAAATAAATAAAGCATCTAAACATAACCAACTAAAAACGACAAGTCACTAAAAATTCCAGATCCCAATTCCGAAAATATCGTTTCTATTTTTACAGTTTGGGTAGGAACCCAATGTTATTATGTTAGGATGCCAATTCAGTAATTCAACAAGACTTGAAACGAATAAACTAAAATTTGAATTAGCGCCTTCTTCATAATTAGAAAATGTCAAATTACGTTTTTAAAATCGTCGAAATATAATAAATTGTTTTGAATTATAGTCAGGGTTGTGGACAATTTTACGATCGACTCTGGATCCGAACTCCGAGACATTATGAAAATGAATGGAATCTGATTCAATACTCCAACTAATACACCGAGTCTTTATAGAAAAGACTTCGGATTTGGCCACGATTCTGAAATTCCCAAAATGTAAGCTTGGAGTCTGAATCCAAATATTATAGAAACAATTACGGCTTCAACCATGATTTCGGAATTAACAAAATGTGAACTTGGAATCTGACTCGAAATATTAAAGAAACAACACCGGATTTGACCCCGACTCCAAATATTATAGAAACAACACCGGATTTGACCGCGACTCCGGAATTAACGAAATGTGGACTCTGAATCTGACTCTAAATTTTATAGAAACAACTCCGGCTTTGACTCCGACTCCGGAATTAACGAAATGTTGACTCCGAATCTGACTCCAAGTATTATAGAAACAACACCGGATTTGACCCCGACTCCGGAATTAACGAAATTTGGACTCTGAATTTGACTCCAAAAATTATAGAAATAACTCCGGCTTTAACTCCGACATTAACGAAATGTGAACTCTGAATCTGACCCTGACTCCGGAATTAACGAAATGTGGACTCTGGTTCGGACTCCAAATATTATAGAAATCCCTCCGGCGTTGACTCCGACACCGGAATTAACGAAATGTGGACTCCGAATCTGACTCCAAAATATTATAGAAACAACATCGGATTTGACCCCGACTCCGGAATTAACGAAATTTTGACTCTGAATCTGACTCCAAATTTTATAAAAATAACTCCGGCTTTGACTCCGACATTAACGAAATGTGGACTCCGAATCTGACTCCAAATAATATAGAAACAACACCGGATTTGATCCCGACTCCAGAATTAACGAAATGTAGACTCTGAATCTGATTCCAAATATTATAGAAATAACTCCGGCTTTAACTCCGACATTAACGAAATGTGGATTCCGAATCTGACTCCAAAATATTATAAAAACAACATCGGATTTGACCCCGACTCCGGAATTGACAAAATTTTGAATCTGAATCTGACTCCAAATTTTATAAAAATAACGCCGGCTTTGACTCCGATATTAACGAAATGTGGACTCTGAATCTGACTCCAAATAATATAAAAACAACACCGGATTTGATCCCGACTGCGGAATTAACGAAATTTTTGACTCTGAATCTGACTCCAAATTTTATAAAAATAACTCCGGCTTTGACTCCGACCCCTGAATTAACGAAATGTGGACTCTGAATCTGACTCCAAATATTATAGAAACAACACCGGATTTGACCCCGACTCCGGAATTAACAAAATGTGGACTCTGAATCTGACTCCAAATATTATAGAAATAACACCGGATTTGACCCCGACTCCGGAATTAACGGAATGTAGATTCTGAATCAGAACGGTATAGAAGCAACTCCGGCTCCGGAATTAACAAAATGGGGTTTCGACTCTAACTACAAAATTCGCGCCATTAACAAACGATTCCGATTTTCACCCCCGACTCGGGAGCTGGACACCAGGTTGAAAAAGTTTTTACTTCGACTTCTTGTCTAACAATGACAACAAACAATTGGTCGACTGCGAACTTTTTTAAATTAATAAATAATTAAAAAACATCTTCCCGATTCCGAGGAATTGAAAAAAAAAAATTCAGGATCCGACACCAATATCAATATTTCAAACTCCGACACCACAGTGATGATGAATTTTAAATAATTTGACAATTGAACAACAAAAATTGACAATTCGAGCTGCTTGCCTTGCTTGCACATGAAAATTTTAAAAGATAAGTTCTGCAGAACCACGGGACTTTAAATCGACGTGAAGGATTCCTATTGCAAATGACTACATTTACTTGTTTTGTTCTTTATTCAATTTTATTGGATATTAGCTGTATTGGCAATGAAATTGATTTGTTGATCTGCACACCACGGGAAAAATATTTTCATGGATATTTAATGGAAGCACATTATATGGAATGACAAAATGCATTTAAGTATGCAGCTGTGGAGCCAAGGTAATACCAGGTAACAAGGGAACAATGACAAAAATGTTGTTGTATTCGACAGTTACGATGGTCAATTTTATAGGAAGGTCATTATGTAGGTCATTCAAAGTTGGTCAATGGGTAATTAATTGTGTGAACACCAAACCCCATCTCGGTGCTACAAACAGAAACGTCTCTAATAAAATAATTGAAATAAGAAGTGATATTAACTTATGATGTTCATGTTAAAGACGGCAAATTTGTATTTTCGACTGATTCGAATTGTTAGAGCAATGGCCTTGAACGCCATATCAGTAGCTAGACAGAATCGTTAACGGAATATAATCGGAACGTGAAAAGTAAGTTTGACTACGGAAATCACAGCAATAGACTAAGAGTTATTAAAAATAATTAATTTAAAATAATATTTATAATCAGGTCTGTGGAGTCGGGGAATAATAACACCCCTCATCGATATATTTAAAATATCACTCCGACACCAGGATAAAGAAATTTTGACTCCGATTCTGGCTCTCGACTCCGGATTAGAAAAAATTCAATTTCGTCGTTAGCTGGGAACCACAAGAAACCCGCAATTTAATAACTTAAATTTTGGCGTATGTTAACTTTCATTAATTGTCATTTTATGACTCCAATTCCGGCTCCCGTCTACAGATTGAAATTTTGATTTCGCCCTTAGCCCCGAACAACAAGAAAATCAAAATTTTATTAACATAAACTTTAGCGTATACAAGCCTTCCATAATTGTCATTTCATGACTTCGAATCTCGTCTCCAAGTTTATGAAAATTTCGATTTTGCCGTCAGCCCCGAACAACAAGAAACCAAAATTTTCATATTATAAACTGTCGACTCCGATTCTGGTCCCTAATCCAGCTTAAGGATTTCGATCACGGCATTTTACGAGTCTATAAATGCGATTCGGGCTCTGACTCCAATAGCAATAAATCACACCAAGCTACAATTCCAACTCAATACTCCGACTCCACAGCCTGATTATGATTAAAGAATCTATATTACTAGCTAATTATGGTATGACTAAGTGATTGTGTTATGCCTAGGTTATGACTTTAAATATTTGATGCGTTCAAAATTATGTAAAACGTTTCATTTGTTTTAGAAATACAAAAGACGAAAAGGAAATTATATCAATAATTTGCGAAGCGAAGGACGTTTATCACACCTCCAAGATTTGTCCAAATTTGTTATTGCTTCAGTGGGAATCTGAACTGAAACACAATTTTCGTGATACCACGCAAAGCACGACGTACACTGAATCATCAAATTATTATTCAAATGTGCGAGTCTGCAGTGGCAAAAAACTGGAATATTCAAAATGGCCGGGTGAAAGTAGTTCGATCCGGTGATATCGTAAAACGACGCAAAACGCTTGCAATCAATCATCGACGCGATATCCTTACGCAATGTTAACTCATTTATCTCAATTGTTTCGGGTTTCGTTTTAAGACATAAAGCGACCATAAACGCAATCGCGAATGCTCCACAATTAGGACCTCGTAACTGGGATTGAACTTTAGGGAATTTTATACGAATTTCATCTCCTTTCGGCCGCAGCAATTTTGAAATATTGTATCGATCAATTGCATCGTATGCGTCTGGCTGCAATAAACTGTCGTAGACATATACGGTGTCGGGCTCGTCTAAGCAAAAAAAGTTTGATGCTGTGACCCAATGGCAGGTGTTTTTAGTGCTTGTGTGAACATGTAAAACTTGAATGAAAGGCAGATTTGGTGTATAGGCTGGTCCTGCAGATAAAGCATATATTGTGGTGCTCTGGAGTCCGTCTATGTCTGGAAACTGAGCAGCAAGTATCAGAGAACATTTATCTATTTGATCGTTGTTGATTTTTTTTCTTGGATTTATTAATCCGCTTTTTTCATTTCTTCCATAACAATTGAAGCGCTCGAAATCATGCTTATTTTTCGTAAACCGGGTGGTCAAAGCGGGCACGAAAGAATTCGAATCTGGCATTCGAATACAGTCTTCATATTTAGGAAGGCTCTTATGAGTATACGTGTTGATCGGCGTAGATTCCTGCAGAGGTGCAAAATCCTGCTGCTTATTCTCAGAGCATGTTATCGGGCTTGTGGTAGGCTTGATGTCAGATATATCTTTTAGAGGCTTATTTGGACTTTGCATATATTTTCCAATTGATGGGTTTTTACCATGCTCTTGTTTTGTTCTCTTTGCCCAGATTTCCACGTCCTCGGCCTTCTGTTGTGTCTTTCTTTTGCGTTTAACCGATTTTTTAACGATCCTATTGTCATTAAATTCACGAATCAAGGCATTATGCAAGTCGTCATAAACCGTCGCAATTTCGTCCAGACGGGAAAATTTTCTATTTCGTAGTCGTGTTCGTTTGAGTTCCTGTTGACTTTTCTCCATTATTCCTTGCGTGCGATTTCGTATAGTTAAATTTTGAGTGGCCAATTTTTGTAATTTCTGGTAGAGCTCAGTTTGTTTTTCATACGGCGGAGAATTTCCATGGCGACCCAAATCTCCCGTCATAAGGCTAGTCCACAACACGATCTTGGGAAAATAATACTTGCGAAGCGTCAACATTATATTCGGGTTGTAAAATGGATTGGCATTATCAAGTTTGGCGTTTTTTATTTCCGAGCCCGCTTTTCTAATTATTTCAGAAATGTCATTTTCAAATGGGTTACAGTTCGGGGACCAGTCGTTTATTTCAAAATCATCAGTATTTTCTGATACGGGAGAATCTTCAGAATTGTCGGTAATTTTCCTTTTGAAAAACTGCCAACTTCTGTCAGCCAAGTGAAAATTCGTTGACATCAAAATAACGTAGATATTATAAATGAAATCCTTAATTTCGGTGTAATTTTCGGAAGCGATTAATAATCCCATGATATGCATGGCTTCCTTTTTCCAGTTCAATGCCGAGAACAGTTTACTGAAATTTTTCATAATGTGGCTGGCGCAAAGTCTCAAGAACGGTTTTTGGAACATGCAATCTGTGGCAATGCCCGTTACAACTTTATAACAACGAGATATATATTCAACGGAACCTTCTCCCATGAATGAAATCAACACGGAATTTATAAGAGCGACACTGCCGTCGCATATTATCAAACGTCCTGACGGCCTGGTGTAGCACAACGCATGATCTCTCCGGAATCGTGCAATAAAATTGGAAATGGAGGTCGAATTATGTTCGTTCGTGACGTATGACGCAACAGCCAATGGGGGTTTGCCTTCCATGGGATGTCGGACGACAATTTCATATATATAAAATGGCTTTTTATCTTTAAAGCTTCGCAATATACTACCAGTGGCGTCTATATATATTATGTCCTCTCTCGCGACGTCCTGTAAAATATCTATGGTATCACGAGACCACAGCATAATACTAGCAGGCACACGCGATATTTGCTGCAATGTTCCCAACACCTTCCTTGATGGGTCATTGTTATTTTTTCTTTGCTGATTACGCAAACGCTCAAGCGATTCCCACTGATCCGAGTCTAACTTCGCTATACCTCGGGCCTCGTATCTAGCCTTCTTTAAAACACTGACAGATGGGGCATCGTCTCGATTACCAGAACAAAAGATATTGCTAGGAACCTCTTTAATAAAGTCCAGGTAACATTCACGAGGCATCTTGTTTTTGAGCTCTTTTTTAACCATTTCACGACGAGCGCCTTTTAAAATAGCAGATAGAATTGTTGAGTGTTTTACATTGCCGGTATAAGACACATGCATCAAACGAGAATTGACACGATAAGAAGTTATCGTAAACTTCCTATCACAATTAGGAAAACGACAATATCCAGTAGTGTGAAACACACGCGACCGCTGTCGTTGTTTGTTAAAAGTATGGCGACGAAACGCAAATGAGCAATAAGGATTGCTTAATTTCATGCCATCTCTTATTTTATCCCCCCAGTCTTTGTAAAGAATTATTCTGTTTTTGACAGAGCACAAAATGGCATTCCAGTCATCTTCTTTAACTATAAACTCAGCCTTGTTAGGCAAATCCTCAATGGGTATCCATGCCTGAGTTGTAGATTCCACATGCCGTTCTTTGACTTGTGAAGAATCGGGATGTTCGGGTGCGTTTTCTTGCTTTTGTTCGTCATTGGCATTTGATTTGGTCATTTCAAGATCGAATGTAACGTCATCGCGTTGAGGAGACGATTGCTTATAATTTGGACAGGAACTTGCATCCAAAACTGGTTCATGATTTTGCTGGGGAGAAATATTTGGGTTTTCAAATTCATCGTGAACGGTGTGTAACTTGTGATCTATGGAGATGACATTTTCAATGTTGTTATCAGAAGTTTTGCTATCTTTTTGAACGCGCTTTTCGAGCAGCGGACTTTCGGATTCACCAATGGGACGGGCGGAGTCCTTTTCCGACGGCGAACGGTTTGACGCCGGGCGTTTATGCGGTCTATATTTGTATTTATATTTACTTCTGTATTTATATTTTTGGCAAATCAATCTGGAATATTTACAATCGTATTTACATTTAAATTGCCCAGTTAAATTTTCGCCAGGAGAAGCGAATTGACCGGTCTTGGATTTTCTGATATTTTGTTCGGCCGCATTATTATTGCATTTAGCGCTGGTATCACGATTAAAAGATCGCATGTCGCAAATTTTTAGTATTTCCTTTTTGTTTTCTCGCCAAAATCTTTTTGCTTCCAATATTTTTCGCTTGGTTTCATATTTGGACATGTTTGGGGTGAAAAATGTAGAAACTAATCGATACCAACAATCGTAATCATGTGGATCAAACTTTTCCATCGAATTCATCAATACTGCAAAATTTTCTGCCGTGTACACATTTTTCTTGTATGTCCCACCGCCTCCGAGCAAGCGGACTGGAGTGCTTGACTTTACTTCCCCTTCAATTCTGTTTGTTCTCCTGTTACATAAAACATGATAAACTTTAAATATATTTCATGTTAACTAAATATTTACATCTACTACAACATTTGTCTTTTGTCCATAGCTAAGTACACAATATTTCCGTGAACTTCACAGTATTTGCTTTATATTACCTGCACGTTAAGTGATTAACCCTTCCTCTTTTCTTTAGTGAAATCGGTAGTGTCGGAATATCCAGCTTCGTAAAAACATCTATTGCCGCTCGCTGTTCTTCCGTCGCCACTGGTTGACGAATCCCTGAATTTAAAATTCTAACATGTGAATTCTGTCTATTACATATGACTTTTACGTTTACACTTGACATTTCTTCGTAAGATTCCTGCTCTTTTCTTCTTGACTTCTCCTCTTTGTCCTCAGTCTTCTTTTCAATGTTCTCGTGTACATCCAATGATCCGCTTCTATCTGACGCTGCAATGCTGGAAACTCTAGATACACCACAGTTTGTTACTTTCCCACTAGGCCTAATTACCAGTTCAACTGCCGACTTCTTTTCTGCTTTCTTCTCCTTCTTTCTTCTCATCTTCTTACATGGCGGACTTTTTTCTGTTGGCACAAAAACAGGTTTAGCACTAGTCCTATTTACCTGTTCCTCGGTCGGCTTGCATTCAGACACAGCCACATTCTTCTGTTCTTCTTTGGTCCTGCTAAAAAGTGAACTGTGGTTACCCTTACCCTTTCTTCTCTTTGGCGCGTAGGATCTTCTTTCTCTTCTTGATAGCACAACGCGCGATGCGTTGTACGACTCCGACGACGAAATCACGTACTCCATCGAAAACCTGGAAAAACTCAAATCATCGTTATTACTAAAAACTGTTACCTGCTCCGTTAACTTACTTTTCTCCTGTCTCCTCTTTCTTCCGCTGGCCTTTTGTGACGTCGTGCATCCATTTCCGTCGCTCTCCCCACGATCTGTAACAAACGATCCAAAGGATATTAATTTTTCTTTGTTATTAGATACACCCACCAAATTTGATACAGATGATTCGAGCGTCTCCATATACTGCTGAAGTCCAACGTCTGAAAGATGAAGTCGACCGTTCCAACAATTCGGATCCTTGCCAACGTCAAGATCCAACAGTGGTAACATCGCATCAGACGCTATTCCCGAGAGAACAACGTTGGCCACCTGGACGCGAGTGTGACGTCCGGCCTGGGGCAAGATTTTCGCCAACAGAATCTGAATATAAAATGTATTTATCATCAATATTTTGATGCAATAATTTAAAAAACAAACAGTAGAAAAATATATCTTATATATATATCTAAATAAAAAGCAATTGCGTTTTCACTTCAAGCCAAAACCTAACTAATCATGTGAATTTCTATCCACCACGTACATTTACATTGCAAACTTGAAGTTAACTCGACAACATCATAAACAGTGGCTCAGTATTTTTTTATTTGTTTGCAAAATAGTGCATACAGTGAGAAAAATGCGTTATTACGACAATGTATAGGCGACTGTGGATGTTCCTTAAATCCGCAATAAAGTGAACAATATTATCGCACACGGCGTGTACATATTGATCGCTTTCGGCGATACTCATTTGCAAATTGAAACGATATCCTACACCCGATTAATAAAATCAGAAAATGCACAAAAGTTAGGTTTCGGGGCACTGTGTCAAATAAAAATAGTACTGTAACGCTGTATTAGATAACATAAAGCGCAAAATTTAGTCAGAAACGGGAACTATACCACGAATCTCCCTACCCGAAAATTATATTTAACATTTAAAGCAACTCTCGTACGTCTATTTCTACACTATCTTGCTCTACGCGAGTCTTTGATAACCCGGCACTTCGTACCACCAAGATAGATGAAGTCGTGTGCTTGTATAGCTTGGATAACTTCGGTAGTGAATTTCGGCAATGACCAATCCATAACCGATACGGACATAGTTAAAATGTCTTGCTTTATTTATTTAATTGCTTTTATTTAAATCTGAAGTTGCGTCGACAAAAACAAAAATTACTAACTCAAAATACCATGGCCATCCGCGATCGGGTGGGTGGTTGAATATATATTTTTTTCCCTATTTTTGCAATTTTACAAACCGACAAGTCTGAGCTATGCTTACAACACTGACTCTGTTTTATCACAATGCTGTCTCTCATATCATTTTTAAAATATCACCGTTACAAAATCTCTAAGTCTGCGATAAAATCTGAAATTTATATTAGTATATTCATATTCAGAGAGAAGTCGCATTAGTTTTCGTTTGTAGTCTTTGAATGGATGAAAAAATACATTAGGCGCGCACTGGCTGTGTTTAGATTTCAGGCACACAAAATTTTGCGATTTGCAGTGTCTAAAAAAAGCGTTTTCAATCTTTTGCGGGCCTTCCTAAAACGAGTGTTATTCGTTTTATTTTCAGTATTTTAACCTTTATACCAGTCAAATGCGCCCACAAGAAAAAATTGTGTGGCCCGCGGAGAGGTGCCAATTTTGAATGGTGTGCGGCCCGAGAAACGATTTTTTTAGTCTGGTACGCGCGAGTAATTCCAATACGTTTAGTATTGCAAAGCCGATACCTGCCTATGACGTTACAATGACCTAACAGCTGGTTTGAAAACTTTTTGGTGTGCAACTACTAGAAAGCCTATGTTAATCCGCGGTCGGAAATAATTTGAAATAATTGGGGGTCGATGGCGTGTCGACCCACTTATTCCGGAGCTCCCGAAGTATGCGCACAACTTAAACATACGATGTGTGTACCAGGTTAGGGTTCAGGTTGTGCGTCATCTTGGTACGAATACTTCGGGAGCGCCCTGATTTTTACTGAAGGTTTATTGAAAAATTGTAATTAATTGCACCTTCAATTGCTTTATAACTTTGTCACATACTAAGATGGGCGGCGAACACTTTTATTACATGGATTATAGGTTTTTCTGCAGACGTATCGTTATTCGATTAGAATACATAGGAGTTTGTGATATTATGATAACATATTTTGTTTATTTCACTGTAATAATGTATTATTCAAAACAATTGAATTCTGCTAGCGAAAATACCCGATTAAGTTGCGATAGATTGGATGATAAATTGTAAAAACATGTAAGAATTCGGGTATAATCTACGAAAACTATAAAATTGTAATATATATATATTATATATATATAAAATATATGATAATTCCCTTAAATTTCGTTTTTAAACGTTTAAGGGGGAGGGGAGACGCAATGCAAAAAAAGTTTTGAGTCACGATAAGAGAATTTTCGAATGCCGTCTTTTAGACGGCCTAACCTACAAATATTTATATATATAAGTTATGCAACTATGCTAGCATCTAACAGACATCTCAAATTTGTCTACAAATTGGGTTGATAATCAATATTCACTTAGAAATACTTCACTTAAGACTACATTTTTTTTTGATAGAAATACGTTTCGCGCATAAAGCAATGTATCATTCAACTAAGCAATGTCAATGTCATGGTCTTATGAGAAGGAAATCAAAAATCTTTCAAATTTAATAATTATAACGAGGCTAAAAACAATTTTGGCTAATGCTGATAGCTGATAATGAAAATCGTCTTACCTTGGAACCCGGGTAAACACGTTTACACTCATCGATAATCTCTATGGCACGCCCGTGAAAGTAAGAAGAAAAGTTCTTCTCACTTTCTTGGTAGCTGGCGACGTCGTTCGTCCCAAGAGCGATTACCAGGTAATCAACAGATGGGAAAGGCGTAGTATTCCTCAATTCCGCAACACCGTGTCTCATTGTCCCACCCGGCAAGCAGATGACAGAAAATGAGAACGGGCAGGAAACAGAGGGAACGACTACCTGTAAATTAATAAGCAACAAATGAGGATTTTCAAATGCGCTTCATATCTTAAACCTGAACACGGATACGTTTGCAGTGTGCTATGCAACTGACGTCGTTTATGATCTAACAATGTCCCCAAACGGCCAGTAGTCGGATCAACATGGCTTCGTTAGCTTCATTTATAGAGAAATATTACGCGATGCTAGAAAGCTAAACGTCTTTATATATCTTTTCAGCTGTCCATACTGTGAAGTTACAGACACAAGTAAATGACTGACAATCGAACTAGGCTTTTATCATTAATTGTTTACAATTTTTTGTAGGTAGGTTATACCATTTTATTTACTACTTATTTATAGACGACCTACCCGGGGGAGCACGAGATTTCGTGAATTGCTGTCAGACAGCAGCAAGAGTCTTGGTCGTCCATCAAGTTCCGCTCTCAGGTACGCAGTCTGCTTTCCAGAAACTCCTCTCCTGTAGGTGATCGGCCGAGTGCGAAATCCTCTCATAGTGATGACCTAAAAACTTAAAAGCAATTTAAAAATTTTACGCCTATGTTACCAGTGATTTGCTGAGTCTTCGAAAGTATTTGAGCTCGATTTCTCCAACAAGTCAAGTAGTAAGTGAATACGTGGTATTGTTAAGTTTTCTTCAAATATATCCGAGATTGATTAACTGGTCAAGTCAGGTATTCCGTAAAGCTGTTCGAATGTATCCGCAACTATACGCTGAAACAGGCAAGGTGCAAATGGAACGACCCAAGCGCTGAGAGATGAGTTGATGTCGGAAAATGTCTTTGATCTTAGAACTCTTTCTTATTTCGTACAAGACTCTCGTTTCAAATTGAAACAGCCAACCAATCAAAATGCATTTTACCACGAAGGGAGGTTGTCAATTGCCTGGCAAATTGACGCTGGGATAATGAAAAATAAAATGAGCATCCATCCCAACGACGAACGAGAGAAAATGTTAATTTTTTAATTGCATGACCAATGTAAGTAATTTTGCCAGGATTGTTCGAGTTCTGAGGAGGCTGAAATAAATTAGTTTGGTAGACCATACCTCACTACCCCCACTTACCCATATCGTAGTTATGTAGCATCCAAACTCATATCTCTAGGCTAGCTCTAATATCAATGATATGTCCTCGTATTGCTTCGAATATTTCGACATTCTCATTCTGGGGAATGTGTGAGAAATATAACGGACTGATATTGAGTTTTAGTGACACAATAATGCGGCGACGGGCCGCAGCTGTCAGCTTATCATTATTTGAAGGAACTTTTTCAGAGTCAAATTGATTACTTTTGGTATAGCCCTGGCGTTACTGGAAATTGACGATCTGTTAACTAGTCGCTATTCTAACAATAGATCCACAGCGTATGGAATATTTGGAGGTATAATGATACCGAGCCGGACATAGAATATAACTTATGAGAAAAAATTCGAGGAGTTCGAAACTGATTGTCGAAAATATTTGTTTGCTAATATTCTTGTCACAGAATTTGCATTTCTTAAAAACCATCAAATGGTCGTTTTATCACATCACTGCCATGCAAAATTAATCGAATATTTGGCAATGAGTATAAAAAATATGTAACTAATTCACATTGCTAGTAGTCAGAGTAATTTATTCACGTAAGTCATTTAGTAATATTTAGGCATAGAAATGGTTAACCGGTTTTAACAAATTTTAGACGGTTAAAGAAACTCGGTTTTACTGAAATATCTCCGTAAGTCCGAAGCACGCTATATCATGCAGTATGAATGACCACGAAACTATCTCGATCAGTGAATAATAATTTGTAGCCATGCCGGGATAAGATCAGTAGTTACTAATAGTCACACTAAAGGTCAAACGGGTCCGTATAATCCATATAATAACGATTAACCGATAATTATTATCAGCTTTGACAATAAAACCTAGCAGCCAAAATATTCAATACCTAGCCCACCACAACAATATCAGTACCGCATTCGTTATAAAAAACGAGATTATAAGGCCATTTCAGCATTGTTTGACGACGAGCTGGTTGCCATGAATCAAACTACAACAAAAATTTGATAAAAATTAGATAATAAAGTATTCTATATTATTGGGATTTAATTTAATAGGAAACAATTTATTAGATAATTTTATTGACTACTGCAATTCGACGTAAAACACCATTTTCGTGAAATATTGATATCATTCGAGAGATCTAATTTCGGGTTTTATTTTAGAGTCTTTCCCGATGGTGGAATTTTTTTTTATTTTTTGATATTTTTAGATGAGGTACTATGTAATATGAGTATGTAATTTTTTGAGGAACAAACCATAGGATCAATTTCAATTTACAATTGAAATTTGACGTGGAACACAATTACCGCGGAATATTGATAACGGCCGAGTGTGCTCATTTTGACTTTAATTTTAAAGTCTTTTCTGACGGTAGAATTTTTTTATTTTTTAATATTTTCTAAATTAATTAGTACGTAATATGACTATTCAATTTTTTGAGGAACAAACCATAGGATCATTTCCAATTTACAATTGAAATTTGACGTAGAACACCATTACCGTGAAATATTGATAACGGTCGAGTATGCTAATTTTGACTTTAATTTTAAAGTCTTTCCCAACGATAAAATTTTTTTATTTTCCAATATATTTCAAATGAAATACTATGTAATATGACTATCAAATTTTTTGAGGAACAAACCATAGGATCATTTTCAATTTATAATTAAAATTTGACGTGGAACACCTTTACCGCGAATGTTGATAATGGTTGAGTGTGCTAATTTTGACTTTAATTTTAAAAGTTTTCCCGACGGTAAAATTTTTTTATTTTTCAACATTTTTTAGATGAAATAATATGTAATATGACTATTAAATTTTTTGAGGAACAAACCATAGGATCATTTTTAATTCACAATTAAAATTTGACGTAGAACACCATTACCGTGAAATATTAATAACGGTCGAGTATGCTAATTTTAACTTTAATTTTAAAGTCTTTCCCGACGGTAAAATTTTTTTATTTTTTAATATATTTTAAATGAAATACTATGTAATATGACTATCAAATTTTTTGAGGAACAAACCATAGGATCATTTTCAATTTACAATTAAAATTTGACGTGGAACACCTTTACCGCGAATGTTGATAACGGTTGAGTGTGCTAATTTTGACTTTAATTTTAAAATCTTTCCCGACGGTAGAATTTTTTTATTTTCTGATATTTTTGAGATGAATTACAATGTATTATGAATATTCAATTTTTTGAGGAACAAACCATAGGATCATTTCCAATTTACAATTGAAATTTGACGTAGAACACCATTACCGTGAAATATTGATAACGGTCGAGTGTGCTAATTTTGACTTCAATTTTAAAGTCTTTCCCGACGGTAAAATTTTTTTATTTTTTAATATATTTTAAATGAAATACTATGTAATATGACTCTTAAATTTTTTGAGGAACAAACCATAGGATCAATTTACAATCAAAATTTAACGTGGAACACTATTACCGCGAAATATTGATAATGGTTGAGTGTGCTAATTTTGACTTTAATTTTAAAGGTTTTCCCGACGGTAAAATTTTTTTATTTTTCAACATTTTTTAAATGAAATAATATGTAATATGACTATTAAATTTTTTGAGGAACAAACCATAGGATCATTTTTAATTCACAATTAAAATTTGACGTAGAACACCATTACCATGAAATATTGATAACGGTCGAGTATGCTAATTTTAACTTTAATTTTAAAGTCTTTCCAGACGGTAAAATTTTTTTATTTTTTAATATATTTTAAATGAAATACTATGTAATATGACTATCAAATTTTTTGAGGAACAAACCATAGGATCATTTTCAATTTACAATTAAAATTTGACGTGGAACACCTTTACCGCGAATGTTGATAACGGTTGAGTGTGCTAATTTTGACTTTAATTTTAAAATCTTTCCCGACGGTAGAATTTTTTTATTTTCTGATATTTTTGAGATGAATTACAATGTATTATGAATATTCAATTTTTTGAGGAACAAACCATAGGATCATTTCCAATTTACAATTGAAATTTGACGTAGAACACCATTACCGTGAAATATTGATAACGGTCGAGTGTGCTAATTTTGACTTCAATTTTAAAGTCTTTCCCGACGGTAAAATTTTTTTATTTTTTAATATATTTTAAATGAAATACTATGTAATATGACTCTTAAATTTTTTGAGGAACAAACCATAAGATCAATTTACAATCAAAATTTAACGTGGAACACTATTACCGCGAAATATTGATAATGGTTGAGTGTGCTAATTTTGACTTTAATTTTAAAGGTTTTCCCGACGGTAAAATTTTTTTATTTTTCAACATTTTTTAGATGAAATAATATGTAATATGACTATTAAATTTTTTGTGGAACAAACCATAGGATCATTTTCAATTCACAATTAAAATTTGACGTAGAACACCATTACCGTGAAATGTTGATAACGGTCGAGTGTGCTAATTTTGACTTTAATTTTAAAGTTTTTCCCGACGGTAAAATTTTTTTATTTTTCAATATATTTTAAATGAAATACTATGTAATATGACTATTAAATTTTTTGAGGAACAAACCATAGGATCATTTTCAATTTACAATTAAAATTTGACGTGGAACACCTTTACCGCGAATGTTGATAATGGTTGAGTGTGCTAATTTTGACTTTAATTTTAAATTCTTTCCCGACGGTAGAATTTTTTTATTTTCTGATATTTTTGAGATGAATTACAATGTAATATGACTATTCAATTTTTTGAGGAACAAACCATAGGATCATTTCCAATTTACAATTGAAATTTGACGTAGAACACCATTACCGTGAAATGTTGATAACGGTCGAGTATGCTAATTTTAACTTTAATTTTAAAGTCTTTCCCAACGGTAAAATTTTTTTATTTTTCAACATTTTTTAAATGAAATAATATGTAATATGACTATTAAATTTTTTGAGGAACAAACCATAGGATCATTTTTAATTCACAATTAAAATTTGACGTGGAACACCTTTACCGTGAAATATTGATAACGGTCGAGTATGCTAATTTTGACTTTAATTTTAAAATCTTTCCCGACGGTAGAATTTTTTTATTTTCTGATATTTTTGAGATGAATTACAATGTATTATGAATATTCAATTTTTTTAGGAACAAACCATAGGATCATTTCCAATTTACAATTGAAATTTGACGTAGAACACCATTACCGTGAAATATTGATAACGGTCGAGTGTGCTAATTTTGACTTTAATTTTAAAGTCTTTCCCGACGGTAAAATTTTTTTATTTTTTAATATATTTTAGATGAAATACTATGTAATATAACTCTTAAATTTTTTGAGGAACAAACCATAGGATCAATTTACAATCAAAATTTGACGTGGTACACTATTACCGCGAAATATTGATAATGGTTGAGTGTGCTAATTTTGACTTTAATTTTAAAGGTTTTCCCGACGGTAAATTTTTTTTATTTTTCAACATTTTTTAGATGAAATAATATGTAATATGACTATCAAATTTTTTGAGGAACAAACCATAGGATCATTTTCAATTTACAATTGAAATTTGACGTAGAACACCATTACCGTGAAATGTTGATAACGGTCGAGTGTGCTAATTTTGACTTTAATTTTAAAGTCTTTCCCGACGGTAAAACTTTTTTATTTTTCAATATATTTTAGATGGAATACTATGTAATATGACTCTCAAATTTTTTGAGGAACAAACCATAGGATCAATTTAAAATTAAAATTTAACGTGGAACACTATTACCGCGAAATATTGATAACGGTTGAGTGTGCTAATTTTGACTTTAATTTTAAAGTCTTTCCCAACGGTAAAATTTTTTTATTTTTCAATATATTTTAAATGAAATACTATGTAATATAACTCTTAAATTTTTTGAGGAACAAACCATAGGATCAATTTACAATCAAAATTTGACGTGGGACACTATTACCGCGAAATATTGATAATGGTTGAGTGTGCTAATTTTGACTTTAATTTTAAAGGTTTTCCCGACGGTAAAATTTTTTTATTTTTCAACATTTTTTAGATGAAATAATATGTAATATGACTATTAAATTTTTTGAGGAACAAACCATAGGATCATTTTCAATTCCCAATATAAATTTGACGTAGAACACCATTACCGTGAAATGTTGATAACGGTCGAGTGTGCTAATTTTGACTTTAATTTTAAAGTCTTTCCCGACGGTAAAATTTTTTTATTTTTCAATATATTTTAAATGAAATACTATGTAATATGACTATCAAATTTTTTGAGGAACAAACCATAGGATCATTTTCAATTTACAATTAAAATTTGACGTGGAACACCTTTACCGCGAATGTTGATAACGGTTGAGTGTGCTAATTTTGACTTTAATTTTAAATTCTTTCCCGACGGTAGAATTTTTTTATTTTCTGATATTTTTGAGATGAATTACAATGTAATATGACTATTCAATTTTTTGAGGAACAAACCATAGGATCATTTTTAATTCACAATTAAAATTTGACGTAGAACACCATTACCGTGAAATATTAATAACGGTCGAGTATGCTAATTTTAACTTTAATTTTAAAGTCTTTCCCGACGGTAAAATTTTTTTATTTTTTAATATATTTTAAATGAAATACTATGTAATATGACTATCAAATTTTTTGAGGAACAAACCATAGGATCATTTTCAATTTACAATTAAAATTTGACGTGGAACACCTTTACCGCGAATGTTGATAACGGTTGAGTGTGCTAATTTTGACTTTAATTTTAAAATCTTTCCCGACGGTAGAATTTTTTTATTTTCTGATATTTTTGAGATGAATTACAATGTATTATGAATATTCAATTTTTTGAGGAACAAACCATAGGATCATTTCCAATTTACAATTGAAATTTGACGTAGAACACCATTACCGTGAAATATTGATAACGGTCGAGTGTGCTAATTTTGACTTTAATTTTAAAGTCTTTCCCGACGGTAAAATTTTTTTATTTTTTAATATATTTTAGATGAAATACTATGTAATATAACTCTTAAATTTTTTGAGGAACAAACCATAGGATCAATTTACAATCAAAATTTGACGTGGGACACTATTACCGCGAAATATTGATAATGGTTGAGTGTGCTAATTTTGACTTTAATTTTAAAGGTTTTCCCGACGGTAAATTTTTTTTATTTTTCAACATTTTTTAGATGAAATAATATGTAATATGACTATTAAATTTTTTGAGGAACAAACCATAGGATCATTTTCAATTCACAATTAAAATTTGACGTAGAACACCATTACCGTGAAATGTTGATAACGGTCGAGTGTGCTAATTTTGACTTTAATTTTAAAGTCTTTCCCGACGGTAAAATTTTTTTATTTTTCAATATATTTTAAATGAAATACTATGTAATATGACTATCAAATTTTTTGAGGAACAAACCATAGGATCATTTTCAATTTACAATTAAAATTTGACGTGGAACACCTTTACCGCGAATGTTGATAACGGTTGAGTGTGCTAATTTTGACTTTAATTTTAAATTCTTTCCCGACGGTAGAATTTTTTTATTTTCTGATATTTTTGAGATGAATTACAATGTAATATGACTATTCAATTTTTTGAGGAACAAACCATAGGATCATTTCCAATTTACAATTGAAATTTGACGTAGAACACCATTACCGTGAAATGTTGATAACGGTCGAGTGTGCTAATTTTGACTTTAATTTTAAAGTCTTTCCCGACGGTAAAACTTTTTTATTTTTCAATATATTTTAGATGGAATACTATGTAATATGACTCTCAAATTTTTTGAGGAACAAACCATAGGATCAATTTAAAATTAAAATTTAACGTGGAACACTATTACCGCGAAATATTGATAACGGTTGAGTGTGCTAATTTTGACTTTAATTTTAAAGTCTTTCCCAACGGTAAAATTTTTTTATTTTTCAATATATTTTAAATGAAATACTATGTAATATAACTCTTAAATTTTTTGAGGAACAAACCATAGGATCAATTTACAATCAAAATTTGACGTGGGACACTATTACCGCGAAATATTGATAATGGTTGAGTGTGCTAATTTTGACTTTAATTTCAAAGGTTTCCCGACGGTAAAATTTTTTTATTTTTCAACATTTTTTAGATGAAATAATATGTAATATGACTATTAAATTTTTTGAGGAACAAACCATAGGATCATTTTCAATTCACAATATAAATTTGACGTAGAACACCATTACCGTGAAATGTTGATAACGGTCGAGTGTGCTAATTTTGACTTTAATTTTAAAGTCTTTCCCGACGGTAAAATTTTTTTATTTTTCAATATATTTTAAATGAAATACTATGTAATATGACTATCAAATTGTTTGAGGAACAAACCATAGGATCATTTTCAATTTACAATTAAAATTTGACGTGGAACACCTTTACCGCGAATGTTGATAACGGTTGAGTGTGCTAATTTTGACTTTAATTTTAAATTCTTTCCCGACGGTAGAATTTTTTTATTTTCTGATATTTTTGAGATGAATTACAATGTAATATGACTATTCAATTTTTTGAGGAACAAACCATAGGATCATTTCCAATTTACAATTGAAATTTGACGTAGAACACCCTTACCGTGAAATGTTGATAACGGTCGAGTGTGCTAATTTTGACTTTAATTTTAAAGTCTTTCCCGACGGTAAAACTTTTTTATTTTTCAATATATTTTAGATGGAATACTATGTAATATGACTCTCAAATTTTTTGAGGAACAAACCATAGGATCAATTTAAAATTAAAATTTAACGTGGAACACTATTACCGCGAAATATTGATAACGGTTGAGTGTGCTAATTTTGACTTTAATTTGAAAGTCTTTCCCGACGGTAAAATTTTTTATTTTTTAATATATTTTAGATGAAATACTATGTAATATGACTCTTAAATTTTTCGAGGAACAAACCATAGCATCATTTTCAATTTACAAATAAAATTTAACGTGGAACACTATTACCGCGAAATATTGATAATGGTTGAGTGTGCTAATTTTGACTTTAATTTTAAAGTCTTTCCCGACGGTAGAATTTTTTTATTTTTCAATATTTTTTAGATGAAATACTATGTAATATAACTGTTAAATTTTTTGAGGAACAAACCATAGGATCATTTTCAATTCACAATTAAAATTTGACGTGGAACACCATTACCGTGAAATATTGATAACGGTCGAGTGTGCTAATTTTGACTTTAATTTTAAAGTCTTTCCCGACGGTAAAATTTTTTTATTTTTCAATATATTTTAAATGAAATACTATGTAATATGACTATCAAATTTTTTGAGGAACAAACCATAGGATCATTTTCAATTTACAATTAAAATTTGACGTGGAACACCTTTACCGCGAATGTTGATAACGGTTGAGTGTGCTAATTTTGACTTTAATTTTAAATTCTTTCCCGACGGTAGAATTTTTTTATTTTCTGATATTTTTGAGATGAATTACAATGTAATATGACTATTCAATTTTTTGAGGAACAAACCATAGGATCATTTCCAATTTACAATTGAAATTTGACGTAGAACACCATTACCGTGAAATATTGATAACGGTCGAGTGTGCTAATTTTGACTTTAATTTTAAAGTCTTTCCCGACGGTAAAATTTTTTTATTTTACAATATATCTTAGATGAAATACTATGTAATGAGACTATTCAATTTTTTAAGGAACAAACCATAGGATCATTTTCAATTTACAATTGAAATTTGACGTTGAACACCATTACCGCGAAATATTAATAACGGTCGAGTGTGCTAATTTTGATTTCAAATTTGAAGTCTTTCTCTACGGTAAAATTTTTTGAAATTTGTAAGATCATATACTGTATATTATGATAATTTAATTCCGTGGTAAACATTTCGTTGATTTCTTTTCGATGAACTGTTGAATTTCGACATCAAAAGCCTTCGAGACAATGTGTATCTGCTGGTGAAATGTTTTCATCATGTTTATTTTTTATTATACAAGATGTATTTGTGCAAATCAATTATGGTTTATTCATAACTACATTTTTTTTTCATAAAAAGAACAGACACTTAGCTTAAATTTCAATTTTCTTATTTTTGAGTTTCGACGGTCAATTTCAGGCTTGTTTACCGTCATATCTGGTAACACTGGTTAGAGATATTATTGTTCAGTTGATTTTGAATCATTTTCCCGGCATTTGTGGCCATTTTGTGCTATCAATTGCCGGACTCTGAGAGGTTCTGGTGCTGAGGTAAACGTGGATATATGTAATTTAGTAATCTGTGAGCGTTTAGGATGCCTTAACTTACCGTATAACACTGTCAGAACGCCAGCCCACACTCGTGTGACGCTAGCCCACACTCGTAGGATGCCAGCCCACACTCGTGTGACGCTAGCCCACACTCGTGAGACGCTAGCCCACACTCGTTTTTGACAGGCCATACTAGGGGTAACTGGTCCGTGCTTGGTATTGCATTTGCGCTGTGTATATCCAATATGGTCTCTATATTGTCATAGCCACCAAGTTTTTATGTATTAACGTTTATAAAGTGGTAAAATAGTTGGTTAACCCCTTGACGTCAGGCTGAGTGTGGGCTGAGCGAGTGTGGGCTGGGGTAACTTTGGTAGAACCTGATATAAAAAAGATTATTATAGCACTTACCAACATCAATCCAGAGGGTATTCTGAAAATCTGGGAGGTAAAAGATCAGGAAACTCCTTCTCTTCGTACAGGGAACTGGAATATTATGATAGAAACCAAGTATATGAATATGTTTGATCTACCAAGTTATGTAGAAATCGATGGCAGGCAAATTTTTGTCAAATATGATGGACAAAAGCAAACTTGCCGTGCGTGTGATAGCACCGAACACTTTGTTACAAATTGTCCAAAAAGAAAGAGCTTACCACAAACAGCAGTTGCTGAAGAAATGCATACACACGAAAGGAATGTTCAGTTACAAAACATTGAAGTAACAGAACACACAAAAAGCAATACGGGTACCGGTACTGAGAACATACAAACACCAACACCAAAAGAAAATATACAAGTAGAAATACAAACAGAAAACGAAGCAAAGGAATTTAGGGAACTTTGTGAAGAATACATGGATACAGAAAATTTGTTCAGATGGGAAGATGTTGCATTCAAAGAAAAAAATAATATAGAAGATTCAAGCGATATGCAAATAGACATTCTTTCAAGTAAAAGAAATCGGGATGAGGAATATTCAGATAAAATAGAATCAACAATCAAAGTATCAAAGAACTCAAGTTTTTCAGATGAATGTGGAGATTGTAAATTTGTTAATAAAATACCCAAGAATAGAAAAGAATTCTCGTGTTCCAACTGTAACACAGAATATTTTGTAACGAAAAAGTGCTGCAGCAATAAATACGTCACTTATAAGAAAAAACTAATCATAGAAAATGGAAACAACATGGTATGTGGTGATTGTGAACAGAGAATAGTCCATCTGTCCTGTTGCAATTACTTGGAAAGTATGAAGTTGGTAGAAGAATATATTGAATGCGGCAGATGTGGAAAAGGTCACTCGATATGTGCATGCCAAATGCTAAATGACTCACCAGGCATAGGACAGATCTCCAAATGTCTAAATGTGAATTGTGAGTATTTTAACCTGCAATGTATGTGTGGATTCAAGCAAAATATCTTAGATGTGGAAAATCATGTATGCACAAATTGTGCTACAATATACAGATGTACTGAAGTAACAAAAAATAAATAAACTAAATGGCATTGAAAATTACCACATTCAACTGTAGGGGTTTACGAGATAGTATGAAAAGAAGAAACGCATCTCGATTATTCAATTTGCGAAAGCTTGGAATCATTTTTCTGCAAGAAACACACTGGACAAATGATATGAAGAGAGAAATAAACACATTCAAAGGATATGAAATAATTGCAGCTAATTATACATCACAAAGTGCGGGGGTTGCAATATTAATATCAACAAGACTATCATACAAGAAAGTGTATCTATACTGTGATCCAAAAGGCCGGTATATAGTTCTTCAAATGGAAATTGAAGAAAAAAACATAATGCTTGTTAACTTATATGGTCCAAGCAAAGATGATACAGAGTTTTTTCTCGAATTATTGCAAAAAATAGAAGAGAGAGATATTTCTGAATTAATACTTGGGGGAGATTTTAACACAGTGATGAATAATAAACTAGATAAAAGAGGTGGACAAGCAGTACATAAAAACAAAAATGTTCAAAACCTGATTAACTGTATTGCTGAAGAAATTGGATTAATTGATATATTTAGAGAACTGAACCCTGGATTGAAAGAATATACCAGAGAACAATATAATCCAATAGTTGCTTCCAGATTAGATTTTTTCCTTATATCTGCTTCACTCCTTACATATACAATAGATAGTAAGCATGAAGCAAGTATTCAATCGGATCATCGGATGGCTAGTTTTTCAATAGATTGGAAAAAAGATAATCGTGGTCCAGGATACTGGAAATTTAACAACTGTTTATTAATGGATGAAAATTATAAAGAATTGATACACCAGATAATAGAACAAACTATAAAAGATCACGCTCATACATATGTTGAACCAACAACAATGTGGGATACAATGAAATGTATTATCAGAGGGTACACGATTCAATATGCTTCAAGAAAGAAAAGAGAAAACCATGAAAAGCGAGAAAATCTTGAAATCGACATTAAAAAGCTGGAGGATATGCCAACAAAAACTAGTGAAGAAATAAGCAGATTGAACATAAATAAAATGAAATTTGAAAGCCTTATTGCCCAAGATGCCCAGGGAGCTATGGTTCGAAGCAGAATCAAGCAAGCCGAATATGAAGGCAAATGTAATGCATATTTCTTGAAAAAAGAAAAGTACAATGTGAACAAAAATGGTATCAATTTATTACATTACAATGGAGAGCAAATCAAAGATCCACAAAAGATAGCAAATATAGCCTCTGAGTATTATAAAGATTTATTAACTCCAAAAACTATTTCAAAAACAGAAGATATAAGAGCATACTTAAGTACTGTGCAGACAACAAAACTTACAGAGGAAGAAAAACAACAAAGTGAAGGCCTATTAACTTTGAGGGAATGCGAAAACGCACTGAAAGAAATGAGAACAAATACCAGCCCGGGGGAAGATGGTTATACAGTGGAATTTTACAAAGAATTCTGGGAGCATCTTAAAGAAGTGCTACTCAATTCATACAATTATTCTGTAGAAACCGGGAAAATGAGCAAATCACAATCGAGAGGAGTTATAAAGCTTCTTCCGAAACAAGGAAAAAATCTGAAATACATTGAAAACTACAGACCTATTACATTATTGAATGTGGACTATAAAATTGCATCCAAAAGCATAGCTAATAGACTGAAAAATGTAATACAAAAATTGATTCACCATGATCAAAAAGGTTTTATCAAAGGAAGGTATATTGGTGAAAATGTGAGACTATTTTTTAATATCAGAGATGTAGTGAAATATAAAGGTCTCTCTGGAACTGCACTAAACTTAGATATAGAAAAAGCCTATGATTCTGTTTCATGGGATTATCTTTTTGAAGTGTTGAAATTTTTTAATTTTGATCATATGTTTATTAAGTGGGTCAAAACATTGTATTACCAAAGTCAAAGTACGGTTATCAATATGAACTATTTGTCAAATATGTTTCAAGTTAAAAAAGGTTTGAGGCAAGGTTGTAGTCTCTCACCATATATTTTTTTATTAATAATAGAGATATTAGCATGTAAAATTCGACAAAACCATGACATAAAAGGAATTTGTCTTGGAAACACAGAAATTAAAATTTCCTTGCTTGCAGATGATGCAACAGTGTATTCTGATGGCTCAGAAAAAAGCATCAAAACAATTTTTTATGAAACCGATATTTTCTATTCCATGTCTGGATGCAAAATTAACATGAGCAAATGCCAAGCTTTGTACCTGGGGGGAAACAATCATTGCCAAAATTGTCCTATGAAAGATCGAGGACTTGAGTGGAACCCAAAAGATTTTAAATTGTTGGGTATTTTTATATATGAAAATGATGCTGACCTTTATACTGTGAATATTTTGCCAAAACTCCAGAAAATGAAAATGATTGCACAATTATGGTCAAAAAGAAATCTTGATTTCCTTGGAAAAATTACGGTAATCAAATCCCTAATGTTGAGTACACTAGTATATGTATTATCCACCTTACCAATGAGACTTCCCAATAGTTTTATAAAGGAAACTAATCAAATATGCTATGAATTTTTGTGGGGTTCAAAATGGGAGAGAATAAAACGTAACACGTTAATTGCACCTATAGGGGAAGGGGGGGTTAATATGATAGATATTGAATCATTTTTCATTGGTCTTAAATTAAGATGGGTTAAATTTTTAGTAAATGATGAATTTGATGCTTCGTGGAAATCTATAGAAATTTTTTTCCTAAATTTATATGGAGGAATGAATTTGTTCTATGGAAATGTATATCCATTTGGAATATTTATTAAAAACATTAAGTCGAGATGTTTGAGAGATACTCTATACTATTGGCATATTTTTAAATCTAAAGTTGTTACGGATGTAAGTCACTTACATGAACCACTGTGGTTCAATAAAAAGATATCAAGTAAAGGGAAAATGTTATATATTGAAGATTGGAATAGAAAAAGTATTTGTTTTATTGAAGATATCTGTGATTCAAAACACCAAATTGCAATGTTTCCAATCATTTTTCATCATTATTGCTTTTCTGATTTTTATAATGACATGCAATCATATTTAAAAGTTTTATCATGTATACCCCAAGCATGGAAAAACAATTTAGTAAAAACCCCTCAAGCCAATCCACATCTTAGTCTATTGGAAGATATTAGAAGCATCGATAAAACTTCCAGATACATATATGATAAGCTTCGTAATGTAAAAATCTTGATGCCTAAGGAGAAAATAGAAAAATGGTCAAATGAACTGTGCAAGAACTTGGATAATTGGTTGACGCAGTATGAAAAAGTTTTTTATTGCACTATTGAATCGAGACTTCGATCTTTTCATGTTAAATTTGCTTTGCGAGCAGTACCTACAAATGACCTATTATTTAGGATAAATAAGACATCAAGTCCGAAATGTACATTTTGTGAAAGGAATGTTGAAACCGTGTTACATTTATTTTATTTCTGTGAATTTGTGCAACAATTTTGGGAAATAGTTAATGCATGGCTAACTGTTGAATATGGTTTAAATCTTAATCTGACATATAGAGAAATTTTAATGGGGGTAGAGCAAAACCAAGGTATAAACTGTGTTTTATTGAGTGCAAGATATTATATCTATAAATGTAAACTACGTAATGAAAGGCCTCAATTTGATCAATTTTTATATATGATAAAAAGTATATTTAACTGTGAAAAAATTATTGCAACTAGAAAATGTAAACTGTCGAACCACATTAAGAAGTGGAAAGTTATCATGAACTCATTTTCCTAAAGTGCAATTGTGTTTATGTGTTATATCGTGTGGATAAAAAGTGATGTTTTTATTAATAAAAAAAAAAAAAAAAAAAAAAAAAAAAAAAAAATTCAGATTTTTTACATTATAGTTCTATTATGAGTTCGGGGACTGTCTGTGTTAGCCAAGTGAATAGTCCCTTCACACAACTTGATGGGCCGAGGCCCAATTCGATGGGCCGTGGCCCCGGCCCATGGGCCGCAGAGGAGTCACCACTTCCACTCACCATCCAAATTGTAATTTTCTTTCTTTGTCGAATTAAAATTCAGTTCCAATTTCTGAATATGGATTTCAACTAAAATCTAAATAGTAAAATTGGAAATGCCTATTCCTGTATACATTCAATCTAGAAAAAGTACAGTTAGCAGTCTATTTCAATATTTCCATGCGAAGAAAAAATGCGTTACTTTTTTTGGCGTTTGGGGAGAATACTGGTTTTGAAAACTAACTAGTCGTAAGGTAAAGCATAATCGCTTTTAAATGCGAAAAAGTACGATAATACCAAATTCCGGCATTCATAAAAATTGTGCATTCTGTTACGATACATCGGTTGCGGGAGGGGAGGAATGAAAAAAAAACGCTCGTCGGTTTTGCGGTATCATATTATCATCCGATAGATAGCGCTCGAGAGAAGAATGTGAATAAGGTAAATAGTAAATACTAACTAAATACTGGAAATAGTGGCGTGATATCAACGGAGGGGGGGGGGTGGGGGGGGGGGGGGGGTGGGGTTATAAACAAATCTCCGGCTGTTTTGTGAAACTATCTGAAATTTGTTTACTGCTAATAATTGTTTGAAGTTGTTTTAACGTGGTGTATCTGGTCTATGTTACAGTAACAAGGCAAGGTCATTAGCCTATGCTGGTACCGGTACAGTGTTATGTGAATGCTGATGCAAGCAATAAATAATTTTTACTCTTGTAATCAATAAATTGTAGATAAATCAAGCTCATCTAATCTTTAAGCTTTGAAAGATAGTCTACTAGCCTATATCTGTATTTTGAGTTTCCCTACTTTGACATGCAGACATGATATGATATTACCCAACAAAAATGTTATTATGGGCCTATATTCAGATATTACTGTATCGGCAGACCGGTATGTCTGTATGTGCCATTCTCTTACATCAACATTTAGCATCATAAATACTGTAAAAACAGCAATATAAAAGCTCAAACTTTTTAAACTTGGATATTGTGATCCATCTATGATGCTATTTGTATCATAAAAAGAGCAGTATTTTCACGTTGTAATTGTGAGCAAAACCTTATTACTACAATATTAAGCATCGTATAAAAAACTTCGTCCTAATAGTCTATAATATTTCAGTATTTCGCTATTATACAAGTAATCAGATAGAAGAAAGTTTAGTGTTTAGAATATCAGCATATATTTGTACAATGAAAGGTCACACTCCACCAAAAGAAGATCAAAAACCATTGCTTGGAGCAGAGCAAACTGTTGACTTTCAGGATGAAACCATTCCGCCAAATTCTCCAATTACAAACTTGACAAACAATTTTCAAAATGACAGCTTTGAGTCTGAGAAGGCAGAATCAAATGAAAAACTTGATCAATTTTTCGATAGTTATATTGACAGTACTTCTCAGGAAAATACCAGAGAGTCACATGTGTGTTCGGACTCTGTTTCAAAATGTGGAGATGAGCAGCATTCAACATCAGCACCAAAGAGTACACGGATCAATTCATATTTACCTGTTGCAAATAACCAGATTCCCGAATCATTGTTTCACCAACTTCAAAGGTAATTTATAAAGCAATTATGAAAATGGTACTATTTATACTTATTATTAAATGTAACCACAAATTTCTGAGAGATATAAAATTATTATTTAATACAAGTACTCGTTATTTCAAGTAATCATAGTGCCTTAATCCATCTCAATGGAAGACTTGATTCAAATTTGGGCCCAAGAAACTGTCAGAGAGGCTTAATTGAAACTTGGCGATAATATACGAAAGGCCTATTGAAAAATGTTGTTTGGAAAAAGTCTTTATCATGTCGAAATGTCATCACTACATGATCCTGAATTGTAGTTTAAATTTTCAATAAATTTTGGTTGTCTTAACAATGTAGGTTTCATGTGATCGTATCAAATTTATTCATTATGTAGATACACAGTTGTTTATGAAATATACAAAGACTCTGCATAGTCTCAACTCTGCATAGTAGCGAATCGACTTGAGTTGTGACTCGACTTGCATTTTGCAGTTGCGTATTAGTGTTTGGAAGAATGCTACAAAATGGTATTTGTAACCTGTCTGGCTTTGTCTCATTGTCTTTCATTGTTTTATTTAGTGACTCTTCGTCATTGGCCACGCTTGTTACAGAGAAAAGGATATCAGATTCTAGAAGAACTTTCTGCTTATTTGTCTTATTTGATTTGATTTTAACATCATTATTATGGCTGCTTATGTGTGGGGTAAGTTTAAAAAATATTTGAGATATGAAATAGCATGAATATTAAAATGAAGTCGTCTGTAAATTGGTTATTATTGAGATTTCAAAATTTCTTTTCTGATAGCTGAGTATCTATCACTGTTAATAACTGTTTTAGGTCTCCAATTTATTATTCGGCTATGTGCTTTTCCCACCGACGGTCATCTTTAGGTGGTAGGAATGGTATAATTATGGATATAATCAGATCTGACAAATTTGTGCCCTCGTCATAAGACCGATAAAATCCCAGTTTAGTCATATGACATCAGATTGATCAGTTACTGTATATTGACTTTTTCTACTGTTTCGCTTTAATCTGAGTTCATTCATATTGGCATACATCCAGAATTTGAAAGATATTTTGCAATGTCTTTATCAAAATATTTTAAAAGCAATAGGCCTAGCCTAAAACCATATCTTGTATTAGGAATGAATCAATCATAGAATATTTTATTCGATGATGATCAGTTAATATTGTGAAATTTTACTGATGTCATATTATCTTTTATGCCCATTGTCATATTTAACATGACAATCGCCAGTCATACCTGATAAATGATAGTTTAAGATCACTGTTTTCCATAATTGATTTTCATATTCCTGGTATTTAATTAGAAAATTTGAGTTGACATGCAATTGTCGGTCAAGTAGCTGAAAATGTTTTTCTCATGTTGTAAAACCAGACTGTTTATTACTTACCGTAATTTATTGGAAATGAGTTTTTACTGTTATGTTGACTTAAAGTGACAAAATGAAATTATGTAATGTATCATAAATCATATAAAGAGTTAGTTAGGGCTATTCTATTGAGAAACAGCAAGCATATTTTTGTGCTCATCTATTATTAACAGAAAATCTGTTTACCACTCAAAATTGTGCTTGGTAATTAAATCAAAAAATGAATATTGTACATGGTTTCATTGATAGGTACAAATCCTTACCAGATAATAATTTCATCATTATTAATTGTCAATCTGATGTACAAAACTTTGAAACTGGAATTGGTATGAAGAACATACTATTTTGTTTTTTTAAGCATATGTAATAGCAGAGCCTTTCATGCCATTTATCTAACACTACAAGTCTACAACTTTTGAGAGTTCAATGCCAATGTCGTCCAGTAATGTACAAACAAATTGTATGAATCAAGTGATATATCTCAGTATCTTAGCAATTGTGTATGCTTTATTATGAATAAGCCTGGCTGGTAGTAACCATTTGCTTTAAATCTCAAATATTAATTTTTGAATGTGAATGCTTAAGGATTTCTCACAGGATGTCTTGGATCATAATTATGATAATCCTTACTTATTTGCTATTGAGTGTTATGCTTTAATCCTGAGCGGCTGACATTGGTTCTGATTAAAGCAAATATCAGAATAGGGCAATCTATTTGGCCTATTTTTAACCAGGCCAATTACGATAAATCTGAAAAGTCAACAGGGAAGTACATTCAAGACAATGTTATAATACTTCAATCCTTTCTATTTTGTTCTGATTGTTTTATATCTTTCAGACCAGTGCCAATGCTGAATATCCATTTTTCGTTATTGTTGGAAAACAGATCAGTGAATACACAGTTAATGATTCTTTATTCGATGTCGTGGTAAGTATTAATTAATTAATGTTAATTAAGAAAGTACTAAATACCTCAACTCAACTATTACCGATTCATTTTAAATTTTGATTCCACTCATATTTGAAACCTTTATTTGACTAGAAATTGTAACTTAATTTTGAAATTTTGTTAGGAAAAACAAATTTATTAATATTTGAATCTATACAAAATTTGGTATATCGCTATAATAATTCTTTGATTTTAGGAAATAGTATAGAATATTTTCATCTGAAAATTTATTTAAAGCATTTCACATTTGATAGTCGGACAAAAAAAGTTTCGTTTCATATCTGACACTGTAAAATATAGAAAATGATAACTATTTTATATACGTAAACATAAAAGCAGAGACAGGGTAAATATTAAATTCAGTATTCAATATTGAATTGAATTTTTATGAGTTTACATTGTTTGACCAAGGAGCAATTTATTTTATATTCAATATATCATTTCCAAATTTTTTTTTTTTTTGGAATAGCAAATTACAGTATTTGATATTCGCCAGAAATATATCTGTATAACCTTGATTTAAAATGGACTGAAGACCTTAATATTTGGCCCACGTGGGAGAGAAGCATTTCCCTGAGCAATATTATCCTACTACCAGTATCTCAACAAATTTTGTTCGTTGTTACTTTATGTTTTTAGGTATCTATTATTAAAAAAAGTTGAAAGTCTAAAAACCATTTCTTTAATTCTTGAATATTTAAGGTCAAAGGAGAAATGCGATTGCTTGAAGTCACAAACATTTCTTCTTTCATCAATTTGTATAATGTATTTGGCTATTAAACAAGTAAGATTCAACAATATAATACAATATTGTGGACAAAAAGTAACTTCATTTTTTCTCATTTTCAGTGTCTTGCTTTTCTACGGTTCACATTCTTGGAGTTGATGTATGCAGTGTTAAGAATCAAGCATTGGTGGCCTGTGGCTCTCAGCACATCTGTAACTGACATTTTATTAATATTAAAAATATTTCCTATATTTCAGGTAAGTGGCTTTGTTCTGCATACTAGTTATTAGTTGCACTATTATTTAACCAAACATTGGGTGCCTTGCGTCAATGAATGATGGTGAACTGTAAATATTGATGGAGATAAATATGTTTGAATCTGTAAATGTTTTTAGAACACTATCAGATATTGTGGTGATGATAACGCTGTCTCTTGCGGGCTACGACACATAGTTTTGTCTATAAGTGCTTGATTTTTAAAACTGTTGACATGCTCTTGATCAGACTTTGTGTTATCAATCTCTCAAGATGTTAGGTCAATGGTTCCCAATCTTTTGATATATGTTTTTGTTTTGGATTTCTTTATTCCTCCCTGGTAAATACTCTGGTTTTGTAATTTTTTAAACGTTCATGGGATCCTTAGCTCGTGTTATATGCAACCCTCTTCAAAGTACACCCCGTTATGTGCAACCTCTTTATAAAAGGATCTTTAGGTTGTGTTATACACACTCTCGATTTTGCATGGTTCAAATAGTTTATATTGTGAGTCAAATAACTATAGAATATTAGTGAAACTACACTAAATACAAAGTAATATTTTTGTATTTCCTCTCAGAAAACAACACTGTGTTAGATTGTTTGGGTCCGAGTGACACAAAATTAAAAAAAAATTAGTTGTTGATTATTAGTATTATTGGTGTATGTAATCCATATAAATACATACGCAAATCTGATTTTCCAAATAGAATCTTGTGATTTGTCTGTAACCATCTATATTTTTTTTTATTATGTAGGCTATTGAGAAAAGTGTAGTTAAAAATCCTAACCTGTGTTCTACATTTCGATATTGTGACCAGATTTATTTACATGTCGTGACTTCTGTTTGCTTTTGCCATCAGATGATATTAACATCATGTATTAATTATGTAATGCGTAAAGTTACTGATTGCCTATTAATAACAGAATAATCAATGATGTTATGAATGAAATATTCCATATTTGAATGCAGGAGAATATAATTTTGTAATCTTCTGAAAGTGTGGCGTGATTTTCCCACATTCCATTCACATTGTATCTCAAGTTAGCATACTACATGGAATGTTAGGTTAGGGTTTTTCCAGTCTGAGGATAAAAAATTGTGCTATATAATTTTACTTAAGGTAAAAATTCATCGATTTGAATAGTTTTTCTTTCTATATAGTTCGATTTTTGAAAAATCACAAATTTGTAAATCAAGTCACACAAATATGTCTCATTTACGGTATATGATTATTAACTCATATTCAACTTGGCACTTCATCCTACTTAGTTTGTTATATAAACAAAATAAAATGGGTTCCATCACTTTGTTGAATTGAAAGATGGATCTATTGAAATGATATATATTGGAAACATGAACAATAATGATCTAATATGATAATCCTACTACATTTTGTCATATGGCGATTTTGATTCTGGTATTAAAAAGTGTTTTATAAGTGAAAATCAAAGGACAATATTTGTTTTATATTTTTGAACTGAATCACCCAATAAAGGCTAAGGATGATCGAAACCACATTATTTACAAATCAATGCTGTTTTTACAAGCCACGAATATTGATATGATTATTTAGAAGCAGTTTCGTCTGTGAAAATGTTATTACCTTTGTAAACCCAACTTGATGGACCTTGGACTTCTTTTGTTAAAAATTAAAATCTTATCAAAAAATTCTAAGCGGGTCAAGCTGTTGAGTGCAGAATTTAAAAAATATTTGGTGTTGGAGGGAAAGAATTAATTGGTATGATACATGGAATCTTTCTCTTTAAAATATTTATTGGCTCGTGGATCCTGTTATGATCACAAACAAAAAAGGATTAAAAACCTATATTTCTCAATATCATAACACTTCAATTTCATTGTAAAATTTCTAATATAAGGTGTGTATTGTGTCAATCGGTCTGCGTTTGTTTGTGATCTGATCATAATAAATATTTCGAACATAAAATAGCAACCAGCCTTCCATTGATTTCAGTCATCACTGCTTTACAAGTTTTATTTTCTCCAACATGGATTGAATGAATGACGAACCTTTTCTTTTTTGGCTGGATCTGGTGTTGAATGTGTTGCTTAGAAAAATAGTACTTGTATAATTTTTCATCATTTCTATTGGCACCCACAGTCCTAGTGCTTGCTTGACCCTAAATTTTAAAAATACACAACCATACAGGTTTTTGGAATTATTATTGGGGAAAATCCATCATCAAAATTTGGTAAAAAGGGCAATGTTATTAGGTTTTATATTTGGAACACAAACCTAGCCTTCTGTATTTTAAGTACTCTGTTTCATCATGTCTATTCAGCTTTAATCTTGCTCTAATTGTGGCGGAAATGTTATCAATAAAATGTAATGGTGACCCCAAAAAATACAAAACCAGTGAACATAACTTTTAAGCAAAATTGCGAAGTGTCCTGGTTTACTGAAACTATAGGGTACAGTTAAACACAAACATAAAGTTCAGTTTGAAGAAGTACCGGTAATTAAGAAATTTATTTTTCAGCCTGTACTTAAAACATAAAACGTATATAGCATTTTCATAACTTCTTCATAACAACAGCAAACTAAATCCCGATCACGCAAAACAATACAACACTTGCCTAGCAAATACAAATCTCAGTATGGGGCGATTTTTCATCTCATAGCAACGTGTAAAATGTTATCATCAGATGACGAATCGACTTTTAAAAGTGCCATATATGTATAGTCTGCAATATTGAAATGATTTCAAAATCTGACATCATCATCAACTTACCAACAATTATATCATATTGTGACGTCTCTGGTGTAATTCTGACGTAAATTGCATGATTAACTTAATTTGAGAACTCAATTTACTTGTCTTGCTGTTCTATACATGGCCTCCTTATGACAAGTGAGACAGACTGATATGTCAGATCTTCTGGATGAAATCATGCATTTGCATTATATATATATACCCTGGCATATCAGATTTTCAATTGCACCTGTACATATTTAGCTTCTGTATATTTGCAAATACGCTTTAGCAGTGCGCCAATGGAGAGAAATATTGTTTCCAATTTGCTATTATCATCGAATATTTTAGTTGAAAAATGTTGTCATCTGTGAAGTTTTTGCTTGGGTTTTCTGTAATATGATTGGCGATTGCAGCCTAATTCAAGTTTTTTGTGCAATCAACTATTTTTTGAAAGATACTAGAATATATAGTGTTGAACGGCAGGTCTGTTCCCCATGTTTGTTTTCTGATTGGGATCTGTATATGGCTGTTGCCACAAGGATGCTTGTATAAGATAGTATTAAATTGATGAATGAAAATAACAAACTCTTACCACAAAATAGCAAGTGTATTTGTGAGCTTTCGTTAGATTATCGTATAACTTCTTCAGACAAAACAACATATGGCTTAGTCAAACAGTGAATAATCTAATGAAAGCTCACAAATATACTTTCTATTTTATGGGAAGATATTATATTATTCTTACTTGACAACTAATTTTAATTGATTGATTAATTGATAAATCAATTTGATTATTCGTTTTAATCAATTTTATTTTTATTTTCTCAGGCTTCTGGTACAGCAACATATTTGAGTAGAGCTATTCCAATGACAATAGTAATTTTATTGACAAATTTTATACTTTCGTGGATTGAAGTCTGGTTAATTGATTTTAAAGTTCTTCCTGCGGAAGCAAAATTAGCACAGAGTAAGTAGTTCCAGCTATGTTTTCTGCCAAATCTTTACTTGGACGCTATCTCCTGCCATTCAGTGTGAATTCTGCTTTACTAAAGCACACTCGAGCAGCGAAATTTTATTTGTCTGAATGCTCTTCAATGTATGGGAGAAATCAATTGTTATGGAGTGCTATTTGTAAATTTTCAGGTTTAAATGAAAGTAAGTATTTCTTAATTTTTCAATCTAATTACAAAATTTCTCTCTTGTATACTCGTGGCCCCATGCTCTTCTATAAAATACCTAGTTATGCTTTCCGCCAGTTATCTTAAGCATGATTTTAGTTATCTTTATACAAACATAAGTGATAGAATAACGGTCATTACAGTCGAAGAATTAAACGATTCGGTTGTGAGCAGAGGGAGTCACTCGAATTGTAGTTGATTCGGAGATCAAAATTATTTTGCAACTTTTTTGTCATATCATGAAAATTTTGTAAATTGAAACAGGTTTTAAGTATTATCAAGCCACAATAGTTATTTATTTTATTACTCCTTTTGCAGGAACTGTCAGGCAATTTATTCAAAATCAACAGTCGTTATCATATGGTGGCAATGACGCAGATCTTGGTGAACGTGCACCTTTATTAAATGGTCATCAAAGGGGTTTCACTCCACCGCAATCATATTATACCGGAGCAACATCTGACCATTTGTCATATCATTCAGTATTAGGTGAGTTTTTGTGAGTGATTCGCAGCAATGACCGTGTCATATCTTCGAACTTTGTGGGTGATTTATTATTAAGAAATAGTGTCATTAGGTTATTATTTTTCTTCAGGTATTTTAAAGCTTACAGTAAATTCCAATTTGGTAATGATAAGAAATCTTATATTTATGAAGATTTCATGTCAATCCCAATGTCACATATCAGTAGTTTTCAAACTTTCATGAAAAGTTGAAGACTCCCAACACTTATGGCCCTTGATCTCCTATAAAAACCCTATTTGAGCTTTTAGCATGTTTCCATCAGTTATTCTATCTGCAAGGTTTAGTTACATAAAAGCCAAATAACGGAAGCAAAAGAATAAATACGTTACAGTTACAGTCAAAGAATTGAAATCAGTTTTCTTCAAATTAATGAAGTCACCGCGAATGGAAGTGAAGGTCCTTGCTCATGGCTCCCATAAAAACCGCCATTTGATCCCCAAAAATGCTGAGTTCTCAGTTTGAGAAAAGTCGTCATATATCATTAAAATTATTTTAGAAGTATGTGAACTAAATAGATAAAAATTTTTATTCTTTTCAGAATCTGAGTTCGAAAGACCCACAAGTAGATTGGCTCAGCTACACAAGGCAAGGCCGATATCACGCGAAGAACAAATGCACATTGAAAAGGGAAAAGGTGCATTGAACCAGTTATGGTGCATGTTTAGAAATGAAGAAATTTGGAAACTTGATAAAGAGCTGGTCAGTTGTTTTATATTGTATTTACCTTCGGATTACTTTACTGAAATTTGTAACTCATCACGATATTTGGAAATAAAATAGTTGTTTACCAGTTAACAGTAATTATATTCCATGGACTTGTTATATCGTAGATTTGCTTAGAAACATAGCACCTTTCTATTCTTTAGTTCTATATAAATAAATGCTGAAATCAAATGTTGAATGTCTGTTCAATGGATTATAATATTTATTCAATATCGTTACAGGAAAATGGGGATAAACTTTACACTGCTGATATCCCAAGTTACGGAAAAACATTTAGAATTGATACAACTGTCTATGGAGTTTCAGCTCAACAAATATTTCAGGTATTGCTTAATTTTTTCTTATGAAAATGAGTCTATAAATCTCTACAAGGATCCACAAACATGAACAGATATACTGTTTTCGGTAAGACTTGAAATATTTCTGGTTCCGATTCATTTTCCCAATTTATTATGCCTTAGGTTTAGTGATGGGCATGAGTTTGAATCCATGATCTGTGATTAACCTCTGAGTTTCGTTGAAGTTACTCCTGTATTTATATTACACATGTAGTATTAATAATCATATTTTGTTTTATAGGAAATCATTCTGAAAGCAGAAACTATGCCAACTTGGAATAAAGCTGTTGATGATGTCAAGGTAGATAAGAATTGTTTTTAATGTTGTAGTGTGACAGTGCATCAACATAGCTCCGAATTTTCCTTTGAATTAGATGATTGATCCATTACTTTCCAGTCTGATATTTTATGCTGAGGATTGAACATATTTTGTTGAATTATATTTTGACTGTACTCAAAGAGCCATATCGACACCTCAAAACCAAACAGTGCTAAGTCCACTTTTCCAAAAAATGACATTTTTCAATTGCTGATTTTCCTGGACTTAGCTCTACATTTTGGTCTATTTGCCTTATCTCTAGGTGCTCTAGATCTCAAGACAGCTATGGACATAACCCTGCTTTTTTTAGGGCATTTGAGAACTAAACAGAGCTGTGTCTACTATAGTGGACTTAGCTCTGGATAACTGCATTGTAAGTTGGGGCTAAGTCCGTTTTTTGGACATAGCTCCTCTCAAAAAATATAATACAAAGCGCTAAGTCCGTTTTTTGGACATAGCTCCTCTCAAAAAATATAATACAAAGCGCTAAGTCCATACCAGCCTCTATAATAACATAATAAAGGGGCCCTAAGTCCAATAAAATTGTTTTTGGTCCAGAAAATTGAGAGCCAAAAAGGGTTAAGTCCAAAAAAACCCCCCCAAAAAAAATTGGGGCGGAGCACAAATTTTTTTATACCATCTAAATATGGCCTTCATTGTAACTTTGGTGAACCATAAAAACTAGACATCCTCGATGTAAGGTATTAGAGAAATAAAAAAAAGAAACAAAAAAAAAACGTTTTTTGCGTTTTTCTCAGAACTGGAAAAATGGACTTAGCCCAATTTGGATTTCATGCGTCGATATGGATTTCAATTATCTCTGCTTGATTAAAATCTTGCAGTTGTACAATATAAATTGATAAAAGATTGAATTATTATCCTATTCGACACCCTGCTTCTCTTTACGCCTGTTTTCCTACATTTCGGGCTGAATATGATTTTCTATTTCATTCAGATTCTTAGACGAATTGGTGAACAAACAGCCATATCTCTTGAAGTATCCAAACCCGCTGGAAAAGGATTAATTCAGAGTAGAGATTTCATAACGGTTAGACGAGTTGACAAAATTGAAAATATGTACATCAGTGCTGGTGTTTCAACTGAATATGAAATCCCAGAGACTGGTAGAATAAGGTTAGTAACTTGATATGCTGCATATATTATGATAGTGATTGACCAATGGACTTAGCATTTACGGATATTTTCTCGGTTGAATTACTGAATCATACCTAATATTTTAGCCCATATTCCTGAATCTTGACATTGCAATTTAGTTTATTTTCTTATTATGTTTAATATTTAATTTTCAACTGAAATAAAAAAAATCACTATTCCGAATACTTCGAAGTAATATTTTTATATATATGTTTATCAGAAAATTAACAGAAATAATTGATTTGGGCGATTTTCTATTTTTGCATTACTAGTTCCTGACATTCCTGCTTTTGACAGACATAATAGTTAAAAATGCAGTGTATATTCCTATCCATATTAAGATCTTGGGGATTTTGGTACACCTAATTCTGGTTTGAAAAACAATGTCTTCTTTGTTATATTGAATGACAATCAGATTACTTATGTCCGTTTATGATTTCTCTTCATGACTTGAATTATTTCTATAATCTTTTGTCTAATCTTAATCACATACCTTTCCCCTGTGATAGTAAATGAGGTAATGTTGAACAACAATAAGGTATTGGTTGGTAAACTACAATATATCATATCATGTGGTCTTTGAATTTTACCTGCCAGAGGGCATATATGGCATCTAGTACGGCAGTTTATCCGGGATTGGTACTATAATGATATCTTAGAGAGAATAGGTATTGAAGGCTGTTCACATTTTATATAGCTGTTCATGTTTTATGTTGTAGCCTTAAAAAAATATTATACAGAGTGACACAAAAAAACAGAACCTCTGGTCATTTGGAACATATTCTAAAGAGAACATAACTTTTGTGAAAACGTCCTAGATTTCTAGTTTTCCTAGAACTTTTGGGTATAATCAATAATCACACACAAACAGAAGTTCGAGTGGTAAATAAATTTTCTTCATTTTCATGGAAGTAATCATGAAATTTATGATTTCTGTTTTTTGAGTCACCGTGTATTATGTAAAATCAAAATGAATTTGCAATGCAGAATTCCAGAATACCAATATGTTATAAACATCTCTATTCACGAGATATTCCCAAATTGATATTGTTATATCATTTCAATATATTTCCTTTTTTTACCTTCAGGGGCGTTAATGGACCTACAGGATTTATAGTCGAACCACTCAATGTTGGGTATAATTCTTGCAAGTTTACATGGATATTGAATACAAATTTAAAAGTAAGTTTTAAAACTCCTCAGACTCAGTAAACTATAGACTTATCTGAGTGTGCATATGGTCAAGCGAATTCGTCTATATATATATCATAAACATTTTAACCTATATAATATTCTTCCTTCCCAGTATCAGTAATGCATAATACAGGGCCAATTTACACAGTAAGCTATGGTTTTTAAACCCTATACTGTACATCAGGGGTGTGCAAACTGCGGCCCGCGGGCCAAATGCGGCCAGTGAGGAAATATTGTGCGGCCCGCGGAGAAGTTCCAGTTTTGAATGGTGTGCCCACGAAACGAGTTATATGGTTTAGTTATTCTGGTACTTGCGAGCAATTCCAATTCACTTGCGTCACAAAGGATATACCAGTACTCGAGTGCCACTGTAATATTAGCAAAACTAGCTAGCAAAAACTTCAACTACTAGAAATTATACCTTAAATAAAAGTGCGGCCCGCGGCTTCACCCAATTACTTGAATCTGGCCCTCCTGTAATAAAGGTTGCACACCCCTGCTGTACATCATATGAAATGGCCTCATTGGGCACAAAATTACCATTATGTGTGAGAGGGTTGGTGGACCAGTTGATACGGTTGACTATTCCCATTTCAGACCTGAAATGTAACCAGATGTGAATCCATGACTCACCATATCAATTAGCTAACTTTCCTCTCCATATGAAAATACTATCTCAATCTATTGACAATGATTTAAAATTGTTTGTGATAATTACTTGCTTTTGCTGATGCATAATTTTATTCATTTTCACAGGGTTCATTGCCTCAGTATCTTGTGAATAGTAATTTAGCAGCAACTATGATTACGTTTGTGTCTTCAATGAAGGAATTTCTTGGAGCTGAGTAATTCGTACTTGCAACTGTACTAAAAGAAAAGTCGTGTTTGTGCAAGTCCTTTAATATGTGATCATGTGGACAAAACTACTTCAATTTGGCAGATTCTGTGTTATGGATTCTCGAATTATGTTTCTAACTATTATATAGTTATCTTATCTATGATATTATCTGTATGTACATTGGACTCCTGACTCTGTGGAAGTTATGAACGAATATTCATGTCAGTGCCTCATGACCAAAATGGTGCTGATCTCTCTTTTTTTTGTTTCGTATTGTGCAATGTCAAAAAAATATTGCTTCCTATGTTCAAACTATTGCACTACTGGTACTGTATTTTCTAAGTTTATCAGCCTCGCTGAGTAATTTGAAATACATTAAAAATAATTTATAGTAGTTGTGATATTCAGAATTATAATATGGGCATCAGAAAGAAGTAAATTATCCACAAAGAACATACCGTTGATTAAATTTTAACTGTTTAGTATAAAATTGTTCTGGAAATATTACAATATACCAAATTTTTGAATATTTTGTCATTATATTTTGTTTAGCGACTAATTTGGCTTAATTTAAATGCCAGTTAAAAAAGTTAGTTTTCTGTTATCAAATGATTAACAAGACAGTAATATTTTTTTCATTAAATCAAGTGCCATCTACCATTCGCATTCCGAATAATTAAATTTGTTACAGGTAATACGACAATCGGTCTTATTTTACCTATGAAATTCCTTTTAAATGCGAGTGCTTTTATATTTACTTTCTTTTACTTTTGTTGCATACACGTATGTCCTATTACTTATGTATACATGTTTTCTCTATACTATACTGCTCATACAAGTTTGATTTGGGAAGGGACTTCACTAAAATAATATTGTATAGTGATGGAGTGTATTTCTTCAGGTTTAAATCAAGTATATCTATGTCTGTTTTTGTTAAATTTTTTGCAACAAATCCTAAAAATACACTCGGATTGGTAACATAGAATCTTTAGTAAATAAAACAAAATCGAAAGCTGATCTAAGCATGTGCTTGGAATCAACCACTACACTAAAATAGCAAAAAATTACATTTTAATACAGTATAAAAGCTGATGGCATGACGTTAGTGTTGTATTTTTTTTATATAATTCTGTTGAATTGTGTTATGTATGAGCAAACAAAGTTGTCACAGGAGTATTATTATATTTTATTATGACTGCATCTTTCTATACCCTACTGTTGCTGTACAGCTAAGTGAAATACTGTTATTAAATTTTTTGTAGTCAAACTTGTACCAAATGTTGAGTTAATTCTTTTGTCTGTCTAATTAATAAATATTACATGTGTATAACTCGACAACAGGCGTTCCAACCGTAATTCTCTCATTTACCCCTTGCAAAGCAAAATTTACCCCCCTCAACTGTGTATGTACGGTCTATTCCAGTATGCTCCCAAGTTTCAAGTGAACTATGGAAAGGGGGACACTAGGCTAGAGTGCTAGACAGTCTCTCTGTGTTTGTCCACATACTTTCATGCTCGCTAAATTTTCCCCTGATGCAAGTCAATTTATCCTGGTTGAGAACTCCTGCTCTAGGGTTTGAGTTTTACTCTGTTGTGCTTCGTTGAGAAACCATTTATTTGGTTGAGTTGCCTTTCTGGTTGTTATTATTGTTAACTCAGAATGGTGTGGATCCTGGATTGTTGTTGTCCTTCAAGTTCCACTACCGTTATATAGGTAGTTTGTGATTATGTCTAATCAGTGATTATTTGTTTTTATTACTATATCTTTAATAAAGTGAAAATGAAAAATATTAATTACATGGCGGCTTCGCATATAATGAGAAGTAAAATTCATGCCAGTAGCATTAGAAAATATGTGATGGCTGTGTATGGGATGAGTGTGTAGCAGAAGCTTAAAAACAGAGTGGTGGAAACGAGCTTTGAGCAGATTATATGGGAAAATTTCAGGAATATGAGGGACTCTAAATGTTATCCCGTTTTCCTTCGATTTCGTTGTCAATTTAGAGATCTGCTTTTGTCCTAATCTTCACACTCATCTTCTGTTGACCCTTTTAAGTAGAATTTTGAATTTTCGTTCAATTGTAAAACTGCTGATATAAATGTTAACCTCATTGGTGGTGCTCCAATCTAAACATGGGTTTCGAATGACAGATGGAGTTCATTATTTTCTCAACCGGAAAACCAACGAAACAGATATGAGCAACAAGTTTTCAGTACAGACCGGGTGGTAACGATATGATCGTGCTGCCATCAGAGTTAGTTAACACCTAGTCCTAGTTGGTAACCACTCAAGATTTGTTCTACAAGTGTTGTTTCGCTCCCAACAAGGCAATAAACGTTACTGAATAGAGCGAGCCAAATAATTGCTCATTTAAGTTCAACGACTGGTATTCTATAGGGTTTTAGCCTAAGGCATTAATATTAGAATGCACACTTATATAAAATGAGTTCAGTACCCGGATTGAAGCTGTCGGATACTGCAAAACGTATTCCCTCAAATTAATTCAAGTGCTGGAGGGCGCTGCTCGTGCATATTTTACCACTTTGATATTTTATGGACCTTTCCCCGAGCATCGACTTCCTTGTTTACTTCGTGACATTGGCCAATCAGCAAGATGCAAAAAGTGACGTAACAATGCCCTCTTTTTGCATCCGCTCAGACACTTTTCTCACTCAGACAGATTTTCAAGCGTGGTTGTAAACATTACCTCGTTTTCGCGTTTTTGAACTCTATTCGTTAGTTTTCAGTTGTGTTTCGGAAACCTAATGAAAATCAGATAATTCAATGATCACTCTGTCTTCCTAGGAGTTTTAATTTAATTGCAGTAATAAAAATTAGTGTAGAAATAGCTGTGATAGACTAGCCTGAAATTCTTTACCGGTACTTTGAAAAAACCGATTGTTGTGTGCAATGAATCATAAAAATGGTTTGAAACACATGCCCCATTTTACAGGCGCCAACTCGCAAAAGCACTCCTAAAATAGCACTGAAAATTTTGCAATGGTAAAGTATAGGAAGAATTTTTCGGGGGTCAAAGGTCGGGGAAAGGTCCATAGCTGTCGGTTTGTTTACTTCTGTTCGCAGTTCTCCGTTGTACGTTCAGGTCAGCGGCGTTGTGCTTTAGTTAGTCACAGTATCGGTGTCTTGGAGACGACCAAATCGAAGTATTATGGCGACCACTGAAGCGCAAGTGATTAATGGTAATGCAATGCCAATAACTGTAGAGGAAAAATTTCAAGCAGCTCTCACTGTGATACAAAGTCTTCCAAAGAATGGTAAGTTCTGGAGCTATTATGGAGTCAAGTTAAACTTATACGGTACGGTACTTCTGAACTTATAATGCTGTAATGTCAGAATATGAGATACCGTATATTTTCAATAAATAGGACTTTATGATGGTAATTTTCATTCATTTATAGAACTTTAAAATGAGCTTATGGGGATGGTCTATATTCAGGTCTGTCCATATGGACCATGTTCAGGTACGATATTGGACTAATGGTACAGTGGTACAGTAATTTAACTTGGTAATGCAGTGGTGTGATCGAAAAGCGGTTCCTGGGTGAAATGGGTACCTCTGATAAGGGACATTCGCAGCTCTGAACCTTGGCAACTAGTCCTAACCAACTACTGAAACAACAATGTTTGAGTCTTTTTACTCGCAATTACAGTTCTGCAGTTAAAGAATTTACCAAATTCAGAAAATGTTTATTTTGACCCTACTGCCCTACTGACCCAGGAATCATTGTGTCTGTGTGTACTGCAGTACTGCATTCAATACATATTCTTCCATGCTTCTATCAACTGAATCTTATAAATTCTGGGATGATTGGACATTTAAATAAGCGATCAGATACAGGTGGTGTGATAATATCACCATCATTCTGAGAAGATTCGTATGTCAGTATGTTATTATTTGAATGAATTTGTATCATATGAATGGGCTTAGACGAGGCATTCGATTTTATTTCAGAGTTGATTTTATTTGAATTAATGTTGGGAACACTCAAGTCTCGAGTTTTTTTTAAAGACTCGAGTCTGTAGAGGCTTTACATATTTATCATAGGGAGAGGAATGCCGATAATCATACGGTTACTCGGTCTCATCAACTAGCCACCACTGATACCTAACTCAATGATTGACTCCACTTGAAACTCCGTGGACATGTGACTTAGGTCATAACTTGAGGTTTAGGAGCTTAAATCCAACACTTATTTGAATTACCAAATATCTACTAAATCTCACTGCTGGGTAATTATTCATTCAGGATCATACAAACCATCACCATCTATGATGCTGAAGTTTTATTCTTACTACAAGCAAGCAACAGAGGGTCCGTGCACAAAGCCTAAACCTTGGGCCTGGGATGTGATTAATAAAGCCAAATGGGATGCATGGACAAAACTGGGTGACATGTCTAAGGCTGAAGCAATGGAACATTACGTAGAAAACCTGAAATTGGTAAAATTACGATTTATTGTATTTATTATTTATTAATATTATTTTACAATCTTTAAGCAGATTGTATCAATATTTTTAATTGGATACTCTGTTCTAATGTGGTAAAGTTATTCAGAGTCTTTTATGGGATATGCTATTATCTCCATATCGCAGCAGTAGAACCAAATTAACTTATGTCACATTTGAAAGTTTTTTGTAAAGAAGATTTTTATAATATTTTGGTTCTAACAGCCATACCTAAAAATAGATGTTGTTAGGTAAAATCGAAGCTAAAACAGATAGCTTTGAAACACAACCAAAAGATGTTCATTTCCGAATGATGTGACCTAAGCTACTTTGACATGGATGAAGCATAAAAACCATAAATCTCTAAGCTTACATGAATTTTCATGTATTTTTCCCTATTTTATCCTTTATTAGGTTATGGCTGAAACTCCTCCTCCTACAGATAGACAAGTAAGATGTAATCTGGAATGGAATCTAATTTTTTGCCCTAATTGTTGATCATTTGCAAATCTTGCAATTTCTCCTATCACAGTAATATGATTGACAAGACTCATAATTTTCATCTCTCTAACATTTATAATTTTAATCTCGCAACGAGTAATAATTATATTAATGAAAATGTGAATGATAACATTCAATAACAATGAATATTTTACACCTTCATATTGGCTTCATTGAGGAACATTGTTTTTGCTTTTCTGCTGGGTCAATATAACAATAGTTTCATTACCGGTAACTGATTAACAATTATACTGGTATACTTCAACTGTCAAAATTACATTAATGATTAGAATGACAAAAAATGTCGAGTCAAATTGCCAACTCTATAATAAATTGTGAATGAATTATTGCTTGAATGTTTAATTTGCAGCAAATGCAAATGAAGAATTTACTCTTTTAATTACACATTTTTCATCACAATATTAACACAGTCAAAATTAAAGGTAACGACACAACGATTTTTTTAGATTGTAGAAGCAATGCCAGCTACGGACAATGTACAAGAATTCATCAAAATTCTTGGAAATTTTTATCAAGTCGTTGATTTGGAGCCACCGAAGCAATATCAGAAGTTTTCTAAAAGTATTGAAGTTGTAAATTATCACTGAAACCTTTTTCTTATGACTTATAGAAATTTAGCTTAATTTTTTTTTATCGTTGACTGCAAGTTAAAGGTAAATTTAATTAAAAATTCCTGGACATAATTAATTATGTCTGCATCACAGGTTAAAATCCTCGGGTTTGAATCCCATGTGTACCACCTCACTCAAGGTTTAATAAGTCGGGTACGCAATAGATCGAACCGGAAATATTTTGTCCCCTCAAATTATAGTAGCCCATTACCTAGCTGTGGATCCTTGTACAGAGCCTTGTTCACATAGAACACTTTATAAATTAACCTATTTGATTTATTTCAACTATTTTATTCTATTAAATTCAGTAACTTCAACTCCAAAAGATGGTCATGATCCTACTCCACCACTACTAAATGGTAATGACATTGCGCATCATCAAAATGGAGGTAACGGACATATTCAACATTTTGAACAAGATTCAGAGGAATCTGACAAAGACGAAGATATGGTTAGAGTACCAAAAATAAATGGAAATGATTCTTCAGAAGATGGAGAAGAGAACGGAGGTAGGCATTTTGACTGTACACAACATTCCTTTACTTAGAAGTGCAGTGTAATGAATATTAAAATTTATATACAAATACCTATTTTTAATGATTTGTCATATTGGCCCAGTGTTATTAGGAGCCTTGTTTCATTGTGTGATTATATTTTATTCAATATTCAAATATTTGTGGCACTTTATAAAGTCATTGCTGTGTGAAATATATGGCTGTAATAAATTCTTAACAATGGCAATAAACATGTTTGGTGTGGTATCACTTTCACATTATATTTATGCAATTCAACTTGAATATGAAAGTGCTAAAATTAAATTAATTCTCAATATTAGTCTACATATTACCATGTCAACAAATACATTAATTAATTGCAGGTTATGAAATGATACTTTTTAAATAAATTGTGTTTTAACTTTGAAAATTTTAAAAGGTGTTGAATTTCATTTGAAATACAGTTATATTTGTTAAATATCAGACTGAAATGATATGATTTTATCTTTTTTATAATTAATTCCGATCTTAACCAAAATGAAAAGGTAATTTTGATATATTTTTTGAAATATGCCAAATTTTATATAGAATTATCATCATGTTAAAATTCTTGGGTTTTTACAGAGAAAACATGGATTTTGATCGGTTGATATTTTTAATGGTGATTTAGGAATGCAACATATAAAAACAATGAAAATATAACAGAATCCCGAGTGTGTTTTCATGTCACCATCATCATGCATTTGCTAACTTAAGTGAAATGGTTCTAGCCTGGGGCAGTGGAGAATGCAGAATATGACACTTCCTTTCAATTTAGAATCCTATCTTGATATTTTTGTTCTTACTTTGTAATGAATAAAAGCTTAATAATGGTAAATGGTCATATTATGCTGTTGGCATAAATTTTCATCTATTGTTAACGATGCTTTGCAATCAGATTAATGCAGGCAGTTTGCTAGATGAATACTGAGTTCCAATTCATGATTGTATAATTTATGAAGCATAATTCAACTTGCATATCAAATTTTATTATTGACTTTTATTATTGCTCTTCTCTGGCTCTGGCTTACACCATATAATTCAGTACTCGATATATTTAAAAAAGAATGCCATTCCATATTTGAGTATCATCTATTTTTATGGAATATGTTCAAAATTGTTCTGATCGTTTTTTATGCAACCATCAATTTGAAGACTTTTCAATCCATTTTGGCTATCCTTGTATACTTTTCATTCTCATTACACCTATGACCTGGTGCATGATTTTATATTGTGCGATACAATGAACTACTGGTAAACATGATCTTTAAATTCACAGAGAGAATTTTACCAAGTGATAGTGAAGATGAATTCTGTGATACAGCTGAAGAAATTGAATCTGGACACCGGGTAAATTCTGTTAAAACATAAATATAAAGTTGATCACTTTTTCCGTTCATTTCACAGTCTTGGGATTTACGGTATATGGTAAATATTCTGAAACAGTAGCCTTGCTTACACCACGTCAATCAAAATATTCAATCCATGACCAATACAAGCATTTACCGTAATTAAAATTAATTTAATTGTGTTCAAGGTAACAAATTATATTATATATATTGTAACTGTAAATGGACTTAGTTAGCATATGCCACAGACAATTGGATGTTATTGATACATCTGCTAAGTAATATCTAGAAATATAAAATCAATCAAGTGCTGAATAAGCAGAGATTATAGGTGATTATTCTACCCCAGTGCTTTCTAGTCATTAGTTAATCTTCTACCATATTTCTTGTACATACATCAGTATTTTTATGGGTTTGCAAAGTTAGGTGAGGAATATATAAAAACATTCTATTGTTTGTTCATGATAAATATTATCTCAGTGTCACACAGTACGCTCATTAAATATTAATGCAGACAGGCACTGAATAGATGCAGTAGCAACCCTTTACACAAAATATCTAGTCATTTATCACCATTTTTCATTCACCGAAGTCTTAAGACATTTGAAATCATTTAAAGAACGTATTTTCACATAAAACCTAACCTTGCACTCAGTTGGCAATACATATCTTTGTCGCTGCCCTAAAAATGAAGCCCTCTGTTCATTTGGCAGGCCGATGGCCTACACAGAGGAGGCCATACAATTGGTGACCTATTCATTCTACTGTCAATTTGTACATATTTTTGATGAGTTTAATGAAACTGTTAGTAATAAATGTCTTTCCAAATTGAAGTCAGTTTATCAATACAATTAATCAATACATGAATGATGTCTCCTATTTCAAAATATCAACTTCCTGAAAAGAGTTCCAGCATAACTAGATGTTATCCAATACAATAAGGTGGATATGCTATAGCCCAGGGGTGGGCACAATTTTTTAGTATAAGAGCCTCATGCTGCAAGTCAGAACTTTAAAAGAGCTGCAAAATTTGTGAATTTATCAATATTATCAAAATACCATGAACGGAAAAGAAATTCACACAAGAGTCTAATAACAATAAATAGATAAACAAGGCAGCTATACTCAAATATAGGCACAATTTGAGCTCATTTAATTTGTGTTTCCTTATAGCTGATTTACGAGAGTAATCTCGTAAGAAGTTTTCATGATTCGTTTCATGGTGCCGTTTGAATTGCTGACTTTATTCTGACTTAGTAGCTTATGACAGATTAAGCACAAAGGTTTATTCTCCTGACTGGTAAATTCGTACGTTCTTCCCATTCTGACTTGACAACTCTGTTTTCATCTTCGTACTTTCGTTTTTTATTTGAGGACATATCGCACAGTAACTTAGAGAGACTAACCGCAATCAAGCTGCAATACCGCCGACGCATCAATAAACATTGACCATTGTGACGAAAGATTTGCTGACTTGACTGACTTAAATTCAAAATTCAACGCTACAGCGATTTTCATACTAAAACATAATTTATCCTAATCATTGACGAAAACTTCTTTACGACTTTTAATAAATTAAAAGAGTTTACATTAACGTTTTTCTCTTAGTTAAAATTTGGATAATAATTTATGTTAGCATGAAGAGCCGCACAAAAAGTCTGGCGAGCCGCGGTGTGCCCACCCCTGCTATAGCCTATATTGTTAATTGCAAATTGATCTTTCAGGAGAATCAGTCTGTTTTTAACCATTATTTAATTAATTCATTTTTGTTTTCAGAATCCATCCACTTCACAATCTATGAGTTACACTCTAGTAAATCCCGAAGATCCAATTGAGTCAGATTCTGTCAGTACAATGGATAGTTCATTGGAGAGAGAACGTAAGTATTGATATTAATGTTGAACTTGTACTTTTTTATGTGTTTTGAAACCGACACAATAATTATTAGAATACGGTATTTAATTTTTCATGCTGTGCTTGGCTAATGCCGAATCTAATTGCAAAGTAAAAGGTATTTATTGTGTGTTGGCTAGATCTAAGCTTGTATTTTAAATATGGTTTCAATTCAATTAACTTGGTAGGCCTAATATTTCAGTTTTGAGATGTTTAACCTGCAAGCTAAGTCACTGGGACGTTATTTTTTTAAGCCAACTTTTACAGAGAGAACTAGTTCATCCCACATTTAAGCATCTACGTATTCTTTGTGAATTCACATCTTTGAGTAGTAAAAGACTTTGTGGGAATATTTATACAATTTATTTATTTTGTAACACTTTATATTTTCAGATTCACATCAATATCATCATACTGATATGTGAGTATAAGTTTTTGTTTATAATAGTAAGATTTTTATGTAAATAATTGGACGTCTTGTGTTGAATTTTATTCAAAATTGTGTAAAATTTGGACACATGATTGTGCCTCTCTTAAATTTGCATTGGTAATTTACATTTTCCAAGATTTATACACCAAACCTAACTATAACTGGAGTAACATGTAAGCCAATGACAATTATCTGAGCATATTAACACAAATCATAGCAGTAGTGATTTTCATGCTAGACTAGACATTACGTTTTTATGGTCTCACCATGTGTCAATATAGAGTTCAATTATAGCAGAGATCTGCAGCAATAATATATGTATGTATATATGGTTGGTGTGTTGCTAAGATGTCTCATTTTTATCGAGTTTGTGCTGTTCTTTTGATTCATTTGTTCAGACTAACTTATACACTTTGACACTAGCATGTTCCTATTCAGTCTTGTCTCTTTTCACCAAGTTTTGTTATTTCAATGCCTATGAATTTTGTACATAACAGGTCTACCAATACAGTGAGGCTTCGAACAAGAGGAGGCGAACATGGGACTCGGGGTTCAGACAAGACATCTTTTACTTCACCACAAAGTGGTGGGTTCTTATTTCTTTTGTTAGTGTCAAATATTGATTTTTTTTTTGTATTATATTGTGTATTTTACTTGTGTAAGGCTTGCCTCAACTGTGTCATTTGTGGAAATAGTCAGATAGGAATAAGATTACTTCGTCTTGCATGTTTCAACTGTTCTCAGACAAAACTATTTTGGAAATTTTCAGCATAATACTCCATGCATTTTTCATAAAGTGTTTTGGTTCAGCATCGCCTACCCAATTTGTTACGCCCTGGGTAAACTCCAGGGATTTGGAGCACAGATCTTTAATCTGTGTCAGGTCCATCGCTTTATCTCCTCAGCCCTTTCACCCGCTTAGCGTAATATAGTTAAACATATTGTCTAATGCTGTTTACTTTTTTTAGGTCTTGGTTCGGGTGGAAGTGGAGAAAGAGGCAGCAGGACTGGCAATAATAGAATAGGACAAAATCCTGGTTCTTCTGGTGGTTCAGGCAATGGCCCACCTTACTCATATTCAGAGGTGAGTTTCATTTGCATATAACTGATTTATTTTGAATATGTCCTCAGGTAAATTTGGAATTTCATACCTGTTATATGTTGCACATTTGGCCAAAATATGTATCTTCATATTACTGTATAATGCTTTTCGTATATTGTAGTCAAATTCGATCATACATTTTTTTGTTCTATTTTAGGTTCAAAATCAAATTGCCACCACTTTGCTTCAGTTACAGCAAGACATGAACAGTGTATTGAATAGATTATCAATTCTTGAAGCTCTCACTGTTGGACAACAGGTACTGTATAAATCAAGTGACATATAGTCAGCTTTTAGTCTATAAGTTCACACAGATGGTTTGTTGATTTTAATCGTTGGTCTACAACACATCGGCCTAAAAATTGTCAGTTGGTTCAATAAATGCAAAAGGTATTTTTGGCAAGTTATGTGAAGATTCAAGATTCATTTCACTCAAATCTCATTGTGTCTTTCGTGAGGAAATGCACCTCGAATAATTTTGCCAGGAATCTAACTCTCAATGGATACTATACCTATTTTACCTACCCTATCCCAGAAAGTACCACCAAACTCAATTTTTTTTTGCATAAGTACTGATTGTATTGTAGTGAGTATTGTATTTTTTGCATAAGTACTGATTGTATTGTACTGAGTGTATTCTGCATATCACTAAGATGGAGATGCTGTCCAACAAAAACATGTAATGTGGACCAAGAAATTGCAGTTGCTTGTCTTTAAGCAAAGATTCACATTCACTTAAATATAAAAACTCCAACTTTGAATAAAATGTTTTCTTTCACAGGCTCGTCGAGGTCGCACTGTTTCTGGTGGTTCCAGTTCATCAACGAGTAGTCACAGACATAGATCAAAAGAAATCTCATCTCCATCCTGGTGGCCTTTCAAAGACATTGGACCAAGGACTTTATGTTTTATCGTTTTGTGGCCTTTTGTTGTAAGATGGATTTTATACTTAATTCGCAAGAAGTCGATTACAAGAATGAGAAAATAGTGTTTGATTGAAAGTAATATTTTTCTTTATATTAATTTATATATGCACATGTGTCAATTTTTCCAATTGATTGGCCATAAATTCTAAATAAATGTAACGTAGTCTGATTCTCTGAGCTAAGCTTTTGAACAAACAAGTGATTAGTAATTCAGTAATGTATAACTAACATGTTTATTAACTTGGGGATAAACGTTTATTTTTGTGTATAATCTTTTTTTTTTATTGGAAAAAATACAATTTTGATTCCGACAAAGTTTTTCAGGATGAATGCTATTTTTTACACAGGTTTAAACTGTTTCATTGTCATTTACTACAACCCAATTTTCCCTAAACCCTTCAAGAGTTTTTGCCATTCATTTTAATTTCCTGAGGTATTGAAGCTTCTGTATTTAATATATCGAAACCATTATTTAAGCTTGGCTACCTCCGGCCTCAATGAATCGCAGAAAAAAAAATAGCTTTGGTTCCCAAATAGATATACTCCCAACATGTTAGAAAAGCACACTGTGGTGCCATCCTAGTCTCCATAAACCTACCTTTTTATACAGAAGTCAGCTTTCAGAAACTTATTGTTGTTATTATTACTGATTTGGTCGTGGAGGGAGGGCCTTTACAATGTGTCCAGGTCTCTCTCTGCCTTTCATGTTGGTTCTATTTTTCAAAATGTTAAGTGTGTATAAAGTCTTAATTCTCATTCTTTTTTTGAAGTATGTTTGTTGTTGAAGTAAGTAAATTTTATTGTGCAATGAGGTGAATCACAATAATACAATTCTCAGGAAAAAAGAAACAATTCTCACTCATTTGGATAAGTTGCAGGTTGAGAACACCTCGATACTTGAAATCCAATAGTCAAATTTTGGGCCAGAAGACTATTTTTATGTTTTTGCCACAGGGCTCCAGTGGTGATATTCAGCAATCTTATTCATTATGCTGCTGCCTTTTCATATTCCTTTACAATATTATGGACAATATCAAATGCATTTTCAAAATCACTATGATATGTCCCATATCTTTCATACCAGTGCAAGTAAGCCTTTGCTTCAAATTTCCGTCTGGCAGAATGCAACAAATTAGCACAGTGCACAGTTCCTAGTGAAGTAATATTAGCACATACAGTCAGAGATTTTGCTGCATCTGTATTTACTTCAGGTTTTTCAGCAACCCACACATCAATGGGGAATGGGTTCCAGGTAACGCAATTGTACGAATTCTTTAGCCTTGATGCAAGATTTGCCACATCGAGGTTGTTTGTATCGCCTCTTTTGCTTTTGGTAGCATTACGACAAACACATACTGCTGCTAATGTAGAATCGTCTATTCCATATTGTGATTTCGTTTGTAAGAATTTTGTTCTTGCTCCCTGGCAAAGCTTTTTAGATAATTCTGGCCATGATGAAGACTTTGTGGATGGTCGACTCGCATTCTGTTTTTCCTGTACAGTCCTGAATAACAAGTAAATATATTACACAGTAGTAATATTGAGTCAGTAATGGCAAAAATAAAGACGACTTTCTCTTTGTATTTAAAGCAGGTCGAGCACCCCACATCCAAATGCTATCACTTATGATTCACAATTTTATCTTATCTTAGTATCTTTTGCCACGACCACGACCTTTAAATGGATCACACAAATGTTCTGGTTCTGGTGGGTAATAGCATCTTGTTGTTTTCACAATTTGTCAAAGTCTGACTTGTCAGTAGTTATTCAATGGTTGAAAAGATTTGAATGCCATTATTGTTTTTTGCGTCAATCATATTCACTGTGATAACACACACATAAGGAGATCACTTGTTAATCTGGATTACTCCATTAAAAAAGTTTATTTTACCTGCAGTTTAAGAGCTTCATAGGATGCATTGGTGATACAGATCTAATCAATTCCCAAGGTTCTATGCCGACAGTGACACCATTTGGTGGAGTGAGACTAGATACAGGCCTTAGCAAATTAGATATGCAATCAGCAATATAAGAGTTCATTTGTGTGAGGGAGACAGCGCTGGTTGCAGAAGTTGATGATCTACTGATTGAGTCCAAGACTTCATCATTCTCAAACATTATAATACCATCACAGTCTTGTTGCAACCCTGCCAAACACAGTAATTCATTATATGGTTGGGTTGGACATTCCCCAGAGGAATGTGGTGCGACAGTCACACTGAGTTGATATGCAACTGGGTATCGATCTCTCAACTCTGCGCAAATTCTTGCACCAAATCCGGAACCAGTCCCACCAGCCAAACTGTGAAATATGACAAATCCTGAGAAACAGTCACAGGCTTCAACTTCACGGCGTATAGCTTCCATGGTAGTTTTCAATATGCTGTTTTCACTTCCGTAATCAAATTCATGGGTGTAGGAATAAGTATTCGTTGACCATGGGTTCATGACTTTTTCTTCTGGCATTCTATTGTAACCTAAAGACCAATTCGATCCACATCCTTTTGCACAACTTATGACATTCGCGTAGCCAAACTTGAAAGACGTGGCCTTCTTCCCTGTCTTGAAGCTTTTGAGTAATCTTTGCAAAACCTTTTTCTCACTGTCCACAAATACAGCACGCATGTGCCCCTCTTTATCACGGCCTGCACCTCCAGGTGTGCAAAATGCGCGTTTAACATTGAAATCTTTTTCTGCAACAACAGAGGTCTTCCGCCAAAATTCTTGGCCTATCTGATTTCCACATTGTCCAATATGAACAAATACGCTAGACATTATTTGAGAGGAGTCTATTCAAAAAACAAAATCACAAGTACTTTAATAAAGGCATGAAAAAAAATTGTGAAACATGAATGGTTTAAAATATAATTGACATATACAAAAAACAACATCAATAATGAAGGTGTATTGCAAATGATATAAAAGGAAACAAAATGACTTTTAAAAAAAACGTGCCAGGAACAAATTAGTTCTTATTTGAACCCGTTTTGTAATTGATAACAACAAAGACAACCTACAAAATAGCTTCTGTGAGTACATTTCATGAATGATTTGCATTTTCTCGGACGCAACATTAAAAAGAGGTAGATAAGTTAAAAACACCACTAATATTTGTATAAATACTGGGCACTGATGTTAAGGAGGTACATCAAGTTAGGCACATTACTGATAAGTCTTGAATAAACTTTAAAAAACATTTTATTCAGTATCTACCGAGTAGTACATCAGTTAAAATCAAGTAGCAACAATACATCATCAACCCGATGATATTTTAGTTAAATCTAAAACTATATAAAAACAATCATTACAGGGCAGTGTCTGCAAGCTTTTTATAATTCAATGAAAACAGTCACTCTTCCAAATTTTGTATTTGAATTATTCTTAATTCATTTCTATTGACATTTACTTCTTAGGTATCATTAAAATATCATGTTCAACAAGATAGAGAAAATTGCTTCACGAAAATCCTCAATTTCCAAATAGATTAGGAATTTATTTTGACTGTGTTTTTCGTGCTATGGCCATGTCTAATTTTTTAATATTTTATTTGGAAGAGATGGCAACTCAAAACTACCGGTAAGTCTATTAATTTTAACACAATCAATTACTTGGATTCACTACATGGTTAATAGTTTAAAAAACATTGCTATTCTCGCTTATATTGCGGATACTTGTCCCAAAAATAAGATACTGATGACTCTGTCATTTTCTTAATTTAAAAACATAGCTTAAAACTATAAAAACATAGTTTCCAATGTCAATGAATATGATTTCGATGCAACTGACATTAAAAATCCAAACGGTCAACTTATTAGCTCTAGTACAAAGGATATCATATAAAATCTTGATTAATAATAAAAACCCTGAACTTGGAAGATAATGGCATGCTGTTAAAAACGATACATAATTGCAATAATAAGTCAATATCAGTGGCAGGTTTTACCAACTCGTTCCAAATGTTCAATAACTTTTTTGGGGGGAACAATATCATCACTTAGTCCAAATTTCTTCTTATGAATTTTAGTTTTTGGCTGAATCTCATCATCATCAATAACGGCTGGTGATACTTCTTCATATGATCGCTTTTGAGGAGAGTTTTTGGGGATTTCAGAAATGTTGTTTGTGGGAGGTTTTTCAACTGCTTCAGTTTTGCGTAATTCACTGTCATGATACATTTTACATTTCTTTCCAAGTCTACAACGACCTCTTCTATACATCCAACAGACCTGAAATTTGAAATAATATTTTGTATGACAAATTAGAATTCCTATAACAGAAACTTTGATATCTTATAATTATAGGAGACATCAGCATGAAATACTGCCATAAAATCGAATACCCAATATTTCTTTACCGCGATTTTCTTCGGTCAATGTATTTATTGGCTCGAAAAAATTATTATTTTATATTTTAAAAATAGTTTAAACGTTCATTACATCATGAATAAAGCTAAATCAATGTCAGTTAGGTTTCAAATATCACGGAAAAATATCATGATGCATCATAGTCAATGATTTCTATGAAATGGTACAGCAGAATTCAAAAACCATCATAATAGGCTATTTTTTCTCACTACAATTCAATTTTTATCTCAGTTAAATCTGGCTTACCTTTTTGCCATTGACCTTGCCATTAGTTGATTTCGAGTTTGTTACCATTTTTACATGTTGCTCTAAAATTTTGTTTTTATCGTCTTGTTCTCTAAAGATCAATGAAACAATAATTAAACTGGTAAATGAGTATATTTTTGATAACATAAATACAGAAATATGTACCAGAAACTATGTAATGGATAAGAGAGTTGAACTGCTCTATCCAGCTATTAGTGAGAGCTCGTAGTTCAGTAGTCTAGTTATAACTGAAGTATTACATTGGGCAAAAAATTCTTAGCATCCATATCTGTAATGAATGTCCAGATATCTGAATGTCATCACAGCATCAACCATCAACCCATACATCCTTGAAAACCTCCAGACTAAGGTACATTGAAATAGAATAAAAATACCTTTTGTATTCTGTAGCAAGAGCTGATGATTCAGAAGATACCCTTCGCTTCATGACAGATTTTGCTGATGGAAGTTCAATACAATTAGTATTGGTTTCATTTGCTCTTTTTTCTGTTTCCTGCTCTTGTATATGGGGCAACAGCACAGGTGGTTCAGTTTTTTCATTGTTTAGTTTGCTTAATAACTCAACATCAGTTGATTTCTTTTTGTTTTGATCAACGTCTGAACCTGAACTTGAAGAGTCATAATCTGCAACCAGGTTCATTTTTTAAATTTACACCTGTGCTCTGGCACGCTCAATAAGCCTAATACTGTAATAGTAAATCGATTTTCTAAGATTCAGACTAATCCAGTATCGGTACCGGAATCAACAGTTTAAACTTTTAGAACTCAAGAGAGTGATCAATAAAAATTACGGTAAAAATAAATTTCTCTAGTCAGCGTGAGGACCTTTATTTTCATCTTTTAAATGCTGTTATTTGATATTACTGCTATATTTTGTATTTTAACGTTTGGGACACTGAGGGCGCTACGGCACCGTCAATCTTTCTTTTGTTATCCCGTTAGCAGCGGTTCCCAACGGGTGCGCGTGGCGCATTAGTGGGTAGTAGTCAACGACTAACATACCGGGTAGTAGTATATATTTACGAATAAACATAACTAAAATATGATTAAATGTTTTACATATTGTATTTGTTATAAATGTTTCATTGTTCTTATTTTAAATGCTGTGTATATGAATATTACCACATTTTTCAAGCCCATAATCCGCTGATATGAAGTATATATACATTTTTTATTTTATTTTTTGTTTATATATATTATTATTTACCATTATCTATTAGCAAATCTTTGTAATGTTCTCTGATAAATCTGATCTATGATTCCCTTGTACATACAGTGTATATGTACTGTATATATTCATTTGCCAATATTACTCCTTTTATTTATGTCTTATGAAAAAGGAAGCACTATCTTGTCAAATTTCACATATGTACTGCAATTGTTCTGCCACAGAAAGAATTTAGATCATTATTGTTCCTATCTATTCTATCTTGTATACTATTTTGACATTTAGTCGAAACCAAATTTGTAATTAAATCATTTTCATCATATGTTAGTGTGGAACTAACAGGACTAAATAATGCTGCATCGTATTTAACAAAACAAATATTTTGAGGATTGAGTGTTCGACTTTTACCATATTCAAACTGGCATACATTTAGCCAGACATGACATTTGAATGATAAATCCCTCAACTCAATTATTTGGATTGAGTTTGGTTATTGGACCATTTGCTATTCTGTTGTAGCCATAGTAATCAACTTGAATTTCCCCTTGTGTTTTGTTTTCATATAATATCTTTTATTACTGTTACTGACTTAATTATGTTAGTAATCCTACCAAGATGCAAATAATTTGTCATGCTGGTGATACATTTTTACCACATTTTTCGAGCCCATCATTCACTGATGTAGAGTTTATATATGTATATATTTTTTTTTTCTCTTTTCTTATATCGAATGTTTGTAAATAATATTATTTCCCATCATCTAATTATAAAGCATATAGAACTTTTATTGTGTAAATGAGTTCTCAAAAAAAAACATGCCCTCCCCCAATAGTTTTCTGAGATTACATCGAATTTTTTGACAGACCAACTTTTCTAATAGTCATCTTCAATGCGAACCTTAATCACTTCAGCAAATATGGTGGAAGTTACCTCGACGACCTCATGGTCGTATCACTGCCTCCCGTCAATACCAAAGCAATTTTATTTGTGTTATGTATTTTTTTCGTATTGATGACTGTTTGTTTTAAATTGACAAAATAATGAATCTCTCTCTCTCTCTATTCTTTTTTTTAGCATTTCAAAGAAAAATCAAGCAGAGATGAGGAAGAAGAGTTTATCTTAGGCATATATGTTTACAAACTTCAAAAAGCATTAAGTACACATTAACGATCACAAAATTGAGTTTTATTTAAAAGCAGCATTTTTTTCGTGTAATTGCACCGTGACCGCACATGTGGTAACTAAATAAATTCTTTAATTCTGTATGGAAATGAACATACTGAACGCATTACAGCTTGGACCCACTAATAGTCTTTTTTCAGTTAATGTGGCTGTGTATTTGAAACAAAGGCAATATTATTTATAAGAACGAGACTTTCGGTACTAACGGATGTCTAGAAAAAACTAATAAACATTATTTATTAAATTTACTTCAATATCTAATTCACTTTCCTCTGAATTGCTCCCGAAATTTTCATTCTCGAAAATCGACTTTTCCTCCACAAGTGTAACGTGTTTTTCTGCAGTATATACAAAATTCTGTGCAATTTAGGTTGTTTTTGGCACACGTGCATAAATTATTTTGACACCTATTTTCCTTAAACTTGCAGTTCGCCAACTCAGAAACTGATTTGGGGCCTGGAAGTAGATCCATCAATTTAAACCGTAAAACACCATCATCAAGAACCCACCCATGGCCAATGGGTGGGGGAATAATTGGCTTTGGTTCTAGGCAACAGTGATGAATTCCTGCCTGGTAATTTGCCTTCAGAACATGTTTTTTTTAGTGAATCATTGTTGAGTAAAAGAGTATACCGGTAATCTAATATATTTGCCAGTTTTGAAAAGACGTGCCCTGGGATCATTTACATTATTTCCATACAGTGAAGAAACAAATTTTTCAGCTTTATTCATGCCTCGTTGACCTCAAAAGATCTCCATAGTTGAGAAAAAAACTCAATGAATTTCGAGACCTTCAACATCAGTTTGATGGGCAGTTTCAAGTGCAGAAGAATGACAAAGTATTTCAATATGAATAGCCTTTCTAAGGTGTTTGCAACTGTTATGATTCTCATATAGCCTACCTTTACGCTTTTCCTCAAGATTTCTTCTTCGATCCATTTTATTCTTACAGGTATAGCGCTGATAGACTGCGTTAGGTTTGATTGGTGGAACATTGTCGTTTTCTTTTGTAGTACAGTATCTAAAATGAGGAAGATAATCATATTTGGAACAATATGAGTGTTTTTCGACAAATAAAAACACCCTCAAATACTGAGTAATACATAATATTTCTCATACATAATGCATTTTATCTGATGTGTTCCAGTCCTGCAGTGTTTGCATACTAGACTATATCCACACTGAATCTCGATAAATCACACAGTCTGAAATGACCTGTATATTTTACAACATCAACTGTCAGCCTAACTTGATACATGATTTCTCATCTCTCAATCGCTTTCTTTCAACTCCTGCAACTTCACCTGTACTAAATTATTTTTTCAAGAATCTTGAAAAACGATGGTAGAAGCCTAATAGGTCTATAGTTCCCCAGAGCTGAAAACTACCTTTTTTTTTTAAAAAAAAGGGAAGAACTTGTCTCGATGTAGCAAATTTAGACCCATATGCCACCCATATAGGCTAATAACTTGATTTCTTTTTACAAAGGAGTCGAGCATAAAGATTCCTTCGTTCATTAGACCTACTGTGATTTGTGCTTGTCATCTATGTTTTTATTGTTTTTGTTTGACTTTGTTGAGTTTGCATAACTCAGTATCATACCAAGGTTGGTTTAATCTGTTTGTTTGTTTCTGTATTGCTATGAAATTCGACACTCCGGTGTAGTTTGCCTGCTCTTGTCAATCAAAATGGGGAAGCAATTTATCAGTAACCAAGTCAATTGAAAACACGTCAACATTTCAGGAAGCAAGCAATCTTCAGTATCAGGCGCAGGCGGTATGTCAATTAACTGAAATTTTGACACAAAAATAGGTTACTGGACCAGAACGATTTCTACGATCAGACAGGACCAACTCAACTTCAACTCGTCCAAGTTTAACGCCCGAGTTCACGCTCGTGTATTTTTATTTTTCAAGCTTCACCGCCCGAATTCAACAATTCGCGTATATATACTTTTCTTTCTCACGAATCAACGCCCGAATTCTTTGAATTTGTATCGTATTATCAACTTATATACATACGGTATTAAAAATAATTTTTTCGTGTGTCAAACCGTATATATGGTCAAACGGATCAGAAGATACGCGCTTGAGCCACTGAATTGGAAATACATGGAACGATCTTCTCTCTGGTGTTGCGATGTCGCAGCGCGGGGCAATTTGATCGTCGCCATCTTTGCGTTTATGCTTCCAAAGTTTCAGGTTTTGGCCAGCTTTTCGTCTATTTTACTACCCAGTGCGCTACATATGGATCTATATGCGACCTTTTGTGGGTATTGAAACACGATTATACTCACGTTGGAAATTTATAGTCTGATGTGGATCTCGTTTTTGAAAAAGTTTGGTTGTTTAGGCCATAGGTTCTCAAAGTGCTCCGTACGGAGCCCCAGGGCTCCGCGAGAGAAACCCAGGGGCTCCGCGAGCTATTCGATTACTTTTCAAAATAATGACTAGTTTTGTAGCTGTTCAAAGAAGCAATAACAGCTTTGATAAAATTTGACAACAATATAGCCTCGAAATATGGCAAAGAGGCGGAATTAAAAAATGACATTATTTATAAGCTGGAGCGCAGCCAGGATTCTCAAGAGGTGGGGATTTGCGCGCAACATTCTTTGCGATTATAAAAAACGGATAACGAGATTTCTGTTGCGTAAAATATTCAATGCATGGCCGATGCGAGCATTTAAAGTGTCTTGTCGTAATAATTCAATTGTACTCATAGTTACTCAAGTTTCATTCGAGATTACTATTAGGATTACTAAAATGAAAGAATACTATTCTAAAATAACATAAAAGACGTGATAAACTGCCAACTATAAATAAATTGGAGTCGTATTTTTGCGATCTTGGAATTTGTCAAACTTGATTTGTTCTTTTGCACTCGAGATTATTATTAAGCAAGATATCGCCGTTTAAAAAATCACAAGATCTGGGCAAAATACGATTGAAATTTATTTCAAATGCATGCGGCTCCGTCGGTAGTTTCAGAATAAAAAAAGGTAAATCGCGCACACAATTGACTGTGTTTCGATTTCGCAGTTACTATACGATGAATACCCAAAAGAAAACCTAACATTACACCAAATTTTGTGATTTACAATGCCTATAAAAGCGTTTTTCACATTGAACTCATAATTCCCCACGAGAACAAAAAAGCAATTATCGTCGTCATTGTGGAAAAATACATGTATATGGCGAAGAAAATTTTTGATTTAGGGAGAATAAACACCGGCGTAAAGATGTTTAAAAACATGCCATGCTGACAAAAACTATCGGTGATTGTAACAAAATGCAATCGCGCACGTTATTACGGGCCTTTTTAAGTCTTCCGAAAATGTCAAAAGGGAAAAGATTCGACCCCTAGTTTATTAATATGTTTGTCAAGTGTCAAATTTACAGCTTTAGTAAGAGTATATATAATTTATCTTTGAAATTTCGATTTATTTATGACTTGCATTAACCCCATTAAAAAGGTTTAGCATTTAATTTAAGTTAAGTACTTTTAACTTACTCAGGAATATTTATCGGAAAGCTACAATTTTAACATTTCTTTTGGGGCTCCGCGAATAATAGTCAACCTTTTCAGGGGCTCCGCAACACCAAAAGTTTGAGAACCCCTGGTTTAGGCGATTATACAATAGATATAAGTGGAAACAATTGTTTTTGCCTTATATAATAAAAATGCAATAACCTATAGTCTATAAAGTCTATAGAGTAGGCGAACAATATTAGTTACCTCCATATTGGTACACGCACTTATGGAGCGCTCTTTAGTTATATTTATATGCACGGCTCTGGAACTACGGAACCAGGCCATGCAATGATATTGAGATCGCTACGCAAAATACTTAAGGCAATAAAATAAGGCCAAATACAGGTAAATGGGGGAGCGATTCCGATAAGACATCTTGGCTAATGTTTTGTGGTCGTTTTTGTTCGCTTTTGACTGATACGTTGACCATATTATTAACCCACTACTTTCGCAAATTTATAAAACTTCCAAAATTAGCACCGTATGGTAGGCTAGGGCAGCGTTTCCCAAACTTTTTCGGCCACGGAACACTCACACTTTTCATCTCGTCTCGCGGAACACCGAAAAATGAAAGTGTAAAATTGATAAAGAAAAATGGTGTAAGGCAGCGGTTCCCAAAGGTTGCGCCAGGAGAACTAGTGTTGCTAAATGCGCCGCGAAAACTAACAGAATTGTATTAAACATTAATACAGTATGATTGAATATTTAACATAGCATTTACCATAAATGTTTATTTTTTCCTATTTTAAAAATATATTAATCAATAAATCAGTTATTGGACACGTAGTGGACATAACGATCGTTTCAATATTATGTTGATGTTGTTCTTTGACACGTTTTTAAAAAGTCGCTTTTCTCTTCGAATACTGGACCAATTGCTTTGAAATTTTCAGTGGTTGAAGATAAAATTTTTCTCCAGAAGGCTATTACTTTTTTTTTTGCTATGACGTCATCAAAGTTATTGCCATTGGGTGGCGCTACGTGTCCATATATTTGAGCATAGCTATCTTGTTTAATATGAGCATTTCAAAGTAAAACCAGGCAGAGAGGGAGAAGGAACATTTGACCCTTTTGCCTTTATTCTTTAAGCTTACATGTTTACCTATAGCAAAACCAAAAAGATTGCTGTAAATTTGATAATGAACTTGACAATCAAAAAGCTAGGCCGACGGTTCACGAAAATGGCTCTCCCCTTAAAACGTTAGTCCGCTTCAGGCCGGCGGTGACGCGATATTGAACGGCTTCTTCAGGATCCTGTGATCGCTATGGCGACCAATTTAGTCGTAATTTGTATCGCTTTTCCGCGGAACACTCGGAAGACCCTCGCGTCGCGGAACACTCGGAAGACCCTCGCGTCGCGGAACACTAGTGTTCCGCGGAACACAGTTTGGGAAACGCTGGGCTAGGGTATACTAGCGTTTGATTTAACCGTGAATATATACTACTACGCTTTAACCGCTTTTAACTGTGAATCTTAATGGTGAATTTTGGGGGAGCTGACTCTGATGACCCTAAGTGCGCATCGCTTCCACCAGTCCATACCGAATTAACTTGCATATTTTGTTGTACCAATGCTTGTTTTCTGGTTGACGAAACAATAAATCTCTCTCTCTTTGTAAGAAAAAGACTAAGAGTGAAGTGTAAAGAACTTATCGAAGATTTTTTCCAAAGCATATATTGGGATTTTGAATGCTGCTGAAGTCATACATGGACTACATGTTTACAAACTTTAAAAGACATAAAATACACAACGATGATCACAAAATTGAATTTTATTTGAAAGTAGCAATTTTTTTCTCAGGTTTTCCCTGATAATTTGGCGTTGCATGAACAAAATGTTGGGAACCGCTAAACTAACTAATTTCATACCCTGGACTAGTACCCGTGGAGGCCGTCGAGGATCATATGATTAGGCCGTTTAATCGGTTTTTCTCTCCCGCAGGATAAATATGTGAATAGTATTCTAAGTTTGCAAGCGCCATCTCGAGAAAAGGTATACCAAAAATTTGCCAAAATCTACTAAAATTTGGGTGTCAAAGGTCGAACAGACATCCATTGAAGGAACGGGTGAATCCAATTCACATCATATTGGTAGGCCAAGTTCGGTCGGAGTCTAATGTAGTTTCGTGCCTAACGTACTTCTAGAGGGCGTAGCATACGAATTTTTTTTTTCGTATCAATCCTAACCCCCACCTGAATACGCCATCCAAAAATTAGTCCCAGTTCCCCAACCCATTCAGTTAAAAAAATTTCATTTTCAAAATTATTTTTGGCAATAATAGGCTCTAGTTTGGGCAATGAAGTGGTCTAGCCCACCTCTTCATGCACCCAATTCTGGCAACTTTGGTTGGGCATTTTGGCATTTGACTCCATCTATAATCAGCTTGACAATATATTTTTTTATAAAAGTTTATCTTTACTGTTCACTCCCATTTATAAAATTGATCAATTTGGCAGTGGCAATCATGATAAATTTATTAATATGGTGTGGCAAGTAATTTTTATTTATTTATTTTTTATTAACTACCAGTATGTAATTTTTCATGTTCCCTTTACTTAATAACTTCTATATGGTTGCGTGTAAGCGTGTGTGAAATATTTCAATTATTTTAGGTGAGTGAACACGTACCACATCTTCTTGGCAAAACCTTCCATCTTATATACATTCTGTACGTTTTAAACCTTATCTAAGGTGTTGTTCGCTCTCCTGATTTCATAATCAGTTTTTATTTATTTATTTTTAGCACTCATTTTATTGTTTTGCTGATTATGGAGTCGAAATAAACCCATACTTATACTTATCACTTCAATAGTTTTTTTCATTTTTGTATTTTAATTTCGTAGTCTAGTTGTATGGAAGTGCTAACTTCTGAACTTATTAATTTAACAACTTGAAAAAAGTTTGTATTTCTGTGAGCCCATAATATGCCTCAATCATATGGCAAACCACAACCTTGATGGTGGAGGAAGCCATCAAGTCCACTTGCAGACTTGTACAGTTAGTTATAGCACCTACAGACCTAACATATCAACGTTTTAAATTTGGCAGCTATCCTATGGTTTAATACATTTAGATATGCCTTTTGATAATTGCTGAATTGGTAACGCAGTAATGCCTGACATAAAAGTTGTACCCCTTGGTGCAGGCCAGGATGTTGGCCGCAGTTGCATATTGATATCCCTTGGTGGAAAAAATGTGATGTTAGATTGTGGAATGCACATGGGATTTAACGATGATCGAAGGTTTCCTGACTTTTCATATGTCACTGGTGGAAAGGGACGATTAACCGAGTATATTGACTGCGTTATTATAAGCCATTTTCATTTGGACCACTGTGGTGCATTACCATACATGTCTGAAATGGTTGGCTATGATGGACCAATCTACATGACCCATCCTACAAAAGCAATAGCTCCAATCCTTTTGGAAGACTACAGAAAAATAACTGTTGATAAAAAAGGTGAAGTTAATTTTTTCACCTCACAAATGATCAAAGATTGTATGAAAAAGGTAGTTACGGCAAATCTGCATCAAACCATATATGTTGACGAAGAACTCCAGATTAAGGCGTATTATGCAGGGCATGTATTAGGAGCAGGAATGTTCTACATTCGTGCTGGAACTGAATCTGTTTTATACACAGGAGATTATAATATGACCCCTGATAGGCATCTTGGAGCAGCATGGGTAGATAAATGCCGGCCAACCCTGCTTATTACTGAATCAACGTATGCAACAACTATACGAGATTCGAAACGATGTCGAGAAAGGGATTTTCTGAAGAAAGTGCATGAAACAATTGATAAGGGTGGAAAAGTATTGATCCCTGTTTTTGCTCTTGGAAGAGCACAAGAACTTTGTATTTTACTAGAGTCATACTGGGATCGCATGAATTTGAGAGTTCCAATATATTTTTCAACAGGTTTAACTGAAAAAGCAACAAATTATTACAAGCTTTTCATAACTTGGACAAATCAAAAGATAAAAAGTACTTTTGTGGATAGAAACTTGTTCGATTTCAAACATATCAAGCCATTCAACAGAACACTCATTGAAAATCCAGGTCCCATGGTTGTTTTTGCAACCCCGGGAATGCTCCATAGTGGATTGTCTCTTGAAATTTTTAAAAAATGGTGTACTAGTGACAAAAATACCATCATAATGCCTGGTTATTGTGTTGCAGGTACTGTAGGCCACAAAATCCTTTCTGGTATGAGGAAAATCGAGTTGCAACCTGGTAAGGTGGTTGAAATCAAAATGCAGGTACAATATATGTCGTTTAGTGCACACGCTGATGCTAAAGGGATAATGCAGCTAACTCGTATGTGTGAACCAGAGCATGTGTTGTTGGTTCATGGTGAAGCAAAGAAAATGGAATTTTTAAAAGCAAAAATAAATCATGAATTAGGATTGGAGTGCTTTAATCCAGCAAATGGGGAGACCTGTGTCATCTCATCAAAGCCATGTGTACCAGTTGACATGTCTTTAAAACTCCTCAAACACAAAACTGAAATTGTTGATACTGCAACTCCGAACCCAAAATGTTCTAAAATTATACATGGAGCGTTGCTAATGAAAGACAATAAAATAAGACTTTTAGAACAAGATGAAGCATTACAAGAACTTGGACTGCCAAAACATGATTTACGATTCACATCAACAGTGGAATTACAAAATGCTTGCCGTTCTGAAAAACTAACAATGACTCGATTATATGAACATTTAAAGCAGTTGTTGAGGTCACATTCTGTTAATACCACATCAGATGGACATATATTGATTGAATCAGTTTTACTTAAAGTTCAAAAAGATTCAGAAACAGCTATGGATGTGTCGGATGATTTTAATACCCATGAAGATGACAGTCCAGCAAGTAAATCAATATTGGTTTCATGGCCATATCAAGATGAGGATTTGGGAAGTTATTTAATGGAGGTTTTGAAAAATGGTTTGCCAAAATCAGTGACAAAACTTCCTGTTCACTGACGTACTTGTTCAATCTTTTCACTAAATCAAGACCAAAATCATATGGCCATATTGATATAATTTCAAATACTAGAGAACTTGCATAATCCGAGTTTTTCTTAAAATCAGGTCCATTATTTCACCAGTTTTGTGCATCTCAAGAAGTATTTACAGTTTACACATACATCTGGCTAGTACTCTAGTCAAAGCTAAACTTGAATGAGGCAGTTGCGCCATAATGCAGAATCTGTTGAGCACAATTGTTTTATAGGTTTAGAAAGCTTACTCTATTAACCCTGCTACATCTTGTGTACACACTGCTTTGTGCATATTCCGTGCATTTGTTACTTTCTTTTTTATCAATATAATAAACACAATAATGGGTTGTCAAATCTTTCAAGTGTTCATCCTTTAAAACTTTCTGGGGCAAGCTTGGAGTTGGTTGGGAGCATATTAAAGAACTGATTGGATATCCTGTGATTTAATAATATCAGTACCGGTACCAAGTTTTATGTCACTTTATTTTGGTTCTATCTCATGCGCCGAAAATGTCCAAGTACTGGAAAATCTTTTTATGCTAAACAAAGAATCACTGATCTCCGAGATAAAATAGGCAGCGGTTCTCGACCTTTTTCGATGCATAAATCCTTTGGCCTATTTTCATGCTCATCAGCTTCTGTTACGCGCAAGTAACACTCTTAAGAATAGATGATCATAATGTGTCCGCAATTGCATTGCGATAATACTAAATAAGTCAAATGTTTGCAGCGATACCCGCATTATTTATTTGTTTTATCTACTATTTTATCGTCTGTTATGCTGATTACGCAGTCGAAATAAACTTATACGGTACCTATTATATACAAAGCAAAATGTCTCGAAACAATGAAAGTTTTCTATCCAATCCTCTCACGTTTCACTCATATACGAGGCAAAATATTTTCCCGAAACATTAAAACTCCTCCGATCCAGTCCTCTCACGTTCATTCATATACAAAGCAAAATATCCTCCCGAAACAATGAAACTCCTTCGATCCAATCCTCTCACGTGTGCCAGAAGCCTCTTTAGATGAAACATGTGAAGGATCAATAAAATGTTGTACGCAATTTTCTGAATGAAACATAATTGGGGTAATCCACACAGGCCAACTATGCAAGATATTAATGGTTTTAAACCAGCAGGTGACCCGCCAACTCGCGCGCGAATTAATGCAAGAAACATAGTAACATATTAGTCATAAAAATCTATGGAAGCGTTAATTCAATCTGACAATAGGCGAAAAATAGTGGTTCCAGCGTGTATCTGCTGACAACAATGCTGCTTCGCAGTTTATTTAATCCGCCGTTTTAAAAACAAAAGACCTGAATTAACTACCGCATAAATTTGTAGTAACAATGAATTTGGATGGCAGTGATTTTAATGCGGTTGAAGTCGATTAAAAATTATCATTGTTATTTTTTTGATTTCATTTCATAAAATTTCCGTATTGTGAAACGTATTATGAACGTTTTCATATAATTTATATGCAGTACGTGTTTTCGCGCATGAATTTAGTAATATTGCGTACCTGAAATTGCCTCTTTAAGATAGTGCTGCTATGTAAAGCTCAATACTACACAATACCATCCGACGGTATAAGTATAAGACTTGCGGAAAAGATGCAACACAGCAAGTTTCATATTAGTGCTGGTGCTGGTACCCATTGAATTTCTATGACCCACAGTCATATTTTCCATAATAAAAATAAAATTTTTGATGCGCCATTCTTGATCTACAATTTGGATTACAAACGCACTCATGATATAATGGATATCTGCATATTTTTTTAATTATCGGGCAATTTTTGGTAGATTCGTTTCAACTTACACATTCAAAATATTTGAATTCGACTAATGACAATATTTGCTTAGATTATGATTTATTAATGTACTCAATTTTGAGTAAATATCTCTACGCCACAACTGGCGCTATGAAGTCATCACCACTCCTATTGGAAATTTGGTGACAACCATTCGTGTATGTTTATACTTTGTTTAAATTGAGGCATCGTCGCGGTGTGTTCGATATGATATCAATTGAATATTGTTACCGTTTCTGCAGCTCACTTACTTTGTGAGATATTGCATATTTTCACTATGAGTATACAAAATTGCGTCCCAACTACAATCCCGAGTTAATTTTCTAAAAGTTTGTAACCGCTTTAGGTATTTTCGTATCTTATTTACACAAAATGATAGAATTAGGGAAAATATAATGACTTAGAATAAAGGATCAAACGCTTCATATAAAAGTCAAAATGAGTGGAAACTGATTTCTGAATTGCTTCCACGCTCTATACCAAAAACATTCGTTTTACAGGTTTTGCTCCCATATTGTAATTTAGTTTTTTAGGTTCACGACAAACAACAATTTCTCTTTCTGTGTTTCCATTTAAACTAAAATGTCCAAAATAATTTTAAGAGTCAAATTTTGTTATATTCTGACCCTGCTTTGGGTCTAAATTATTGCTCACCGTAAGGTAATGATTGACTATTCAAATATATTTTTGTAGGGAACCTACATCATTTCGACAAACTTGCTCGCAGAATATTTCTGATAGATTGACAATGTAATTATTTATTATTTTCAAGTGACAAATTAATCACCACGTCGAAGACAATTGTGACGAAGTGCGTCCACCTGGATTTTAATTGAGATTAGTTTGTTAGAAATCATTTTCTGCTGCATATTATTGAAAACGTGTTCGGCTGTGGATGAAGTCACGACATAATTCATAGCAAGTTAGGTTCATATGCCAAACCAATATTTCTCCTGGGCTTTGTGGCTCAACTGCAAGTTGAATCTATAATAAAAATTCACTTGTCATGCTACCAACTTAAACGTGATTACTAAAATTATTTTTCAATTTTATTGAGAGAATTTATTGAGCTAATGTTATCTTTTATTGCTTTTAAAATGCAATCGTAACATCACATCGATCAAAATGAATGTTGTTCATAATAACCAATATAAATAGAAGTGTTGTCATCGTTGAATTTAGTCTATTAAAATAAATAAATAATTTATTTTAAATCTATAGGAAAGTCTGAAATTGTTTATAAATAATCATTAACTAGAAAACGTCCATTTCCGTTTACGCGTTTTAGATAAGTTAAATGGAGATTGATAAGATGCGGAAAACCGTGAATATCAATTGATATGATTACGTCTGCAGAAATTATGAACGTGAAAAGTTTGTTGTTTCCTTGAGGGAAAGATAGGGTGACTTGTTTCTGTAGTAGTGAATATTAGTGGTTGGTGGTCAGATCTAAAAACAATAACTTTCTGTTCGTAAACAATACCAATCTTACTCTTTGTTAATAAAATTATAGTATAGTTATAGTTCGTATTCAGTCACATGAGATTTGGCTTCATCGCTCGTTATTTTTGTGTCTGAGTCATTGCGATTCTGAAGAAGCTTTTTTGTCATAAAATTGACATTGAGTGACAGCGACAGTGTAATAACAACGTTTTGTGAACTGGTCAAACTAAGAATTTGGATGGTGAAGTCAAAACAAAACGATGTTTTTTCCAGACATGGAACATAGTGGTTTGAATTGCCTTCTGTTGGGCCTATCCTCTTTCGAGTTTGTTGTTGTGATCTCACATTCAGCGAATTTCATTATAAATTTTAAGTATCCCGATATATATTTATCATACAAAAGTACTACTTCTGGTCAAAATAGGAAATAATAGAAACATAAATTAAAGTAAGAAAGGGTTTTTGTGGCCATTGCAAAAAGTGACCATTGCTTTTGAAAACTCAGTGAGTGAGTATGTGTAATGAGAAGAGAGGGTGAGATAGTGAATAGTGACAGAATAGAATGGTATGTCGAAGGAGAAATACACTTTATGCATCATTCTTAATCAAATGACGTATTTATTAAATCATATATATGACTATTTTTAGTGATTCAAATAGTTTCGATTCTATCTAATCGAATCACGCTATATTCATAAAATTGTAATGTATCCGTATATTCATTCCAACTTTTTCAGTTTCTGTTGTGTCTTTAGTAATTATGTCATTATCGTGCATAAAAACGGATGCTTAAATATTGTTATTAAAGACGATTTCTCTAATATTTGCGTTTTATCCGACTAAAAAGTCCAACTTCACTCCATTTTTTCAAAGAAATGTCGTGTGTTTTATTCTATATGCAAATTGATTTTTATAATCCAACGATGCAGTTGCCCAACAGTTTCTCAATCTCAATTGGATTTCCTATCGAATGTGGATCGTATCTGGAACAACCCAGACAAAGAAATGATAACATTACGTATTGATCCATGGCCAGATATTTTGCGTTGATTATCCTTTTCTAGCAAGCGTATTTTGCTAAAGTTAGGCTATGTACACTTCGCTTTGGATCAGTTTAATTATCAATGGGCATAGCGCAAAACGTGATCCATAAATTTTGTATTTTTTTTTCGAATTCGATCACAGACCGAAACGATATTTATGATAAAAACGCAGAAATTCGACTGGTATTTATTAGTTATAGATACAGTTAGCGTGTCTAATATTGGCGCGGTGTCATAATCGGCAGATTTTGAAAATTTACTATAGTGTTTAATGATATAAAAATTTATATCACACAATTAAAGATCAGCGATAGTAATTCAGCAAAATGTACCGTGACTGACTGGTAACCAGAGAGTGATTATAGCGAAACAAATGATCGTTGGTTGTGATTAGATGACAACACGCCTGAGGCGGGACCTCGTTTGGGCAGGCGGCAACGTCTTTTTATTGCGGTGGATTTATTTTATTTCGGCTGCGTTTATTTGTGCCACACTTATAGATAAATCATTTAGATAATAGTCGGCGCTGCTGCAATGTGCATAGTCGTCGTAGCAAAGATTAGCGAAAGAATTGCTTGGCAATAGGATTAGAAGAAAAAGTAGAACCGGTTAAGCGGGCTAAGTTGTACATTCACGTTTACGTTAGTTTTCCATTTATATCTGTACTTGTTTGTTTTGTTCAAATCTGTAAATTAAAGTCACTGCGACAATGACAGTAATGAAGCCGGGACTTGTGGCAAAGTGACCCGCAAGATAATACGGATCACGATTTCAGAAGAATGCTGTTTGTCCGCGTCGATCAAATGTTATGTCCGACATTGTTGCATTCTTCCATTGCGCAACGTTAAGACCGTCATTTAGTATTTCAAGTTTTATAGACTGGAAATCTTTTTTGAGTCGGAGAATTACAAAATATTTGATGTTAAATTATTTCAACTTATTTTTAACTTTGTTTTATCACTTTTTGGGTGGTATTGAATGTCATGATATTAACTAAATTGCTCAATTTTGGTTATAGTTTTAGTGTAGGGTTTCAGTACATAAGCACCTGCGATGGTGTGGTATTTTGATAATGTAAGAATATATTCTGCCAAAGACAAACACTTCCGAAAAGAATCAATGTCAAGGACAAAATATTCACTCCAATCGGCAGCATACCTTTGTTGCTCCATATACCTCGTGTTTCAATTTTTACCAACATGCTACGCAGGACAGCATTCTAGCTCTGTGAACACTTTTTATGCAGAAGATCTCGACTTTTATAACTCTTTAGCGTTGCAAGAAACGCACTCTGACAATGTTTTGTCATCGCGTGACGACAAAATGTACAAACTTTTGCGGAAACGAAACACTCATATTTCCACGGAAGAAAGTAAAAAAGACCGAGTTAACAATCCCGAGGAGCTCCCAAGAGGTCTTTCTCGTCCTGTAATGTACCGATGGTTTCCCCAGCACCTCGGATCACCCACCGATCATCCTGATGAATATGGAGATAGTGCAGATTTAGAAACTGAAGCAAGTCCATTTGATAACGAGGAATACACAATGCCGATAAACTTGTCACAGATGGAAGCTGTTTTTCACGACCCAATGTTAACGGAATTGGAAGGTGAGTGGGGTTTATTTAAACGCTTTCGTATAATTATAGACTATTCAATAAAGCTTTGTGTCATTCGACAACTAGAGTAATTAACTTGTGTGTGTATGACTGGAATTGAGCCTAATCATCTGTTAACTCTCACCAATACCCCCTGCGCGGACACAGGCAGTTAAAATTATTGGATGAATTGAGCGAATTTTTAGTCAGATTCTCTGTTTCCCCACATATTTGATAGTTCAATGGCTAGCAATCTGAGGATTTCGAAGTCAACTTCATATGCAGCAATATCGATATAGCAAATTTTCATAAAATTACCAGTTGGCAATAGTTTTGTAAATTTTTCCCTTTATACATGATAGTAATCATTTATATAGTACATTAAATTAGACTTGGATATAGAATCGAACATCCATCACCGTTTATAGTTTGGTTGAAGTTGAAGGTCGGCGGTCAGTCGCGACCAATTTGAAAAAAACGTGCAGACAATGTCGTATCTTAAAACTATAATATCAAAGTACTCCGAAAGAAACAAAGTATTTTCCTCAAATTGACGCTATCTTTTTTTTTCTTAGCTATTTGGGCTTGCAAACGACGAATTGATGCTAATGTTCACCACCATTATACGCTGGTCGAAAATAGCAATAGATAGCTGAACATAAACAAACATGTATCGGCTGAACGGTTTATTTATGCACGCTCCGACGCATGGTTACACCGTGCATGGATCATGACAACGCGCACAATTGCTATTTTCAAACACGCTTTCATTTATGAAGTCATACTAAATTCATGGAAGCTGTGTTCATTTAAAATGCTTTGCGGTACGGTTTACGGTAATTGCAGGTGATGTTTATGTTGGCAATTTGTCGCAATGAACTTTGTGGAGTGTTAATTATAATTCAGGTGGTTTTGCAATTAACCACACGAGTGGCTCTCTAATTGAACTTCATTGATGCGTTGCCTAGAGCGATTCTGTTTATTGTAGAAAGGACGAAAGTAAACAATATGTTAGATTATACCATATTCGAATATACGAGTACACCATTTTAATCTCACAATCATGTCTTTCTAATTACATGATTTCTTATTAGATTTTAAAGCTAACATGTTTGGAATGGCTGAAATATTTCCGGTTGGATTTTATTACAATCTTGGTAGAACGATTCACGCCAGGATTGCATAAAAAATATCTATCGAACATTAATTATTTGGCACATTGTGCCTGAAGATAAATCATATCTCATAATATGTGCCAAACCCATATATTTGTGTATCAGGTATAGATTTATAGCATAATAATCTAGATTGACACTATACGTTTCATCTTAAAATATAGATGTATAATTAAATTAAAAGAAAGAACAGGCAAGTCGTCCATTACTATAAAGTTTTTAGAAATTCGTCGCGTGAGTCAGCAAACGTGGTTGAATGTTATATTCTCGTACAAAACATAGTCATCACATCATTTCATAATGTACAAGTACAAGCTTTGAATTGATCAAATAAACATTGCATAATTTCCAGTTAGGATTTTAGGTGTGAGATATACTCGCTTCCAAAAAGTGATCTCACATAAACACTCTACTCTACTCTGTGAAACATTGAGAAAATCATTTAGTGGTGTATTTGGGGTAGACGATAGGGCATTTGGGGTAGAGGGTAGTAGCAAACTTTGTCGATTGGTGCCAATAAGCGTTATGCACTTGCGCGTTATGCACCGCTACAAATCTAGTTCCAGTAAATCTTGATTCCCCAGTAACTTTGCATGTCGATAGGAAATGCACTTAAAAGGCCACCATTTTTTATATGGATATTCGTGATACATGAACATGATATATTGGCAGTTTTTTGAAGACTTATGCTGAAAACAAATGACACGTTATCTCCATACCAGCTGTAGTGAAAATTGACCATTTCTACTGTAATGAACTAAATTCAATTATTTTGCTTGTTAATATTGACCTTGCAAACTTTTGCCATGTACTTTTTGACATAATTACCACGCATTCAGTGTATAATTTATAGAACAGACGTGATTACGTTGTTTTATGTCTAGTCATTCACATTTCTCGTCACAAATTAAATAGGTCTTTAACGTGCTAACCAGTTATTAAGCCGCATCCGGTAATTGGTTGAGCTCCGAATGACCGCTAATCTTCGATTAGTTGAACAATTTAATTTCACTTTGGTCAAGCATACGCATAGGAGAGTATTTCTCGATTGGGGTTTTCAGAACTGTTATGAATGTGTCTGTAATCCTTGTATACTTCCTTCTTAAAGAAGTTAAATTTCTATATTTTACCATCACGTATTTTTACGTCACAAAACAGAACTAATTTTAAATGTAACGTAGCGATTTTTTACATCTTAAACCTTACCCCATATGTTTAGGTTATTTAAATGGTTGAACACGTTGTATGCTATTCTGAGTTCGAGTACTTTTTTGCCAATGTTTATTTTATAGTACACGATGTCACGATAGACCAAAAACGTTGAACTATATAGATTTTATCTTTTCTATTTCAAGACCTAATGTATTACGGTAGAAGTATCGGAAATATATTTTGATCATGCCGGAAATAAACGAGGAAATAAAAGCATCTGAATGACAATATTCCTAATGGATTGAATAGGAGCCGTAAAATAGGCCAAAAATTGAACTCCTATATTATTTCACGTATTGATATTATTATTTCTCGCTATATATACACAATTATAATTTTCACGAATAAAGAAAATTAGTTGTTTAAAGATTATTTTTCTTAGATTTCTGTTATCGAAACTCATCCAATACTCATGCACTATTCTAGGAACATAATTCTAAACAAATTCGGTTTGTAATAATATGTAGAACTCCAAAATTCAGGAATATCTTTATCAAATATTTTTGCATAATTTTTCCTATTGAATAGTACTAATTTAAATATTACCGATAAAAAATCATTGCTACTTTGTCTATCGCTAGCTTGAGATAAAATAATCGTCACGAAAAATTACGAAATGTAACAAAAATTAACGTGCGATTGATTAAAAATAAAAAGCTCAACCTCCCGATTTCGACATGTTCACTCGCTTTAAAAACTTCAAAATTATAAAGTGTTGATAATAAAATAATATTATTTTTAAGGATTTTGTAACAAATAAAATTAAAAACATATTATACGTACCTTAAGGCGACTCCGGAATCTCAAAGTTTCAAGAATATTTTATTCTTAAACCGGTTTAAATGCAACAATCATAATGATAATATCAAACCGATATTCATGTTTCTGCATTCTTACACTGTGGTCTACATTAGTGACAGAGACTTATATTATTTGCCAAAGTATTCGTATTATTTTCCTCATCTAAATTTTATTTTTTGTTTCGGAGAACATGCATGGAAGCTAAAATTACGTTTCTTTACAGATTAACAGAAATAATTATCGTTATTATGTATGTGGACAGCAAATCGTCGTTTTTCTAATTATACACTGTACCCGATACACTTTCTCTATATTGCAGTCATTTGACAGTGTAACGTAATCAGTTTTAAATTGTATCCAACGCATTCTCATTCAACCGGGGGATTCAGTTCAGAGGAATAGGGCGTGGTTGCTTGTCGGTCACGCCCCCTTTCCTCCCAGACAACAGTCACGATAAGGACTGCACTAGAATTTGATATTACACCCACATGTAACTTGACGAGAAGAGTGGCTTACACGGCATTATCTCTTTGGAATTAGATACAAATTAGATTCATATTCCCTGGCATAATTTTTATTCGACATATTTTCATAAAAGTATTGTTGAATACATTGAATTTTCTGAGCTATTTAATGTTATTTTGTAATCAGAGAAGTCCATTTTAATTTCTCGTTGTAAAAAAAATGAATAAAGTGAATTTGGATTTCGCCGGCATATTTCTAATAATATCTGCAATGAAAACATGACATCCGGTCAGATTATTCTGAATAACTATACTCTCGTGGGTGGTTGTCGATTACATAGCGAATTGAACAATAGTCATAGGTCATCTCTGGCGCATGCCTGAAAAAATCATCGGTACTTTTTGATACGACGATGGTAAACATATAGTGTGTATTTTGAGTAATTTTCAGTTTTTGGAATATCACCCTTGTTACCCGATATTTTAAGATAAATAAGTATATAGCGACTCGATAATACGCGCACTTCTTTTATAATAACAATTGCGACATTCAAAATGGCTTCTCGTGTTCTTATTTAACTTTTTAAAATCCGTTTTTGTAGACGCAGGTCAACCAGAAGATGAATCGATTGACGAAGCTCCGTTAGAAACCCTGAAAAAGACATTGAGAATGCGACGCGATCTTAATTCCTGGCGTCAAGTGAGGAGACAAAATTTGGAAATTATGAGACAACGTAAAGCTATTTTAGCCAACCAAAGAAGAATCCGAACATCTACAACACCAAAGCCTAAACCACGGACAACACTAAAACCCCCGACAAAACGGCGTTCCTGGAAGAAAAATCCTTCGGCTAAAAAAACGAAACCTGGTAAATCTAAACCACAAGCAAGAGGGGGTGGTCCAGTTACATCTACCCAAAGAAATCGTCCGACTCCAATTATTACAGATTCACGTAATGTAAAAAGGATATCTTCATCAACTCCAACAACAGGATTACCTGCTACCACTCATCAATCTAACATAACCAACTCAGGAAATAAAAATGCAACCACCTCATTCACGAACGTTGCAAAAACATCACCACAAAATTCAATATATTCATCTCAAGCAAAACCGTCGACCACACAACGGCCAAAAATGCGAACAACCGCAGCGACAAAATCAAACTACAAGACTTTTGCCTCAAATAAAAAAAAGAATTTGTCTGGACCCACAAAAAAGTCCTCGTCCAAAGTTTCAACAAACCGAAAAAACTTGTCCTGGCAACAAAGAAAAAATTTGCCAAAGCCGAAATTTAGCATGAAATCATCCGAATCATTAACGGTGGTGAAACCAGTCATTTTACAGAATGGTAAAAAGATGACTAAAACCATAACAAGACCGTTACGACCAAAGTTATACGATTCTCCGCGACCCCGAAATGTGAGTACTGAATCTTTAGTTTTTTAATATGAATGTACTGGCAGAACCCTTGTTTGAAAACCATTAATATAATTACAATATCGTTTAATGATTTTAACGTAACGAAATTGACTTTACTAAATTCATAAATTGACGAAAGTCTATCTGTACTCTTTTTTTTTGAGGTCACACAAATTAACTTTTTAAAGGCCCAATTATATAATAGACTATAATTAAAGAAGAAGTAAGTATGCATTGTATTTAACTAAACCTGTTTCTCAACCTCAAAAATCCAGGTTTATCGATTTGCTGATATTAAGATAATCTTTTGCGTTTTGCGGATATTGAGGTCAATTCTTTGTTTATATATTTATTTCAAGTGGCATTGCTGACCACGGACTGATCTTTATCTAATCTTATATTCATTTAATAATACTTACTAAACGTGTCTGATTACGTATAAACGCGATGTTGCAATCGTCAATTTAATAATATTTGTCAAATTCTACAAAATGTTAAATAATGAGCTTTATAAAATAGGATTTAGGTATTATCATATTAACTCTTATGGGAAATTATACATGGCTTCATATTAAAACCTTAAACCATAGTTCATTTCGTACGAAATACTATGCTGATGCCAAAAACTATTTATTAATGACATATTATTTGAATATTATAACAATGTAAATGATTATTAAAGTTGTGTAATGCGATCTTCGGCAAAACAGACTTTCGTCGGTATATGTAAAGTTGGAAAAGCACCACAATTAAATTAATTACCATGATAATTGGTGTTATATGAGGTCATTAGACGGTTGTGGAAATCGATTTAAAACATGCGTTATCTTATGAAATTAACGAACATCAAAAATAACCAATAGTACCAATACAAACCAAACAGAGATTTAATAGCTTGTAGGATGGTTATGCAATATTATGCCATTTTTAGTTTTCAAAAATCAATCCAAAAACTCCCAATAAAAAATAATGTAAAAAGAATGTAAAATGAGATTGGCACTTCAAATGGGATAAGATCCTTGATATAATATATATAAGTATATACAATTGAAGACTGTTAATGTGAAAGTCAAGTTTCAGTAAATTGGAAATTTACATATTGCTATTTCATCGTTGTAACAGATTAGAGAATCTCAGTCTTATTGTTTAATTCTTCACTCTCATATTATTTAATTTCTTCAAGTTTTGAAAATTGAACTAATTCGGGCGATTATAACACTGATGCATTTCACTTTTAAGAGTCGATCCAGGGTCACATTTTCGAAATGGGGTCAGTGGATGTCTTGTAAAGCAAAATCATGTGGAGCTACTGGAAGACAAATGAGAACAAGAACTTGCTTTGGAAATAATTTAACTGCTGCCGATTACGCAATTTGTAATTATGGTAAGTGTGATAAATTTGAAAGATTCCGGTCTTTCCAAATGATAGTAGCTTTACACATATCGTTAGATATCAGTGGTTTCTTTAATGGAGTTTGGTTCGGAGCGTAAAGCGTAAATAAGCATCGCATAAAAAAGTAGATTTCAGACTCATTGCATTACTGAATAGCTTATACATCGACGAATTTTTTAGGAGCAACATGGCCCTCTTTGTTTGAAAAGTTGCTACACAAGTACATGCTTTAAAAAAATACTTTTTATGTGATTATCAATTAGTACTAATTAAATACGTTTATGAAGTGATAATATTTATATTTTAGATTCTCTAGTTGATCATCAACCGTGTCAAGCAAGTCCATGTACAACTAGTAAAGTTGAGACAAAGGCAACACCGCCATCATCAAGGTTAGATATACCCCATTTTGTTTGAATATTTGAGAAACTGTTCTCATTCGATCTGATTTTGCATGAGCTAAATGTACATGCCTTTCAACTATGCGAACTGGCAGTAATAGGCTAATGTAGGAACCGGTAATTTCAATCCGCCGCAATTCACTGCTTTATAATCTGATACCAAACTCCTTTCAGTGTTTGAACATAATATTTTACCATAACAGTACAAAAATCATGTATTTGTATGTTGCAGAGCAGTACATATTGTTCACAGCTACAGAGTCACCCAACCCTAGGATTCAGAATATTTAGTAAATGTTCTATTCGTATCTAACCAACGTCAAGAGGTTCCCTCATTAACACGGTGACACAACTCGCTTCACATAAATCTAATACATAATTTACGAAACGTCTCATAGAACGCTAGTCGTCAGCCCAAGAACGGGTTCGCAGATGTCGTGACATCTCAATAACGGGTTCTCGCGAACCACCTGATTCCCACCGCTGGATGTACCCATGCTACCAGTTGTTATAAATAAAACGATATCTGTAAATCCTTTCATATTACAGAATCACTCGCTGGTCAGAATGGAGTAAATGCAGCGTGACATGTGGTACGAACGGTGAGCAGACAAGAACGAGGATATGCTATGAGTTATCTCCCGTCGATCAAGATATGGTGACAATGTAAAAATTTTGAATAATTTTTTTTATTTTTGTAGCTATATTTCACGAGGGTTCTTGCTATATTTTGGTTATGGTATTGTAACTCCATTTAAGTTGATATACCTGAAATGCTAAACTGGTTTGCTATATCTATACCTAAACCAGATTTGTAATCGGACAGTATGCCTGCGGTTATCCTCTTGATCACACTGATTAAAATTGTATTTATTTCATGATAAGTATAAAAATACCGTCCAAACAGTTTTGCAAAGATTATCCGCAATAATATTTTACCATGCTGACTAAAATTTGGACATCGTATTTGTATTTGTACGATACTGGTTTTAAAACAACCCAGTTCATTGTGATAAATAAGCTATCCCGAGTCACGTTCGAGTACATTCAAGTGTGGACACTGGACAATGAAAGAATTCATAGCAATGTGATACAATCGACTGGCACTGATGGTACGAAGTACCGCTACACAGCAAGGGCGTTTAGGCTTTTACCATAACTTGACATCCTAAGTTCTTGACCGTGGGTGTTATTGTTTACATATTTATAAATGTCAAGCAGTTTATTTAGGTTCAATAAGTTGCGTTTGCAGAGATTAAATTATTTCACAAGAATATTTCATTACGTCTCACATCGTACGTCTACATTCAGCAAGTAATAATGTTCCACTGTATCATTTTTAATCAACTTTATTAAATCATTAAATTAGATCAGGTTGTTATTATTATGAGATAACTAACTGCCTTATCAAAACAGCGTCGCCGTCATTTCTAAATTATCACCTATCATCAAAGTAGTAGAAACTTGTTGATATAAATTATAACCCTATTCAAAATATCTATACGGACATGATCAAACTTTCCTATCTTTTCCAGACCATGTGAGGGTAAAACTCTAGAATCCAGACCTTGCCAATATTCTGTTAGTTGTCCTATGTGGGATGAGTGGAGTAGATGGAGTAGTTGTTCGAAGACATGTGGAAACGATGGTGTTTCATTTAGAGAACGAAAGTGCATAGTTGAAAGGTGACATTCTTTATAATCATAACTTTATAAATTGTTATAGAAATTAATATCGTAACTGAAGAAAATTATCACAAAACCGTACACGTACAAGAATTTAGCGGTTTGTCACTCTTATAATAATTAATATAAATTTGTGACCTGATATGATTATGGAGATTGTGTTGTCTGCATCTATTATACTGAAGTTATTAAAAATATTACCCTGAGTTTCAATAAAATTATTTCATACTTGTCAAGAAATCACCACATTTTGTAATATTTTATCTTACAGATACGTGTCTTTTGATGTAAAGGGTAAGTTTTTTTGTTCTGTAAAATTTATTTCTTATTCAATATACTTATTTAATTTAAAACAATTAAAATCTTAGTAAGCATTGACTGTTGCTCTTCAATCACTCACTCTAAAATTGCTTTTGAATGGCTACCATTTAGTTATATTTTGTCAGCAGAACGGTTTTACTGATAATCTATACATTTAAGGATTCAGTTTGGTTTTGATGAACTTTTGTTATGGTATTTCTATTGAATAATTTACCCCAACATTTTTTAGTTTTGTTCATCTTTCTATAATCAGAAAATTACTTTTGATAGTTGGTATTCAATTAGTAGGTCGTTAGGAAGTATTTTTAGTACGGTAAATGTTTCTGGAATTTGAAAAGCATAATTGTTTCTACAGCAAGCGGTGGTCAGCAAAGACCCAATAATAACCGACAGTTTGATTCTGGTTTACAAAGGAAAAGGCCGAATCTACAGGAATCAAATAAAAATAAGGTGCGGCTTTTCATAACATATATATATAGTTTATTGACTGTTTGTTCTGAACTTCGTCAAGGTTTTTTCTTCCGTGCATTATGTTGGCTAGAACAGCTGTGACTGAAATGGATCCAAATAATTTTGTTACATAAATAATAAATATGTAGAAATGATTTAGAATTCAATGACATTTAAAACTCTCCCCATGAGAGGGTTTTTTGAGGGAGTTCACTGTTGGACTGAGATACAAGAGGGCATAAACAATTTAACAGGATTCAATGTAGAAAAATTATCTAGTTATACAAATATTGTAAATTTTCGTCCATCGTTAATACATGCGACGTCATACATTTCTCTTGTTCATTGTTCTTTTTAATTTGAAATGTAGAAGGCGGTGGTTAAACCACGACATGGGGCAGTTGCAAAACCTAAAAAGGCACCAACGTCAAACGGAAAACTCTTCCTCAATGACGAAGGCAAAGAAGTGTTTGTCGTTGATGCACCACAGCAAACATTAGATGACGAACAGACGACATCTCCTCCGAGACCCGGTTTCCATCAGAGTCAGCCAGTGAAAGGTATTTCTCTTTGGGATTGAAAGGTGTAACGTGCTTTATTGGTTCCAGTATATAAATTTATTGCGTCAATATGTATCGGTTGGCACGAGATTTGGGACAAATAAAGTTATCACGGTCAAGGAAATAGCTGGGCATTTTCTTAACGATTCGAGGTTTATGATGGCTATAAACATTTGATGGCTGATAAATGTTAAATGGTCATTTTGTTTTCCGGTTTATAGTTTATCTGTTATTATATTAACTCATGCGGGAAATTATACTTAATGGCGGCTCATGCAAGTTGAAACTTAGTCGATGCTGTTTTTTTATTCTTGAGATTATATAGTTGTTCTAGTAAGTGCTGCAAATCATACAACTAATAGTAATTATTAACACCATTGGGTAAAATCTGTTTTGTTTATTTTTTGTTGGCAGTTTATCGAGTAAAGGCGTAATTTACTGAAATTTATATAAAGCCACCCAAACTCTATTTTATTGTAGTCCTTGTGCTTTTGAAATATCTTATCGCTGTCTTCATTTATTTGGTGGCGTTTATATTTTTGTGCGTGATAAATATGGGTTTACTGAAACAGGAAATAATCAAGTGAGGTTTTATATTTAACTTATCTGGTATTTTCAGAATTTGTTGACTCGAATTTGTGCCCCGAAGAGGGATCATCGGAAGAGGAAAGAAGATGTGTTCTGCAACGGTGCCCAGCTGAATGGGGCGAGTGGTCATCGTGGTCAAGATGTGGTACGACTTGTGGCTCAGGAATAAGCAGACGAGAGAGGATTTGTAGCGGGGAATCATTTTTCTTTCCAAGTAGCCTATTTTATTTTAATGTTGTCTTTGAATCTATGGCGGAATATACGAATTTATTGTATAAAAACATAGTCGATTACTTGCGTTGAGTAATTCATTATCAATTCATTATCATTATTAGTTTTCATAGGCCAAAGCAATAACATAATTCATTATCTCCCCATAAACTGGAACAAGGTACGACGAAAAGTAATCCGAATAAGATAAAAATGGCGATTAAAGTTTTAGTTAGTACTAAAATAAACAAGTTTATATTATATTTTTTCACACTTTTTCATAACTTATTTAATGAGTGGAATGTGCAACCTTATTATCGCCTTTCTACCTTGTAACATTGTGATACAGAAACTGTACGATTTACTAATTAAAACTTTATAAACTACTATAATGTGACAAAATTGTCAGGTAACAGCACTGTTACACTTAAAACCTGCCGCATTAAAGCGATTTTGTGTCAATAAAGTCATTAAATAGTCAAACAGGTCACGAACATTGTCACACTTTCGTAAACATTATGTATGTAATATCTTAATGAGAGGCAGCAATGTCGCCAAACAACGCGGCTAAAAACAAAAATCTGAAGCACGACATGACACCCGAAACACCTCAGAAAAACTGATCTTTATGGCAAATAATTAGATTTAAAAACTTTTTATAATTTCAATAAAATGTTTTGCATAATTATCGCTGTTTCATACACTACTAGTCTGCTACATTAAACAAGAAATCACTATTAGCGAAGTCAATTATGCTTAGCGATATAGAATGGTAGTTATGATGAAATGACATGTACTAATTTGTTTTTACGTTTAATTATTAGCTACTTGCACTGGGAGGAAATTTATGTATCGTCGATGTTATGCTCCTCCCTGCTGGGGTGCTTGGTCACCTTACAGTAGATGCTCGATTACATGCGGAGATAAACCGGGAAGCAGACAGAGAACAAGAGAATGTAGGGGAACATCAACAATCGTGCCTGAATATACATTTTGTGAAGGTGAAAAGGTTGACAAGATTGAATGTGAAACAGAGGTAATGAAATCAACGATTCAGGATTAATGTTATATTTGAGTTTAATCGAACATTGAGTAGAATTAGCTGTAACCGTGACAAATATATGTAAAGTAACGTTTGGATGACTTCCATTAAATTGTACAGAATATGCTAATATGAGATCTTTTTCTTTGTGTTATACAGTTGGAATGAGATCTGAGATAGATTTCGATACCATCATCGCTGGAAGTACAAAAAGCCTGCTTACATCACCTAGGTCCTAGACCCACTCACAAGTTAAATAGGCCATGTAAAACAGAAAAGATACCATTGATTTCAAGACATCTCGAATATACTCTTGTGCGGAGTTCCCGTCCCACCTTTCACGCGTAATGACATGAAACAATTAATATGTGAAGTAGTCCTAAATGTGTTATATTCTCAACTGGGTATTTTTCAGCTTAAATCAAACTTGTCTATAATCTATGCATAAAGAAGATATTTAATACTATTGATAAATTATAATAATATATTCATTCTTACTCAGACTTGCTCTGACAGTTCTTGGAGTAAATGGTCAGAATATGAAGAATGCTCAGCATCATGTAACGGCGGATACAGGAGAAGAACCCGGACATGCCTTGATCATCAGTCATGTGACGGACCTACAGAAGACTTTGGACGTTGTAATATACAGGTATTATATTTTTGTTTCTAGATGTACATTAGGAGTAAATTAGCGTACAATGTTAAACACAGTGACTTCATTCACCTTAGTGAATTGTATATCTGAATGAGAGAGATGGGGGAAATTATTTGGTAATAGAATGCAATATGGTATGGATGAAATATTATTATGCAGAATATAACTAATGCCGGCTTCGCGCTTGTCGTCAACTTCAAAGTTACAGCTGAGGAGCCACCCGCAATCTATTTAAGTCACGTTACACTTCATTAAATTAAGTTATGTCGATCGAGTAAGTATTAAGAGGATTTACCAGATACTGGTTATTAATTTAGCCAATTCTACGTATTGGAAGTCATGCCAAACTAGCAAAACACTTCATGATTATTTACCACACAATCATTGTGTAAGTCACGAATCGGATTTATGCGGTTGGATTTATATGATTCTGGTCAAGTTGCTTCACTAAATAAAAGTCTAGTCTGTGACTCAAATGTGAATCAAGACTTAATTTAATAAAATATTTTGAACCGGTTTTGGGTTTTGGGCCCATAGTTTATGACTACATGTCACGGTTATGTATAACATCACACTGATATATAAATGTAATATAGAAATTCATCTTCGCAGCTCTTAAATGGATGAAGTCATAAAACTATTTCTTTAACATTCTAGGAATGTCCATCTTGGTCAAAATGGTCAATGTTTTCTTGCTGTTCTGTGACATGCGGTAAAGGTACGAGACGTCGAACAAGGACTTGTGAAAACGGAGATATTGGAGTGACAGGTATTTATTTAGACAGACGGATAATTCATTTTGGACTTCGCCGTCCAAAAATGACAACACACGAAACAAACACAAAAAGGATGGAAATTTAAAAAAGTTCCTAAAATTTCTGAATTGAATTTAGTCACTGATTGCCGCTTCTCAATAACGATTTAAAAAAATGATTTCAAGGCGTATTTTGAAGACAAGCTATTTTCGTAACCTACTTCCCATGAATAATTCTTTTTTAAAATCATATTTAATGACACATATTCGAAAAATATCACCTATTTTATCATAATTGTGTTGAAAATGTCCACCACGGCACCGCAGACTAGCGTGCAAATCCACAGAAAGTCATATTATAGTTCATTTCGCCCTTTCAAGATTGTAAAAGTGATATTCGCGGATTGTGCTAGAAGAAAAACCACAGGTATTGTATTTGATATAAAACCGCTAAAACTTACGCAATAAATTCAGCACTACAAGTTATTTGTAGCAAATATGTTATGACATTTCGACAATTTTGTTTTGCGATAGGTATGGGTTATTGATATAGCGCGTCTAAAATACACAATATTCATCTTTATAACTTATAAACTATCTCGAACTATCTAACTATCACAATTTTCTAGTGAATTGACGGATTATGTTAAACAGTGTTTATTATTAAAATAAACATTTGAGATTGCGATATCACTTGTTGTCAGACGCGTAGAAGTTTTATCGACTTAAACTACCTGAGGGTTAAATATAACAAAGTATTTAACACAACAAAACACCGCCGGTTGCCGTGCAATTAGTAGAAAATAATGCTTTTTAATCTTCAACTGGATAATTTCCCCATGGTCAGGGTTCGAATAAAAACTTGGTCTAGACTAAATCGTCATGGTTGATGTATAAGTAAACAGCACCTTATTAAAATTTTTAACTTTTTAGTTTAGTTGCAACGTAATTTTTTTTATTTCCTTCATCAGGATGCGATGGGGGGACATCAGATAATGAATCTTGTTATCGGGAGCCTTGTGACTCTGAATCCTCCAAGATTTCCATGTTTAATGGATTCAGATGTGGCGTCGGATCCGTAGCAAATCTAAAGAAAATTGCATTTTTGAGAATATTCGGTGGCGCGGTAAGTACTTTTCAATAAACAAATGAACCAAAAGAATTTGTTGGATACGGAGTGCAAAATTGTTCATTATTTTGATAATGTTGTTCGTTATCTTATTGTTGTTGTTGGTGGGGACTGCAGTTAACGGAGCACTCGATTTCAATTCATTACGTAAAAAAGGTTAAAGTCGAAGCCACTAAAACAGGGTGGTCCAAGGTTGTCGGCTCCGCGGGCCACCAAATTATTTCTTCATCGTTCGCGGGCCACAATAGTGCCAAGAATAGGTAAACAATGCAATACAAAACGAACACTTTTATTGTGCAAACACATAGTTATCAGACATAGCCATTCCAGGCTAATAGAATCCGCATTCGATTTTTAGTTTTCAATGATGCCTATATTGTAAGCATATATTCCCAACCAAAAAGATAGAAAGCCAGATAATAATTTAGACTGCCAAGCACATCATTCAACTTCGCTAGTTGCCTCAGATAGCCATAACACTAGTCCATTCAGTGACATTATTGATGTAACGATATGTCAAAAAAATTTTCTGATTAATTTTATTACGAAACAACACGAATTGCGATTTTTTGATTACTTTCGGAATGTGACGCGGGCCACAGATAATGAAGCGGCGGGCCACATGTGGCCCGCGGGCCTGGGTTTGGACCACCCTGCACTAAAAGCTCACTAATTACTTCTATGTTTTTTCAAATTTTCTTTCAGTCAAGGAAAACTTTATTCTGCCACCGTTTGTCCGTCAATCCTTCTTTTTGGTTCAATTTTTACTTAGACTAAAACTAAGCATAACGACTGTTCAGTGAAATAATTGCCGACGGTAAAATAAAGGTTATGTCCTTGCGCGTACAACAATACTTTGATAAAATAACAGGATATTTATCAATTCATGTTTGCTTCTCATGCAGTTTTGCTTAAGGCAATATCACCTAAAACCAAAATGACATGCAAAATGTGATCATTATCAGAACAAATTAGGAAGATTATCACGATTTAGTTAAGTGAGACAGGCATTTACTTTAAAAGTTAAAATTTAATTTAACCGGTTTTGATGTTCATATTTTGGTACAAGAGACATTGCGAATATATACTGTAAGATAGAGGTAACACAATCGTTTCATCGTCCAACGAAGAATAATTCTAGTCCGAATAATTACTCAGTGCCAATAATTTACTTTTTCAGAGATCCGCAGCACATGAATGGCCTTGGCAAAGTAGTTGGCAACACAGAGATTCACTGGATTCAGAATGGCAACATTTTTGCGGTGCAACTCTTATTCATCCTAGATGGGTAATCACGGCGAGCCATTGTACAGAAGAGTCGTAAGTGTTATTGATGAAATCTTTTTCTCATTTTAATGATTTTAATATCTGTGAAACTTTTTTTTCATATTTGGAGTTTCATTATTTTTGATTCAAAAGTTATAATGAAAATATTTTCCTCTTTAGGGAATATATTGTAAATCACAGAAATCCTGGAAAGACATGGGCAGTTGTTATTGGTATGGTTAAACTGTATAAAGATGGACAGAGATATTTTGTTGATCGAATTTTTGTTCATCCAAAGTACGAATATAAATCGGTAACAAAAAGTAAGTATTCAATGTTTTAACAGTTTTAGACTTTTTTCTCTGCAACTAATATATCAATCATTTCAAATGTTCAGAACTTAATGATATAAAAAGTTGCTAGGAAGCGATTAATTCTTTTTTTTTCAATTTTCTTTTGGGGTATCATATTGCACTCAAAATTTACATTGTTGTGCTTATAGCGTGCCACAACGTGGCATTCCTTAAGTCTAGTCTGTCGATCTTATTGTATTATTAAAGTATAGTATAAACAACCAATCTAGTCTTTATAGACTCGGCCGCTATATTATTCTTTTCTGTACTCCCGTAGTATGTGTACCAGGTTAGGGTTAGGCCATAGTTTTATTCCGATTTTCACCTATTTCAGTTATATTGCAAGTTCGGGGACTGTCTGTGTTGCCAAGTGAATATCCCCCCTGCTCATAGGCTTCCGTCCCGTAACTCAACTTGATGTAAAGTAGGCGAGAAAATTTAGTTACCTCCATATTGGTACACATACTTCTGAAGCGCCTTATTTTCTAACACATAATCAGCTAGAAAAAAAAATCCCTCCTAACCTTTTTCTTCTGCAGATGACATCGCACTTTTGAAATTGCGAAAAATGGTTCCCATTACTAAGGATGTGATGCCAGCATGTATGCCGAGGATGACAAAACCAGTTGTAGGCGAAAAATGTTTTGTAACAGGATGGGGCTATACAAGTAAGTTTCATATATACATATGTATGTTGCAACACATTCAACTTGTATATTACTTTTTTCCTGTTTTCAAGTATATATATCAAATAAGCTGAATTTGAAACATGTTAACACTCTTTTCGCGATTGATTACCGTTTGCAAAGTCGTATCCAAAGCTGTTTCCTTATTCCGCACTAGGAAATAGAATGATATGAATATCCTATTGGCTACGCCCTATGCTTGCGAAACAGGATTTTTCAGCTGAAGCCGACATAAAACCAAAAATAGATCACTAATAAATGCTGAAAGAGAAATACGGGTACCGGTTTAAGAAAATTTTTCCGAGATTACTTTTGCAAAAAAAAGCAAGCCGACACATCACATTTAAATATACACATTTGTTTCGTTTTGATGTTGTATTAATAAATTGAACCTTTACTGACAGCTGTTATGTTATAGATTCCAAATATATTTCACTGGTGCACCGCATGTCCAGAAAACCTTCCCAAAGCGTCACAACGGAAAAAGTTTAGAACCGCCTGTTCATCATATTACCCCAACTTTTCTTTTTTGTGTGCACAATCAATATGTCTGTAATATGCAAACATTCACAATACTTTTGTATAAAGATTTAGTGTTGAATTCTTCACGATTGTTATTTTCTTGTAATACTTTTCCTTGTTTGCAGACCCGGGACCAGATGCTCTACTTTCGCTAAGTTTACGCGAAGCTTCTGTACCAATCATGCAGTTTTCAAGATGTCGTACGTTGGGGGATTATTACAGATATTTCTTAGATTCATCAATGCACATGTGTGCTGGAAATCCTGTTACGGCATCTTCGGATTCGTGCACGGTAATTTTCTTTCTATCTTATTTTCAACTTTTTGGCTATGGGTATTGCACATTTAAGTCCAGTCTATAAATTTAGTTCTTTAATTTATCAAATTTAGCATCTTCGTAGGTTTTGGCTATTATCAAATGAGTACGCTAATATATATACTCTGTTATCCCATGACAGGGTGAATGTACGCTAGCCGCTCATTCGCTAGGTGTATGTAGTATTTGCGGTGACCGTACATTTGAACCCATGTACATTTGAACCCATGCGTATATCCACGGGTTCAATCTATATGCGGGTGCTAAAACCCATGGGTTAGGGTTAGTATGGGTTTAACTATCCGTGAAACAAAAAAAATTCCATAGGTGCAATAGCATACAGGTGCAATTGTCATGGGTTCAAATGTACGTGGGTTCAAATGTAATGGAACCAGTATTTGCATATAAACGAACGTTTTTTGATATTTTTCCATTTTTGTTTTTCTTTGTTGTAAATATTTCATGGCGTTGCTGACATCATGACATTTTTGTTTTTTGTAGTCACTTCTGATCTTCCACGTATTATTTTGTATTTTGTAATTCACTTTAATTTGTAAATATAATTAATTGACTTGAATGAAATTTAATTTACCAATTACGATAAGAATGCATATATTTAATTACAAAGCGTTGGTTGAAGACAAATGCCTTCTGATAATTTGGAACAATAATTAACTTTTGGCTCAGAATATATTTAACTGGCATCACATTGCATTATTTTAAAGGGAGATTCTGGAGGTCCATTAGTATGTACCAAGAACAAAAGATGGTATCTTGCTGCTGTTACATCATTTGGATTTGCAGACTGTGGAACACCGGGCCACGTGGGAATTTATGCTCCAATGTCAACTTATGAAAAATGGGTTCGAAGTACAATCGAAGATAATACGTACGAGAAATGTTAAATGAGCAGCGTTTCTATACCATTGCTCAGTGCCAAATACTGATTTAGTGTTACATGCACTGTATACCACTTCGCATAGGAGAGTAGAACGCGGATATATACACTTAAATACCTATTGAGGGTTGCCACTTATTTTGGGTTGAACAGGATGTCTTTTCCACACAAGCCCAACTTTGTTCAGAGTGTGTATTAGAGAATGAAGAATATCAGTTTATGTTTATAAAGAAAAATGTGGTTCCGTGTTTTGTGCTGTTACCTATGTTGCTGAAAAAGATAGTAACAGAGCTGAAGGAGACATTGGAGTACTTACACTCAAACAAACGACAAACAATACTATAAAAGGGGAAGCCATTTTTCAATATGCGCAGTTATTTTTGCATCTTTTCTTTTACGCGAATAAGCTTTATGTTACTTTCATCTTAATTAAATCTATTCTTTATTCTGTTATTTGCTATCTTTACGTATGTCGGAATCAGGATGCTTTAGGAAATATGATGTATCGATATATTTTATTATTTCTATTTTTCATACCTTGTTGTTTATATTTTGTTCCTTTCAATCATCGCAATCATGGTGTCTTCGATTCGTATTAATAAAATGAAATCAAAACAACTGTTTATAAAAACAAGAGAGCTGTGCTTCAAACATGTGGACACGGAGAGCAAAACTAAATATTTTATCATCCATTCCCAGAAATATTATGCGGTGACTTACCGGTACCTATAACAGCACAGGGACTGTCCTAGCTTTTCCAGGTTCTGTGAAGAATCACTTCTGTATTTCTAGATCAGATACCGTAGTCTACCGTTCCCCATAAAAGCATCCCTTATTCGCTAAGCACGAGATCCACCGACGTTCGACCGCCACAAGGTGCGCAAATTTTGATGACGTCATCGCTCACAAAAAATCGAATCCCATAAAGCCCACCGGAAATTTTGAATAAATAAATAATAATAGCCTTCTAGCGAAAAATACAATCTCTAACCAGTGAAAATTTCAAAGCAAGTGGTCGAGTAGTTAAAGAAAAAAGCGATTTTTTTACAACAACAACTATTTTAGCGACAGCTTAAAATAAACGATCTGCATGTCCCTTTCGTGTCCAATTATTTCCGTGTCTTCAAAATACATCTTTTCTAGTGAAATAGTTATTTGAAACGGAGTGTACATAAAGATCGTTATGCTAAGTTGTTGGGGTGAAATTTTAATTAGCTTTTCTACGAAATAATTAGATGGGATTTGATGGCGGAGATAGCGGCAATCGACCAGCGGTTTCGTGAACCACCCTGCGGAGGCGAGAAGTCCAGCAATCATCTCGCACGTAATTAGCCCACGACACTTCAATCTGTAGGGTACTCAGAGGTGCGATGGTGAGCGTATTCCTTGCGCTTTGCATGATGCGCCGCCACACTGCCGAAAATCGTTTTCTTATTTTTTTTTAGTACGTATGAAAGTAGAAACCCGTTAAAAAGCTTTTTTTACTAAGAAAATCGGTGTTTAAACCAAAATTTCGCTATTTCTACTATCATTGCATCCCCTCGTGGCACTGCAGTGACGTTAGATCAAACTGCCATCCTCTGAGAAAGACAGCACTTTCCGCTCATCTGCTATATTACCGCCTTATCGATACCGACGTGAAAAGCCGGTACCGAGGCTTGATTTTGATTTGACTGTTTCAAGTTTATATAAAAGAAGATTTTCCTCATGCGCATTTTTTACATTGTTATGCACACCAATTTAACCTCGTTATTAAAAATATATGTCTTGATACCCCTCTCGTCCGTATATTTTTTGCAAATGTTTCGGGGTTTTCTTCATTTTTTTCCGTTTCGCCGAAGCGCTCTGACCTCCTTCGCCAGTCGTCTCCCAGCTTGTGCACCAACACGTTGGAACTTCCAATCACGCGTGGTGCAGGGCGTGTCCGGAAGTAGGTCTGAGCTCATTGAGTGTTTCAATGGCATTCAGAGCTCTCTGGTTTAGGACGAACGCTCTGTGAGGGAGGCGGCAGGTCTAAAGCGTCTGCTAGAAGATGGTGAGTTTTCATTTTTTCTCGCTTTTTTCTCCACAATATTCTATCACGTGGATGTATTATACGGCGCATTGCAGTCAAGGCTAATGGATGGAGCGTCTGTGCAGTCGTGTATTTCAGACTTCTGCGATGCTGTATCTCGTATCCGGGAAACAATAAAATACGACGACACATGGAATGCTTCTTTACGTCGCGGGCAAACAACGCAGCGTGTGATTTTGTCTGCAAAGGAATGCTGTGACATTCTGGTGAATCAAATAGGCGATCGTCTGTGCACTGAACACCTTGCCGCGTTCTCTTTGATAAACCCCAAAAATTTTTCAAAATTTGCACGTCAATTTCCCATCCATTTGTTGGCTACTGTCTCCAAATTTTACCCCATGATAAACGAGGGTAAATTGGAAAATGATTTGCGATGTATATACACCAATCAAACTTTTTTAAACATCACATCAACTTGCGCGCTCTATGGGTTCCTCATAGATAACACTCTAGTAACTACCTTTGCGGCGTCTGCAAAATTTCTGGACATCATTTTGACGACGCCTATTTCTTCCGCCGACGCAGAGCGAACATTCAGCACGCTGACGCGTATTAAAACGTATCTCAGAAACACAATGAAGCAAGATAGATTAAATTCCTTGGCTGTTTTATCCATTCACAGAGACGTTATATCTGGGATGCATGACTTTAATCAGCGCGTTATTGAGCATTTTGCTTCCAAGAAACCGCGGCGTGTTGCATATATGTTCAAGCAGTAGAAGTCTAGCAGCATATATATCTATGAGTGAGCGACGCATGTCCTTATCTTTGCATTAACTTTCCTTTCTTCATAGTAACGTTTTAAACCTTATTTTAGGTTTTGTCTGCTTTCCCGAAGTTTCTGTTAATATGTCATTGTATTTATCTCGGTAAATATTGCCTTTCCTTTTGAAAGAGGTTTCAAAATAAACTATGTCTATATTTATTAATCCCTTGACTTGGACCGGTTTTAAAGACACTTTCTTATCGTTAAAAATTGTCGCTTTTGCCGATTGGTTGTTACCGATGGAATGGTTTTTATACTCATAAAATGATGGGAGAACTTACAGCGCTCATCCTGTCCCCGTAGATGGGGGTGACTTGGTCCCGCAGTAGCTTGCCCCGGTTGTCAAAATGACCACGCGCCGCCACTGCCTAAAATTATGGCCTAACCCTAACCTAGTACACATATTACATTCCGATGTCCGCCATCTTGGTTCGCATACTTCGGGAGCCCCAAATATTTTCTGTTGAGACTTGCAGCTTGGCAATATTCTATCTGACGTTCAATAAATAGGTGTATGGTACCCCCAAGTAGTCGATCATGATGGCACGTGATGCAGTAAAATTACAATTTATTCCAAAAGCATGATATTGATATGAATAAAATTTGAAGTTTGATGATCAAATAAGTGAGTGAAAACGATTTCAAAATGTTACTACAGTCCGCACCATTTGAAGAAAAATGGTTAGATTGCTGCTTTCGGTTCTTCAAGGAGGAACTTGCAAAACACTGAAAAAAATTTAATATCATTTGTCAGTCATTGTTCTGAATTAAAGAACATGAAACCTAATACAATATATTTTCAATTTACGTTATTTAAAGCGAAAGTGATGTCATGAAATTAGAATTATGGACTGAGTTCAGCTTATTTGTATTATAATGATTCATATTATACAAAAGCTTGTGAATGAGTTTTGTGATTCTTCAAGTAAATATTTGAAATCAGTTAAAATTTCCAACGTATTTTAACTGATCAAACATATTTTGGGTGTATTTAAATACAATTTGAAAAGTTTAGATGGTTTATATTTATTATTGTAAATTAAGTATCATATTTATATACAAATCTGTAAAGCCTAAACTAACCTGCGTAATTAATAGATCCATTAGATTCTTCCTGTCCTTGCATCATGGCGGATACTTGGGCGGATGTTAGTTTTTCACCTGGGTGGAACATATTCATGGTTAGCAAAAATTCTTGAATAGAATAAACATCTTGTTTAATAGTTGTGTTACTAACATACCTAATGTTGTCAAAACGTGTCTGATTTCAGCCCCCATTACAGTACCGTTGCCGTCCTTGTCAAAAACTCTCAAACCTTCCATGAAATCTTCTTGAGTTCCCTTCACTGCATCGTTTATGATTTTGGTGAAGATTGGCTTGAATTCATCGACTGTGAGCTTTTTTGCTTTCATATCTGTGTACATGAAAGCATTTTGTTGCATTTTATTGAAGCATGATTCAAAGCTATATTGGGTATCTTTATACATCATTAGAGTGCTACATACGTGGTTGTAAATGATTCCGTTTCGAATGGAGCTGTTGACAGTATCAATCATTTCGAGACAATATTTAAGCCACTCGACGACTTGACTAAGCAGGAGACACCACACAGCTTTTTTCCTAAACAGCTATTTTTCTAAAATTTCATTGGTATATGTATACAAATGTTTGGTCCACACCTTCTTTGCTCGGGTTTTCCATGCATTTTTCAACATCTTCATTGGTTGGGCATTCTCCCAATGCTCTGACTACGTCGCCAACTTGGTAGAAGTATATTTTGTTATCTCCGTCTTTGTCGAAGAGTTCGAAAGCTTCGACAATATCTGTAAACATATTTCCATGGTGACAAATAGTTTAAATATGTCTCTATAAACAAATCAAATTGTTATCTTTTGAGTTAAACCGATTCCTTATATCATTAGTGACTGTCACTGTTAAATAATTTGAAATAATATCATTATAACTCACCTTCAACTTGTTGTTCAGTGAATTCGGCCTGAAATAAAACAAGATCGCGATTAGTACAAGTAAATGAATGATATTTGAAACAGGTATTCGTGTAAACGAATCGAATTTATAAATCACTTAATCCCATAATCTTGAGTAGTCACGTAATCCTAATACTCTATGTTAACAGTCATATACGCTAACTTAAGCTCTCACCATTGTTTTGTTGTTGGTTGGTTGTTTGCTGTTGATTGTCTGAACTGCTGATGTATTCTAGTTTAATGTTTTCGAAGACATGATGCTCGAATATATACCTACGCGAACGTCTTCATTCGCAAGTTCTTGACCGTTTTTCTCATTCACACATAACCCCACAATTCAGTAGTCGCTGTGGGTGTGAATTGAATCAGAACAGTTATGCATCAAAATGAACATTGCTTGAAATAATTAACAGACAAATCACACCTCGACGATGACTTACATCAAAGACACATATATGTAATCTATTTTCGTACAAGAACATTTGAACATGTGATAGTTGTCAACCTTTGAGGTGGGAAGAGCTACATGAGATAAATTGATATGATTTAGGTGCTGAGATTTTACATCGTGAATTTGCTTTCAACATGCCTAATCGACTAGCATTACATGTATACTGATGCACTTCATTAAAATGGTTTACAATTATCTCATTTTTGCCGTGGAATTAAAATGTTTTTGAGAATTCGAAATTTAATTCTCGATATTTCTTATTACAAATTCTTATCTTTCTCATTACAATTGAGATTTATCCATTATGCGCAAAAGTCTGGTTACGATGGTTTAGAATTAGATCCCAATTCCAAATTTTGAATACAATATCATACAACAATTTCAAAAGACGTATTCCATCTGGTAACGACGGAGTCATATTAAAAATCAGACGATAACTAAGTGAAACAATGGATGAATGTAAAGCTGGATTCTATAGATTAGATTCAGTACACTATTGTGTTGGCAGTTTAACGATCAACTTCCCGTATTTAATGCCACAAAAATTGGTCGTTTTTTCCTAAAATGGGAGGAATTATCCGAATGCATAACACGTTTCTAACAATTCATCTTCCGAGTATTCATTCATCAAGAATGATTATATTTTCATATCAGCTGTTAAAATCGATTCGATGACAAAGAAATTTAAACATGGACTGTTTTAAAAACTGAAAAATTCAAGTAATAACTTATAATCCCATAGACAGCTTTTTATCGCTTTCATTCAATACTCAAAAATTCTAGTAAAAGCAATATTTGCTCCAAATTTCCAAGAGTATACTCACATATCCATGTACATTACCAAGCCATATGGATGAAGTATGTATTTCCGCAATTAAGGTCATACGACTTTGCTTAAATAATAACGTCCGTGATGAAATGTTGGATTCAAGCCTTGTCATTGTTTGGCAGAGCACTTGTTGGAGTTGGTAAGGTAGGAATATTTATTCAACTTTATCATTTTTGAATTAAGTTCATTTTTTGTTCCATGATTCCCGTTAAAATTGAAACTAAAAGCTTTCTTTAAATTTGTCATTTCACGAAACTAAAAACTTCAAGTTGCATTTATTTATGACATTGCCGCGATAACATAATATATATTTAACGTACAAAATCATTAATACCACGATTGTTTTAATGAGTTCGCAAACAATCAGGACCCCGAATTAATAAAAAAACGTTTGTTTCAGAAAGTTCATACATAAGACGGGGCAAATTTATTAGTTTTTGTTTTATGTTAGTATATATTTTAGAATTTCAAGTTTTTACCTCATATGTATACACTATAAAGTTGAAATATATATCAGATTGTTCTACATCAATGTATATCACAATTTAACAAAACTAGCCTTTTGAATTTAGGAATTTTGTTTAACCACAAACAATCTAAACCCATTCTCATTTCAGATTCAAAATGAAATTCAAAATACCAATTCTGGTTGTGATGCTTGCTGTAGCTTTTGTTCAAGAAGGAAGTAGTTATAAAATTACCACAGCAAGACTTCTTTCGCAACTGAGACCATTCTACAATCTGGGAGTCAGAATTAGGACCGAGTCGACAAAGCTTCAAGCCTTGTACTGGAAACTTTGGTAAATCCTTTTTTTTCTTCGGTTTTTACCCAGACACAATTTGCAATGCAATGTCGTTGTTCGCATTGCAAATTAGATATTCGCAAAGGGAGGCGCCGTGGCGCATTATTTGCTAAATGCGCCCCGAAAATAAACAGAATTGTGTTAAACATAACTCATATATGATAGAATATTGTGTAAAAGAGATCTGCGTGTGTTTTTTGCCATTTGCAACCTCCTAGCTCAGCAAAGCTGAGTTTTCATCAGTGTTGCCAATGAAAACAAAATAACATTCACGTTTGCACATATTGAGAAAATGCGCGTGTGCATATCAACTATAACACCGCGATTTGAAAAGATGTGTCTAGAGCAACAGACGCACATCCCACATTAGATGAATAGGTGTAACTGTTATGACGTTGTATTGTTTTGTTGACATCGCCTTTATTCTTAAGGCCTGCATGCCTGCAAATTTCAAAAAGAATAAAATACACATTAACGATCACAAAATTGTTTTCAATTTGGAGGTGCGACATGAGATTTCCCCCGGTAACTTGATGCCGCACGAACAAAATTAGTTTGGAAACCGCTGGGTTACATCATTTCAAACCTCACAAATATTTTTTTTTTTTATACAAAACATGAGCCCGAATTCGCAATAGATATAAAGTTGACCTTATCTGACATAAAATGTCATGTTTTGACATGTTTTACGATTTGAAGTCGTCGTATAGTAATGCTGTTGTAAAAAGCACAAAACTAGTTTATTCTCTAATACTTCATATAAAGTACTGTGATGAACTAAACGGAAGATTTTTATTGCCAGTCTATATTATTCAAATCTGAATTCAACGACACTTGAACTAAAGTGTATTCATTTTTTTTTCAGGAGTGAAATCAAATCCAACAAAGTTTCCGTTCATGCATACGGAGATGAGGTAGTTCTAACGTTTGTTTTATATCAACTGTTCATTCAATAATTCTAGACAACAAAGTTTTGTAAAGCACTAAACAACAGGATATAACACGATAAGACTTCCGGAATTTAGAAATTGTTTTCTCGAAATCGAGTAAAATGCAACGACCCATTAATCTCTTTGAGAACCATGAACTGTTCTTCTTAAAATGTCTTTAGAAATTCAGTTCCGTGGTGTAACATTTGTCATGACGTTTTGGGTTATTCGCCTTCTAGCCTATTCATCCGGAACTTGATTACTTCCCGCTCAGAATGCGGTGTAAGGAACTGTACGGTATACCTATTCAAAATATTCAAAGCGGAAAAATACATAGCAGTAGATCGCAATTTGGAGTCACTACGCCTGCTTTTTGAAATGCTTGTGTGTCTATGGCCTATGCCACTCTAAAGTCATCTATCTACACATTAAACAACATTATATTGGTGAAAGTAACATGATTTTTATAAATACATCATTTCTTATATTAATAGGGCAAATTACTGCAACGTCTGCTTGACGACATCATGGACTTAAACAACGGTAAGTGCCCCATACGTGCAGACCTACCTCACATTTATATGTGGACATAGTTTACTTCGTATAGTATATTTGAATATACATTCCGTTTATGTATTCCTGGTGAATCAATTAAATAAGATCTGATCATTTTTTTAAATCTATAAATTTTCGAAAAGTATTGGAGAAACTTCCAATTTCCCTGTCCCAATTGCCGATTACACATAAAGTTTAGCGAGTATAATCGTTATAACTAAACATATGCCTTATTGCAAATATTCACCAATCGTTAGTCTTAAGTGGATGCGTTTGATACAAGTTGCCTTTTTCGGTACAATCATTTTATTCTGGAAAAATATGCACATTGTGAAATCCCGGAACTCAGTATAGTTGATTATTGTCTGTAAGTTAATCCTAAATGATATGCTTTTACTTTAGAAATCGATATGGAGACAAAAGAACGTTAAAAATGAATTTCACAACTTCAGGGGAGACATTATTCAAGAAATCATGTTTTCATTTAATTTGAAACTTTTTAAGAAGTCAAAAAATGATCGGTGAGATAAGTGGACGAGCCGCATTGTTCAATTGACCACATGCAGTTCAAATTTGTCTATCGTAATTGTGACTTTTTTTGAAAGTTTTAAATAAATATTTTATTCAGAATATTTGCTTGTTGTATTTTCAAAGTTTTGAAGTTCGTTGTATCACCACGACAATGAACAAAATAGCTTCATTGTTGGAGACCAAAGGGGCCCTTCCGTTAACAGTTAACGTGTTAGTAAACCATCAAACCACAAAAAAATTATGAAAATGGTCACCCAACTGTGCCTATTCTGATCTAGTGCAATTGGCGCAGCAAGACAGTTATGTACACACAGGCTGATAACAACTTGGTTCAAAACAACACCATTATAACTTGACTTTTGGAAATTTTGCCTATTGCCTAAGTAGGTAGGCCCAGTGTCCAAACGCTAAACTTTAAACCGGTGCCCCGTTATAGAGTTCTCCGCATCTTATTGTGAGAAAAATGCAATTGTTGTTATTGTGTACTAACTAAATATCGTCACGCTAATAACCGAATCGCGTAAGTCATTTTTAGCAGTTTTGAGAAAAACGTAAAAAACTTCCTAGTGATATTGTTATGCCGCTGAGAGTCAAAAAATTTGCCATGGTCAATTTTTTGATCGTAGCCGGATTTAAGGTAATTTGTATGATGCAGTTATGTGACGTCATACTGGCGCACTGTGACTTAGGCAGAAATGTGTCTATGACTTGGGGACATACGCAATTTTGCAACTTCTACTATATGCACCAGTCCTGAAAACCAAACATTCCAAAAACGCATGTAATTCTCAGTATCTACGATGTCTAATCCCCAAAATAGCTAATCTTTTTTAATTACATTATTTTTTATGTTTAGAAATATATATTTCATCAATATAACACGCTCTGCACACCCACCGAAATAAGACTAAGATTAAATATAAAGAATAAAACAGCAATGAACCCTATTATAGAAGCCAACTAAGGTGAATTGGACTCAGACAGTGAATATCACAAATGCACGCCTTCCTATACTGTAGTATTAATTCACATTTATAAGGGCTAAGCTGGGATCTGAGATGCAAAAACTCGAAAATACTTCGCCGAGGTTATTTTTCCTTTGTGATATCACAATAGTCTGGCGATCACAATGATAACTCCTTATGGCGAAACAATTGCACAAGTGTGCATGTCATACAAAATCTCCTTTTTTATGGGTTTCGAAATTCTTAAAATAAAATCTGAGTTAACAGACATTACATAAATACCTATTTTATAAAAAAACTCAAAACCGCCAAAAATGACTTAGGCAATTCGGGTATTGGCCTGGCGATATGTATACACTAGACCAGGGCTCAGCAACCCCTGGCACGCGTGCCAATTGTGGCACGCGAGAGGATTTCTGATGGCACGCCAAGTGATTTGAGGCAGATTCAGATATTTATTTTAGTAGTTCGCTAAACATTCTACATTTGAACAAAAATTAACAATTCGACAAATTCATTGAAAAACATGCAATATTTAACTGCGATCGACGAGAGGCCGGAGTCTGTACGGGAAACCAGTGTAATTAGGTATGTGCGGTACGTTGTTGTCACATTTCGCTTCTTTCGGAAAAACTAGGATCAGAGCTCGAATCTGTACGTGAAATCAGTGTAGATAAGCATGTGCTGTGCAGCGGTGCCAGATTTGGCTACTTTCGGAAAAGCTTCGCTACTTAAAACTACTCGTTTAACTACTTGCAACTTTTCATACTACTGTTGGGTTACTTTTTACCATTCAAAAATCGTGAAATATTGAATATTATATTATCAATTCATACTTTCGGGCAACTTTTCGTACAGCTTTTTGATAAAATCACGATTGTTTTTTGTCAGCGTGAAGTTTTCTCAAAGTTGAGTAAAATCCAACGACAAATTAATCTTCAAAAAAACGGGAAGCTTAAAACCTTAAAAATTCAGTTTCGCGGCGTACCATTTACTGTGACGTATGATAATAGTGACAATACTGCAACATATGTTCGACGACATCATAGATCTGAACAAGAAACAATATGTACAACTGTACTTTTTATTAGCATAAACACCAATCGCAATTTGTGTTTTCTAGAAATGATTTACCACACATAGTAACCTAAGTATGCATTTATTCTTCCGTTTAAAGATTCCTGGTCAAATGAACAGGATCTTATCAATAATAAAAATGTGTTTATCACATTGATGGAAAATTGCACAGCAAAAAAAAGTATGTCCTGTCTAATGACATTCTACAACTTTTGGAAAGTATTCGAGAAAGTCCAATTTCCCAGCATGATTGCAGCGAGTATAATCGTTTTACTTAAACAAATCGCAAACTTATCGCAAATGTTCACCAATCATTAGTTATTGAGCGGTTGCATTTGATACGAGATCTAGTTCTCTGTACGATCACTTTATTCACAATCTGTCAAAATATGTTATTCAGTTAAGTTTCAGTTCATTCTTGTCTGTAATTTAATCTCAAATAATATGCTTTTACTTCAGGTATTGATATGGAGATGTGACGACCCTTGTTTTATCTGTTAAATGATGGGGCTAAGCTGGGATCTGAGATGCAAAAACTCGAAAATACTTCGCCGAGGTTATTTTTCCTTTGTGATATCACAATAGTCTGGCGATCACAATGATAACTCCTTATGGCGAAACAATTGCACAAGTGTGCATGTCATACAAAATCTCCTTTTTTATGGGTTTCGAAATTCTTAAAATAAAATCTGAGTTAACAGACATTACATAAATACCTATTTTATAAAAAAACTCAAAACCGCCAAAAATGACTTAGGCAATTCGGGTATTGGCCTGGCGATATGTATACACTAGACCAGGGCTCAGCAACCCCTGGCACGCGTGCCAATTGTGGCACGCGAGAGGATTTCTGATGGCACGCCAAGTGATTTGAGGCAGATTCAGATATTTATTTTAGTAGTTCGCTAAACATTCTACATTTGAACAAAAATTAACAATTCGACAAATTCATTGAAAAACATGCAATATTTAACTGCGATCGACGAGAGGCCGGAGTCTGTACGGGAAACCAGTGTAATTAGGTATGTGCGGTACGTTGTTGTCACATTTCGCTTCTTTCGGAAAAACTAGGATCAGAGCTCGAATCTGTACGTGAAATCAGTGTAGATAAGCATGTGCTGTGCAGCGGTGCCAGATTTGGCTACTTTCGGAAAAGCTTCGCTACTTAAAACTACTCGTTTAACTACTTGCAACTTTTCATACTACTGTTGGGTTACTTTTTACCATTCAAAAATCGTGAAATATTGAATATTATATTATCAATTCATACTTTCGGGCAACTTTTCGTACAGCTTTTTGATAAAATCACGATTGTTTTTTGTCAGCGTGGCGTGTTAGGCTGTAAACACTTTTAAGTTGTTGTTTATTCTCCCTGATTCAAAAAAGTTATTTAACGACAACGATAATAGTTACTTACTTTTTTTACTCGTCCAGAATTGTGAATATGTTGAGAGTTATTGAACAATAATTGGCGGCGAGTTTCTTAAGTCAAATAAAGGAGTGAAACGGCGACGCAGCTTTTTTCGTCGAACAGCGGCAATATTAAATATCAAAAACAAAACCCTAAACAATTTGTTGTAGTTGGCCCGCCACAGATCAAAAATGCTTCTTTAGGCATTGTAACTTGCACATTTTCGTATGTCTATTTTCGTGTTAATATCATACGATTCATGTTAAAGGTTAGAAACGCTATTTTTTCCCGAGTCGTGGTGATATATGAGATTAGTAATTAGTATAAATATATATTCAATCAATTTTTAATGTACTAAAATAAATTTTATTTTATTGCAGAATTAGGAATTTTTCTAACGGTTTCATTTTAAAAATAATCTGAGTGGCAGCATTGCGATAGAGCGGAGTCATTGTTGCAAGTACATCTTAGATTTGTCGAATTCGCAAAATGGCAAAAATACGGATCTATATTGTCGACGAAAACGCGGGTTAAATTGAAGACAATTAAATTATAATAAAGCAAGACATTTTACATATGGCCGTATCGGTCATGGATTGATTACTTCACACAGCAGAAAAATAATTATTATCCGTCGAAAAAGTCGTTCCGCGGAGAATATTGAGGCGATAAATACGTATTTTTGATTTACTGATATATATACTTCATATGTATTTAATTGTACTCTACGATATTTTTATTAAAGATCTTGAGATTTTTCTAACGGCGATAACGAACCCGTAAGATCGCGAAAAAGTATCCACGCTAAATACAATCACGCATGTCTATCTCATATTTTTATACGCCAACAGATTGAGCGGTATTTTAGACAAGTAATGTTTATATTTTGACACAAGAAGACGGAACCGCGAGTTACGTTGGACACAATTATATCAATATAGAAGAAAATTTCATAGATTCCCGTAGCTGTCCTGAATTGAATATTTTACGGTATACCCGGAAAAAGTCTGCTCATTTTTATAAACGCGTAATCGCGGCGACTGTTTCAGAATGAAATGGAAATTTCCGATTTTGATAGTAGTAAGCTAATTTCCATGCACGATCCTATAAAATTACTTTGTTTTTCATCCGTTTACTATTCAAATCAGGTAGTTGACTATGCAAACCAAAACCTAAAAATGTTTGGCACGCGAAGGTGCTCATTATTCATAAAATTGCACGCTGAGTTCAAAAGGTTGCAGACAGTGCGGTATGAATTGGCCATTCCGATCTCACTTACTTTCTAAACAAAGTAATTGTATATCAATGAATGGAGCGTTCCAGAATCAGAGCGTTATAATGAGGCATTAAACAAACATTTATATTCAGTAAAGTAAATGGATTTTAAATAAAAAAAAAACATCATGCATTAAAAGGATTTTGACAAATTTCATTCAAATCTATATTTTACGAAAGACGAATTATCTACAGATCGAACACTCTACTACACTGGGTCACACTGGGTGACTTGTTCAACAAAAACCAAAAAGTCACTCATTTTTTTAGTAAATTCCATTTTTCATTTTATATTTGGTATTCAGTGTTGCTCAATAGTAATTACACATGTGCGTAGAACACGACTGCACTTCTGTTATCAGTCGGTTAATTATCTGACAATTTTAGCATGAGCATTACATACCGCCTAGTACTTGAGAATATCTTTGGCTCTCGAAATATTACAAAACTTTGTTTTTAAATTTTGGCCGCCTGAAAAGGTTGGGAATCACTGTATTAAATATTGGAGTAAGTACTATATCGCGTCTATATTCTATTTAATATTCCAGCAAAATGGGGTTCTGTACACCCGGGGATATCCCCTATGGCCTATAAAACCCCAACTGCGAGACATTTATCGAGAATGAAGCTACGCCACGTTATTTATTTCATAAAATTTGTTGTTGACCTTCAGTCCAACTAAACTTCTACGCTAGCTCATCCGTGTTACGATTTATAGTTTCGATTTCGTAAATTTGTTGGTTATACCATAGCTCCTCCGAAAATCAAAAGAAATGAGGCAAGTAATTCAGATCTTTTTGAATAATGGGAAGGAAAATGGTCTGAATTCTATACTACTATGAAGTGGTGTAAAAGAAAGAACGGAAACGGCTTGTACAAAGGAAGGAGTGGTAATGGATATTGTCGGAGAAAAAGCGACATGGAACAGTTAGATTGTTTTGCTGGGAATGATGGAATTTATGAGTTGCAAATTGAGGAAAAAACGGGAGGAAAGGAAGTTGTGTATGTAGGAAAATCTGAATCAAAATCTGATAATTCAGTATTTGATCGAGTCAATCAATATTGTTTCCCTTATTTCTAAGTCAGATGTAATAAGATCCGACGGCAATTTCGACACTTCTTCAACATAAAAAAATAGCTAATTTTATGCAAGGTTGTAGAAAATGATCATTGTTGTGTGACTTTATATCTCAATGCCTGTATGGGAATTGCCATTGTTGTGTAACAATGGTGTCGTCTGAAGGAGAAGCATATGTTTCTTGTGTATAAGTTAAGCGAGTAAAAAGGCGGGTGTGAAGCTCAAATACTAATAAAAAAAATGTTATTTTGTAGACACGAAAAATAATATCATGCATCAAAACCCATTGGTAGCTCAAGTTAAACTGCATTCAAATGCGAATAAAGGCGTTTGAATGCATTGTTTTGTAGGAATAGAGATACTATATCGGTCAGCCGCCATATTGAGGTTGTCGAGAACAGATGTTAATCATTTTAAAGAACTTTTTCTTTGTCGTTTTGCTTTTTTCCCATTTTTGGATATAGATAATCTATGGCGTATTTTAACAAGTGCTGTTGTGAAAACTTTATCTTGGTAAATAAATTTGTAGAGCAGCATTCGGAACTCATTTATCGCATCATTACGGTTCTCTTGAGTACCTCCTCCCGGATTTGATCAGTAGCTTTCTATAAGCTTTCATTGACTTCTACATCAATGTTTTTCATTTATTTATTTATTTATGCTTAATAATTCATATAATATTGAAATATTGTCTCGTGATGGCCGTTTTAATTCATTGTATAAGAATAGTGAAAACGATACAAATATCAAAATATTGAAAATAAACAAGTGCTAGTTTCAACTACAAGATGTATCAAAGCATCTACTCCTTGTTTATATCACATTTTACCCAGATTCATTCCAGAGACTGAATTTAATGCAGAAACCAGTTTGTTCATGTCGTCATCCGACAATTCGTCTTTGAATTCATCCTTCGCATTCTCCAAAAATTCTTGAAACGAGTCGTTGTCCTATTTATATACAGATAATATCGGTAATATGACAAAATTCTAAAAGAATAATGAAAGAAATAAAGAAAGTTAAATAAGTTTTAAAAACAGACCTAACCTCGCTTTTCAGGTAGGCCAGTTTTCCAAAGAATCACGATCCTGGAATCACGAAGAACTAGTGATTCCAATGTGCGTACGCTCTATATTTCCACTTAGACAATGGAATTTTGGTCTCTCTTATTTGCCAATTGGGCTATTGGAAAGCTATTGGACTATTTAACTGCAGATCCACAACTTTTGGAATTTCGAAAAGTTTTCTCAAAGTTGAGTAAAATCCAACGACAAATTAATCTTCAAAAAAACGGGAAGCTTAAAACCTTAAAAATTCAGTTTCGCGGCGTACCATTTACTGTGACGTATGATAATAGTGACAATACTGCAACATATGTTCGACGACATCATAGATCTGAACAAGAAACAATATGTACAACTGTACTTTTTATTAGCATAAACACCAATCGCAATTTGTGTTTTCTAGAAATGATTTACCACACATAGTAACCTAAGTATGCATTTATTCTTCCGTTTAAAGATTCCTGGTCAAATGAATAGGATCTTATCAATAATAAAAATGTGTTTATCACATTGATGGAAAATTGCACAGCAAAAAAAAGTATGTCCTGTCTAATGACATTCTACAACTTTTGGAAAGTATTCGAGAAAGTCCAATTTCCCAGCATGATTGCAGCGAGTATAATCGTTTTACTTAAACAAATCGCAAACTTATCGCAAATGTTCACCAATCATTAGTTATTGAGCGGTTGCATTTGATACGAGATCTAGTTCTCTGTACGATCACTTTATTCACAATCTGTCAAAATATGTTATTCAGTTAAGTTTCAGTTCATTCTTGTCTGTAATTTAATCTCAAATAATATGCTTTTACTTCAGGTATTGATATGGAGATGTGACGACCCTTGTTTTATCTGTTAAATGATGTCATGTGATATTGTTTCTATATTTGGTATTTTGGCATTGAAGACACTGGGGGCGCTGTGACACTGTCGGTATGTCTTCGGGGTGTGACCCAGTCGTTGGTGTGACCTGTTAGCGTGAGCTGTGGTTGGTACCGTACAGTGTAGTTGTTTTCGGTTGGATTTCGGGTGTTTTGTGTCTGTGGGAGTGCCTCTGGTCTCCGGTTATCGGGGATATTTGTTGGTGGTTTTGTGATTGTTGGATTGTGATTGTTGGATGTTTTTGTGCTGGACAGTGAGCTGATGTTGGAACGCTGTTGCTGTTTGCGTGCGATGCCGTTGCAGTTCATTTAGTGTTGTATTTTTGGACACGTAGTGGACATAACGATCGTTTCAATATTATGTTGTTGTTGTTGTTCTTATTCTTGTTCTTTGACACGTTTTTAAAAAGTCGCTTTTCTCTTTGATTACTGGACTAATTGCTTTGAAATTTTCAGTGGTTGAAGATGAAATTTTTCTCCAGAAGGCTATTACTTTTATTTATTTCAAATATTTCTGTTAGCTCTGTAAGATTTGTTTTTGTTTGCTATGACGTCACTAAACGTTCTGCGGGTATCGGACGCCATTTTGTGTCCAACGGATCATCTTGCAATTTCAATTCACGCTGTCACAAGACAGGACCTTATAAAGATAGAGAAGTTCTGGTACCGTAACACGGCGCGGTGACACTGAACTAACTCGTAGCTGTCAAAAGCTTGAAAATCCATACAAATATAAGAGATAAAAAGATGAAACTTGGCAGGTGGGTAGAGTTGTGTTTCTTTTAACCATATTTGAAGGTTTCGCGTTTCTACATTTGAAGGAGGGGGAATAGGGGGTGTGCATTTTCGATACGTCGATAATATCTTTGTCAATCAATTTGCGACCACCGTGTTTTCGTCTGTTTGATTGCTGCGATGTGGTGCTTTGTTTATAATTTAACGAGTTTTGTTCAAAATAACCGTGTTCTTGAAATATATGACGGTCAGAAATGCAATTAGAAGCCCAATGTTTTCACGCTGTCACAAGACAGGAACTTCTAAAGATAGAGTAGTTCTGGTACCGTAACACAGCGCGGTGACACTGAACTAACTCGTAGCTGTCAAAAGCTTGAAAGTCCATACAAATATAAGAGATAAAAAGATGAAACTTGGCAGGTGGGTAGAGTTGTGTTAACCATCTTTGATAGTTACTTCTCTCCCCCGGGATAAATATGTAAATCCTATCCTAATACGCCGATAATATCTTTGTCAACCAATTTGCGACCACCGTGTTTTGTCTGTTTGATTGCTGTATGGCTGCGTATGCGATAGTCTCGACGCAGCAGAAACGATGATCAAGGCTTGAAATCCGTGGTCGCACACTGGTCGTTCGGTCGCAAATACGTCTTTCAAGTGCCGTACTTTGGGGATTTGTATAGCTTTAACCCTTTGTCGTAGAAAGTTAATACGAGATTTAGCGTGTAGAATAAATGCCGCCAATGCACCCACGGTGAAAAAATTAACGGGTTAGATATATTGGTTTTTGTTTTATAGCGGTTTGAATGAAATTGTCCGCAGACTGGCTACACCACCCTAGGCCTGGTGAGTTGTCCGTGTAGTCGAATTGTCCATCAGCCCTAAACGGCTATGACAGTCACTGTACCAAAAATTGTACCCCGATTCGGGTGGTGTTAAGTTGACGCATGTTATTTAGTAACGTTTTTATGTGAAATGTTTGACTGTGGTTCGGTACCTGTAACACATTTTCTATGTATCCTGGCAAATACAGGTGTCGCATAAGGGGGTGACTGAAATATCTGGCTGTTCTTTGGTTCTTGAAAAACTGTTCGAAAACGCGCAACTCTCAGTGTGTCCTCCAATGCCACAAATATCAAATGTTGTACAATGAAATTTGATATATTGAATTAAATCCAATAAAACAGTTCACAATGTTGAATGAGGTTAAAGAGGTGTAGCGTACTAATAACAGAATGATGCAATGTGTATGGTGATGTGTAGCGTAGCGGTTTTCTGAATTTAAATGAAAATATTCAAATACAGACCACAGAAAATAACAATAATGCATTAAAGCACTTGCAAACTTAATCATTAAACAATGTGACATTGTCTAGCTCTACTGACAGTATTTAATTAACATGAAATACTATATACTATTTAAATACCAATTAATTATTATTATTTGGAATATTATTTGAACTAATAACAAGAATTCTTATCATAAACAACAAATACTAAAACTTACCGAAACGTTTTAAGCCAGGCGATAACAAATATTCAGAAATAACTTCAATTTCAGTTCAGGATTCAGAGAATCAATCAATCAAATTACAGTCTATTTATAGCCTATATAATATTCTACAATAAAAGTTACAGCAGTTATATGTTCCAATAACATAAGCCTTGGGTATGGGCAATTATTATCCCTACAACCGGACGTTAAACGTAACTAATTTAACACATAAAAAGCAATCTATGCGAATATTAAGCAACGACTGCCGTCAAACACGGCAGCGAGTCACGTGAGAGCGAGGCAAGATTAGACTTGTCCAGCGAGAGTCGATTGCAACATATGTGGACAGCTGGAATTTTCCATTTGTCGTTTCACTTTAGGGAAATCCCCATTGATAGAAGATAATGCCAATTTTCGAACTTACATAAACTCCCCCCAAATGTATGCATTGGGACAATAAATACATTTCCCTTAAAAACAAAAAGTTCAAAAATTGCAGAAAACGAAATTATGGTCAAATAATAAAAATTGACGAAATCTCAACTTGTATGTAAATGTGCAATATTTTCAAGATTTCTCATCTTGAATAAACAGTCCATAAAAAACTGTTTTAAACAGTTCAGTTCTTTCATTACTTTTCTTCCACATTTGCTTCTTGAATGAGACATAACTTGTTGATTGGTCTTCTCAGTACTCCCCATTGAGTTTTGACATCTACATTACGAACTATGTCAAATCGATCCGGATATGTGTTGACAATTCGTCCCATTTCCCATTTGCCCCTTGGTACACTGTTGTTTACCACAAGTACTATGTCCCCAACAGTGAAGTTTCTTGTCTTGTCCGGCCATTTTTGACGAATGGCTATGGTTGGCAAATATTCTTTGCAGAATCTCCTCCAGAACTCGTCAGCAAGAAGTTGAACTCGACGCCACTGTAGACGACTATAGGAATCTTGATTATTGAATAATCCAGGTGAAATACATGGTGTTGGTTTTTGCAGAAGTAGATGATTTGGAGATAATGGTGCATTATCTCTTGGATCAAAAGAAACTGGACACAAAGGTCTTGAATTGATTATGTATTCTGCCTCCAGGAGTGCAGTATGCAGAACATCTTGAGATACAACAGGAGATTTGTAAAATATCTTGTTCAAAATTCTTCTTATTGATCGAATTAAAATTTCCCAGGAACCTCCTTGGTTGCTGGCTGTTGGAGTATTGAAATACCAGCGGATTTCTTGTTTTTTGAAGAATCCATCTAATTTGGTATGATCGAGCTTATGCATTTCTTCTCGTAATATTCGTTCTGCTCCAACAAAATTAGTTCCATTGTCACTGTGCAATTCAAAAGGTTTTGATCTTCTTGCCATAAACCTCCTAAGAGCATTTATGAAAGCATCAGTGGATAAATCTTCTGCCAGTTCAATATGTACAGCTCTTGTTGTGAGGCATGTAAATATGCAGCCATATCTTTTGATTTCACTTCTCCCACGTTTGATCAAATATGGGCCGAAGAAGTCGATTCCTGTTGAATAGAATGGTGGTTGACCAACCTTTAGACGAGCAGATGGCAGTTCAGCCATTAACTGTTCTCCTTGTCGTGTGTTAGCTTTTCTGCAGGTCACACATTTATTTAATTCATGCCGAATTGTTGCTCTCGGTCTTGTGATCCAGTATTTTTCACGAATAACATTCCAAGTATGAGAAACACTTGGATGTCCAACTTTCTTGTGATAGAAGTCAATGATTAATCTGGTTAAGTGGTGATCATTTGGTAAAATGATGGGATGTCGCATTTCGAATGAAATAGGAGCTTTATCCAACCTCCCCCCAATCCGTAGAATTCCATCAGTTATAATTGGATCTAGTTTTGCAATTGACTTTGTATGCTCAGCTTTCTTCATCTCGTGACGAGCCTTCTTGTCACCAATTTCACTTTTGTCTGATAAATTATCAATGACAGATTTGTAATTCTGCTGCTGAACATATTTCACAAGTGCTTGCTCTGCGTATTGCATTTCTTCCACAGTTATATTTCTTGTGGTAACAGAATTGTGGTTACGATGGAAACTTTTATAGCGTAACACCCATGCAGTGGCAATCTTGAGCCTTTGTAAATCAGAAAAGCTTTTAATGAAGTTGTCAATTGTGTCAATATCCGAAGCAATAATTGTTGCCACTTTCTTTCTTTCAATTGGCTGAAATTCATCAGGCAGGTCCGTTTTATCTTCAGAATTTCTTGGCCAACTATCTTCGGTCTTCCATAAAAATTCAGGTGCAAGCAGCCAACGACTTTTATTGATGAGAGTTTTCAATGATAAGCCTCGTGATGCGTCATCAGCCGGATTGATTTTTGAAGGCACTTGTCGCCATTGAGACGGCTTTGACTGTCGATGAATCTTGGCCAATCTATTTGCAACGAAGGTACGAAAACGTTTTCTTGGATTACATATGCTTTGACGCACTGCACTCGAATCAGTCCAAAATACGGACTCACAATCGGAATAATTCAACTTTAATCGTAGCCACTTATCTGCCTTTACAGCTAGCACAGCAGCAACAAGTTCAAGTCTAGGAATGCTTTCAGCCCTCGGAGGAGCCACCTTTGCTTTACCACATAAAAATGAGCAGTGTATTTGATTATTTTCATCGACCAGCCTCAAATACGAAGCTAGAAGCATCTGAAAAATGGTGTATCTCACAATGTTTGATATTTCCAAATTCTTGTGGCTTGAAACATCTTGGAATCGAAATATATTCAAGATCAGTGAGCTGTTTGAACCAAGTGTCCCAGTCTTTAATATTGTCTTCTGTAATTACTTCATCCCAGCCGAAACCTTTTTCGATGATTTCTTGTTGCAACATTTTTGCTACCAGAATCACGGGAGCGAGCATTCCCAGGGGATCAAATAGTGAATTAACTGCAGATAAAATTGTCCTTCTTGTATATGTCTTCAACTTAGGTACAGTTGAACGAAATTGAAAAGCATCGGCATCTACATTCCAGAAAACTCCAAGAACACGCTCTTTTCGAGGTTCATGCAAATCCAACTCTTTCACAGATTTGGTATGTTCAGATTCTGGGATATTGGCCATCACAGTGGAACTATTTGAAATCCACTTCGTTAGATTGAAACCTCCCTTCTTCATCAAATTACAAAGTTGTGTTTTTGTGTTTATTGCATCTTCATCACTATCAGAAGATGTAAGACAGTCATCTACATAAAATCCATTTTCAATAATCTCACAAATTCTTTTATCAAATTCATGACCAAATCGTTTTCCGGTTTCCTTCAAGCAGAATGAAGCAATGCAAGGTGAACTGCAAGCTCCAAATATATGACGTTCCATGAAATATAATTCTGCCTTCTTTAAAATATCACCATTTGGCCACCAAAGAAATCGCAGAGCATTGCAATCTTCTTTCTTAACTTTAATTTGATGAAACATAGCTTCAATATCAGCAACTAAAGCTATGCGTCCCTTACGAAATTGAGTCAACACACCAATAAGGCTTGACACCAAGTCTGGTCCAGGCATGAGAGTGTCATTAAGAGAAACACCTTTATAAATTGCAGCACAATCAAATACGATACGCACTTTCGGTTTGTTTGCGGTACACACCGGGTGGTGGCACAAATACCAAACAGGACCTGCAGGGATATCTTCTTCTTGCGAAAGCTTTTTCGCAAAACCTTTTGTAATATATTCCTGCATTTTTTCTGTGTATTTCTCTCTCAAATCATCATTTTTAGACAAACGTTTATGGAGATACTCCAATCTGCGTTCAGCCAATGCAAGACTTCCGCTCTGCAGCTGTGTCCCAGGACGCCAAGGTAAAGGTATTGTGAAATGACCATCGAAATGCTCTACAGAGCTCTTCAGAAAATTTAGAACATGTCTATCTTCTTTCGAGGTTGGAAATGTCAAATCTCCAATCTCATCTTCAAAATCAGTGTACCATGTTCTTCTTATCTCTTCTTCGAGTAACATATCAGACTTCACAAAGTTGACATGAATCTTGTGCGTTGATGGCATATTCACTGATGGTCCAATAATCGACCATCCCAATGGAGACTTTTGTGCAAATGGCTGCTTCTTGTTTCCAGTTCGAACTTCCAACACATGATGTGCATATGGACAATCAGTTCCAATAAGCAGAGAAACATTTTTATTTTTAATTTTACGTAGATTAAGTTCTTGCAGATGAGGAAGTAGCTTGAGTTCTTCTTCAGATGGAATAGGATTTGGTTGAACTGGAATCTTGTCAATAGACATCACATTTTCAATGAATATTTCTTCTGCATCGTCAATTGATGCAACAGTGAGATTTACAACAACACCATCATGCATGACTGGTCGTTGTCCTAATGTGTTGATTTCAACAGTTCTTTGTTTTCCAGTCAAACCAAGTTCTTCAATTAAGCTTGTTTCACAAAAAGTTGTGTCGGACCCAATATCGACCAGAGCATATGTTTCCACTTCAACGTTATTTGCTCGAATCCTGACAGGCAAAATATTTCTGTAAGTATACATGGAGCTCTTGCATGCATTTGAATTAGCTTGAACTGCAGTAGTCACATTCTTCTGAATTGAGCTTTGTTTGTCATCATTCTTTTTGAAGTTTGCATTTTCTTCATTTTCTAATTTCTTTGTATTTAAATGCAACAAAGTATGATGTCTTCGTCCACACCCTTTAACAGAGCATGTATATTGTGACTTGCAGTCCTTTACCAAGTGACCTCCACGTAGACAATTGAAGCAGAAACCAATTTCTTTCAGGAATTTTACTCGTTCTTCAATCGATTTAGAATTAAACTTTTCACATTTTGACAAAAGGTGGGAAAAGGAACAACACTTACATTTTAAAATAGCAGGACTCTGGACATGAGAAGTTGCTTTGACATCCTCAGTTTTCACAGTATAAGTTGTAGACTTTCGTGTTGATTGCCGTTTTTGTTGTGGCTTATCTTCACGTCTTCTGATGTTCAATGATTTCGCAGTATTTGAACCTGCAATATCAGCTTCCTCTTCAATGAAATCAGCCAAGTCCCATATCTGAGCCTTTTTACCAGTATTATTTTTGATCTTCACAGCTTTCCTTTCCCATCCTTTCTGTGAGCTGTATGGTAGCTTACTGGCAAAATCGATAATACGATCAGATGTATTCATTTCTCCAAGGCTATCAAGCTTACCGAGCACAAGAACACATTTTCTCATTAAAAGAGCATAGTCTTGCAGTGCTGCATGATCATCTGGTTTTATATTCGAACAACGATGCAACTGTTCTTTAAAAGCTTCAGTTACAACATCTGAATCTCCAAATTTCTTATGAAGAATATCTTTAGCCTTGGCATAACCCACTTCTGGTTCAAATATAGAACAGTGTTGTATGAGCGATTTCGCTTTTCCTTTGCATTGATGCAGTAAGAAAGCTAATTTCAAGGCATCTGTGGGTGCTTTAGCATCAATATTAGTTTCAAAATTTTTCTTGAAAATATAGTAGTTAATAGGATTACCAGAAAATGTCAAATATTCCAACTTTGGAGCATGCATGGCTTCACCAAAAGCTCTGGCTATACTCTGAGCAAATTTATCAGTGTCAGTGACCAAAGGTTTAGATATATTATGTTCATTATTTGAATCTGTGTTCAGTGCAAAATCAGCGGACTGTTGGGAAAATCCAGAATTCACGCTGTCATCATTGCTTGAAGACACCACATCTTGTTTAGGTGAAACAGCAGGTTTAGTTGTAGCGATAGGAGATGATTGACTTACCACCTGTTGATTAGTAACGTTTCTCTCAGGTTGTTGTTCGTGTTCTACAGTCCGCGAAGTTACTACAGCTGTAGCTTCCTTTTGAACACCAGATCTGATGAATATATCTGATGAAGACCGAGAACTTCCAGCATCATCAACCACAGACAAATTCTCCCAAACAGCAGCCTCTGCTTCTTGCAAATCAAATTTTGCTTCCAATATTTGATTTTCATGTTCAATTTTGCGTTTTTCATCTTCAATTCTCTGCTTTGCTTCTGTTCTTTGCAATGCAATTCGAGCTCTTTCACGCTTAACTTGTGCCTTGGCCATATGTACAGACCCTTTGCTGCATATTGATGTCTTGCTACTCGCATAAGAGCGTTTACTTCGTATGCTACCAGACAAGGACACGACTTCACTTTCCGCTCTTTCTCTTCTGGAATCGGGAAGTTCAGAATCTTTGCATTGATTTGAACTCCACGTTTTGGGGTTTTGTAAATGTGTGAATTCACGTACTCGAGCAAAAAGGTTGTCAATGTCTTTATTCACATTCCAAAGTTCATTTTCGAATTTCAATCTTATTTCATCATTGGGTGCAGCTGATATACTCTCAGAGTACATTTCCACAAGTTTGGCAAAAGGATCATCAATACTTGACATAACAGAATTTAGCACATGCAAATCCTGATCAGCAATTGCTTTTTCAGCCATGAAATATAAATGTTCTAATGTTGTACGTTGTTTTTTGACATCAGCCAGTGATGGCATCTTCTGACAAGCGGCTGTTGTATAGTTAGTCAGTTGCCTCAAAGCCAGTTTTCTGGGTGAGTAATCTTCATCACTCGAACTCAAGTTCATGATTTCGTTTCGAAAACTTATTATGTAACACCTTTTCTATGTATCCTGGCAAATACAGGTGTCGCATAAGGGGGTGACTGAAATATCTGGCTGTTCTTTGGTTCTTGAAAAACTATTCGAAAACGCGCAACTCTCAGTGTGTCCTCCAATGCCACAAATATCAAATGTTGTACAATGAAATTTGATATATTGAATTAAATCCAATAAAACAGTTCACAATGTTGAATGAGGTTAAAGAGGTGTAGCGTACTAATAACAGAATGATGCAATGTGTATGGTGATGTGTAGCGTAGCGGTTTTCTGAATTTAAATGAAAATATTCAAATACAGACCACAGAAAATAACAATAATGCATTAAAGCACTTGCAAACTTAATCATTAAACAATGCGACATTGTCTAGCTCTACTGACAGTATTTAATTAACATGAAATACTATATACTATTTAAATACCAATTAATTATTATTATTTGGAATATTATTTGAACTAATAACAAGAATTCTTATCATAAACAACAAATACTAAAACTTACCGAAACGTTTTAAGCCAAGCGATAACAAATATTCAGAAATAACTTCAATTTCAGTTCAGGATTCAGAGAATCAATCAATCAAATTACAGTCTATTTATAGCTTATATAATATTCTACAATAAAAGTTACAGCAGTTATATGTTCCAATAACATAAGCCTTAGGTATGGGCAATTATTATCCCTACAACCGGACGTTAAACGTAACTAATTTAACACATAAAAAGCAATCTATGCGAATATTAAGCAACGACTGCCGTCAAACACGGCAGCGAGTCACGTGAGAGCGAGGCAAGATTAGACTTGTCCAGCGAGAGTCGATTGCAACATATGTGGACAGCTGGAATTTTCCATTTGTCGTTTCACTTTAGGGAAATCCCCATTGATAGAAGATAATGCCAATTTTCGAACTTACAGTACCTGATCCGATAATACGGTACATAATTGACTCATATCACGAGATATTTCAACTGATGTTTCAATTGTCACAGGACCTAAAATATCTATGACAGTCCCTGTACCGTCACGGTACCCCGATACAGGTACTGGTAAGTCACCGACGGTATGTTAGTCGTTGGTCACCGCATATGATTTTTGGGGAATTGTTCTGCGTGTCCATATATTTGAGCATTGCTCTCTTGTTAGTTTTATCATGGAATTAGCTATCATCAGTTCTGTTCAAATGTTGTGAACATATAGAATTGTTTGGAGTATTTTAAAATGCCTGTCATAATTTATTTTCAGCCTATTTTGCAAATTGTAGTAGCTAGTTCAGGGGCCGTCAGTGTTTCTATGATGTATATTGCTTTCTTACATTTTACTGCCTGGTATTGTTGATTTTGTTGTGTGCTTTCCGTTTCTTTGGTGTGTTTGGTTGTATTAACCGTTTCATCGGAGGTTAATTAATAAATAGAACAAAATAGCATAAATAGAAGTGAATATTGAGAGGAAACTTGACGTCAGACCATATTGGAAGATATTCTGAACCTGAATTGAATTCTCGATATTTCTTATTACAAATTCATATTATTCTCATTACAATTGAGATTTATTTATTATGCGCAAAAGTCTGGTTACGATGGTTTAGATCCCAATTCTAAATTTTGAATATAATGTCATGCAACAATTTCAAATGACGTATTCCACCTGGTAACGACGGAGTCACATTAAAAATCAGAAACGATAACTAAGTGAAACAATGGATGAATGTAAAGCTGGATTCCATAAATTAGATTCAGTACACTATTGTGTTGGCACTTTAACGATCAACTTCCTGTATTTAATGCCACAAAAATTGATCGTTTTTTCTAGAATTATCCGAATGCATACCACGTTTCTGACAATTCATCTTCCGAGTATTCATTCATCAAGAATGATTATATTTTTATATTAGCTGTTAAAATTGATTCGATGGCAAATAAATTTGAAAATGGACTGTTTCAAAAACTAAAAAATTCAAGTAATAACTTATAATCCCATAGACAGCTTTTTATCGCTTTCATTCAATACTCAAAAATTCTAGTAAAAGCAATATTTGCTCCAAATTTCCAAGAGTATACTCACATATCCACGTACATTACCAAGCCATGTGGGTGAAGTATGTATTTCCGCAATTAAGGTCATACGACTTTGCTTAAATATTAACGTTCGTGATGAAATGTTGGATTCAATCTTCGTCATTGTTTGGCAGAGCACTTGTTGGAGTTGGTGAGGTAGGAATTTTTATTCAACTTTATCATTTTTGAATTAGGTTTATTTTTTTCTTTCATGATTCCGGTTAAAAATTGAAACTAAAAGCTTAGAATCTTAAATTTGTCATTTCACGAAACTAAAAACTTCAAGTTGCATTTATTTATGACATTGCCGTAATAACATAATATATATTTAACGTATAAAATCATTAATGCCACGATTGTTCTAATGAGTCCGCAAACAATCAGGATCCCGAATTAATAAAAAAAACACGTTTGCTTCAGAGCGTTCATACATAAGACGGGGCAAATTTATTTGTTTTTTCTTTATGGTAATATATATTTCTAAATTTCAAGTTTTTACTTCATATGTACACTATAAAGTTGAAATATACATCAGATTGTTCTATATCACTGTATATCACAATTTAACAAAACTAGCCTTTTAAATTTAGGAATTTTGTTTAATAAGTCATAATATGATATATATTGAAAATCTATCTCGTGGTGGCATTTTTAAATTTTTTGTATAAGAATAGTGAAAGCGATACAAATATCAAAATATTGAGTGCTAGTTTCAACTACAGGATGTATCAGAGCATCTTCTTCTTGTTTATATCACATTTTACCCAGATTCATTCCAGAGACTGAATTCAATGCAGAAACCAATTTGTTCATTTCGTCATCCGACAATTCGTCTTTGAATTCGTCCTTCGCATTCTCCAAAAATTCTTGAAAAGAGCCGTTGTCCTATATATATATATACAGATAAATAACAGTAAGAAGACAAAATGCTAGAAGAATGATGAAAGAAATAAAGAAGGATCAATAAGTTTTAAAAACAGACCTAACCTCGCTTTTCAGATAGGCCAGTTTTTCCAAAGAATCACGATCCCATCCAAGAAGTTTGATACGGGCTTTATCAATCCCACCCAATTACTTTTCTGAATAAAAATCGTTTTGTTTTATTATAAGCTAATATTCTATTATCAGTCATGTATAATTATCTAGTTAATTCTGAACTAGTGATTCCAATGTTCGTACACTCTATCTTTCCACTTTGACTTTAAATAAGCTCTAATCATTAATAAAAATGTGTTTATCACATTGATGGGAAATTGCACAGCAGAAAAAAGCAAGTTCCGCCTAGTGATATTCTCCATGTTTTGGGAAGCATTGAAGAAAGCCCGATTTCCCTGTCCGATTGTAGCGAGTATAATCGTTTTAACTAAACAGATGCCTTATCGCAAATGTTCACCAATCATTAGTTTTTAGGTGGTTGCGTTTGATACGAGATCAAGTTCTCTGTACAATCAATTTATTGACAATCTGTCAAATTATGTTATTTAGTTAAGTTTCAGTACCACCTTATCTGTAATTTAATTTCAAATAATATGCCTTTACTTCGGATATCGACATGGAGTTAAAAAAAACGTTGAAGAATATTGACCAACTCCCCAAATAAGCATCTTTAATTTAATTGTATTGGAATTGTTTCAACATTTTTATTGTACTTTTTCAATTCTATTAATTATACGCGATCTGTGCCACAAAAAAAAGATGATAATAATGAACACCCGACTGTGCCTACACTGAGCTCGAGCAGTAAACACTACAAGATAGTTATGTGCACATAGGCTGAAAGAGCACCACAAAAAGCATTATAATAACTCTTGTGATATATATTTGAAAATTTCGCTGGGCCATTACCTGTTTAGCAAATTCTTCACGATGCCTACTTTGAAGTGAAATACACATCGAATATTGTTATACGATACAAATTTCCACAGATCAAATGGGAAAGTACTTATAGAGAGAACCGGCACTTATAGGGAAAGACGACAGACATTCGCAAAGTACTCTAAAATTGCCACTCCGATCTCACTAACTTTCTCTACGAATACTATACATAAATCCTTATTAATTTCATTTACGAACGCCAAATTTACTTCACTTTGACTTTAGAGCATTGTTTGATTTTGACTCGAACGTCCGAGAAACAACCAGTAAAGTTGTCTTTGATGAATAAATATTGACATGAAGCAAAATCGCATTTTTTCATTATCATTAAATGTTACGGATATGTTTGTTGTTCCCTAATCTAAAATAACGTAATTTCAACTAAATCTACATTTTCTGGTTAAATAATTATTCCGCCATCTTTAAAAAATATTTCAATTTTAAATGACTATTTAATTTCTAAAGCTTGATTTATAAAATCATTCTCGGATTGAAATATTTAATTGAATCATTATTTTAGGAAAAACGTAATATTCAACCGTAGACCATAAACCCTACTCCACAATACAACATGTCTTATATCGCGTCTGTATTTATTCGCCAAATTAGCAAAATATGGTTTATGTACACACACCCAGGGATATCCCCAAATGAAACCCCATTTTCGAAACATTTATCGGGAATGGTGCAACAACACCATTAATTTTAGTTAAATATTAATCTCCAATTCGTGTTTTATTTATTACAGCACATTTGTTATTGCCCATCAGATGAAGTAAACACCTACGTAAGCTCGGTACAGTTACGATTTACCGTTGGAATTCCATAAATTTGTCAGTACGACTGTTCCCTGGAAGATTCAATAAAATATGAGAACCAAGAGAGAGGACGCAGATGATCGAGATCTATTCAAAAAATGGCGAGGAAAGTGGTCTGGATTCGTTACTGTTATGAAGCCAAGCATTCGAAAGGACAAAAATGGCTCGTACGAAGAAAGGAATGGTGATGGATATCGTCTGAGAAGAAGCGATATGGAAAAATTGGATCTTTTTGCTGGGGACGATGGAATTTATGAATGGAGAATTAGGGAAACAAGAGAAGTTGTGTATGTTGGGAAATCGGAATCAAGCTCAAATTGTTCCGTACTGGATCGAGTAGATCAATATTGTACAGACGGATCCCATCTTGCTACGAAAATCGACAAAGTCTTAGAAGAGGGTCAAGCATTGCAGGTAATCTTTCAAATTTTTTTTTTCTGAGAATTTGTCGAAGTAAGTTGGTTCACTATTTTCCGCATAAAAAGAAATATTGTATTTGTGCATACGATCCTTTAAAACCTTCGCTACGTCTGTTACCCTTATTTCTGGAGCAGATGAAATGTGATCCGGCGTCAATTCTGATTTCAACCTGAATGGAGCATGTGGTTCCGGTGATTGTTTACAGCCCTTATAGTTATTTTTCCATTCCAAGTAAATTCGTTTCTGCAATTTTACATCGATTCTAACGTTTCTAACTGAAATCATATTACAATCGCGTATCCAAAACACGGTCGTTCCAGCTATGGATGTTTGCATTGTAATAGGGTAAAGTCATGTTTCAGGTACGTGTACTGTTGAAGAAATACACTGGTGAAGATGCTGGGGAAATGGAGAAGGAAGTGCTGAAGAAGTATAAATACCCGTGGAATAGGCGTTCTTAACGCAGTGAATTGTCTTTATTTTTTATTGTCTGTTGGAAATTTGAGCGATTTGAAAAATAAGTGAATAAATATGTATTAAATCTACAGACTAATGTGAGCCATAAAATTTATTTTGAGACCGGGTCTAACTTGAAAAATGAATTTCTAGTGTAATAATATGTTTATGAGAATTAGGATTAGATTGTTTGATAAGACACCTTATATATATTCGGCTTCATTTAAGTCAGAAACAACTTTTTTCCCACTGCTGAACCTACGATTGAATTACATCGTTGAAACGAACCTCCATGTCATCGTGTAATTCTTGAATAGGAACTGATTGATACACATGATAAACTAACTGCTTTCTCCAGATAAATTTGCTTTCAAGTCTGGACGGTATTATCGCTTCATTACTAAACGTTTTATTACACAGCAAACGCATTAGGTACAAATCAGAATTTTGTCTCAAATGAGTCCATATGATAAGTAACTTCTGCTATATTACCTGAATTGTCGTTTTTTCTGAAGGCGTATTCGAGCATAATATTGTCTTACCGGTTATGATGTGCGCCGGATGTGATTGCTAAGGCTTCATGAGGATAAATCAGTGGGTAAATCAGATTATGAATGAATTGGTAATATTATATGCTTCATAAAAATTGAGGTCAAGCTGTATGGCAAGAATGCTGGCACTTTTGCTTAGTCTGGTATACCAGAATAACAAACTCAGATAAAAGGTGATTACAGGTATTGCGGCTTCGTTGAAATTCCAAATGAAACACGAGAATGCGAAAAACCTTGGGGCGCATATGCAAGCATATATGTTCTATGCCACGCCCTTTAAATAATTAAAATATTATCAGACAATTCAGCTCAATAATTTTATTACTTATCGGAATCAATCTGCAATGTAATACGCTCCAACTAATTTGAATAATTGGATAAAGCAAAATACTATAGCATAACTATTGCTAGATTTCAGAAACAATATGGCCAAATGTTTGATCCAAGTAACATGGCACACACATATGTATATTGTCGTCTCGCATTTTTCCTATTTTCCAGATGTAGATATTCATGACGTATTTTGAATGAGAGCTGGCAAATTTATTATCTTGTAATATGAATTAGTAGAGCGGCATTCGGAACTTATCGCATCAATGCGGTTCCCAGGAGTAACTCCTCACGGAGTTGATTAGTAGCCTTTTTTAGGCTTTCGTCAACTTCTGAATCGTTGCTTTTCATATTCTGAGCAAATTCTTCAATTTCGTCTGTTCAAAAACAAGGGAAGATAAATAAATTAACGCGAATAAACCTATATACGAGTGGTTGGAACTTTGTTTAATACGAAGTAATATATGTAAGTAATAAGTCATATGATATTGGAAATTTCTCTTGTGATGGCAATTAGTATGAAAAATGCACCGGATGCATCAATAGATATCGATATAATTTTTAAATTGTTGCTGAAGGAATGGCGGAAGCGATAAAATCAACGAAACATTGAAAATAAACAAGTGCTGGTTTCAACTACAGGATGCATCTTCTCTCTGTTAAAAAAAAAAATTTACCCAGATTCATTCCAGAGACTGAATTTAATGCAGAAAACAATTTGTTCATGTCGTCATGCGACAATTCGTCTTTGAATTCATCCTTCGCATTCTCCAAAAATTCTTGAAAAGAGTCGCTGTCCTATATACAGATAAATAACGGTAATATGACAAAATGATAAAAAATGATAGAACGATAAAATAAATAATAAATAGTAAACGAGTTCAAAAAAAGATAACCTCGCTTTTCAGGTAGGCCAATTTCTCCAAAGAATTACGATCCCACCGAAGAAGTCGAAGACCAACTTTAGCAACGTGGCCAAGTGCTTTTCTAAATAAAAGTCATTTTGTTTTGTTACCAGCCAATATTACTGCACAAATCATAGACTGTCAACAAGGGATTCAATTACTATTAAATTTACCCTGCTGTATGCCATCCTCTACGTTTCTTTCCCCGGCGTCGTCTCCGACCCCAGGAATCACCATGTTGAATTGCTAACAAAGCAACAAGGAGCAATAGAACGAGAAACTTGAAATTCATCTATAAAATTTATAATATAATTATACGTTATAGTTTCTAGTTTCTGAATATACTTTATTTCTATAACGTATTCTTCTACGTTCTTCAATTCTTTCTGTAGTGCAAATATAGTGCGGGGGTATCAACTTGAAGGAAAACATTCCAGCGTTAAAAGTAATAAACACAGCGTCAGTTTTGGTAAAACGAGCAACAAACTTTCATGTATGTAATCAGATAATGTTTTCATTGGTGGGGCAATCTGGGGTTGAACATTTCTCAATGCGTCGCGATCTGCGCATCAAATCGAACGCGGGGAGCATAAATGCTGAAAAAAATTGAAAACCAAAAGCCAATTTTCATTATCAAGACGAATCGTTTAACAAATGATGGACAAATAAATACTTAGATCCACTCCTTACCTTTAATGTCTTCTGAGTGTAGATACGACTCAACGTGATTCTCAACAAATTCTTCGCGTTTATATACGTTTTCCTAATGGGCGTTTTCCCCAACAGCACACTTGAGTACTGCAACACGATTTTGAATAGTTTTATAACAAAAAAAATTTCTAGGCATCTAGAAACAACAAATTATTCATTCCACGTCGACAAATGCTTTACAGTTTAAGGAAACTTTGCTAATTAAAATATATATAACCATTTGCTTGTGAACTCAAAAATACCTTTAGTGGCAAATTTTATGGAAATTCCCATAATTGAAAGTCGAATGCACAACAGTATTGGGCTTGTATGCTAACATACGTTTTGAATGTAGTTCGTAAAAATAAAGTATAAAGTAAAAATAAAGTATATCCAGAAACTAGAATCTATAACTAACGCCGGGGAAAGAAACGTAGAGGATGGCATACAGCAGGGTAAATTTTAAAGTAATTGAACCCCTTGTTGACAGTCTATGAATTGTGCACTAATATTGGCTGGTAATAAAACAAAATGACTTTTATTCAGAAAAGTACTTGGCCACGTTGCTAAAGTCGGTCTTCGACTTCTTCGATGGGATCGTGATTCTTTGGAGAAACTGGCCTACCTGAAAACCGAGGTTATCTTTTTTCGAACTCGTTTATCTTTTATTATTATTACTTTTATCGTTCTATCATTTTTTATCATTTTGTCATATAACTGTTATTTATTTGTATATAGGACAGCGACTCTTTTCAAGAATTTTTGGAGAATGCGAAGAATGAATTCAAAGATGAATTGTCGGATGACGACATGAACAAATTGGTTTCTGCATTAAATTCAGTCTCTGGAATGAATCTGGGTAAAATGTTTTTTTTTACAGAGAGAAGATGCTCTGATACATCCTGTAGTTGAAACTAGCACTTGTTTATTTTCAATGTTTCGTTAATTTTATCGTTTTCACTATTCCTTTAGCAACAATTTAAAAAATCATATCGATATCTACAAATGCAATTGCTGCATTTCCCATACTAATTGCCATCACGGCACAGATTTCCAATATCATATGACCTAATACTTACATATATTACTTCGTATCAAACAAAGTTCCAATCACTCGAATGTAGGTTTACTCGCGTTAATTGATTTATTTTACCTTGTATTTGAACAGACGAAATTGAAGAATTTGCTCAGAATATGAAAGACAACGATGTAGAAGTTAATGAAAGCTTAAAGCAAGTTACCGATCAACTCCGTGAGGAATTACTCCTCAGAACCGCAATGTTTCGAACGCTGCTCTACTAATTCATATAACAAGATCATAAATTTGCCAGCTCTCATTCAAAATACGTCATGAATATCTACAACTGGAAAACAAGAAAAATGCGGGACGACAATTTTACATTTGTGTGTGCCATGTTACTTGGATCAAAAATTTGGTCATATTGTTTCTGAAATCTAGCAATAGTTATACTATGGTATTTTTCTTTATGATAGTATTTGAATTAGTTGGAGCGTATTACATTGTGGATTGATTCCGATAAGAAAAATTACTGAGCGGAATTTGTGTGATATTATTTTATTTATTTAAAGGGCGTGGCGTAGAACATATGTTTGCATCTGATATACATATTCATTTGTCGCATAGCCATAGTCGAATCTTCATTCTAGTTTTGAGAGCATTTTTCGTGCTAGTCTGCGCCCCAACGTTTTTTGTCATTCTCATGTTTCAATTGTAATTTCAACAAACTGACTGTCGCAATACCTGTAATCGCTTCTTATCTAAGTCTGTTATTCTGGTATACCAGACTAAGCGAAAGTGCCAGCATTCTTGCCATACAGCTTGACCTCAATTTTTATGAAGCATATATAATTACCAATTCATTCATAATCTGATCTACCCACTGATTAATCCTCATGCAGCCTTAGAAATCACATCCGACGCACATCATTACCGGTGAATGACGTCCGGTAAACTCTTGACACCCATAAGGGGGACTTCCATCATCATGTTGGAGGTGATTGCCTAAAGAGGACTGATTGCCTAAAAGAAATTCTTATAGATAGAATTACCAGAAATACATAAACCCAAGGATGAATGTATAGTTGAATGCTACTATGCGCGGTAAATCATGTCTATAAACACACAAAAGTTGCTTACCGTCAAAGTGACGTTGCATTATTTTGCCCTATTAATGAAACAACGTACAGCAATATGAAACAAGAGCATTTCTTCAAAATTCCGAAAGTCTTATATATGGTGAAAAGTACAAAGCTTATAAATGAGTTTAATCTGCTACTCATATCGTGTTGTTCAGTGCTGTATAAAACTCTGTTTTCCAGAATATTAAATAGACAAAATAAAGATTTCGATTAAACAAACGTTAGAACTACCTCATCTCCGTAAGCATGAACGGAAACTTTGTTGGATTTGAATTCACTCCTGAAGAAAGGGGTCGTTCCATTCATTAGTTTTCACCTTTTCTTACAGTACTTTATATGAAGTATTAAGAGAAGAAACCAATCTTGTGCTTTTTGCAACAACTTTACTACGACGAACTAAATCATTAAACCAAGTTTTCAGCTTTCTCAGATAAGGTCAATTTTAGGCGCTCCAGAAGTATGCGTACCATCGTATATATTGCGAATTCGGGCTCATGTTTTGTGTAATATTTATGATGTGGGGAATGATGTAACCCAGCGGTTCCCAAATACATCTCGTAGTTTAAACTAGCATTTGTTTAATTTAAATTATTCCATTTATCATTTAATTTCCCATTTCTGTTTGTATTGCTAAATTTTAAAAACGCTTATCATTGAATGCCATCGAAACTTTTTTGTGCCATCACCAAACCAATTTCGATATCATATCACTAATTTCTTAAAATATTACTTTCTATTTTACAAAGTTCCAATCAATCCTATATAAAATTATCCGTATTGACTTGTCAAGAAAAACGATTTCGTATTGAAATGATACCCTTGACTATATACTTCGTTCGACAGACGAAATTGAAGAATATGCTCGGAATATGGAAAGCAACTGTAGCGAATGTGCATTGTGTAACTATGGATTATAATGTATTTAACCCTTTCATACTAATAGCATGTAACATTTCACAAAATAGGCCACATTATGTTTCGCAACAGCGATAATGCATTCGCTCCATGTATTGCCTTTCTCGTATCCACCAATTTGATGACGTAACGTTTCCGGTTTGCCGAGAGGACCGCATAATATCGTGCTTTTTGGTTCACTTGTAATCTTACTGTTTTAGAATTAAGTGTGTTACAATTTTATCTGTATTTGGAATTTGGATCGTGCATCTTTTCAATAATATACAACAATTCGGCATTCAACATTGTGTGCTTATTATCGTCTGAAAGAATCCAGATTGGAGTCAAATTCCATAACGCGTGTCAATTTAATAACGTGGGAATCGAACTTTTATATACTAGAGTGATCAGTCTTTATCCCTAAGACTTGCATCTCTTCTCTCTATACAACAATGTAGAAGTTGACAAAAGCCCGAAGGAAGCTACTGATCAACTCCGTGAAAAGTTACTCCTGAGAACCGCAATGATGCGATAAGTTCCGAATGCCGCGCTACTAATTCATATAACAAGATAATAAATTTTCAAGCTCTTATTCAAAATACGTCAGGAATATCTACATCCGCAAAAACAGCGAGGCGACAATTTTACATATGTATGTGCCATGTTACTTGGATCAAAAATTTAGCCATATTGTTTTTAAAATCTAGCAAAAGTTATATAGTATTTTTCTTTATCGAGTTATTTAAATTAGTTGGAGCGTACTGCATTGCGGATTGATTCCGACAAAAAATAAAATATCTGAGCGGAATTGGTCTGATATTATTTCATTATTTAAAGGACGTGGCATAAAAGTCATGCTTGCATTCGCTCTGCTTACGTTTGCTGGAGATCCACAGTCGAACCTTTATCAAGCAACATGCGTGCTTGTCTGCGCCCCCAAGGTTTTAACTCACTCGCGTGTTTTCATTTGAAAACTCAAGAAGCTGGCTGACTGAATCATTCTTATGGATCATATTGATCAATACATATTATTCACACATTACCTATTTTTGAAATATTGATCATTTCAATCGAATGTTCAATAGACAATGAAAAATAATGACAATTTTCTATGGTAATAGTAACGCATATTCCATGGGTTTTTGTACTCCTGCAGTACGCTAGATTCCATATCACCAGCATCTTCACCAGTGTCTATCTAAAACAGCACACGCACCTAAAACATGAAATTACCTATTACATGCAGCAATATCTGGCAGCAATGCTCTTCTCGATGAAAAAATAACTTAGTTTTACTCTATTTCTAACAAAGCGTGATATCAAAATTGAGAAGCTTTATAGTCCATTGATATTTTAAATAAGTTATTAGCGACAATGTCTCGAATAAGCGTGGATATCTTCCGTATAGAACGTTAGAGACTTTATTCTTCAGGCAGGCATGTAGAAACCTAAGATGTAGAATTACAAGTAAGAAGTCTCTCGGCATACACGTGGAAAAATAACGGCAAGGGTTGTAAATAGTCAATGAAACCACATTTTGTGTTTGTGATACTAGGTGCTAAAGTTGACACCTGTGCCAAAATTATTGCCCTGATATTTATTAAATATTAATAATTTATTATTATTAAATTTACTATCCACTTTGTTTTCAACGTCAAATTTCGGTCTTTAAAGCTTTGTCTACACTGTATATTTTACTGCGCGCTGGCCAGAAGAAAGTTTTATATGTTTTGGCGGGGTTATTTGTGCTTTATTTTCATTCTATATTTTATCGTCGATAGCTTACCTTCAGCAAAACAGAAATGTGGTAGAAATATTTGAACCATAATTGGACACGTAGTGGACATAGCGATCGTTTTGTTGTTATGTCGTTCTTATTCTTGTAGTCTATTGACACGTTTTGAAGGAATCGCTTTTCTTATTGATTACTGGACCACAGGCTATGAAATTTTCAGTAGTTACAGATAAAATTTTTCTCCAGAAGACTATTAATTTTATTTATTTCAAATATTTCTGTTAGCTCTGTGAGATTTGTTTTTGTTTTCTATGACGTCACCGAACGTTCTGCGCACGCATGATGACGTGCCATCGAACGTCGGCGTGAAGGCGGATTCTGCAATTCGTTGCTACTCAAAAATTGCTAGTTTTTTGAGGTTACCGGTGATGCTAAAGGTACGGCCGACTGAGGCACAAGTTAGGTATTCGGTCAAAGCCTCATTATTTAGACCTTTTTACATTACGTAGGGACACTATTACTTTTCACTATAGTGCTAGGAAATGTAATGGCAGCGGTTGGCTAACTAATTGAACTAATTGTTACTGCTTACTGCCATCTAATATCTTTGAATTGTAGAAATTTTTCATCACTGCCGAAACAAATGGAAAGATGTAAAAAATTATTTACTTTCATGTTAAATCAATCATATATTTCACAACTTGAAACAAAATACATTTGTCACGTTTTGTCTTCGGTAAATTCTCTTTCTTGAGTCTTCCAATGTCACGATATCAAGCTTTTTAGAATCGAAACTGAAAGACAAAACAACAACGTTATGAATGTGATTCACAACAGTTTTCTTATCCAGACGAGAAGCTGATTAAAATAGTAAAAGAACTACATTCAGAAACCATTTAGTTTTATTATAAGATAATATTCTATTATCATTCATGTATAATTATTCTGTTAAATCTGAACTAATGATTCCAATCAACAACTCTATCTTTCCACTTTGACTAATGGAATTCTGGTCTCTTATTGCCAATTGGGATATTGGGAAGCTATTGGACTATTTAACAACAGATCTATGTAGAGATGGCGTACATAAAAGTGAAATAAATATGATAAAACTTGTTATTGTAAATAATCATGATCCTTAAGTCGGAATAAAACGATGCAAATGTGCAAATCTTTTGTCAAAAAAACTACTAAACGTTGTATAAAAGATCCAAGTTTTGTACCTAATCACCATATACAACTTTCGGAATTACGGAAAAGTTTTCTCGAAGTTGAGTAAAATCCAACGACAAATTAATCTTCAAAAAACCTGGAACTGTCCCCGCATAAAGGTGATTGAAAATTCAGTTTCGCGGCGTACCATTCACTATGACGTATGATAATACTGACAATACTGCAACATATGTTTGACGACATCATAGATCTGAACAAGGAACAATATGTCTGTACTTTTTATCGACATAAACACCAATAGCAATTCGTGTTTTGTAGACATGATTTACCACACATAGTAACCTAAGTATGCATTTATATCTTTCGTTTATAGATTCCTGGTCAATTACATAAGATCTAATCATTAATAAAAATGTGTTTATCACATTGATGGAAAATTGCAAAGCAGAAAAAAAGGATGCCTAGTGATATTCTACAACTTTTGGAAAGTATTGAAGAAAGTCCGATTTCCCTGCCCGATTGTAGCGAGTACAATCGTTTTAACTAAACAGATGCCTTATCGCAAATGTTCACCAATCTTTAGTTTTTAGGTGGTTGCGTTTGATACGAGATCAAGTTCTCTGTACAATCAATTTATTGACAATCTGTCAAATTATGTTATTTAGTTAAGTTTTAGTTCATCCTTGTCTGTAATTTAATCCCAAATAATATGCCTTTAATTCAGGTATCGACATGAAGTTAAAAAAACGTTGAAAATGAAATTTAACAACAGGGACCACAAAATTTTTTTGCCTATGAACTATTCAAAGTATCAATTGACTAATATGCTTCTCAATTTTCATAAAGTAAAACTAAATTATGTTTTTCATCGAGAAGAGCATTGCTGTCGGATAGTGCTGCATGTAATTGGTAATTTCATGTTTCAGGTACGTGTGCTGTATAAGATAGACACTGATGAAGATGCTGGGGATATATGGAGTCTAGCGTACTGCAGAAGTACAAATACCCATGGAATAAGCGTTACTATTAACGTAAAAAATTGTCATTATTTATCATTGTCTATTGAACATTCGATTGAAATGATCAATATTTGAAAAATAGGTAATGTGTGAATAAATATGTATTGATCAATATATGATCCATAAAAATGATTCAGTCAGCCAGCGTCTTGAGTTTCAAATAAAAACACACGGGTGATTTAAAACCTAGGGGGCGCAGACAAGCACGCATACTGCTTGAACCCACCGGATGTTCGACTATCGATCTCCAGCAAACGTGAGCAGAGCGAAAGCAAGCATGTCTTTTATGCCACGCCCTTTAAATAAAAAAATATTATCAGATAAATACCGCTCAGTTATTTTATTTTTTGTCGGAATCCATACGCAATGCAGTACGCTCCAACTAATTTAAACGAGAATATCGGTCAGAGACCGAAGACTTATCGATCAAAAGTTAGGGGATCCCCCAAAACAGCGCCCTTACTCCTCCTTGTGTCCCATCACTAATTAATCAATAACTCGCTAATTATACGACATAATTCGCCCAAAATCAATAGACTTCTGGTCCGGAATAAGATGAATGCACATGCAAAATCTGGAGCAGATTCAATCTCGCTTCCGTGAGATATCGCGTGCATATAACAGACAAACAGAAATACCTATTAACATACTTACCGATTAAAATCGATAAGTAATAACTCGATAAAGAAATATACTATAAGCATAACTTTTGCTAGATTTCAGAAACAATATGGATAAATTTTTGATCCAAGTAACATGGCACACACATATGTAGAATTGTCGCCTCGTTGTTTTTGCGGATGTAGATATTCATGACGTATTTTGAATAAAAGCTTGAAAATTTATTATCTTGTCATATGAATTAGTAGAGCGGCATTCGGAACTTATCGCATCATTGCGGTTCTCAGGAGTAACTTTTCACGGAGTTGATCAGTAGCTTCCTTTAAGCTTTCATTAATTCTACATCGTTGCTTTTCATATTTTGAGCAAATTCTTCAATTTCGTCTGTTCAAAGACAAGGAAAAAATAAATAAATTAACGCGAATAAACCTATATACGAGTGGTTGGAACATTGTTTGATACGAAGTAATATATGTAAGTAATTAGTCATATGATATCGGAAATCTGTCTCGTGATGGCAATTAGCATGGGAAATGCACCAATTGCATTTGTAGATATCGATATAATTTTTTAAATTGTTGCTAAAGGAATAGTGAAAGCGATAAAATCAACAAAACATTAAAAATAAACAAATGCTTTCAACTACAGGATGTATCAGATCATCTTCTGTCTGTTAAAAAAACATTTTACCTAGATTCATTCCAGAGACTGAATTTAATGCAGAAACCAACTTGTTCATGTCGTCATCCGACAATTCGTCGTTGAATTCATCCTTCGCATTCTCCAAAAATTCTTGAAAAGAGTCGCTGTCCTATATACAAATAAATAACAGTTATATGACAAAATGATAAAAAAGATAGAACGATAAAAGAAATAATAAAAGATAAACGGGTTCAAAAAAAGATGACCTCGCTTTTTAGGTAGGCCAGTTTCTCCAAAGAATCACGATCCCAACGAAGAAGTCGAAGGCCAACTTTAGCAACGTGGCCAAGTACTTTTCTGAATAAAAGTCATTTGTTTTATTACCAGATAATATTAGTGCACAATTCATAGACTGTCAACAAAGGATTCAATTATTATAAAATTAACCCTGCTGTATGCCATCCTCTACGTCTCTTTCCCCGGCGTCTTCTCCGACCCCAGGAATCACCATGTTGAATTGCTAAAAAGGCAACAAGGAGAAATAGAACGAGAAACTTGAAATTCATCTATAAAATTCATAATGTAATATTAAGTTATAGTTTCTAGTTTCTGAATATACTTTATTTTTCAAAAAAGTTCTCCTACATTTCATCGTTACAAAATCAAAAACACGGCGTCAGTTTTGGTAAAACAATGAGAAAAAACTTTCATGTATGTAATCAGACAATGTTTTCATTGGTGGGGCAATCTGGGGTTAAACATTTCTCAATGCGTCGCGATCTGCGCATCAAATCAAACGCGGGGAGCATAAATGATGAAAAAATTTGAAAACCAAAAGCCAATTTTTCGTTATCAAAACGAATCATTTAACGAATGATAGACAAATAAATACTCAGATACACTCCTTAATTTTAACGTTTTCTGAGTGTAGATTCGCCTCAATATGATTAGCAACAAATTCTTCGCGTTTATATATTTTTTCCTAACGGTCGTTTTTCCCAACGGTACGCTTGACTACTGCAACCCGATTTTGAATATTTTCGTGAAAAAAAAATTTTAGACATCAATAAACAGCAAATTATTCATTCCACGTCGACATATGCTTTGCAGTTTAAGAAAACTTTGCTAATTAAAATATATACAACCATATGCTTGTGAACTCATTCCACGTCGACATAAAATGCTTTAAACCTTGCTAATTAAAATATATACAACCATATGCTTGTGAACTCAAAAAAACGTTCAGTGGCAAATTTTATGGAAATTCCCATAATTGAAAGTCGAATGCACAACAATATTGGGCTAACATGCGTTTTGAGTGGAGTTCACTCAGCTTCTCGTCTGGATAAAATCTATTGTGAATTACATTCGTAATGTTGTTGTTTTGTCTTTCAGTCTCGATTTCAAAAAGCTTGATATCGTGACATTGGAATATGCAATAGTATGTGTAATTTTACATCGCACAAGCGGTGAAATTACTCAACGATGATGTGAATAATCGTATAAATAGTTGCTCGTCCAACCGCCAAACGGCTTCGTTTACTATTTTAATCAGCTTCTCGCATGGATGGAGATGTGTTGTGAATCACATTCGTAATGTTGTTGTTTTGTCTTTCAGTTTCGATTTCAAAAAGCTTGATATCGTGACATTGGAAAACTTTATATATTGACTATACAGTTAATATCGTGACATTGGAAGACTCAAAAATGAGAGTTTACCGAGGACAGAGCGTGACAAATGTATTTGGTTTTAAGTTGTGAAATACATAATAGATTTACCATAAGGGTAGATAAAGTTTCACACCGTTGCTTTTGTTCTACAATTTGAATATCGTAAATGGCAGTAACAATTCGTTCAATTAGTTAGTCGACCGATGCCATTACATTTCCTAGCACTTGTGAAAAGTAATAGTGTCCCTACGTAATGAAGAAAAGCCTAAATAACAAGGCTTTGACCTAATACCTAACTGGGCTTCAATCGGCTGCACGTGTAGAATTATTAATACCAACTTTTAATATTGATGATGCCTAGACATGATGATATTTTACCCGTTCCTAGCTGGAATATCTATATCAAATATTTGAAATAACATGATAAAAGCATAAATCTTTTGTGAAAAATAAAAACCTGCCAACGTGAAGTTATGATTGACTGATCAATCAGCTCTATCAACAATGAACTGAGATCCAAAAAAATAAACGAAATCCGCTGGAATATTCATAACACGCAAAGAACTGCGCAAAGCTTTAAGAGAATTTCGTCGACTTGTTGGCCTAACAAACTGTGGTACGATTACAAAACAATGCTTATTCAGTGGAATGCTTATTCCAAATTCTTTTATTTAGAAAATTCGAAGCTTTATCAGAAAAATAAATAACACCAAATTGCTGTGACAAGGACCAGAAATCCATACGTTTTTATTTCATTTGTATCTTTCACAATGTACGTCTATATTGTACGTTGATTATGCCTTGATTTGGGTGATCATTTGAAATTATGGTTCAAGTATTTCTACCACATTTCTGTTTTGCTGAAGGTAAGCTTTCGACGATAAAATATAGAATGAAATTAAAGCACGAATGACCCCGCCAAAACATATAAAACTTTCTTCTGACCAGCGAGCAGTAAAATATATAATGTAGACACAGCTTTAAAGACCGAAATTGACGTTGAAAACAAAGTGGATAGTAAATTTATATATCAGGGAAATAATTTTTGCACAGGTGTCAACTTTAGCACATAGTATCATAAACACAAATATGGTTTCATTGACTATTTACAACCCTTGCCGTTATTTTTCCACGTGTATGCCGAGAGACTTCTTACTTGCAATTCTACATCTTAGGTTTCTACATGCCTGTCTGAGAAATAATATCTCTAACGTTCGATACGGAAGTCGTGATATCAACGCTTATTCAAGGCATTGTCGCTAATAACTTATTTAAAATATCAATGGACTATGAAGCTTCTCAATTTTGATATCACGCTTAGTTAGAAATAAAAGAAAACTAAATTGATGAAAAGCATTGCTGCCGGATAGTGCTGCATGTAATGGATAAAGTCATGTTTAAGGTACGTGTGATGTATGAGATAGACACTGGCGATATGGAATCTTGCAGGAGTGTTACAAATACCCATGGAATAAGCGTTACTATTAACGTAGAAAATTGTCATTATTCATCATTGTCTATTGAACATTCGTTCGAAATGATCAATATTTGAAAAATAGGTAATGTAAGAATAAAAATGTATTGATCAATAGTATCCATGAGAATGATTCAGTCAGTCAGATTCTTGAGTTTTCAAATAAAAACACGCGAGTGAGTTAAAACCTAGGGGGCGCAGACAAGCACGCAAGCTGCTTGCAGAACTCTCCCGATAAAGGTTCGACTGAGGATCTCCAGCAAACGTAAGCAGAGGGATGCAAGCTTGTCTTTTTTGCAGCGCCCTTTAAATAATGAAATAATATCAGACAAATTCCGCACAGTTATTTATTTCTTGTCGGAATCAATCCGCAATGTTATACGCTCCAACTAATTCAAATACCACGATAAAGAAAAATACTATAGCATAACTTTTGCTAGATTTCAGAAACAATATGGCCAAATTTTTGATCAAAGTAACATGGCACACACACATGTAGAATTGTCGTCTCGAATTTTTCCTGTTTTCCAGTTGTAGATATTCATGACGTATTTTGAATGAGAGCTGGCAAACTTATTATCTTGTCATATGAATTAGTAGAGCGGCTTTCGGAACTTATCACATCATTGCGGTTCTCAGGAGTAACTCCTCGCGGAGTTGATCAGTAGCTTCCTTTAAGCTTTCATTAACTTCTACGTCGTTGCTTTTCAGATTCTGAGCAAATTGTTTAATTTCGTCTGTTTAAAAAGACAAGGAAAAATACATAAATTAACGCGAATAAACCTGTATTCGAGTGGTTGGAACTTTGTTGATACGAAGTAATATATCTAAGTAATAGGTCATATGATATTGGAAATCTGTGTCGGGATGGCAATTAGTATGGGAAATGCACCAATTGCATTTGTAGATATCGATATGATTTTTTAAATTGTTGCTAAAGGAATAATGAAAGCAATAAAATTAACGAAACATTGAAAATAAACAAGTGCTAGTTTCAACTACAGGATGTAATAAGGCATTTTCTTCTTGTTTATATCACATTTTACCTAGATTCATTTCAGAGACTGAATTTAATGCAGAAACCAATTTGTTCATGTCGTCATCCGACAATTCGTCTTTGAATTCATCCATCGCATTCTCCAAAAATTCTTGAAAAGAGGCGCTGTCCTATATACAAATAAATAACAGTTATATGACAAAATGATAAAAAAAGATAGAACGATAAAAGAAATAATAAAAGATAAACGAGTTCAAAAAAAGATAACCTCGCTTTTCAGGTAGGCCAGTTTCTCCAAAGAATCACGATCCCACCGAAGAAGTCGAAGGCCAACTTTAGCAACGTGGCCAAGTACTTTTCTGAATAAAGTCATTTTGTTTTATTACCAGATAATATTAGTGCACAATTCATAGACTGTCAACGAGGGATTCAATTAAAAAAAAATTTACCCTGCTGTATGCCATCCTCTACGTTTCTTTCCCCGGCGTCGTCTCCGACCCCAGGAATCACCATGTTGAATTGCCAACAAAGCAACAAGGAGCAATAGAACGAGAAACTTGAAATTCATCTATAAAATTCATAATGTAATATTAAGTTAAAGTTTCTAGTTTCTGAATATACTTTATTTTTATAACGTAATTTTCTAGGTTCTTCAATTCTTTCTGTAGTGCAAATATAGTGCGGAGATATCAAATTGAAGGAAAACATTCCACGGTTAAAAATAATAAACACGGCGTCAGTTTTGGTAAAATAAAGAGCAATAAACTTTCATGTATGTAATCAGATAATGTTTTCATTGATGGGGCAATCTGGGGTTAAACATTTCTCAATGCGCCAAGATCTACGCATCAAGTCGAGCACGGGGAGCTGAAATGCTGAAAAAAAAAACTGAAAACAAAAAGCCAATTTTCATCATCAAGACGAACCGTTTAAGAAATGATAGACAAATAAATACTCAGATTTACCCCTTACCTTTAACGTCTTCTGAGTGTAGATACGGCTCAATGTGATTCTCAACAAATTCTTCGCGTTTATATACGTTTTCTAATGGGCGTTTTCCCCAACAGCTTGACTACTGCAACACGATTTTGAATAGTTTTATAACAAAAAAATTTTTTAGGCATCTATAAACAGCAAATTATTCATTCCCCGTCGACATATGCTTTACAGTTTAAGAAATATTTTCTAATATAAATATATGAAACCATATGCTTGTTAACTTAAAAATAACTTTAGTGGCGAATTTTATGAAAATCTCATAATTGAAAGTCGAATGCACAACAATATTGGGCTTGTAGGCTAACATACGTTTTAAATGTAGTTCGTTTACTATTTTAATCAGCTTCTCGTCTGGATAAAAACTGTTGTGAATCACATTCGTAACGTTGTTGTTTTGTGTTTCAGTTTCGATTCTAAAAAGCTTGATATCGTGACATTGGAACACTCAAAAATGAGAGTTTACTGAAGACAGAACGTGACAAATGTATTTTGTTTCAAGTTGTGAAATATATGCTATCGATTGGGTTGAAATATGTATGTCTGAGGAAGTTTGACCGTGGTCAGACGAAACGTTACAGAAATATATTTGTGTTAGTGTGCAGCAAGACTATTTATTGAATTACTGTGAAATATATGATTGAATTAACATGAATGTAGATAATTTTTTGCATCGTTCCATTTGTTTTGGCAGTGATTAGAAGTTTCTACAATTCAAAGATATTAGATGGCAGTAAGCCAGTAACAATTAGTTTAATTAGATAGCCAACCGCTGTCATTACATTTCCTAGCACTAGTGCAAAGTAATGGTGTCCCTACGTAATGAAGAAAAGCCTAAATAACTAGGATTTGACCAAATACCTAACTTGTGCTTCAATCGACTGCACGTGTAGAATTATTAATACCAACTTTTAATATTGATGATGGCTAGACATGATGATATTTCACTCGTTCCTAGCTGGAATATCCATATGATATATCTGAAATAACATGATGAAAGCATAAATATTTTGTGAAAAATACAAACCTGCTAGCATGAAGTTATGACTGACTAATCAATCGGCTTTATCAATAATGAACTGAGATTCAAAAAAAAAAAAAACATCCGCTGAAATATTATTCATAAGACGCAAAGAAATGCGCAAAGCTTTAAGAGAATTTCGTCAACTTGTTGGCCTGACAAATTGTGGGTCATTACAAAATAATGCTTATTCAGTGGAATGCTTATTCAAAAAATTTTTATTTAGAAAATTCTGAGCTTTAGCGGAAAAATAAATAACACCCAATTGCTGTGACAGGGACCAGAAATCCATACGTTTTCACTTCTTTTGTATCTTTCACAATGTACGTCTATATTATACGTTGAATATGGCTTGATTTAGGTGATCATTTGAAATTATGGTTCAAATATTTCTAACACATTTCTGTTTTGCTGGAGATAAGCTTTCGACGATAAAATATAGAATGAAAATAAAGCACGAATAATTCCGCTAAAACATATAAAAAAAAATTTTGACCAGCGAGAAGTAAAATATATAGTGTAGACACAGCTTTAAAGACCGAAATTGGCGTTGAAAACAAGGTGGATAGTAAATTTATATATCAGGGCAATAATTTGAGCACAGGTGTCATCTTTAGCACATAGTATCACAAACACAAAATGTGGCTTGTGGTTTCATTGACTATTTACAACCCTTGCCGTTATTTTTCCACGTGTATGCCGAGAGACTTCTTACTTGCAATTCTACATCTTAGGTTTCTACATGCCTGTCTGAGAAATAATGTCTCTAACGTTCGATACGGAAGTCGTGATATCAACGCTTATTCAAGGCATTGTCGATAATAACTTATTTAAAATATCAATGGACTATGAAGCTTCTCAATTTTTATATCACGCTTTGTTAAAAATAAAGTAAAACTAATTTATCTTTTTGGCGAGAAGAGCATTGCTGCCAGATGGTGCTGCATGTAATAGGTAATTTCATGTTTTAGGTGCGTGTGCTGTTTTAGATAGACACTGATGAAGATGCTGGTGATATGGAATCTAGCGTACTGCAGGAGTACAAATACCCATGAAATATGAGTTACTATTAACGTAGAAAATTGTCATCATTTTTCATTGTCTATTGAACATTCGATTGAAATGATCAATATTTGAAAAATAGGTAATGTGTGAATAAATATGTATTGATCAATATTATCCATGAGAATGATTCAGTCAGTCAGATTCTAGAGTTTTCAAAGAAAAACACGCGAGTGAGTCGAAACCTTGGGACATGCGAGCAGACTGCTTACAGAACTCTCCTGATAAAGGTTCGACGATGTATATCCAGCAAACATAAGCAAGCCGAATGCAGGCAAGTCTTTTATGCCACACCCTTCAAATAAATGAAATAATATCAGACAAATTCCGCTTAGTTATTTATTTATTGTCGGAATCAATCCGCAATGTAAGACGCTTCAACTAATTCAAATAACTAGATAAAGAAAAATACTATAGTATAACTTTCGCTAGATTTCAGAAACAATATGGCCAAATCTTTTGCATCGGAACTCATTTATCGCATCATTGCGGTTTTCAGGAGTAATTCCTCACGGAGTTGGTCAGTAGCTTGCTTTAAGCTTTCATTAACTTCTACATCGTTGCTTCTCATATTCTGAGCATACTCTTCAATTTCGTCTGTTAAACGACAAGAAGAAATAAATCAATCAGCGCGAATAAACCCATTTACGAGTGGTTGGAGCATTGTTTAATACGAGGTAATATATGTAAGTAATATGATATTGGAAATCTGTCTCGTGACGGCAATTATTATGGAAAATGCACCAATTGCATCGATATCGATATAATTTTTTTAATTCGTGTTATAAGAATAGTGAAATCGATAAGAATAGCGAAACATTGAAAATAAACAAGTGCTGGTTTCAACTACATTTTTCTGTTGTTAATAAAACATTTTACCCAGATTCATTCCAGAGACTGCATTTAATGTAGAAACCAACTTGTTCATGTCGTCATCCGACAATTCGTCTTCGAATTCATCCTTCGCATTCTTCAAAAATTCTTGAAACGAGTCGCTGTCCTATATACAGATAAATAACAATATTACGACGAAATGATAAGATGATAAAGGAAATAATAAAAAATAAATAAGTGTAAAAAAGATAACCTCGCTTTTTAGGTAGGCCAGTTTCTCCAAAGAATCACGATCCCATGGAATAAATTTGAGACCGACTTTAGCAATGCCGCCAACTACTTTTCTAAATAAGAATCATTTTGTTGTTTCAATATAAGCTAATATTTCACCATCATTCAGAGATAATTATCTTGTTAATTCTAAAGCAGTGATACTAATATGGGTACGCTCTATCTTTCCAGTTTTACCAACGGAATTCTGGTCTTGTATTTCCTTTCGAAAGAATGCCATTGGGTTAGTAACCAACAGATTTCTGGGACAGAAATATATGGCCTATGCTGTCAAGAAATAAATATGCTAAAACTTGTTCTTGTAAATAATCATAATTATTTAGTCTGATTGGAAATGTTGCAAATGTGTTGAGAAAAACTTTTTTCGAAAACCTATGATCAAAAATATAACAAATAGGTGTAAACTAATTATGTGATCGAATTTAACTAGTGCACACTTTAATAAATTGTCAATATTTTCCTCTAAAACCAACTCTTCTTTGAAAAAAAATCCCCCTTCTACAAAATGTCACTACTTTACGTGCGAGAGACCTCACTGCGATTTCTTTTGAAAGAGTATCTACGTCGCTTCATACAAAATGTTTCTCGAGACACGAGCACGTTTGTCTCAACCCCGTTGCGTTGAAACGAGAGATGTGAAAAAAAAATTTGAAAAAAGTTCTGTATTTCAAATCGGAGTGATAAATACAAGCCAGATGGACTCGACATCTAATATCCCAAAAATGGAGAAGATCGTCGTCTTTCAAACGAGATAAGAGTGGCATTCTGGAGCGAAACGCAACGCAAAATATTCAAGATACAAAGAGAGCATGTTTTCGCCAACAGTTTCGAGCGAACGCGATCCTTGTTTGTTTATTATTGTGCGGGTAATGATTACTACCTTGTTTACGCGCCGAGAACGATTGCTCGCTCGCTCAAATTAGTTTCTTTCAAGTAATAACATATTCCTCTGTATATTTCTTTGTTTTCAAATACTTACAGATATAAAACTCGCAGAATTGAAAATATGCGAAAAAAAAGTGACGCGCAACGGGGTGGTATTGGACGCGCAACGGGGGGGTCACAAACACTCGGACAAGCATATATCAAGCTTGAAAACGACGCAAAAATGTTTTATTTCTTTTGTTTTGAGTTACGTCCTCAATAAGACGTATACATAAAGAATGTTAACTCCTACTGACCAATCAAATTAGAGCCATATTTATACTACAAATAAGTGTCATCCCGGCATTTTAATTGGCAATATTGTTATATACATTGCATCAGTGGTTCCCAACCACCGTGCCACATTGGTGTGCCGCGAAGAGATTTCATTTTTGATCTCCAATCTCTTGAATTCCGCGAGAATTACCCCACGGCTCTTCCTAACAAACAGAAACGACATATTTGAGGAGTCGAATTTGGGTATTTTTCAATTCTTAGTTTAGCATAAAGAGCGCCAACACCGTTTCGTAAAATTAAAAATGTCAAACAAGGAAACAAATTACTGTGCAAAGACTGTACTGCGTACTGTGTTACGTTTTTCGAATAGTTTTTGCGTTCTAAAAAGTCGAATAGGCGTTTCGACATATCATTACCATCGATATATGCTCGGGCATTTCATTTCTCTCGCAAGTGCTGACTATAATTTGAATTGATTGAATTGACTTGAATGATTTTGTCAATGGGAGAAATATATCAGATTGCAACAAAAAGAATTGTGCAAAGATTGTGTAAAAGTAAGAATACCTGATAATATTAAGGGCGTAACGTGGAGCGGGGTAGGGCCAGCAAAACCGAAGCGCGTGATTGACGGTGCGTTTGAAGACCACATATTACCCGCGAGGCCGCTTATCTTATACAATAATGTGAGGTGCTCCGAAGGCGCTCTCGTGTACATTATTGTAAGAAAATAGTTATAGTATCGGAAACTATTAACCATTCGCGCTCGACTATCGTATTTTTCAGTAATGTTTATTTTGTAAAGCGGAAACAAGATGTGTTTAAATATAGACGAAATTATTGGAGTCCCCTCGCCTGCGTTAAAAGTGTGTTTCTCTCAGAGAGTTAGATATATGTCTCTCTATACCTGTTACTAAATACAGGGTATTTTGTACTCACATGAATAAAATACCCTTTGTCTGATCTTCTTTGTTTATTTTTATTTTATAGCAAACTGGCTTTAAGAGTAGAAAAGTTCATGTTTTGAGATAGGAGTGCCGCGATTATTTAAAGTGCTCAATAGCGTGCCGCGATATAATAAAAGGTTGGAACCACTGTATTATATAAACTTTGGATTCAATTGTTATGATATTTACCCTGCTGTATGCCATCCTCTACGTTTCTTTCCCCGGCGTCGTCTCCGACCCCAGGAATCACCGTGTTGAATTGCTAACAAAGCAACAAGGAGCAATAGAACGAGAAACTTGAAATTCATCTATGAAATATATAATGTAATATCAAGTTATAGTTTCTAGTTTCTGAATATACCTTATTTTTCGATCGTATTCTTCTACGTTTTTCAATTCTTTCTGTAGTGCAAATATAGTGCGCAGGTATCAACTTGAAGGACAACATTCCACCGCTACAAAATCAAACACATGGCGTCCGTTTTTAGTAAAACAGAGAATATCAAACTTTCATGTATGTAATCAGACAAGTGGTTGAACAATCGTGGGTGAGACATTTCTCAATGTGTCGCGATATGCGCATCAAATCGAACACGGGGAGCATAAAAGCTGAAAAAAATTGAAAACCAAAAGCCAAATTTTTATTATCTACTAGACCAGCGGTTCCCAAAGTGGGCGAAAACGCCCCCTTGTGGGCGTTTATGATAACTTAGGGGGCGTTGATGGCGATTTGAGCAATTGGGGGGCGCTTTCTGTCAAACTGGGCGATTGGGGGGCGCTGACATCAATACGGGAGCTCGCAAGAAGTGTGATAATTTATGTCATTTACTCCTATGTTTTGGTTCAAACAAGTTTGCTTGTGATTTCGGTGTTGGAAACTTCTCGCTTAAGCAGCATTTTTAACTGATTTATATTAAAAACAGTATTATACAGCGTGATCCCAAAAAACGGAACCATCAATTTCTCGATTACTTCTACGAAATGGAGTGAATTGTTTCATTTTGTCTACACTTGAACTTCTGTGTGCGTATGTTTGTACCCAAAAATTGTCGGAGAATCTAGGACGTTTTGCACAAAAATTATGTTGATGTTCCAAATGCTCTTCTCGACATTAAAAAAAATTGCATTCTTCTTGGAACATTGTCAATCACTCTTCTTTGGGTTTTTCTCTATTTTATTTCTGCAATTGCAGCCTTGTGTTTACCAATCGTTTAAGGATTGTCCTTCGAACATCTTACATATCAGAATCTGAGAGGTTTCATTCCGATAATTGAGGTGCCCACGGGATGCCATTGCTGACTTTTCTTCCAAGAAAGCAAGCGTCTGATTTGATATATGAGGGGTCATGCTGGAACTACTGCTGGTCATCTCTATCAATCCCTCAAATCATGTCCAGATTTTTCTTGGCACAACCACGTAATGTTCTGTATTCACCGTTTGAATTCTTTAATTTTCATGTCCCAACAGCAGAAGGTGCGCTTCGGCAAAAAACTAAGTGAGTGGTTGAAAATTTTGCAAAACTTCCAAGTATAATCATACGCAAACAGAAGTTTATGGGTTTATACTGGGTTACTGGGTTTATAATTCAAACCCATGTTCAAGTCTTTCAGTGTTCCTTTTTTTTTGCAACAGAATCAAATTGAAATATCCCCACGTGTGAGACCCGTCAAAAGTTTTTCAATTGCTCTTGCCAGCTCATTCATGGTGGAGCGTGTATTTAGTGCAGTGACCGCGCTTTTACATGTCAAGAGCGATTCCCTTGACAGTGTCAGACGAAACTCAAGACTGTTTTTAACTCAAATGAAGCCAGATATTATCAAGCTGGTGGTATTTCACCAGGCTCAACTTTCACAATATACTAATGATAAATGGAGAATAAAGTTGCTTCGACTTTTTTGTCAGGGGGGCGTTTGCTACTTAAAAAGTCGTCTAAGGGGGCGCTGTCAGAAAAAAGTTTGGGAAACACTGTACTAGATGAATCGTTTAAATGATAGACAAATAAGTACTCATTTCCCCCCATTACCCTAAACGTCTTCTGAGTGTAGATTCGCTTCAATATGATTCTCAACAAATTCTTCGAGTTTATACACTTTTTTCTAACGGGCGTTTCCTCAGCAGCACGCTTCTACTGCAACACGATTTTCTAGGCATCTATAAACAGCAAATTATTTATTCCCCGTCGACATATGCTTTACAGTTTAAAAAATATTTGCTAATTTAAATATATAAAACCATATGCTCGTGAACTCAAAAATAACTTTAGTAGCGAATTTCATGGAAATTCCAATGATTGGAAGTTGAATGCACAACAATATTGGGCTTGTAGGCTAACATACGGTTTGAATGTAATTCGTTTACTATTTTCAGCAGCTTCTCGCCTGGATGGAAATGTGTCGTGAATCCCATTCGTAATGTTGTTGTTTGTCCTTTTTTTAAAGCGCATTTAAATGCGCTCGGTTCAGTTTTCAAAAAAAATCTACCAAACTATCGAATCCTGATTAATGCTGAATTATATTTTTTTGGCTGTCATCAGCCAAATATTTTTATTAGCAACAAAGCAGCCAACTGGATCTCGTGATTGACGTGATTTTGATCAAAACTGACAGCGAGTCCGCATCTATATAAGATGGCACGTATATTCTATAAGGAGCCAATTCAAGTGTAACCTTGAACCTGCTAAAATTCGACGAACGTCTGATTTAAAACTTACAAACAAACATTTCTCTCTCTATATATATCTACATATATAAACAATTACAGAAATTGTATTGCAGGAATTTTCGTCTACTTGTTAAAAATGCTCAAGAACAAAGTTCCGCTCATGTACCTCAAAACTTAAATTTACTCTGGAAACTATTCAAAGCATGTTCGATTTATTTTCGTTCAACAAAAATATTTCGTAATATTTTGCCTCATATTTTTGCTAAATACCATGTATATTACCACGTTTTTTTTAGTATAATGGAAATGTGCACTTTTATAAGCCTCGTCGCTATCTTTATAGGATGTATGAAATGATGTTTGGTCATGAATGGAAGGAAAAGGAACAGCTTGAAATTCAAGAAACCAGGAAATTTCTAACCTGCTTTAAACCTCTAATGTCACAATATGAAGAAGTTAATGGTTGATTACATCGCAACCAATGTCATGTGTTAGCTTAAAGTTTAGCACAGTGCGTAACCTTGAATAAACGCAAGACAACTTTTCAATAGCACTTGTTCCTTGTAAAACTCAAAAAACAGATCTAGTTGATCACGCGAATGAAAAAAAAATATCAGACATTTATTTCTGATATGAGGTATACTATTTCATTTATACATATGATAAAATGCTTCTATTTCCATGTTGTTAAAAAAGAGAGCATTGTTTAAATATATGGGCATGAAAGCCAAAACGAGGTAGTACGGGTATGCAATTTGTCACAGTAGACCAGCAGTACCCCAGTTATTTGGATTTCGCCGGCCCATCACAAGATGGCAACCAACATGAACGCGGAACCGCCACAAGCTGCGCAAACAAAATAAAATTCCATGGAGCCCACAGAAATTTTCGAAATAAATAAAAGTAATAGCCTCCTAGCAAAAAAATCTTTAACCACTGTCAATTTCAAAGCAAAAGATTTCATTCGACACATTCGCACCTTTCTAATCAGACTAAAGATTCATGATTATTTACAAGAAGAAGTTTTAGCATATTTATTTCACTTCCTTGACAGCACGCACCCTGTACGCCTTCCCTACAAATCTGCTGTATAATAGCCCAATAGCTTTCATTCGGAAGTTGCCCAATTGGCAATAGAAGACCAGTATTCCTTTAGTTAAATTGAATAGTCAAAGCGTACCAACTAGTGGTATCACTAGTGTAGCCTCAACGGGCTAATTATATCTGAATGATAACAGAATATTAGCTGGTAAAGGAGAAAATAGATTTTTATTCAGAGAAAAGTACTTGGCGGCATTGCTAAAGCCGGCCTTCGACTTCTTGGATGGGATCGTGATTCTATTGAAAAACTGGCCTAACTGAAAAGCTAGGTCATCTTGTTCCAAACTCCTTTGTTATTTCTTTCATCAGCCTATCATTTTTCATTATTTTGTCTTCTTACTGTTATTATTTCGTATATAGGACATCGATTCGTTTCAAGCATTTTTGGAGAATGCGAAGGATGAATTCAAAGACGAATTGTCGGATGACGACATGAACAAACTGGTTGCTGCATTGAATATTTTGCAATTTGCAACTATTATGATTCTCATATACCTTTACGCTTCAAGACTTCTTGTTTAATCCATTTTATAGCACTGATAGCAGCAGGGATTAGAGCCTGCGTTAGGTCGGATTGGTTGAACATTGCCGTTTTCTTTTGTAGTACAGTATCTAAAATGAGGAAGAAAATCATTTTTGGAACAGTACGAGTGTAAAAATACCACTAAATACTAACTAATACCTTGAATACATAATGCATTTTATATGATGTAGCCTGCTCAATGAGCGTATATATGCTCATTGAATGTACTACAGTCCAGCAGTGTTTGCATACCATTACTAGACTATATCTACACTAAATTTTGACATGTCACAGTCTGAAATGCCCTATGACAGTATGAGTATGGACTATAGGCCTAGAGCCCTAGACTATATTTTAAAACATCAACTGTCTGTCTACAACTTTATTTCTCACCTCTCAATCGTTTCCAATGCTACTTTCTTTCCACTCCGGCATAACTTATCATTGCTTCCCATGTTCTTGTCGCCTCTATGAATTTAGATTTAGACCAACCGACATTAGCAAAATTGATTATTTTCTTCTCTTTCACACAACCGTGCATACAGAAACAGCCATTAATTTCTATTTCCAAATATGCTGTGGCCTATATAGTAGTATAAGTCTGCTGAATAGTCAAGAAGAGTCATTAAATTAATCATAAACATTTCATGCAAGCCAGAAAATATCGTTGTTTGTGACATATTATTCTAGGTCTAGCTTTCCTTGGAGTTACCGCACCGTACCTATTTAACAACGTCTTTTAAAAGCTAGTGCTCAACTAAAATTGCTATTTATGGTAAGGATATACAAGTGTTTAATACCTTACTTATACTTTTCAACACCTCCTTAGAATAACTGAACTAATAATAACTGAAAAAACTATGGAAAGGCTACTCAACGCAAAAGCGAGCAGTAGTAGTACATCTGATATTCATCCGACCACTGGGGATGCACCTACAGCTGACTAATTTAATTGTTACGTCATGCAGAAGTCTGCGTTCAATGGCCCATAATACCGGGAAAGCAGAGGAAATAGGACAGATGGTAACACATATTTATTGTGGTAAAAGCGTCTTTTCTGTAAAACGTGCAACTTTTGGAAGTGGGAACAAGGCAATATTTGTTACTAAATTTCTAAGGAACATTTTAAAATCATTTTCAGGTAGTTACCTTATGTGCGCTACGAAACTGAAAGATAAATGGCCTCGGCTCGCGGCCTAAAACTTGCGAAGAAGATATTACGGCATACCTGATCCAGTACACTCCCGGTGCAACATTGGCACTCAACAAAACAAATGCTCAAATTACAGGAAAAGCGAAGTCTGGCAGCAGCCGTCCCGCCCCAATGGTTCGTATTAAATTTAGTAATTGCAGGTATTTTCCCACTTGTATGCCAGAGAGAGACCACATACTTGCAATTCTACATGATAAGTTATCATATGCCATATGAATAGTTGGCTCTAATGTTTCAGGCAGAAGTCATAATACACGCTTATTCAAAACCTTTTCGCGGATGACCTATTGAAAATATCAATTGACTAATAAGCTTCTCAATTTTTATATCACGCTTGTTAGAAATAAAGTGAAACTAAATTATGCTTTTCATCGAGAAGAGCAGTGATGCATGTAATAGGTAATTTTGCGTTTTAGGTATGTGTGCTGTCTGAGATAGACACTGGTGAAGATGTTGGGGATATGGACTATGGAGTCTACTGTGCTACAGGAGTACAAATACCCATGGAATAGGCGTTACTATTACAGTTGAAAATTGTCAATATTTTTCATTGTCTATTGAACATTTGATTGAAATGATCAATATTTAATAAAGAGATAATGTGTGAATAAATATGTATTGATCAATATGATCCATAAGAATGATTCAGTCAGTCAGCTTCCGGAGGTTTCAAATGGAAACACGCGAGTGAGTTGAAACCTTGGGGGCGCAGGCAAGTACGCATACTGCTTGCACCGTAAATATAAACTACCTTGAACCCTCCCGATAAAGGTTCGACTATGTATCTCCAGCAAAGTGGCAAACGTAGGCAGAGCGCATGCAAGCATGTCTTTTATGCCACGCCCTTTAAATAATAAAATAATAACAAATTCCGCTCAGTTATTTTATTTCTTGTCGGAATCAATCCGCAATGCAGTACGCTCCAACTAATCTGAATAACTCGATAAAAAATACTATAATCATAACTTTTGCTAGATTTCAGAAACAATATGGCCAAATTATTGATCCAAGTAACATGGCACACACATATGTAGAATTGTCGCCTCGCTGTTTTTTGCGGTTGTAGATATTCATGACGTATTTTGAATGAGAGCTTTTTATCTTGTCATATGAATTAGTAGAGCGGCATTCGGAACTTATCGCATCATTGCGGTTCTCAGGAGTAACTTCTCACGGAGTTGATCAGTAGCTTCCTTCGGGCTTTTGTCAACTTCTACATCGTTGCTTTTCCTATTCTGAGCATATTCTTCACTTTCGTCTGTTAAAAGACAAGGAGTAATGAATGTTCATTGCACCGAACTAAGTATATGGACAAGGGGTTCCTTTCAATACGAAATCGTTCTTCATGAAAAGTCAATACGAATAATCACATATAGGATTGATTGAAACTTTGTAAAATAGAAAGTAATATTTTAGGAAATTAGTCATATGATATCGAAATTGGTTTGATGATAGCACAAAAAAGTGTCAATGGCGTTCAATGATGAGCGTTTTTAAATTTAGCAATAAAAACAGAAATGGGAAATTAAATGATCAATGGAATAATTTAAATTAAACAAATGCTAGTTTAAACTACGAGATGTTTTAAAGCATCCTTTTCTTGTTAATAGAAAGCATTTTACCCAGATTCGATCCAGAGACTGCATTTAATGCAGAAGCCAATTTGTTCATGTCTCCATCAGACAATTCGTCTTTGAATTCATCCAAAAATTCTTGAAACGAGTCGTTGTCCTATAAATGAATAAATACCAGTAAGAAGACAAACAAAATGATAAAAGAAATAATTAAAGAGAAATAAGTTTGAAAATAGATAACCTCGCTTTTCAGATAGGCCAGTTTCTCCAAAGAATCACGATCCCATCGAAGTAATCGAAGACCGACTTTTCTGAATAAAACCATTTTGTTTTGTTATAAGTCAAAATTATACAATTTTTCAGAGATAATTATCTTGTTTCTTGTTAATTCTGAAGCAGTGATACCAATATGGGTACGCTCTAGCTTTCCAGTTTAACTAACGGAATTCTGGTCTTCTATTGCCAATCAGGCAACTTTCGGAAAAAAAGCTATTCAGCTATTTAACAGCATATTTGTAGGGCAGACGTACATGGTGCATGTTGCTAAGGAAGTGAAATAATTATAATGAAACTTGTTCCAAAATAATCATAATTTTTTAGTCCGATTAGAAACAGTGTAAATGCGTCGAGAGAAACCAAGCCCATAAAAATAACATTTCAGTGTAAACTAATAATGTCACTGAATTTAACTATTGCACTTTTTAATAAATTGTCAATATTGTTACATTATATAAATGGATTCAATTAATATAAAATTTACACAGCTTTACGCCATCCTCTTCGTTTCCTTCCTCCACGTTTCTTTCTCCGACCCCAGGAATCACCATGTTGAATTGCTAACAAAGCAACAAGAAGCAATAGAACAAGAAACTTGAAATTCATCTATGAAATTCATAATGTAATATTAAGTTATAGTTTCTAGTTTCTGAATATATTTTATTGTTCAAAAGTACGTTCTCCTAGATTTTTCAATTCTTTCTGTAGTGCAAATATAGTGGGGAGATATAAACTTGAAGGAAAACATTCCACCATTACGAAATTAAAAACACGCCGTCAGTTTCGGTAAAACAATGGGTAAAAAACTTTCATGCATGTAATCATACATTGTTTTCATTGGTGGGGCAATCTGGGGGTGAGACATTTCACAATGCGACGCGATCTGCGCATCAAATCGAGCACGGGGAGCATAAAAGGTTGAAAAATTTTGATCACCAAATGCCAAATTTTCATTATCGAGACGAATCGTTTACCAAATGATAGACAAATAAATTCTCAGATCCACTCCTTACCATTAACGTATTCTGAGTGTAGATTCGCGTCAATATGATTTGCAACAAATTTTTCGCGTTTATATACTTTTTCCTAACGGGCGTTTTCCACAACAGCACGCTTGACTACTGCAACACGATTTTGAATATTTTTGTAACAAAAAAAATTTCTAGACATCTATAAACAGCAAATCATTCATTCCACGTCGACATATGCTTCACAGTTTAAGAAAACTTTGCTAATTTAAATATATAAAACCATATGCTTGTGAACTCAAAAATAACTTTAGTGGCGAATTTTATGGAAACTTCTGTATTTGGAAGTTGAATGCACAACAATATTGGGCTTGTAGGCTAACATACGTTTTGAATGTAGTTCGTTTACTATTTTCAGCAACATCTCGCCTGAATGGAGATGTGTCGAGAAACACATTCGTAATGTTGTTGTTTTGTTTTTCAGTTTCGATTTTGAAAAGATTGATATCGTGACATTGAAAAATATAATAACTATACTGTGAATATTGAGGCTAGGCTCGAAAAATGAGAGTTGACCGAAGACAGAACGCAATAATACAAAAATGGAGCAGGTGTGTCATTTGAAATAATAAAATCGGGATGTATTTCGAGAATGAAATGTATATTATGAAATTAAGCGGCAGTCATTTATGCAACTCACGTAATATATACTGTATGTTACAAAAATTATGTGATTCTTCACCTAAAAGCTCTTTCACATCCGTAGTGATCTCAAGTTTCTTATTTGGTTTGTATAAAAATTAAATTTATGTTCCAATATTATGGTGCCTTTCACAGTTGTACAAGAGTCATTCGTGGTAATTTTATATTCCGATCTTGTATTACATTACAATGAAAAGTGGTTCATTAGAGATTCAATAAACAATATAGTATTAATAGAAAGGGAGGGAAGTAAATAGAAAAATGTTAAAAATCGCAGACTTATAGTCAAATTAAAATGCGTGCTGTCAACAGATAAGATGTCAAGGTGGTGAGAGTGTTCTGAAGTGGGAGTTCTTAGTTCGGGATTGGTCAACTCAAAGCCCTAAAAATTGGTTTTCATTTTTCCTCGTTAGTAATTTTTCCGCCTATGAACTAATTTATTTTTTCTATCACTGATTAGGATATATTTTATAGAAAAAAGTCGCACTTAAAAATATTTTGTTCTGCGTTCCCCTGAAAAAAAAAACCCAGGTTGAGAACCACTGGAATAAAGGCATATATATTGGTATATATTTCATCATCTTCATAAATCGTTATAGTCAAGAGGTTTTGAAAACAAAAGAGAATACAATCGTTTCCGAAGCAAACAGAGATGGATAAAAATTGCTTCTTGAAAGTTTTATGTTTTTTTTTAGAGCAATTGAAGTGTACTGTGACAGTAACTGAAAATTGACTGGAATTCAGGAACAATATAGCCAAATTTTCGCATTATGAACTCATTTATCGCATCATTGCGGATCTCAGGAGTAATTCCTCCCGGAGTTGATGGGTAGCTTTCTTTAAGCTCTCATTAACTTCTACATCGTTGCTTTTCATATTCTGAGCAAATTCTTCAATTTCGTCTGTTCAATAACAAGAAGAAATAAATAAATTATCGCGAATAAACCTATATACGAGTGGTTGCAACTTTGTTTGATACGAAGTAATATATGTAAGTAATAAGTCATATAATATTGGAAATCTTTTTCGTGATGGCAATTAGTATGTAAAGTGCACCAAATGCATTGATATCGATATAATTTTTTAAATTCGAGTTATAAGAATAGTGAAAGCGATAAAAATATCGAAACATTGAAAATGGACAAGTGCTAATTTCCACTACAGGATGTATCAGAGCATTATCTCCTTTTTAAAAAAAAACATTTCACCCAGACTCATTCCAGAGACTGAATTCAATGCAGAAACTAATTTGTTCATGTCGTCATCCGACAATTCGTCTTCGAATTCATCCTTCGCATTCTCCAAAAATTCTTGAAACGAGTCGCTGTCCTATATACAGATAAATAACAGCAAGAAGTAAAAAAAAATGATAGAATAATAAAATAAATTAATAAAAGACAAATAAAATAAAAAAGGGCTAACCTCGCTTTTCAGATAGGCCAGTTTTTCAAAAGAATCACGATCCCATCCAAGAAGTTTGAGACCGACTTTAGCAATGCCGCCAAGTACTTTTCTGGAAAAAAATGCCAAATTCTGTTATCATTAAGAAATAATTAGCCTGTTAATGCTGAACTAGTGATACCAATGTGGTTACGCTCCATCTTTCCAGTTTAACCAACGGAATTCTGGTCTTCTATTTCCTTTCGAAAGAATGCTATTAGGTTAGTAAACAACAGATTTGAGGAGAATACGTACATGGCGTATTTTGTCAAGAAAGTGAAATAAATATGATAAAACTTGTTCTCGTAAATAATCATGATTCTTTAGTCTGATTGAAAAATTGCAAATGTTTCGAGAGAAATCTTTTTCCGAAAATCTATCATCAAAATACACTCTTACCAAAAATATAACAAATAGGTGTAAGCTAATTTCACCGAATTTAACTAATGCACTTTTCAATAAATTGCCAATATTGTTACATTATATAACCAATGGATTCTATTAATATGAAATTTACCCTGCCTTACGCCATCCTCTACCTTTCTTTCCCCGGCGTCGTCTCAGACCCCAGGAATCGCCATGTTGAATTGCTAACAAAGCAACAAGGAGCAATAGAACGAGAAACTTGGAATTCATCTATAAAATTCATAATGTAATATTAAGTTATAGTTTCTAGTTTCTGAATATACTTTATTTTTATAACTTATTCTTCTACGTTCTTCAATTCTTTCTGTAGTGCAAATATAGTGCGAGATATCAACTTGGAGGACAATATTTCAAATGAAAAAACACGGCGTCAGCTTTGGTAGATCAATGAGTAGTAAACATTTTCACGTATGTAAACAGATATTTATCACTGATGGGGCAATCTGTGCGTAAGATGTTTCTCAATGCGTCGCGATCTGTCTGCATATCACATCGAACACGGGAAGCAAAAGAGCTCAAAAAGTTTAAACCAAAAGCCAAATTCTAATTATCAACACGAATCGTTTGACAAATGATAGGCAGGGAAATACCCAGTTCCTGCCATTAACATCTTCTGTGTGTAGATTCGCCTCAATATAATTTGCATCAAATTCTTCGCGTTTATATACTTCTTCGTTAGTGGCATTTTACCCAACAGCACGCTTGACTAAGGCAATACCATTTTGTTTGTTTTTTCATAACATAAATTTTCCCAGACATTTATGAACAGCAAATTATTATTTATTCCATGTCAAAAATAACTTTGGTAGGAAATTTTATGGAAATTCCTGTAATCGGAAGTTGAATGCACAATAATATTGGGCTTGTAGGCTAACATACGTTTTGAATGTATTTCGTTTACAATTTCAGCAACATCTCGCCTGGATGGAAATGTGTCTTGAATCACATTCGTAATGGTATTGTTTTGACTTTCATTTTCTATTTTAAAAAGATTGATATCGTGAAATTGGAAGACTTGCTATATCATTATCCCGTCAATATCGACCCTAGGCCAAAACATGAGAGTGTATCGAAGACAGAACGCATATTTTGACAATTGTATTTTGTTTCAAGTTGTGAAATAATTAATTGGCTTATCTCAAAGATAATTGAACTTTTTACATCGTTGCTAGCAGTATCCAGATCTTTCTAAAATTTGAATATAGTAAATGGTAGTAACAATTGGTTCAACAGACTGCCAGCTCAAAGTTATGACTCATTAATCAACTTCATCAACAATGAACTGAGATTCAAAAAAGCACAGTGATGAAATAAACAAACATCCGCTGGAATACACACGAGACGCAAAGACCCACACAAAACTTTAACAGAATTTCGTCAACTTGATGGCCTAACGGATTGTGGATATATCACATAATAATTCTTATTCATTCATTGAAATGCTCATTTCGAATGTTTATATTCAGTAAATCCGAAGCTTCATCAGAAAAACAAATAACACCAAATTGCTTCGAAATGGACCAGAAATACACGCGTTTTCATTTGTTCCGCATCTAAGCCGAATATTCTTAAAACATATATAGTGTATTGTGAACATAGCTTTAAAGACGGAATTTGCTATAATTTGAAATAACAAAATGAGAATTTATATCAAAAATTACGAGTTTACTAAACCTTTCTATATAAGTTGGTTGTTAATACAAATATAATTTATTATTTTAATATAAAATACATGTTATAGAATTGGGCGCAAATCAGTTATTTTATTTAGGTACTTTATTGCAAAAATTTATGTCGCCAAGCTGAATATTGCTTGATATTCTATTTTGAATCTAGTTTTGATAATTTTTAGTATTTTAGATACTCCTATAAAATGAAATGATGTCTCCGATGTTTTAATTTTTTCGTTAAAATTAAAGTACTACTTATCTCAGATTTGGCAGATATAGTGAAATAATGATACACATTACATCTGGTTTTAACAGTAATTCTCTTTACATTTTATTTATGATACGTATACCCACTTCTCACTTCACTTTACAGATGAACAATAATAACATTTAATTTCAGGAATATTCGTTTATTTGTTGAAATGTCTCAAGATCAAACTTTTGCTCATATACCGCAAAACTAAAATCCACTCTTTTAAAAACATATACATGTTAGATTTTGTTTTTGTGAAACCGAAATAATATATCGTCAAAATGCACTATCCGTCCGATAAAATTTGAATTTCTGAGTAAATAAAATATCATGTAATCATTTTAACGCATCATGGCTGCTCTGTTTGCCAATTCCTCTGCGACTTGATCTTCGTCATTTCTTCTGCTGTCCTCCATCATGGTCTGGGCAAGTTTTTCAATTTGGTCTGTTTTAAAATTATTAATATTAGAAAAATGGCAATGTATTCTATTTAATATACTTTAACGAAATTGACTACTATTAGTGGTTTAAAATGCAGCGAGGAATGTTTCAAAATGTGGTTATTGGCATGGGCTGTTTCATGCAAAATCAGTGCACGCGGTAAATCAACGTGTTCGAAATGTAAAACCTTATGGAGTAGAATTAAAATTGGCAAAACTTTTTCACTCTTAACTTTTTTAAATCAACTTTTACCTCCCAAGTGTCAATTTCCGAAAAAATATTTGTACGCTTTATTCAACTTAAAATTCAGTTTTTTTCAATAAGACGTTTATACAATATCCTACCTAAGTTCATACTGGCGATACCATGTAATGCAGATATGTCTCTTGGTGCGTTGTGCAAATATTGTTGGAATGAGTGGCTATCCTAGATACAATAGTATTAAATAATATATATATGATTATTCATAGGAAGTGATGAGCTAAAATTCACACGAGGTTATAATGTTGCGACAGTGTCTGCTCTGTTGACAGGAGAGTAGTTTAAATTGAAATAGGGAATTGTCCATTCATAAGCAAATTTCACAGCTGCTAATTTAGTAAAATACGTTTGGCCTAAAATGAAAAGATTTAGCCTTTGAGAATTACCTCATTTTCAACGCTTGTCATTTTTTCCGAAGGTCTTCGGTCCCACTTCAGCCAAGCATGTCCCAGGTCAGATGCCAGTACGGCGATTAGAAACAGATGAATAAACGTCTTGGAATTCATCTAAAATTGTATGTACAATGTTGTAATATTATTTCTTGAATCCAAATCATTCAATCATTATTTAGTACTACATCGACAATACTTAGACGGCAATTTGAATGCAAACATCGTGTTTTAAATTTTATTGACAAAAAGGAAATATAAAAATAAAATGACTCGATCAATATTATATTTTTTATAGGATAACTCATTCGTAACACAGTCTCAGACTCCAAATATCGGCCATATCAAGTAGAGAAATCGGCCAATATTGGCCATCAATATCAATCAATATCATCAATATCAATTCGATGTCAGCCAACCTCGTTACAAATATAGTACTAACTAGTCCAGGGTGGTCCAAACCCACCCGCCGCTTCATTATCTGTGGCCCGCGTCACATTCGGAGAGTAATCAAAAAATCGCATTGCGTGTTGTTTCGTAATAAAATTGATCAGAAAAATCTTTTGACATATTGTTACATCAATAGTATCACTGAATTGACTAGTGTTATGGATAGCTGAGGCAACTAGCGAAGTTGAATGATGTTCATGGCAGTCTAAATCATTATCATTTCTATCTTTTTGGTCGGGAATATCGGTATGCTAACAATATAGACATCATAGAAAACTAAAAATGCGGATTCTATTAGCCTGGGATGGCTATGTCTGATAACTATTTGTTTGCAAAATAAAAGTGTTTGTTTTGTATTGCACTGTTTACCTATTCTTGGCACTATTGTGGCCCGCGAACAATGCAAAAATAATTTTGTGGCCCGCGAAGCCGACCGCCTTGGACCAACCTGAACTAGTCGCTTAAAAATTTATTTTCGACTCTCGTCCTCAGTATAATAGCAAATGTGAAGTGGTCGATCTTTTATAGGCTTCGCCGCTAGACCGTTGCAACGTTTATAGGATGTATGACAAGATGTTTGGTAATGAACGGAAGGACGAGTACCAGCTTTAAATCACGAAACTTGGAAATTTGTAACCTGCTTTAAACCCTGTAAGGCACAATATAGAAAATTTCATAGTTCAATACATCATGGTGTAATACCATGGCTTAGCTTAAAGTTCAGCACAGTGGTTAATCTTGAATAAACGAAAGGTAACTTCCCAATACGTACTTATTCCTTGTAAAATTGAAAAAATGGCCACACGAATTCAGATTTTTTAAAGAAATAAAAGACATTCTGATATGCGGTGCCTATTTCCTTATTGCATATGAGGAAATACGTCTATTTCTAAATAGTTTAAACTTTAAAACAAGTGTTTCGATCATATAGTTTGATTTCAGGCAGTCAAGGCCTCTTTGCAACCTTTTGCTCCTCTTTATTCTTTGCTTTGACATAAATCCTAAATGGGTGAATATATTTTGAAAAATATTGCGATAAAACAGAATCGTGTTGACTACGCAATTTGTTATGTTTTGTTATTTAATGACACTGCATGCAACCGTGGAAAAAGTCATTGACGCTTGAGAAAAACCACTAAAAATTAAAATTATTAGAATTCGAACTATTACACTTTCAGTATTTAGCTAAAAGCAAAAGCTGTTGTTAACCATCTGTGCATGAAAAGCAAGTCAAGACCGTCGTGTAACGAATGTTGAATGGTTAAATATACACCATGATAAAGTTTGTTTAAGTCGCTCAGACTTCACGGTCCTAACAGCTCCACCAAATTTTTCATACTCAGAATATTGTAGAAATTCCGATTACTGATCTGTAAACATATGAATATAGGAAGAAAAATTTATACGGAGGTTGAATAGGACGTCAAATTAGAAATATTGACATAACAATGCGAAATTAGTGCTGCGAAAATGCGAATGATAAACATGTTAGATAGTTGAATGCTAATGAAGTTCGCCTAAAATTTTAGGAACATTGATTGATCAGAATTATTGGGTAGTTAAAATATTCTTGCAACTGTAAAGTAGTAAATTTATTTTTTTTATCACATAAACAATATTTCACTTCCTAAAGCAACGCAACAACATTATACACGTCAGCAAATTCTAAAGTGAGAATAGAATCGATATTCAGGGTGTTCGATTACCGTACAAATAGAAATAATCAGATCAAAATAGAAACATGGAATAACGTTGAACTTTGAAAATTCAAACAAATATAAAAGATGAAATTCAGACACAATTTATGTAACTATTTTAACAATCATATTTTTATGGCAGAAGTTCTCAGCATTCTTTATTTCTTGCACAAAGAAGAGATAAAAAGTGTGTAGGACTGGACCGTGTGAAATGTACCTCAAACGTAGTTTGCATATGATGAATAACTTGAGCGACGGAAAAAACTGTTAATCATTTTTTCATTAATTTTTTTATTGAACTCAAAAATTCAATACTATTGATTAAAATAAAAATGTTCTTTCATACATACACAATCCGTTATAGAAATTTGGTTTCTGTACATGAAGCATGTGATTCAGGTATTATAATAACTTGTGAATGCAAATCAATGTAACTGTATGTCTGTATGTCTGTTAGATGCACGCCATATCTCACAAAAGCGAGATTGAATCTGCTCCAGATTTTGCATGTGCATTCATCTTATCTCGGACCGGAAGCGCGAATTATGTCGTATAATTAGCGAGTTATCAATCAATTATTGATATAGTGATCTAGATTTTTGTAAAGCGAGAGAATTTTGAGACCCGCCGAATGTGTGTGTGCGATGCGCAGTGCGCAAGTTACAAGAGCGGATGAATCGAGACTGCAGTTTCTGTTTGGGGGGATCCCCTAATTATCGATCGATAAGTCTTCGGTTTCCAACCGATATTCTCGTTTATACATTGGCAGCCCAACGATGATTGCTATAGCGCGTTTACCAAATGACAATAATTGCTGTGCCGTAGTTACTTCATTCAACATACTCATTTTACTATTGACCCGCTTACTAATAGCGTCAGCAATTCGCTATGTATTTGTTTTTCTTATTTAGTAACATTTACTTACATATGGATTTCACTTTAGATTCCGAATGTGCTTTAGATTTAAGTTGAATAAAGCCCCTTATCAGGGCACTCGATTTCTCATTCATTACAGGTATAATATATTGATGTATATTTAGAATGAAAGACAGGATTCTTGTTAAGTTTTTGTTGTTATTAGCTGGTTGACAGCTGCAATTAAATATATGCTCGAATTATTTGACCATTGGACGTACGCCGTAGCAAACTTTTTCAATCCACCAACTATCTACAACCTATTAGGAACGCATGTTTCTATCCTAATGAACTCAAAGCCATGGATGTGCCTACATGGTGGTCGGCATGACGGCACCACAGGCTCGGCAGTAGAGAATTTGGTATTTGCATTAGGGTAGTTGCAAAGATTTGTATGTGCAATGAACTACCAGGGGGCAGTGCGTCCGTTCCACTATTAGCACTACTGTGAGCAGAATGGCCTGTTTTCTACCTTTCAAACGAGCATCTATACAAAGTTTTGTATTTCATTAGGCTTCAGGCAGAACAGAGAGCAAACTAAGTTGTGGGTTCTCGCGTCAGGAAATGTCAGAAGCACCTTTGCAGTATTACAGTTGGAAAATCTACCGCATTCAATTTTATTTTAAACTAGAAGATATTGGCATATGTACGATAGACTATAGGATTGGTGGAGAGTCCCTGATCCCGCTGAGAAGATACTAGTCGGCCTATTAGCAATTTAGTTCCAGCACTTCAATTTTTTATCAACGTCAATTTGCATAGAAAAGACGGCGTTTATTAAATTACCGGTCCGTCCCAAGTAGAGATAATACGCAGTTAATTATGCTACACTTTATAACAAGAGTTCCGTCTGCAGTCTACACTCATATATATAAATTTCGATTTGTTTCGCGACTCAACTTGCCGTTTCTGATGAAAATCCAACCAGACATTTTTCTATTGACTATTGCGCGGAAAGTAAAATAGCCTACTCCCATTTATTATTGCGTGGTCGTCTTCACTACCGTGTATTTATTTGAAGCTCAACCTCAAACCTATTATGCAATGGAAAGTGTATGAATGTTCATTAAATGGAATTATGATACCAACTTAGGGTAATTGCAAAAGTTATTGTGTCAGGTTGCTTTCTGTCCAGTTAATATTACTGCCAGTAGTGTATTGAAAATGTTCTATCGATTTACTTTTACTTCTAAGCCATATGGTTTCTATAGGAAACGTTCGACCACCTAGTCTTTGAGCGCTCTCGAGTTTGAAAATTAATTGAATGCTCATCAACGGGAGGTAAAGACCGAAGTGAAATATTTTTTTACTGGCATATCTTGATACATTGATAGGTCACTATTAATAGCAAGCGTCCTCCTCTCAGCAAGACCAAACTTTCCATGTCCCATTCTCAGGTTTTGGGGAAATTCTGATAACTTAAACTGACCTCTTGGAACGGGAAGAAGCATAGGTCAGTAAGTATTAAAACGGAAGTTAAACTTAAAGAGGCACCAGCATTAAAATTTAAACTGTTCAAACCGCGAGACGCATCTTTCGAAAAAATTTGAACTAAAAATAGATGATCAAACTAGCTCGATCAAAATTGAATAATTAGTTCGATATCTTTTTATTTAAAATATTTCAATGAATCTGAATTATGTCACTCATTGCATATTTCTTGCAATGGAGTATATTTATGATTGAACAGAGACGCAGTAAATTGTATGTCAATAACACGATACGCAAGGGCGCAGAGGTAAAACTTGCAACAAATACGTGCTATCTGATTTTTTTAAATAATTTAAGGGTTCGTTCTCAAAAACGAATTGTGGGTACTCGTACTACACACAAGGATTCAAACAACAAGGTGATCCGCAAATTCAAAGGAATTGCACAAGGGCGTTAGGTCAAATTTCCACAATACTTGCAAGTCATATAGCAGGGGTGGGCAACCCCTGGCACGCGTGCCAAACTTGGCACGCGAGTCCATTTATCCGGCAGGCGAGCGAGGCCTCGGAAATGAAATCATTCTCCTTCCGATAAAAGGTTTCAAGACTGAAATATCTGATGAGACCCGATGTTCGTTTATTCATTATGATTTTGTTAACAATCCGTTATTTGTTTAAACTTTTTTTGTCCTTTCATGACGTTTGGCTACAAAAAAAATACATTATGACTTTGCAACTGCCTTACTTTATTGAGTCTCGTAATAAGAGTAGCCTGAAAGATGAAACCAGTAGTTTGTGTATTTCTTTGTAAGTTATAAAATATAAACTCAATCTAAAATCTCTATCAGCGGTAATGCAGCAGCAGAAGTCTCACTGATATAGAATAAGAAAAGTAATCAAATCTATTTGCCGGACTGATATTTTTCCGATTAGTGAATCTGTCTGTACATGTTTGAAAGGTGAGTTCTTGTGTATCTCTGCTTTGAAAGTGGCAAAGCATTGTTTTTAACTTTGGTTGGCACGCGGAACAATTTTGTCGTTAAATTTAGCCGATTTTGGCACGCGAGCCGAAAAAGGTTGCCCACCCCTGATTTAGAACTTCTGATGTAGGTCGACCATCATCCACGGAATAGAGCAATATGTTGCACCGATTTTGATGCATTCGCTTGAACTACAGGACCACTCAGTATAATTTGAATAGAATTACATTGAAATATGGATAAGTACATTTTGTCCCTTTTTTCATAATGTACGCATTGCATTTCGATTGCGACTCTGCCAGCCAGCCTTTAACAGCCCCATAAAAATATAATTGCGACAAAAAAAGGATTATTTCACATTATTTTTTTTATTTCAATAAAATTATGGTTGAATCGTTATGGGCCTAATAGTTTTGGTGGTCAGTGTGTACTAATTCACGTAAAACTAAACATGACGATAATCATATATTTATTTGAAATTCAGATCCATAGCATTATTCAAGATTGGCAATTCTCATCGACAGTTCTTCCTTGACTTGATCTGACAAAGGATCATGCTCAACATTCTCCATCTCCTCTTTTATCATCGACATGAATTCGGCGCGTTCGTCTGATATTAAGGAATATAATTAACATTCGGTTGTATAGTTGATTTACTCATTAGGTATTAAAAAAATGTTGTAAGTGCTACTACTTTGCCTGCGGTCAAAATTCTTGTTAATTGTTATCCTTTCGTATATATAAATAAAATCACCTTTTTTGCGGGGCGTTTCGTTGGGCCAATTTAATGATAATTTTTGGAATTATTTCGAGGGTAGGATTAAATATTATTTATTCTTGATAGAATTCCCTTTTGCAGGGCTTGTTGACATTAAGATAGGATAAATGTGAATGATATCACAAAAACCTTAAATAACTTGCCTTTCTTCATATCAGCAACATCGTCTATCATTTGCATTATATCTTCACTGTCTTGATCGGGATAATTTTCTTCCAAAGCAGATTTTAGGTTGTCCATGAAATCTCCATACGATTCGAGATCCTTAAAATTAAGGTAACTATATTTAAATAAATACAAAAAGACACTCAAATCAATTACAACATCTCTTCGATTATACTCAATATACCTGATTTTTCAAAGTTGCCAAATTTTCCAAAGCTTCATTGTCTCCAAACATTTTAAAAATGGCGCCTCCTACTTTATGAATAACAGACCTGTGCACGTAAACAAAAACGTCACAGTTACGTTTGAAAATAACACAAAAGGTTTTTCCTGGAAAACCACTAAAACTCACAAAAAAAAATGTTTTTTCTAGTTTTACTGCTTGATAAGGTTATTTCACGGGGTGTTTTCACTTTTTAAACAAAGTTTAAATAAAACAAGAAGAAATGTTGTGTTAAGCGCTGTGTTGTTGTGGTTGCATGTGACAAAATAAAACCATTTATTCTTATATATTTATGACTGTTTAATAAAGTGAGCAAATAACGTTGTCCAGTTAACATAATGAATATATATCTAGTAGAACCATTCAAATAACAGAATAAATCTGTCTTCATTTTATAATACAAGAGAGCTATGCTCAAATATATGGGCACGTAGCGCCACTCAATGGCAATAATTTTGATGACGTCATAGCGAAAAAAAAGTAATAGCTTTCTGGAGAAAAGTTTTATCTTTAGCCACTGAAAATCAATTCAAATCAATTGGTCCAGTATTCGAAGAGAAAAGCGATTTTTTAAAAATGGAGACGGAGACAAATAACAATAACAATAACAACAAAATTTTGAAACGATCGTTATGTCCACTTCGTCTCCAATAATTCGTGTGATTTTGTCAGTAAAGCCACTATAATCTATAAATCAGAAATGAATATCAGAATAAGCAAATTATATATATACCCAACTTATAATTTACTCATGCAGTAAAACTTATGTTTAACAATCTTACTTGTGTCTTTTGTAAAACTTGATCCCTTTTTTAACAAATCCTCCCACCCCCCGGACTACTCTGCGGAACCAACCTCCTCTTCTACCTCTTCTTCTACGACGTCCCCAAGCATCGCCACTATCGATTGTCAACAGGGCAATAAGAAGCAGTAAGGCAAGAAATTTGAAATTCATCTGAAAACAAAAAATTATAAAATACAAGTAACGAACGATACTTTTTCTTCAACCGCAAACTATTTTTCAAAATGTCGGTAATTGGTATTTTTTTTTATCTTTAAACCTTGAAGTGCTCCTGTGTTACAACAGAATAATTTAGAATATTAGTTAAGCTAAGACGTACGATATTGACCTATTATACTCTTTCGTTAATGTTTCATGTTATGCATACTTTTCATACACAAATATGCTTTGTATACAAGTATCCTATATATATCCTTTCCCAAAATCACAGCAATACATTTGAGTGAAAACTACAATTTTTGACGTCGAAGCCGTCCAGTGAAGATGTCGTGAAAATATTCAGATCACTTACCTTGAGTAATCTGGTTTCTCAGATCATCAAACTAGTTTGTTGTGAATCAACTTCTGGGCGAACGCTCTTTATATCGAATCATCGGTTATTATTTTTATTAAATTGATAAGTCGTGTAGTTTATCACGTTGCGTATATTGTATCACGTATATTGAGGCAAACCATTTTTATGCAAATTGAAATTGGCCAAGTTTCCAAGCAGTGGAGCTGAAGGATTGGATATTGTGGAGCAAATTGATCATAATTAAAGTTTATTAAATTTCAAGTTCTCAAATGCTCCTTGAGGAGTCGCTTATATGGATGTTTTTTATGGTACCTATAATGAATCGAGAGAGAAAATGTTTATTTGAAATTGCTTTGATAACTTTTTCTCATTAAATTAGGTATGAAATTCCGTTTATTTTTCGCATTTTCGTTACTTATTATCATAAATTAGTGTCCATATGTTTATGATTGCTTTGTTATATTCAAAATTTATTCAATGTCTCGAAACAGAAAGGATATAACGCTGACGCACATGAGGCAACATATATACATATGTTTGCTCGGCATGTTATTTTTAAGAAACAAATAACGAAACGAAACTTCATACAAGCATGTCCCAATTGTTTTCACACTTTTTGTAGCGGATATGATAGAAATCGGCGAAAGAAATCATGTTTGAGACTTTGATATATAGTTAGATAAGCTATGAAAACTGGCATAGGTCTATCAACAAGTTCCCTTTTGAGGGTGAGAATGCTATTTTCCTGGCCTGCGTCATACATGCTGCGTCATAGGAGTATGAAACTAATATTTTTCAATTGTTTCGTGACTTAATATTGTCTAACAACGTTTAAAAGGTTACCAAAAATTTAAAGGAAGTTTGAACAATTTTAATATATCAAACGCTATAGACCCCTCTATTCCACAATTCTGCATATATTTTATAAATGAAAATTTGAAATTATCGAACTCTGGAAAGATGGTGATTTTTTATACATCTGTTCAGCATATTTGATATAGGTAGGGATTGTAACTCTAAGGTACAATTTGTATTTCTTCCTTTTTGGCTCAACATTGTTCATCTCAATTTTGACAACAATAAATACTAACAATTATCATCTTTGTTGAGTTAACTTACTAATTTTGATGCATTTATGTACATTCATTTTTTAGGAAAGGTCGGATGATATCTATATTTGATCAATCAAGAGAATGAAGAATAAACCGAGCCAGTTCAGATTAGCAGAATATTACGAGCTGCTTTGAAGAGATCGTTTGATGCGCACACAATTGTTCTCCAAATCGTGAAAGGTCAGACGGAAGAAAAGAGAGAATTAAATGAGTTGAAAAAGGTTAAAAGAGGAGAAAATTGAAATGCAAAAATTTCTTATGAGTGTAAAAAAAATGACATAGTATATATTTATTCAGAGAATTGCTATCAAATACGCACTACACAATCCTACAATAAGTATCCTTAAAATCTTTCAGCAATAAAGAAAATGAATGAATTCCACGTGTTCATGACTACTTGTTATATTTTTACATTTAGCTCGAAACAGAAATCATATAACGCTGACGCACATCACTTAATAATAAATCCATATGGTCGCATTTTTATTTTATCTAAAAGGCGAAACCGATTTGCATACAATTATATTGTACATGCTGAGAAGCGTAATAATGGTTTACGAACTCAGATCATATATATATTAAATACTCAGATAACCTGTGAAAAAATACTCATTGCACTGACCAGTATTTATTTATATATTAAAAATAAAACTATTTCCATGCTCACTGCAATACACGTCCTGCATGAGAGAGACAAAATAAAAAAATGAGCTATTTAATCTTTTGTGTTTTATTGGTGAATTTCATGATTAATACCGAATCTTATGGATATTTCAAGCTCTCTAAAATATTTCTTATCGGCTGATATGATGAACTACATTGAGGTATTTAATTCACCTCACGTGTGGATTTATTCCCTTCTTATTATTGCTTAATCATACGGCGGACCACGGTATGTCGTCCGGTTACCACCAAGAATTTATCTGAATTTTTCGTCTGTTCGAGATTTGCACGCAAATAAAGCAAGCTTCGTAAATTAGTGTGAAGTGATCTGGAGGAAAATGACGTACCAAACGCGCAAGGAGGAGATCGTTTGGTGCTCCTGAAGTATGTGCACCAAGATGACGCACAACCTGAACATAGTATGTGTACCAGGTTAGGATTCACAACCTGAACATAGTATGTGTACCAGGTTAGGGTTCAGGTTGTGCGCCATCTCGGTGGACATACTTCCGGAGCGCCAAACTTTTAGATAAAATCGAATTAAAGCGGGGAGGTTACAATATGCCAGTTGTGAGATATCGAGTGCTGAGTGTTATTACTTATCGATTTTAATCGGTAAGTACGTTGATAGGTATTTGTCTGTCTGTCTGTCCGTCTGTTGCAGATTTTGTTTGCATGTGCATTCATCATATCTCGAACCAGAAGCCTATTGATTTTGGGCGAATTATGTCGTATAATTAGCGAGTTATCAATTAATTAGTGATGGGACACAAGGTGTCACTATGGAATATGAGCGCTGTCCCCTAACTTTCGATCGATAAGTCTTCGGTCTCTGAAAGATATTCTTGTTTTTTTTTTCTTCTTGGCTCAACATTGTTCATCTCAATTTTGACAACAATAAATGCTAACATTTATCATCTTTGTTGAGTTAATTTACTAAACTATTTCCGATGCATTTCATGTACATTCATTTTTCAGGAAGGTCGGATGATATTAATATTTGATCATCCAAGAAAAACACGAGGAAAACCGAGCCACTTCGGACTAGCAGAATATTACAAGCTGCTTTGAAGAGATCGTTTGATGCGCACGCAGTTGTTCTCCAAATCGTGAAAAGTCTTAAGGGAAGAAAAGAGGGAATTGAATGAATTAAAAAGAGGTAAAAAAAAAGGAGAAAATTGAAATGAAAAAATTGCTTATGAGTGTAAAAGCGATTGACATAGTATATATTTATTCAGAGAATTGCTATCGAATACGCACTACACAATCCTACAATAAGTATCCTTAAAACATTTCAGCAATAAAGAAAATGAATGAATTGCACGTGTTCATGACTACTTGTTAAATTTTTACATTTAGCTCGAAACAGAAATCATATAACGCTGACGCACATCATTTAATAATAAATCCATATGGCCGAATTTTATTTTTATCTAGAAGGCAAAATCACTATACATACAATTAGCTGTGAAGCGTAACAATGATTTACAAATTTGGATCATATATATATATATATATATATATATTAAACTCAGATAAGCTATAAGCTGTGAAAACTTACTCATTGCGCTGACCAGTACTATATATTAAAAATAAAATTATTTTCATGCCCACTGCAATACACGTCCTGCATGAGAGAGACAATATAAAAAAAATGACCTATTTAATATCTTGTGTTTTATTGGTGAATTTATGGTACCCAATGGTATCGATGTTTCAAGCTCTCAAAAAGATTTATTTTCGGCAGATATGATGAAAAAACGGTTAAAATAGATGAAAATTTACTTCACCTCACGTATGGATTTGTTCTCTAATTAATTAATACGGAATATATGAACCAAAATCCATTTCAATAACTCGTCTGTTTGAGGTTTGCATGCAAATAAAGCAAGCTACGTAAATTATTGTGAACGTGATTTGGAGCAAAGTGACGTAACAAAGGCGAAAGAAGAATATTCTATAGCTGAACTCAAAGTAAGGCAGGGATACTCTAGGCCAGGGGTCGGCAATCTACGGCCCATGTGCCATATCCGGCCCGCGAGGCTTCACTGAAATTTAGCGACAAAATGGCGGTTTCTAATTTTAACCATAATTTAATTTTAAAACCTACGCTCGAGGAGCAGCAGATTATTGGATCGCTTTCCGGTCGTGACTACTGGCTTATCAAATAGCAGGGTATCTAAATTTGCATATTTTTCCAATATGGCCGTCGCTATAACTGCCTAGCCTTCTTCTATCGAATACAAAAATACACATCATGCTAACGCATTAGCTTAGAGTTAGACCAATGTCTTCGCTATATTTGCATCGAAACCATGTCGACGTTAGCCATAGCAGGATAAATATAAACACGAGAGCAATGATCAAATATATTGACACCAAAGTCAAACCGGGAATTTTAATCTCCCCCAAAATCATCCTGAACGAAGCTGCAACTGTGGAACAGCTACAGTAACTTACCAGTACCAAAGTACCGGTACCCGGACTGTCCTAAGTTTTCCAGTTTTTTTAACGATGATGATCATGCATTCAGTTTCAACGTGAATTGAAATACCAAATGACTGGAGTCACAACTGTAGTAGCAAATATTTTACAGAACCGATAGCCTACTTTCAGCTTAATAAAAACTCCCGTCTTCGTTGACCAAGAGATCGGTGACATGTGGTCACGAAACGCTGAAGTAATTTTTAATTTTTTAACATCACTACACAAAAAAAACGATTCCCTTTGAGTCAGGGCCGGATTTATACGTTGAGGGGCTTGGTGATGTCATACGTGAGTCCCTTTTCGAAGATGACGTTATTAATAGAGTGTAAAGTTTTCCAAATTTAGAAAAAAATTATTTATTCGGCCGTATATTAATTTTTTAACTTTCTGAACGGAAAATATTTGGGCAAGTATTATCAACCTGAATAACAAAACTAAATATCATTTTTATTTTATTTTAAATCGTTTATATTCCAAAAAATGCCTTCAAAGTATCCGCCCATAATTGAAATTATAGTAACCCGGCCCTGCATAGAGCTTACAGCTATTTTTGACATAAATTAAAGTAACAGCCTTCTACGACAACAACAATTTCAGCCACTGTAAATTTCAAAGTAATCGGTCAGATAGTTAATGAGAAAGGCGATTTTTTCACAACAACAAAAGCAAAAAAAAATGCCAACAAGAACAACAAAATAATAGCAATAGTGGCTCTGCAGCGCCGTCTTGAGACAACTAACGAACTCAAATTTCCATTGAGCAATTTTATATATACAGATTAACAGCAAATATATATATAAGTTGCAAATTAACTTGGCGTTTTTTGTGTTTCCGTTGAAAATATGACTTTTCTTATCATCATTCAAAATCTGCAATTCCGACTCCGAGGAATACAGATTTTCGACTCCAACTCATGACTCCGAGGAGTTCGGTTTCCGGGACCCTGACTTTGGTGAAAATATGTCAAACTGTGACTTCGATTCCCGACTCCACAGTCCTATTTTGCAGAGAATCCGTTGTCTTCCAGAATTCCTATATTTGACTCATATTTTATTGTTGCACCACAATATTTCAGAAATGATTTCTAAGTTCTGGCATGTCAAAAGAGATTTCGAAGCAACTATGTTAAGTAAATATTTGATTTCACCAATAGAACTTTGATTTACGATGTAAATCGTATTTGATTTAATTCTTTTTTGCTATTTTCGAGACAAGTCTTTCTGTCGGTTAGTGGATTCCTAGTTCGAGTCGAATCTTTTCATTCGAATGACTCGTCGAATATTTGAAAAAGGTCTCTCGATTCTTTCCAACGCTGTATAGGTGAAATATCCACGAGAGTTTTCCGACAAAGATTTTATTTTACATTTCAAAAATACATTTTTAAACAGTAACAAATTGAATAAGCAATGAGCATATATACAATGAGTGGAAACTTCCAAATATTTGCTCATTAATCCATTGTGCCCTGCATTTTTAAGTCGTCCAGCTAAATGGTTCGTTGCATATGAAGAAAGCACATCGTTCGCTGCAAAAATCCCTTGTTTCTGCTGGGTCGAGTGCGAAATTGGCCGTATTGAGGCTTTTAATTTTTCGAATCGTGTTCGGTTTTGGGTTTCGAAGTATGGTACGTTGAAAGCATACTAACTATAAGCATATGCATATTGGGAATACATATATATCTATTAGGCAGAAAACGTAGCTACAGAACAGAATATGAATCAGTCGCCACGTGGGGTGCAGTTATTGCTGTATTTATTCATTGATATAACATGTGACTTACATATTTATCCAGGGGGAGAGGAAAGCCGAAAGCCTAATAAATGGCGAACCACGGCCTCTCCAAATAGCTCTGTGCTCCAAATGAACCCCCAGGCTGTCTGGATTTTGTGAGCTATTCGTATACTTATTGAAAATACTGATTTTACCTATAAATTACTCCGGGACATCTTGCCATTGAAATTTAAAATTTGCCATCTTCATGTCTTGTGAATTTACACAAAAAAGTTTGTTTTTTATTTTATTATTTAGAGTACATTTTGTTATCAATTATGATTTTTGCATGTATATTATTTAATTTTAACGATCCTTCATATAGTCATATATATAGATACTGTTGATTTGGATGCAATTATACTTTTGTAATCAATAGTGAGATATAGAATTTGAACAAGGGTCGCAGCCAGGATTTTTCCAACGGGGTGGGGGCATACGGTGAAATTAAAACAGTGCGCCAAAAGTTCAATTCACGACGGCGTGAGGCGTGTAATAAATTAAAAACAATGCGTCGTTCACAGCGAAATTCCACAGTCACGTGTAGCTCGCCTCTGTTTTTTTGACGGTGTTTGGTGAATATATACAAAAACACGCTCGCGTGTAGCGCCGATCGAATCATGAAATGTGGAAATTTTCCTTGGAATTTAATGCTAACAAAGTTGATTTTTTATTGTCATTTATTGATTATTTACATGCACCGTGATTAGTGGTGAGCAAACCGTATTTTTTTTTAAATAAAATTATTCGAAATTTTAACGAACATCGGCGAAGATGTTAAAGACAACTATTAAGAAATGTATTCACAACAAAAATTAATTTAATTCTGATTTTTATCTTCTGTGTTGGATTTGTATCACAGTTACGGTCCCAATTTTGAGCAAACAATATTATCATTACTGACCCCGGGATGCGATATTTGTGAAGCTGATAGTTGACATTTTTATGTTTTAATTTTATATCGTTTCCGTGTTTTTTTCATATTAAATAATAATTAAAAAACTCCGCAAATTGGTAATCTCTAGAATACTCAGTGTTGAGTATTCACGTAACTCAGGTTTGGTTTAAAACACTGATACTTAACACGTGAATAAATCAGCAATAATGGCATTTCTACGTGGTCAAAATGTTATTTCTCCGCAACATCTCGGGAAATTTGCATAGAATACATTATTCACATGCCTTGCTTATCTGATTCAACGTTTCTAAATTTACCAAAACGATGTTGACGCGATTTACGCAAAATTAGAAATTGAAAAATATGATGGCGCAAAAATGACACAAAATAAAAAATTCTCACATTCATCGTTTCTGTTTCTTGGCGATAGCCGTCGGTAAATTATACGTAACTCGTTGTAAATTTATGTTAGTAAATTCTATTTTGCTTTTCAATGCGCCCTGCTTTGTATTAAAATAAAAGAAATCGGGAATAGAATGTCCTGAAATTAGCTCATAACCCTTCTTTCATTTCGAAGGGCGCATTCTCATTTGTCATTATCAGCGCCAACTAAAAAAATAACATATCGTAAAAATAAAAAAGTATGGCGGTGTTAATTGCGCTGCGGTGATAATACGCAGAATAATATCGTTTTGACGAAACCATAATGCGCGACCTTAAAACGACGGTGCTGCTTTTTTGTGGAGGAAATTTCGCATGAAAATTTTTTCTCAAACCAAGGGGGGGGGGGGGGTTAAGACCAGTGGTGGGATTTACCCGTTCTATAGAACCGTCTCACGGAATTTAATGAGATCATCGAATCGGTCAGCATTACTAAAAAACATGTAACAGAACCGGTCGAAAACTATGACTTTTGTGATGGAACCAGCTGACAAAAAATTTGAATCCCACCACTCGTTACGACCCATGTTAAGAGGGACGTGGGGCTTTGTATTCATTGATATAGGATGGGGTTAACATATTTACTCATGTGGAGAGGAAAGCCGATTCCCTGCTATTCTTCTAATTTTTGTCTTCGTTTTTATTGTCAAGATATCCCAGACTGCCAGAGTGATTTGAAATCGGAGAGCCCTGGGGCTTCGTATGGAGCGCCTTATAAACTATGATTGCGAGAAGCTGTGGTTCGCCATATATTTAGGACTTCTTATCCCTTTCCTTTCCCATGGATAAATATGTACCTAAATCCCATGCTATAATCAGAAATAACCGCACTTGACTTCATATTCTGTGCTGTAGCTAATAGATATGCATTCCAAATAAGCATATGCTTATAGTTAGTATGTTTTCAACGTACCATACTTCGAAACCCAAAACCGAACACGAATCGAAAAATTAAAAGCCTCAATACGGCCAATTTTGCAACCGGCGCGGCCGAAGCAAGGGATTTTTGCAGCGAGCAATATGCTTTCTCCATATGCAACAAACGATTTAGCTGGACGAAGTAAATATGCAGGGCATAAGGGATTAATGAGCAAATATTTGGAAGTCATCCACTCATTGTATATATGCTCATTGGAATGAGTGAGTATCGCGGAGGTCTTTTGGTAAATATTTGCTGAATATGGTATACAGTACTGTTAAAAAACAGGCATTTATTTGAAAATAAAGAGCCATCCAAAGCCATTGAACTTCAAGATGACGCCCATTTTGCTGATAATCAAAAACTGCATCATGTTCAACTGTTCGAATGTATTCAAATATTTTTGAGAATATAGAAGTAAATTGCCGATAAGTGGGATGAGAAGATTACGCAAGATTTGCTACTCTCATCGCCAATTCATCTTTGATCATATCTGCCAACTGAACTGTATCGAACTGGCTCAACTTCAGGCATCTCCTCGTTTGCAGTCGCAAATAAATTTTTACGATCTTCTGAAATTGGAAAACATTATAAGTATTTTATGAAGATTATGAAATATAAAGATTCGAGGATTTGAAAGCAGTTGTTTGTTGATCGTGTTTGCAGCTTTGCAGACCATGTCTTAAATTAGGATGTTCATCACCGAATGGCCATTTTTGTGACTGATAATAGTTCTTTTATTTCTTTAGAAAATACAAACCGTCGTTCATGTCAACGACATTGTCCAATGCTTTCATGAGTTGATCAATGTCTTCTTCCGGATACATTTCACTCATAGTTTCTTCCAGGTTGTCCAGGTACTCTTGATACGATTCCAGATTCTGGAAATAAATTAACAAATCATACAATTGATCTATTTGCACACTGGTAAATACCGATGATGAAAGATATAGCAGATATAGAAGTATTATAAAAGGACATAGTTTTCGTTTTTTAATTCAGCAATTTTTGTCGACATTACCTGATTCTTAAGCTGATTTAAGTTATTCTGGTCTTCGTTGTCATACGCGGCTGCTCCACGAAGTACTATTCTTCCAACTCTATGAATGGTTTTCCTGTAAAATGTTGACAGTGTTCTTGTTTAGCTATAATTCGTGACTTGTTTTTTAGAGTCCGAGGTTCATTACATCCGGATCTCTTAGGTAGAAATAATTTTGTAATTTTTCGAAAATGGACCTTCAAATATATATCAATGCTCTCAGCTTGCTTTACACTATTGCGTTATTATTCTTTTGCACAACACTTTACATTGTTGTGTGGAGGTTGTATTGTGATAGGGCTAGATATATATGAGTAAGAAATCAAACGTTGACCACAAATTTTATTACTTTCGAATATTGTTAACTTTTCACATTGATTGCTTTTAAATAAATATGCTTCTTTAAGTGCGATACGAAGTTTTCCGACCAACCTGTTTCTCTTGTAGAATTTGCCAACTTTCCTGACAGCTTTTTTAGCCCTTCCCCAGAAGCTTCTTCCTCTTCCCTTACCACCTCGTCGGCGTCTTCTGCGTCCCCATGAGTCACCAAGGTCGATTGTCAACAAGACAACGAGTAGCAAAATAGTGAGAAGCTTTAAATTCATCTGGATGAAATAAAATTTCGGCGAGTTAACAAAGAGGTTTGTTTATATACGCAAGTTTCAAAATTTTCAAACAGTTTTCACACCAACCTTAGAAGTTCCTGTTGAGTTGTATAGAAGATGATGTGCAGACTAGCTCGCAACTGCTAATTTATATAGTATTGGCAGTTGCGTATTTCATGAGCCATGACTTAAGTAATTCATTATAATTCGGTTTGTTTTTCATTGTTACTACTTTTGGTATGTTTATTATACCTGTTCAGAAAATGAATATAACTAAAACAATCGTGACTGCTATTAACTATTTGTGATAATCAATAGAGCTCGGAACAACAATTCTGTCAGTGCTAATTTGATTACTGTTTTCTTTTTCAGCTAACGTTAAATTGACTTTTCTCTATCACGCAATATAAATAGGTCACCAGAAATTTGATGACGACACTAAATAATAAGCAATATAACCGCTGGACGGTCATTTGGTATAACAAGGTCTTCCACAGTTGTACTTTTCGTGCCTTTCTCGGCTCGAATGTCATAATAATTAGTATTCTTTATTCCATCCCTTTCTATCATTTCAATAAAACAACATCGCACAACCTTTTCTCGCTCATTGAGAATCGAAGGTACAACAAAATTAGTTAATTAAAAAGTTCACGACGATTTGTTGTCCGTCGATTTGACAGTCGCTTGTTTGACTGCCATTTTCTTCAATGGTCTCAATCAAAAGAACTATTTTTCAAGATACAACTTAATGGGTTTACTGATTCTGTTCTAGAACTCCAACGCCCCAACTAGTTCGGGTCTCATCTTTTAGCGCTCCCGTAGTATGTGCACCAAGTTGGCGGACACCGGAACGCAGCACATGCACCAGGTTAAGGTTAGCACATAATTATATTCCAATTTTTCTTATTTTGGTTCTATTACGAGTTCGGGGACTAGCCAAGTGACTCCCGTAGTATTTGTACCTGAATTTATGGCTTAACCCCAACCCTGCACACGCACCACGTTCCGGCGTCCGCCATCTTGGTTAACATACTACATGAGTATCTTGTTAAACCAACGAAGCGGCATCGTTTAGCTTTTCCCCACGCTGCGTCGAACGGGGAAAGACATTTCCCAAAGAGTTGATGGTCCCAAAATATGGAACCATTTTTATGTCTTGTCTAGCGGTATGAATATCAGTTTTAAGTGAATGATTGCAAAGCAAGACAGCGGGTTGTTACAAACTATACTTGCCCTATCCATGTGACTGACGGGGCATAGTCATACTGTTGCGTGGTCATTTATTTGTTCAACAACGATCGTGCGTAAATTTTGAGAGACACAGTTGTGTGCTCGTAAAACTCGCTTTTTACGAAGTTTAGCAAATGGGGCCCTCTAGTTTGGTATGAATGTAAGTTTTATTTAACTATGTAACTACATGTTGTTCTTAACAATTGAAAATGCATGTTTAGAATACTGATAGGCTTACTATGTAATAGGATTATTTAGTTTTAAATAATTTCTTTATACAAATTTTACAGGGTGAGATTTCAATAACGAGTGATTTATTATCAATTTCATAAAAATCGTTGATGCATATTTATGGCTTGGGCAGTTAAACGTCGTGCACTTATCGTGAAATGTTCTATCACTATTAGAGAGTAGCCTATGTAACTGAAAATATTCTTGCAAATGATATTCTGATTACCAGTGACGGATCCCATTTCAATTTATCTGGCTTTGTCAATGAGTAAACTTTTTGGTACTAGGCAGGAAGAAACCCTCGAGAGCTTCATAAAAAGCCTCTCCATAGCGAGGGCATGAGGGTGTGGTGTGCAGTTGAAGGAAAAAAAAACGGTTTTGCTTACTTCAGCTCTTTATGTGCGGATACTGCATGGTGTCAATATTTAAGAATTAAAATGCCAAGGTATCGTTTCAACTAACTTCCCATACAGCAAAAAAAAAATCAATGGATGGAGGATCCTTCCCATTGCATTTGATCTATCTAATATGGGAGGACCAGCACGTGCACCTGACCTTTCACCTTGTTATTATTTCGTGTGAGAGTAAACTAAGGGCGAGGTGTACAAGAACCGATTAAAGCCATTGATGGACTGAAAGCTGCTATTTGCAAAACAATAAATGGAATTTCACGGGAAATCACTCAGAGGGTGATGAAAATTTTCAGGGTGTATTGCAGCTGTATGGAGTCATATTGAAGACGTTTCTCTCAAAAAATGGCATCAAATGTCTTATTAAGTATGTAATGAAAATTTAAAAAAGCCTATTCTTGTCTATTTTTTACAAAATGAAATGCGTTGATTTTCCTCACGTTGTATATTGAATGACTGAATCATTTCAATGTAATGCCAACGTAAAAATATCATTATATCTGGTACATAATCACGTGAAACCAATTATTTATTATGCTTAAAGTAGATAATGTCGAATAATTTAGCTCAAAATGTTAACCAAAATTATTTACCAAGTTATATTCAGTGGAAATTGGAGCTCATTGGTATATATTTCATACAAAGTTTCAGTGTAACATTTTGACAAATGTCGATATTGTTAGAGGAAACTTTATGATATTTGTCGAGACAAAAATATTCACTACGTGCGTTTTCGATAAACATGTGTATCAAAGTTTTAAATAGTAGTCACTCATTCCACGCACAATGTAAATAATATCACCGTTTTGTTTAATGCCAACAAACGGTTTGCAAAGAGATTGAGCAGTTGCGCAAAAATAGAGGGCCGTAACTAATCATTCATCTTTTTTTTTCACCATCGTGTAATGTTTAAGTCCAACAGTAATCGGTAAAAAAATCAAACATTGTAAATTAAAACAGCAACAACAAGAATGAAAAAAACATTCATTACATACAAAAATTCGACTCCAGGCACCGTCAAGTGTGGTAACCATGGGGACGGGATTCTAAGGAAGCCTAGATGCCAAGTACAGTACCGGCATCTGAATACACTGCTTTTATATGATTTTAGGGGTGATGTTCAGGTAGGAGCCGAGGTCGGCATGCACAACCGAATTAGTTTCACCATGTTCTACCATATTTCTCTAAAAATTTACATCAAATGTTTAACGTTACATAATTTTGTTTTAATACCTGTCCTTCATTAGTGATGCTGCAATGATTCTAGATCAGTGTTTCTCAACCGCCGGGTCCGCGGCAACGTTGCTGCCGGTCCGTCAATTTTTTTCTATTATAAGCAAAATACAAAGTATTGACGGCATATCCATTAGTTTTATGATTTTTTTTAACTCTTATTGATTCGTAGTACCGGTATTCGTCTAACAACCGAACTTGGTAAGAAGTCCTCTGCTCATTTAAACCCTGAACAGCTGGATGTTTGTTGGATCTATATGGCCTCATAACGGGGGCTAACGTCATAACGGAGAAGTTTGATAGCACATAGTTAGGGTTTTGTACTTTATCAATTTTAAAAAAACATCCTGTTTTAAAACAAGGGCTTGTATTGAATCAATTTTTTTCTATATTCTTTGTTAAAATACCCCTCGCATCGCCGTGGAACTACGCCATAACGTTGCGTTCTGGTAGCTGCATACGCTGCCGGAATTATATTTTCAAAAATGTAAGTAAAAATTCTTGCTTTGACTTTCACTTCTATTGCGTACATCTATTGCCAAGTATGTATCTATACCAAAGTCATACGATTTTGACAGGAATATTTATCCGAGATACCAGAGAGACGTTTCGAGTGAGAAAAATCATGAAATTTATTTAATCAAGGCAGCCACCGGCAAAACAGGTGTGGTACGATAATGAAAAATATACTTACATCAGGGGCAACCTGAGTTAAACGACGAGACAGGCTATGGTAATTGCAAGACCCCTCAGATGCAATGATGTCAAAACTAATCTGTTATGACCCCATACTAAGAATTTTGGGTTTCTGTATTGACATATTTCTCCTTAAATAAATGTTATTACGGTTAAAACTGTTCGGTGAATTTATGCTTAGCAGACTTTGTTCTTAAGGTTGAAGTGAGAGTTTTTCAACGTTGTACAAACTCATTTATTTTTAGATAGAGTTTTTCGAAGGTATAAAGACTCATTTATTCGGTAGTATTTCAATTTTCGCAAATTGGTTCTCGTCACAGGGTCGTTCACGCAATGTCTGGCAATTATCTGTTGCGTCTCCTTGCGCCAACCACGTTTGTGGACGCATTCGGGAACTGCAAAAGGTTGAGAACCACTGTTCTAGATTATTCATTACGTAAATTGCAACATTATTTATTTGCAGCATTCATTCGTGCATTTAGGCATATGCTGATACTGTTTGCAGAAACTTATTAATACATTTTTCTGGTAAATATTAAATACTTTTGTTTATTCATGCATTGAAACATATGCTGTTGCTGTAAGTAAAAGCTTATAAATATATTGAATACATATATATAAACGATATTTGCATACATTCACAAACATATGGAACAGTTTATGGAAATAGTTCATTCTAGGATAAACAAATAAGGAGAGTTCAATCCAGTTGAAAATAAGGAGGGATCAGTTTAAATCATTTTACTGTCAAGCTGCCAAGCTTGGTATATTCTCAAATATCTAAATGCTTTTATCTTATGCGATGCCGAATGGTTTAATTTTAATTGTGGGGGGGGGGGGGTAATTGTGTGGGGGGTCGAGGTTCGTAACAGTCCGTTTGAAAAAATTCTACCTTCTACTTAAACACAACGGCGTCGTTATATGTACGGCGCATCACGGTTTGCGGTCCAAACAATATTATTCAGTGCGCGTTTCAACAATTTAATCGTCCTCCCGATATGTTATTGTTTATAGTTGGCCCTGACGATGATGCTTTTTTTCGTGATAATTCTGACATTTAAGTTAGACACCTTTACTCTTTGACAAGCGATTGCGCAATTTTCAGCATCTAGTGATAAATAAAATTATTTAAATCGCACGGTATATTGCCAACTGTAGCGGCATCGAAAGAATGGGATTTAAAAATATATCACAAAATGATATCATTCTTCGACGTTTGAAACCCTAAATAGCGATTGTCGAATCCGCGATACATAACAATGTGTAATTGTCAGGCTTGTCCATGGGACATATTTTTCTGTCCCCCATCCCATCCCATGGTAATTATGCCTGTCCCATTCCATAGGATTCTCATTGGAACAAAATTCAATAAAAATTGTAAAATTTAAGTTTAGTGTCTACTAAATAGGACTTCATGTACGAAGAGACATGCAAAACAAAATTTCCGAACTTTGGGGGGGGGGGAGGGAGGGAACTTTGGCGGATGCGAAATTGAAGCATTGTTACGTCACTTTTTGCATCCTGCTGATTGGCCAATGTCGCGAAGTAAACAAGGAAGTCGATGCTCGGGTAAAGGTCCATTGAGTTATATATCATACAGCAGGGGTCGGCAACCTTTTGAACCCGGCGTGCCAGTATATGAATAATGAGCACTTTCGCGTGCCAAACATTTTTATGTGTATGGTTTGCATAGCCAACTATACCTGATTTGAATAGTAAGGGGATGAAAAACAAATTCATTTTATTGGATAACGTGCATGGAAACTAGCGTACGAGAGATTTCGTCATACGGCATTTCTACATCCGACCTGTCTTTGGACGACTTGTAATAGGTATTAAATAAGGCCACTCGCGATTAGTTTTGTAGCCAGAAACAATGAAATCGCGATAAATACTAAAAAAGATAAAATTTATTTTGGTACTCCCGTAGTATGTGCACCATGATGGCGGACACTGGAACGTATTATGTGTACCAGGTTGGGGTTAGGCCATAATTTCAGGTACTAATACTACAGGAGTCATGTGGCTAGTCCCCAAACTCGAAATACAGTAATAGAACTGAAATAAGAAAAATTGGAATAAAATTGTGCCCTAACCAAAACCTGGTACACATTCTACGTTCCGGTGTCCGCCATCTTGGTGCACACACTACGGAGCGCCTTTATTTCATCGTTTTTGTTAGGGTTACATGTAGCTCACGGTGGAATGATGAAAATCAGCCAGGCGCGCAGTCAGGATTTTCGAAAGGGGTGTTTCAAAACCGAAAATTTTCATTCCCTTATGGAACAGTCGCCGCGATTACGCGCTCGTTAAAAAGGCCGAGGTTTTCAGCGTATACCAACTTTTCTCTTCAGTAAAATATTCATTTTATGACAGCTACGAGAGTCTAAAACTTTCTTCTATATTGATATAATTTTGTGTCCAACGTAACTCGCGGTTACGTCTTCTTGCGTCAAAATATAAACATTATTTGTCTGAAATACCACTCAATCTTTTGATGTAAAAATATGAGATAAACATGCTTAATGGTTAATTGTATTTAGTTTTGATTGATTATGTAATAACTCTCAGCGAATTTCAATTCTGGGCAAAAATAAAGTAATTATTATCGTTGTCGTTAAATAATTGTTGTGATTCAGGGAGAATAAACACCAACTAAAAGTGTTTACGGCCTAAATAACACGTCACGCTGATAAAAACAATCAGGATTTTCAGCAAAAAGCAATCGCACGAGGTATTTGCGACTTTTTCAGTTTTCCAAAAATTTGAAAGGAGGGGGATGATTGACTGCACACGCTTATCTACATCGATTTCGGGTACAGATTTCGGCCTCTCGTCGATTGCAGTTAAATATTGTATGTTTTTTCAATGAATTTGTTATTTTTTGTTCAATTGTAGAATGTTTGTCGCACTACGAAAATAAATATTTGAATATGGCTCAAATCGCTTGGTGTGTCATGAGAAATCCTCTCGCGTACTACAATTGGCACGCGTGCCAGGGGTTGCCGACCCCTGTCATACAGTATATATATTATACGATACACAGTATACATATACACCTCAATCATAGTTAACTTAATATAGTTGGTTCACGCTTTTTTCGTCTTTGTTTATTTATGTTACACAGTTCTCTCGTTACGCTTGAGTGATGCGCCATGGTATTCTCTCAACGCGATATTGTTGCGTGTGTGTCTGCGGAGGGGTGACCGTACATTTGAACCCATGTGTATATGCGCGGGTTCAATCTATATACAGGTGCTAAAATCCATGGGTTAGGGTTAGTATGGGTTCAAATATCCGCAAAACTAAAAAAATTTCCATAGCTGCAGTAGTATACAGGTGCAAATGGCGTGGGTTCAAATGTATTGGAACCCTAAGGAGGATGTAGGTTATCGGACTGATATGATATGATCGTTATATATTGTTTGAATGTCTTGTGCCTTTGACAGAAAACGATTGCTTCTGAGAGCCAAACTCATATATATATTAATATCTTGGGACAAGTTCATTTCTGTTACCAAATTTTTATTTCCAGTTATCATCCCAACTTTTTTAATTTATCGTCGACTAAAATACCGTCCGACACCCGGCCAGGCGTGTGTCGCTCTTAAGCGATAGGAAAGGATTCATCAGCGAATCGAAATCCAAGATATATGTTGGGAGCGCAAAAATAAACAAAGCGCATTGTTTTGTGTTATAACTTCGTATTTTTGGAAACCTGATGTCGTGAAAAGCAAAATTTGATCTAAATTAATCGCAAATAATGTTTTATCATCTAACGTCGAGTATTCATCATTTTCCGGGAGAACTCGAAAAGTCATTTAATATAAAATAAAGAATGTTATACTATTCCAAAAAAATAAGATTGTTGCATTCGAAAAATCGATGATAATCAATAAAATGGTGCAATAACGCCGTCTTCGGGTTCTAAATATTCAAACTGGGATTACGGTTTTCGATATCTGACGCAAACGCGTTTGCGAGCTCTTTGCAAGAAAACACAAGTATAATCACGCGAGACAGATTAATAAATTATAAATCCGAAATACAAAATCGGCGCCGAAAACCGAGTCCCGGGGATTCAAATCCTCCGGATTCGGTATTCTTTATTGCCCATCCCTACCTGGGAGTAACTGAATTCCTACTTTTGTGCTATTATCCTGGTATAAACCTTCAATTACCATCCAATAAATGCAATCACAGAAAATCAGAAATACTCTGCCCCTACTCCACTTTGATAGCTTATGGTACCGAGTACCGACGCAGAGATGATTGGCAGATGCCACGACCTCCTACTTTATCCTAATGCCTCAGTACATCTATGTATATCTTTTCAGTTATTTCAACCAACAAAACCATTCCAAATACGCAAATAAATTCAAACGGAAATCCTCTTCCGTAAGCTTCATAATATAGCAAACTGATGACGTAGTAACGCATCACTCATGCGTAGCGAGCCGACCCTGGGCGAACTATGACTATTTTCAGTAAACTATAATGGTTAATGAAACCATTGATGACTCAACAATGGATAGAAAACTCATTGTAATCGCCACAGACGTTCCACGATTGAATGTCAGTAATTGGTATTTTTTCATCTTTAAACCTTGCAGTGTTTCTGTGTTAGAACAGGATATTTAGAATATAAGCTAAGCTAAGACGTACGATATTAATACCCTATTATACTCTTTCGTGAATGTTTTATGTTATGCATACTTTTCATACACAAATATGCTTTGTATACAAGTATCCTATACACATATATATCATATCCCAAAATCACAGCAATATATTTGAGTGAAAACTACAATTTTTGACGTCGAAGCCGTCCAGTGAAGATGTCGTGAAAATATTCAGATCACTTACCTTGAGTAATCTGGTTTCTCAGATCATCAAACTAGGTTGTTGTGAATCAACTTCTGGGCGAACGCTCTTTATATCGAATCATCGGTCATTATTTTTATTAAATTGATAAGTCGTGTAGTTTATCACGTTGCGCGGCTCGCGTTTAGATATAATGATTATTTTTATACGCCCATTAATACCCATTATTTTTATTCAACTCATTAATATATTGAGGCAAACCATTTTTATGCAAATTGAAATTGGCCAAGTTTCCAAGCAGTGGAGCTGAAGGATTGGATATTGTGGAGCAAATTGATCATAATTAAAGTTTATTAAATTTCAAGTTCTCAAATGCTCCTTGAGGAGTCGCTTATATGGATGTTTTTTATGGTACCTATAATGAATCGAGAGAGAAAATGTTTATTTGAAATTGCTTTGATAACTTTTTCTCATTAAATTAGGTATGAAATTCCGTTTATTTTTCGCATTTTCGTTACTTATTATCATAAATTAGTGTCCATATGTTTATGATTGCTTTGTTATATTCAAAATTTATTCAATGTCTCGAAACAGAAAGGATATAACGCTGACGCACATGAGGCAACATATATCCATATGTTTGCTCGGCATGTTATTTTTAAGAAACAAATAACGAAACGAAACTTCATACAAGCATGTCCCAATTGTTTTCACACTTTTTGTAGCGGATATGATAGAAATCGGCGAAAGAAATCATGGTTGAGACTTTGATATATAGTTAGATAAGCTATGAAAACTGGCATAGGTCTATCAACAAGTTCCCTTTTGATGGTGAGAATGCTATTTTCCTGGCCTGGGTCATACATGCTGCGTCATAGGAGTATGAAACTAATATTTTTCAATTGTTTCGTGACTTATTATTGTCTAACAACGTTTAAAAGGTTACCAAAAATTTAAAGGAAGTTTGAACAATTTTAATATATCAAACGCTATAGACCCCTCTATTCCACAATTCTGCATATATTTTATAAATAAAAATTTGGAATTATCGAACTCTGGAAGATGGTGATTTTTTATACATCTGTTCAGCAGATTTGATATAGGTAGGGTTTGTAACTCTTAGGTACAATTTGTATTTCTTCCTTTTTGGCTCAACATTGTTCATCTCAATTTTGACAACAATAAATACTAACAATTATCATCTTTGTTGAGGTAACTTACTAATTTCGATGCATTTTATGTACATTCATTTTCAGGAATAGTCGGATGATATTTATATTTGATCACCCAAGAAAAACAAAAATAAACCGAGCCACCTCAGATTAGCAAAATATTACAAGCTGCTTTGAAAAGATCGTTTGATGCGCACGCAGTTGTTCTCCAAATCGTGAAAAGTCAGACGGAAGAAATGAGAGAATAAAATGAATTAGTTAGAGTTAAAAGAGTTAAAAAAAGGAGAAATTGGGAGGAAATATTTCTTATGAGTGTAAAAGCGATTGACATAGTATATATTTATTCAGAGAATTGCTATCGAATATGCACTACACAGCCCTACGATAACTATCATTGAAACCTTTTAGCATTGAAGCAAATGTATGAATTCCACGGCCATATTCCATATGGCCGAATTTTATTTTTATATAGAAGGCAAAACCAATATACATACAATCAGCTGTGAAGCGTAATAATGATTTACAAATTTGGATCATATATATATATATATATTAAACTCAGATAAGCTGTGAAAACTTACTCATTGCGCTGACCAGTATACATTATTTAATATATTAAAAATAAAAAAATTGTTTTCATGCCCACTACAATACACGTCCTGCATGAGAGAGACAATATAAAAAAAAATTACCTATTTAATATCTTGTGTTTTATTGGTGAATTTATGGTACCTAATCGTATCGATGTTTCAAGCTCTCAAAAAGATTTCTTTTCGGCAGATATGATGAAAAAACGGTTTAAATAGATGAAAATTTACCTCACCTCACGTATGGATTTGTTCTCTTCTTAATTAATATGGAATATATGAACCAAAAATCCATTTCAATAACTCGTCTGTTTGAGGTTTGCATGCAAATAAAGCAAGCTACGTTAATTATTGTGAACGTGATTTGGAGCAAAATGACGTAACAAAGGCGAAAGAAGAATATTCTATAGCTGAACTCAATGTAAGGCGGGGATCGAGCAGCAGCAGATTATTGAATCGCTTTCCGGTCGTGACTACTGGCTTATCAAATAGCAGGGTATCTAAATTAGCATATTTTTTCAATATGGCCGATGCTATAACTGGCTAGCCTTCTTCTATCGAATACAAAAATACACATCATGCCAACGCATTAGCTTAGAGTTAGACCAATGTCTTTGCTATATTTGCATCGAAACCAGGTCGACGTTAGCCATAGCAGGATAAATATAAACACGAGAGCAATGATCAAATATATTGACACGAAAGCCAAATCGAAAATTCAAATCCGCTCCAAAATCATCCTGAACGAAGCTGCAACTGTGGAACAGCTACCGTAACTTACCAGTACCAAAGTACCGGTACCCGGACTGTCCTAACTTTCCCAGTTTTTTTAACGATGATGATCATGCATTCAATTTCAACGTGAATTGAAATACCAAATGACTGGAGTCACAACTGTAGTAGCAAATATTTTACAGAACCGATAGCCTACTTTCAGCTTAATAAAAACTCCCGTGTTCGTTGACCAAGAGATCGGTGACATGTGGTCGCGAAACGCTAAAGTAATTTTTAATTTTTTAACATCACTACACAAAAACAAACGATTCCCTTTGAGTCAGGGCCGGATTTATACGTTGAGGGGCTTGGTGATGTCATACGTGAGTCCCTTTTTGAAGATGACGTCATTAATAGAGAGTAAAGTTTATCAAATTTAGAAAAAAATTATTTATCCGGCCGTATATTAATTTTTTAACCTTCTGAACAGAAACAAAATCAAATATCATTTTTATTTTAAATCGTTTATATTCCAAAAAATGCCTTCAAATTATCCGTTCATAATTAAAATTATAGTAACCCGGCCCTGCATAGAGCTTACAGCTATTTTTGAAATAAATTAAAGTAACAGCCTTCTACGACAACAACAATTTCAGCCACTGTAAATTTCAAAATAATCGGTCAGATAGTTAATGAGAAAGGCGATTTTTTTACAACAACAAAAGCAAAAAAATGCCAACAAGAACAACCATAACAAGAGAGCTATGCTCAAATATATGGACACGTAGCGCCACCCAATGGCAATAATTTTGATGACGTCATAGCGAAAAAAAAAGTAATAGCCTTCTGGAGAAAAATTTTATCTTTAACCACTGAAAATCAAAGCAATAGGTCCAGTATTCGAAGAGAAAAGCGACTTTTTAAAAACGTGTCAAAGAACAACAACAACAACAACATAATATTGAAACGATCGTTATGTCCACTACGTGTCCAATAATTGGCTAACTAATCCCATACCCGACCTGGACTGGGAACCAGACAAGAGGCCGTGGTTCGCCATATGATCAAGTCGTCCTATCGGCTTTTCTTCTCCCCCGGGATAAATATGTAAATCCTATCCTATGATGCGAAACATTTGGGTCCTTATACTTAGGCACTGCTTGCTTGATTTCTATAGTGTCTATCTGCATGGTTTAAGAACACAAGAGAGCTACGCACAAATATATGGACACGTTAGACCAGAGCGAATCAGTCCTTACCGGTACCTTTGACGCTACCGGTACCCTCAAAAAAGTTCTGAATTTTCAGTAGCAAGAATTTTGCAGAATCAAAACGTACAGCCAGTCACGACACTGACTAAAATCCGTGTTCCCATGGATAAAAAATAATACAGCAAAATTTTAAACGAAATATCAAATTTCATAGAATTCACGCAAAATTTTGAAATAAATAAAAGTAATAGCCTTCTAGCGAAAAAATTAATCTTTAACCACTGAAAATTTCAAAGCATTTGGTCCAGTATTCGAAGAGAAAAGCGACTTTTTAAAAACGTGTCAAAGAACAAGAACAACAACATAATATTGAAACGATCGTTATGGCCACTAAACGTGTCCAATAAACGTGTCCAATAATAGCAAAAAGATACAGAGGCCCATTTCGTGTCCGATAATGGTCAATCTTACTCGAAGAATGACTGGAGTTAAATGTAACTCACAGTAGCTCTGCAGCGCCGTCTTGAGACATGTAACGAACTCAAATTTCAATTGAGCAATTTTATTTATACAGATTAACAGCAAATATATATATATGTTGCATATTAATTTGGCGTCTTTTGTGTTTCCGTTGAAAATATGACTTCTTTTATCATCATTGAAAATCTGCAATTCCGACTCCGAGGAATACAGATTTTCGACTCCAACTCATGACTCCGGGGAGTTCGGTTTCCGGGACTCTGACTTTGGTGAAAGCATGTCAAACTGTGACTTTGATTCCCGACTCCACAGTCCTGTTTTGCAGAGAATCAGTTGTCCTTCAGAATTCCTATATTTTATTGTTGCATCACAATATTTTTAAAATGATTTCTAAGTTCTGGCATGTCGAAAGAGATTTCGAAGCAACTATGTTATGTAAATGTTTGATTTCCCGAATAGAACATTGATTTACGATGTAAATCGTATTTGATCTAATTTTTTTTTGCTATTTTCAAGACAAGTCTTTCTGTCGGTTATTGAATTCCTAGTTCGAGTCAAATCTTTTCATTCGAATGACTCGTCGAATATTTGAGAAGGGTCTCTCGATTCTTTCCAACGCTGTATATATAGGTGAAATATCCACAAGAGTTTTCCGACAAAGATTTTATTTTACCTTTTAAAAATACATTTTCAAACAGTAACAAATTGAAGTGAATCGCGTAGGTCTTTTGATGAATTTTTCTGAATATGGTATACAGTACTATTAAAAAGCAGGCATTTATTTGAAAATAAAAAGCCATTGAACTTCAAGATGACGCCCATTTTGCTCATAATCAAAAACTGCATCATGTTCCGAACTGTTCGAATGTATTCAAATATTTTTGAGAATATAAAAGTAAATTGCCGATAAGTGGGATGAGAAGATTACGCAAGATTTGCAACTCTCATCGCCAATTCATCTTTGAACCCATCTGGCATTTGAATTGTATTGAATTGGCCTAACTTCATGCATCTCCTCGTTTGCAGTCGCATATAAATCTTTAAGATCTTCTGAAATTGGAAAACATTATTATTATTTTATGAAGATTATGAAAGGATAAGGATTCATGGATTTGAAAGCAGTTGTTTGTTGATCGTGTTTACAGCTTTGCAGACCATGTCTTAAATTAGGGTGTTCGTCACCGAATGGCCATTTTTGTGACTGATAATAGTTCTTTTATTTCATTAGAAAATACAAACCGTCGTTCATGTCAACGACACTGTCCAATGCTTCCGTAAGTTGATCAATGTCTTCTTCCGGATACATTTCATTCATTGCTTCTTCCATGTTGTCCAGGTACTCTTGATAAGATTCCAGATTCTCGAAAAGATTTAACAAATCATACAATTGATCTATTTGCACACTGTGGTATATACTGATGATGAAAGATGAAGCAGATATAGAAGTATTATAAAAGGACATAGTTTTCGTTTTTTATTTCAGCAATTTTTGTCGACATTACCTGATTCTTAAGCTGATTTAAGTTATTCTGGTCTTCGTTGTCATACGCGGCTGCTCCACGAAGTACTATTCTTCCAACTCTATGAATGGTTTTCCTGTAAAATGTTGACAGTGTTCTTGTTTAGCTATAATTCGTGACTTGTTTTTTAGAGTCCGAGGTTCATTACATCCGGATCTCTTATGTTGAAATAATTTTGTCATTTTTCGAAAATGGACTTACAAATATATATCAATGCTCTCAGCTTGCTTGCATTTTTGAGTATTTATTCGTTTGTCTAACACTTCACATTGTTGTGTGGAGGTTGTATTGTGATAGGGCTAGATATATTTGAATAAGAAATCCAACTTTGACAACAAATTTTATTACTTTCGAATATTGTTAACTTTCCGAAGTGATTGCTTTTAAAAAAATATGTTTCTTTGAGTGCGATACCAAGTTTTCCGACCAACCTGTTTCTCTTGTAGAATTTGCCAACTTTCCTGATAGCTTTTTTAGCCCTTCTCCAGACGCTTCTTCCTCTTCCCCTACCACCTCGTCGGCGTCTTCTGCGTCCCCATGAGTCACCAAGGTCGATTGTCAACAAGACAACGAGAAGCAAAATAGTGAGAAGCTTTAAATTCATCTGGTTGAAATAAAATTTCGGCGAGTTAACAAAGAGGTTTGTTTATATACGCAAGTTTCAAAATTTTCAAACAGTTTTCACACCAACCTTAGAAGTTCCTGTTGAGTTGTATAGAAGATGATGTGCAGACTAGCTCGCAACTGCTAATTTATATAGTATTGGCGGTTGCGTATTTCATGAGTCATGACTGAGTGAGTAATTCAATATAGTTCGGTTTGTTTTTCATTGTTACTACCCTTGGTATGTTTATTATACTTGTTCAGAAAATGAATATAAATAAAACAATCGTGACTGCTATTAACTATTTGTGATAATCAACAGAGGCTCGGAACAACAATTCTGTCAGTGCTAATTTGATTACCGTTTTCTTTCCCAGCTAACGTTAAATTGACTTTTCTCTATCACGCAATACAAAATAGGTAACCAGAAATTTGATAACGACACTAAATAATAAGCAATATAACCGTTGAACGGTCATTTGGTATAACAAGGTCTTCCACAGTTGCACTTTTCGTGTCTTTCTCGGCTCGAATGTCATGATAATTAGTATTCTTTATTTCATCCCTTTCTATCATTTCAATAAAACAACATCGCACAACCTTTTCTCGCTCATTGAGAATCGAAGGTACAACAAAATTAGTTAATTAAAACGTTCACGACGATTTGTTGTCCGTCGATTTGACAGTCGTTTGTTTGACTGCCATTTGCTTCAATGGTCTCAATCAAAAGAACTATTTTTTAAGATACAACTTTATGGGTTTACTGATTCTGTTCTAGAACTCCAACGCCCCAACTAGGGTCTCATCTTTTGGCGCTCCCGTAGTATGTGCACCATGATGGTAAGGACATAATTATATTCTAATTTTTCCCATTTTAGTTCTATTACGAGTTCGGGGATTAGCCAAGTGACTCCCGTAGTATTTGTACCTGAAATTATTGTTTTACCCCAACCCTGCACACGCACCACGTTCCGGCGTCCGCCTTCTCGGTTCACATACTACATGAGTACCTATCTTTTTAAACCAACGAAACGGCATCGTATAGCTTTTCCCCACGCTGCGTCGAACGGGAAAAGACATTTCCCAAAGATTTGATGGTCCCAAAATACGGAACCATTTCTATGTCTTGTCTAGCGGCATGATTACCAGGTTTAAGTGAATGATTGCAAAGCAAGCCAGCGAGTTGTTACAAACTATACTTGCCCTACCCAGGTGACTGACGGGGCAAAGTCAAACTGTTGCGTGATAATTTACTTGTTCACCAACGATCGTGCGTGAGATTTCCGGAGAATGTATTTAATTAACCGTGCATCAAGTGTTTGTGAGATCTTTCGCGAATTGCAAATAAGAGATTTCACTATTGTATTTTTGAGAGACACAGCTGTGTGCTCGTAAAACTCACTTTTTACGAAGTTTAGCAAATGGGGCCCTCTAGTTTGGTAAGAATGTAAGTTTTATTTAACTATGTAACTACATGTTGTTCTTAACAATTGAAAACGCATGTTTAGAATACTGATAGGCTTACTATGTAATAGGATTATTTAGTTTTAAATAATTTCTTTATACAAATTTTACAGGGTGAGATTTCAATAACGAGTGATTTATTATCAATTTCATAAAAATCGTTGATGCATATTTATGGCTTGGGCAGGTAAACGTCGTGCACTTATCGTGAAATGTTCTATCACTATTAGAGAGTAGCCTATGTAACTGAAAATATTCTTGCAAATGATATTCTGATTACCAGTGACGGATCCCATTTTAATTTATCTGGCTTTGTCAATGAGTAAACTTTTTGGTACTAGGCAGGAAGAAACCCTCGAGAGCTTCATAAAAAGCCTCTCCATAGCGAGGGCATGAGGGTGTGGTGTGCAGTTGAAGGAGAAAAAAACGGTTTTGCTTACTTCAGCTCTTTATGTGCGGATACTGCATGGTGTCAATATTTAAGAATTAAAATGCAAAAGTATCGTTTCGACTAACTTCCCATACAGCAAAAAAAAAATCAATGGATTGAGGACCCTTCACCTTATTTATTATTTCCTCATTATTTTCTGTTGGAGTAAATTAAAGGGCGAGGTGTACAAGAACCGATCAAGACCATTGATGGACTGGAAGCTGCTATTTGCAAAACAATGAATGGAATTCCACGGAAAATCACTCAGAGGGTGATGAAAATTTTCAGGGTGTATTGTAAGACGTTTCTTCCAAAAAAATGGCATCAAATGTCTTATTAAGTATGTAATGAAAATTTGAAAAAGCCTATTCTTGTCTATTTTTTACAAAATGAAATGCGTTGATTTGCCTCACGTTGTATATTGAATGACCGAATCATTTCAATGTAATGCCAACGTAAAAATGTCATTATATTGGTACATAATCACCTTGAAACCAATTATTTATTATGCTTATAGTAGATAATGTCGAATAATTTAGCTCAAAATGTTAACCAAAATTATTTACCAAGTTATATTCAGTGGAAATTGGAGCTCATTGGTATTATATTCCATAGAAAGTTTCAGTGTAGTATTTTGACAAATGTCGATATTGTTAGAAGAAACTTTATATTATTTGTCGAGACAAAAATACTCACTACGTGCGCTTTCGATAAACATATGTATCAAAGTTTTAAATAGCAGTCACTCATTCCACGCACAATATAAAGTTATACCGACGCCTTTAATATAATCATCACGACTCTGCCCATCTAAAGGGGCAAGCAAAGTTTATTTAGAAATATAGTATGTAAATAATATCACCGTTTTGTTTAATGCCAACAAACGGTTTGCAAAGAGATTGAGCAGTTGCTCGAAATTAGAGGGCCGTAACTAATCAGTCTTTTATTTTTTCACCATCATGTATTAAGTCAAACAATGTAAATTAAAACAGCAACAACAAGAAAGAAAATAAAACACTCATTACATACAAAAATTCGACTCCGGGCACCGTCAAGTGAGGTAATCATGAGAACGGCATTCTAAGGAAACGTAGATGCCAAGTACAGTACCGGCATCTGGGTACATAGTTTTGTAGTATACTGCTTTGTATGATTTAAGGGGTGATGTTCAGGTAGGAGCCGAGGTCGGCATGCACAACCCAATTTGTTCTACCGTGTTAAAATATATGACACAAAATGATGTATAAGTAATATTTCTCTGAAAATTTACATCAAATGTTCAACGTTACATAATTTTGTTTTAATACCTGTCCTTCATTAGTGATGCTGCAATGATTCTAGATCAGTGTTTCTCAACCGCCGGGTCCGCGGCAACGTTGCTGCCGGTCCGTCAATTTTTTTCTATTATAAGCAAAATACAAAGTATTGACGGCATATCCATTAGTTTTATGATTTTATTTTAACTCCTATTGATTCGTAGTACCGGTATTCGTCTAACAACCGAACTTGGTAAGAAGTCCTCTGCCCATTTCAAACTCTGAACAGCTGGATGTTTGTTAAGTCTATGGCCTCATAACGGGGGCTAACGTCATAACGAAGGAGTTTGATAGCACATAGTTAGGGTTTTGTACTTTATCAATTCTGAAAAAACATCTTGTTTTAAAACAAGGGCTTGTATTGAATCATTTTTTTTTCTATATTTTTTGTTAAAATACCCCTCGCATCGCCGTGAAACTACGCCAGAACGTTGCGTTCTGGCAGCTGCATACGCTGCCGGAATTATATTTTCAAAATGTAAGTAAAAATTCTTGCTTTGACTTCCACTTCTATTGCCTACATCTATTGCCAAGTATGTATCTATACCAAAGTCATACGATTTTAAGAGGAATATTTATCCGAGATACCAGAGAGACGTTTCGAGTGAGAAAAATCATGAAATTTATTTAATCAAGGCAGCCACCGGCAAAACAGGTGTGGTACGATAATGAAAAATATACTTACATCAGGGGCAACCTGAGTTAAACGACGAGACAGGCTATGTTAATTGCAAGACCCCTCAGATGCAATGATGTCAAAACTAATCTGTTATGACCCCATACTAAGAATTTTGTGTTTCTGTATTGACATATTTCTCCTTAAATAAATGTTATTACGGTTAAAACTGTTCGGTTAATTTATGCTTAGCAGACTTTGTTCTTAAGGTTAAAGTGAGAGTTTTCCAACGTTATACAAACTCATTTATTTTTAAATAGAGTTTTTCGAAGGTATACAAACTCATTTATTCGGTAGTATTTCAATTTTCGCAAAGTGGTTCTCGTCACAGGGTCGTTCACGCAATGTCTGGCAATTATCTGTTGCGTCTCCTTGCGCCAACCACGTTTGTGGACGCATCGGGAACTGCAAAAGGTTGAGAACCACTGTTCTAGATTGTTCATTACGCAATTTGCAACATTATTTATTTGCAGCATTCATTCGTGCATTGAAACATATGCTGTTTCTGTAAGTAAAAGCTTATAAATATATTGAATACATATATATAAACTATATTTGCATACATTCACAAACATATGGAACAGTTTATGGAAATAGTACATTCTAGAATTTAGGATAAACAAATAAGGAGAGTTCAATCCAGTTGAAAATAAGGAGGGATCAGTTTAATTATTTTACTGTCAAGCTGCCAATCTTGGTATATTCTCAAATATCTAAATGCTATTATCCTATGCGATGCCAAATGTATTTTTATTGTGCAGGGGTGCATTCAGAGGGGGGGTCGAGGCTCGTAACAGCCTGTTTGAAAAAAAATTCTACCTTCTACTTACACACAACGGCGTCGTTTTATGTACGGCCCTGATGATGATGCTTTTTTTTCGTGATAATTCTGATATTTAAGTTAGACACCTTTTCTCTTTGACAAGCGATTGCGCAATTTTCAGCATTTAGTGATAAATAAAATTATTTGAATCGCAAGGTATATTGCCAACTGTAGCGGCATCGAAAGAATGGGGGGGGGGGCACTTTGGCGGATGTGAAAATGAAGCATTGTTACGTCACTTTTTGCATCCTGCTGATTAGCCAATGTCGCGAAGTAAACAAAGAAGTCGATGCTCGGGTAAAGGTCCATTGAGTTATATACCATACAGCAGGGGTCGGCAACCTTTTGAACCCGGCGTGCCAGTATATGAATAATGAGCACTTTCGCGTGCCAAACATTTTTATGTGTATGGTTTGCATAGCCAACTACCTGATTTGAATAGTAAGCGGATGAGAAACAAATTCATTTTATGGGATAACGTGCATGGAAACTAGCGTACGAGAGATTTCGTCATACGGCATTTCTACATCCGACCTGTCTTTGAACGACTTAAGTAATAGGTATTAATTAAGGCCATTCGCGATTAATTTTGTAGCCAGAAACAATGAAATCGCGATAAAAACTAAAGAAGATAAAATTTATTCTGGTACTCCCGTAGTATGTGCACCATTATGGCAGACACCGGAACGTAGTATGTGTACCAGGTTGGGGTTAGGCCATAATTTCTGGTACAAATATTACAGGAGTCATTTGGCTAGTCCCCAAACTCGTAATACAGTAATAGAACTGAAAAAGGGAAAATTGGAATAAAATTGTGCCCTAACCCAAACCTGGTACACATTCTACGTTCCGGTATCCGCCATCTTGGTGCACATACTACGGAGCGCCTTTATTTCATCGTTTTTGTTAGGGTTACATGTAGCTCACGGTGGAATGATGAAAATCAGCCAGGCGCGCATGTCGGTGGACATACTTCCAGAGCGACAAACTTTTAGATAAAATCAAATTGAAGCGGGGAGGTTACAATATGCCAGTTATGAGATATCAAGTGCTGAGTGTTATTACTTATCGATTTTAATCGGTAAGTATGTTGATAGGTATTTGTCTGTCTGTCCGTCTGTTAGATGAACGCGATATCTCACGAAAGCGAAATTGGATCTGCTGCAGATTTTGTTTGCATGTGCATTCATCATATCTCGTAACAGAAGCCTTTTTATTTTGGGCGAATTATGTCGTATAATTAGCGAGTTATCAGTTAATTAGTGATGGGACACAAGGTGTCACTATGGAGTAAGAGCGCTGTTTTGTGGAATCCCCTAGCTTTCGATCGATACGTCTTCGGTCTCTGACCGATATTCTTGTTTTTTTCTTCTTGGCTCTACATTGTTCATCTCAATTTTGACAACAATAAATACTAACAATTATAATCTTTGTTGAGTTAACTTACTAGTTTTGATGCATTCCATGTACATTCATTTTTCAGGAAAGGTCGGATGATATTTATATTTGATCATCCAAGAAAAACAGGAATAAACCGAGCCACTTCGGACTAGCAGAATATTACAAGCTGCTTTGAAGAGATCGTTTGATGCGCACGCAGTTGATCTCCAAATTGTGAAACGTCTAACGGGAGAAAAGAGGGAATTAAATAAATTAAAAAGAGTTAAAAGAAAGAGAAAATTGAATGAACAAATTTCTTTTGAGTGTAAAAGCGATTGACATAGTATATATTTATTCAGAGAATTGCTATCGAATACGCACTACACAAGCCTACGATAAGTATCCCTGAAATATTTTAGCAATAAAGAAAATGAATGAATTCCACGTGTTCATGACTACTTGTTATAGGTTTACATCTAGCTCGAAACAGAAATCATATAACGCTGACGCATATTATTTAATAATAAATCCATCAGGCCGAATTTGATTTTTATCTAAAATGCGAAACCGATTTACATACAATTATACTGTACATGCTGAGGAGCGTAATAATGATTTACAAACTCGAATCATATATATATGAAATACTCATTTAGCTGTGAAAACTTACTCATTACGCTGACCAGTACTATATATTAAAAATAAAATTATTTTCATGCCCACTGCACTACACGTCCTGCATGAGAGAGACAATATAAAAAAATGACCTATTTAATATCTTGTGTTTTATTGGTGAATATAGGGTACCCAATCGTATCGATGTTTCAAGCTCTCAAAAAGATTTCTTTTCGGCAGATATGATGAAAAAACGGTTAAAATAGATGAAAATTTACTTCACCTCACGTATGGATTTGTTCTCTTCTGAATTAATAGGGAATATATGAACCAAAAATCCATTTCAATAACTCGTCTGTTTGAGGTTTGCATGCAAATAAAGCAAGCTACGTAAATTATTGTGAACGTGATTTGGAGCAAAATGACGTAACAAAGACGAAAGAAGAATATTCTATAGCTGAACTCAAAGTAAGGCAGGGATACTCTGGGCCAGGGGTTGGCAATCTACGGCCCATGGGCCATATCCGGCCCGCGAGGCGTCACTGAAATTTAGCGACAAAATGGCGGTTGCTAATTTTCACCATATTTAATTTTATAACCTACGCTCGAGGAGCAGCAGATTATTGGATCGCTTTCCGGTCGTGACTACTGGCTTATCAAATAGCAGTGTATCTAAATTAGCATATTTTTCCAATATGGCCGTCGCTATAACTGCCTAGCCTTCTTCTATCGAATACAAAAACACACATCATGCCAACGCATTAGCTTAGAGTTAGACCAATGTCTTTGCTAAATTTGCATCGAAACCATGTCGACGTTAGCCATAGCAGGATAAATATAAACACGAGAGCAATGATCAAATATATTGACACGAAAGCCAAACCGGGAATTTTAGACCAATGTCTTTGCTATATTTGCATCGAAACCATGTCGACGTTAGCCATAGCAGGATAAATATAAACACGAGAGCAATGATCAAATATATTGACACAAAAGCCAAACCGGGAATTTTAATCTCCCCCAAAATCATACTGAACGAAGCTGCAACTGTGGAACAGCTACAGTAACTTACCAGTACCAAAGTACCGGTACCCGGACTGACTTAACTTTCCCAGGTTTTTTAACGATGATGATCATGCATTCAGTTTCAACGTGAATTGAAAATACCAAATGACTGGAGTCACGACTGTAGTAGCAAATATTTTACAGAACCGATAGCCTACTTTCCAAGAGATCGGTGACATGTGGTCGCGAAACGCTAAAGTAATTTTTAATTTTTTTACATCACTACACAAAAAAAAAACGATTCCCTTTGAGTCAGGGCCGGATTTATACGTTGAGGGGCTTGGTGATGCCATACGTGAGTCCCTTTTTGAAGATGACGTCATTAATAGAGAGTAAAGTTTATCAAATTTAGAAAAAAATTATTTATTCGGCCGTATATTAATTTTTTAACCTTCTGAAAGGAAAATATTTGGGCAAGTATTATCAACCTGAATAACAAAACCAAATATCATTTTTATTTTATTTTAAATCGTTTATATTCTAAAAACTGCCTTCAAAGTATCCGTTCATAATTAAAATTATAGTAACCCGGTCTGCATAGAGCTTACAGCTATTTTTGACATAAATTAAAGTAACAGCCTTCTACGACAACAACAATTTCAGCCACTGTAAATTTCAAGGTAATCGGTCAGATAGTTAATGAGAAAGGCGATTTTTTCACAACAACAAAAGCAAAAAAAAATGCCAACAAGAACAACAACATAATAGCAAACGATACAGAGGGCCATTTCGTGTCCAATTATGGTCAATCTTACTCGAAGAATGACTGGAGTTAAATGTAACTCACAGTGGCTCTGCAGCGCCGTCTTGAGACAAGTAACGAACTCAAATTTCCATTGAGCAATTTTATATATACAGATTAACAGCAAATATATATAGAAGTTGCATATTAACTTGGCGTCTTTTGTGTTTCCGTTGAAAATATGACTTCTTTTATCATCATTGAAAATCTGCAATTCCGACTCCGAGGAATACAACTCATGACTCCGGGGAGTTCGGTTTCCGGGACTCTGACTTTGGTGAAAATATGTCAAACTGTGACTCCGATTCCCGACTCCACAGTCCTGTTTTGCAGAAAATCAGTTGTCTTTCAGAATTCCTATATTTGACTAATATTTTATTGTTGCACCACAATATTTCAGAAATGATTTCTAAGTTCTGGCATGTCAAAAGAGATTTCGAAGCAACTATGTTATGTAAATGTTTGATTTCCCCAATAGAACTTTGATTTACCATGTAAATCGTATTTGATCTAATTCTTTTTTGCTATTTTCGAGACAAGTCTTTCTGTCGGTTAATGGATTCCTAGTTCGAGTCGAATCTTTTCATTCGAATGACTCGTCGAATATTTGAAAAAGGTCTCTCGATTCTTTCCAACGCTGTATAGGTGAAATATCCACAAGAGTTTTCCGACAAAGATTTTATTTTACATTTCAAAAATATATTTTTAAACAGTAACAAATTGAATAAGTGAGTATCGCGAAGGTCTTTTGGTAAATTTTTCTGAATATGGTATACTGTTAAAAAGCAGGCATTTATTTGAAAATAAAGAGCCATCTAAAGCCATTAGATTTCAAGATAACTTCCATTTTGTTGATGATTAAAAACTGCATCATGTTCCGAACTGTTCGAATGTATTCAAATATATTTTTGAGAATATAAAAATAAATTGCCGATAAGTGGGATGAGAAGATTACGCAAGATTTGCAACTCTCATCGCCAATTCATCTTTGAACCCATCTGGCATTTGAATTGGCTCAAATTCAGGCATCTCCTCGTTTGCAGTCGCAAATAAATCTTTACGATCCTCTGAATTTGGAAAACATTATAAGTATTTTATGAAGGTCATGAAAGGATAAGGATTCAAGGATTTGAAAGCAGTTGTTTGTGACTGAGAATAGTTCTTTTATTTCTTTAGAAAATACAAACCGTCGTTCATGTCAACGACATTGTCCAATGCTTCCATGAGTTGATCAATGTCTTCTTCCGGATACATTTCACTCATTGCTTCTTCCAGGTTGTCCAGGTACTCTTGATACGATTCCAGATTCTGGAAATAAATTAACAATTCATACAATTGATCTATTTGCACACTGGTAAATACCGATGATGAAAGATATAGCAGATATAGAAGTATTATAAAAGGACATAGTTTTCGTTTTTTAATTCAGCAATGTTTGTCGACATTACCTGATTCTTAAGCTGATTTAAGCTGTTCAGGTCTTCGTTGTCATACGCGGCGGCTCCACGAAGTACCCATTTTCCAACTCTATGAATGGTTTTTCTGTAAAAAGTTGACAGTATACTTGTTTAGCCATGATTCATGACTTGTTTTTCAGAGTCCGAGGTTCATTACATCCGGATCTCTTAGGTAGAAATAATTTTGTAATTTTTCGAAAATGGACCTTCAAATATATATCAATGCTCTCAGCTTGCTTTACACTATTGCGTTATTATTCTTTTGCACAACACTTTACATTGTTGTGTGGAGGTTGTATTGTGATAGGGCTAGATATATATGAGTAAGAAATCAAACGTTGACCACAAATTTTATTACTTTCGAATATTGTTAACTTTTCACATTGATTGCTTTTAAATAAATACGCTTCTTTAAGTGCGATACGAAGTTTTCCGACCAACCTGTTTCTCTTGTAGAATTTGCCAACTTTCCTGGTAGCTTTTTTAACCCTTCTCCAGACGCTTCTTCCTCTTCCCCTACCACCTCGTCGGCGTCTTCTGCGTCCCCATGAGTCACCAAGGTCGATTGTCAACAAGACAACGAGTAGCAAAATAGTGAGAAGCTTTAAATTCATCTGGATGAAATAAAATTTCGGCGAGTTAACAAAGAGGTTTGTTTATATACGCAAGTTTCAAAATTTTCAAACAGTTTTCACACCAACCTTAGAAGTTCCTGTTGAGTTGTATAGAAGATGATGTGCAGACTAGCTCGCAACTGCTAGTTTATATAGTATTGGCAGTTGCGTATTTCATGAGTCATGACTTAAGTAATTCAATATAATTCGGTTTGTTTTTCATTGTTACTACTTTTGGTATGTTTATTATACTTGTTCAGAAAATGAATATAACTAAAACAATCGTGACTGCTATTAACTATTTGTGATAATCAATAGAGCTCGGAACAACAATTCTGTCAGTGCTAATTTGATTACTGTTTTCTTTTTCAGCTAACGTTAAATTGACTTTTCTCTATCACGCAATATAAATAGGTCACCAGAAATTTGATGACGACACTAAATAATAAGCAATATAACCGCTGGACGGTCATTTGGTATAACAAGGTCTTCCACAGTTGTACTTTTCGTGCCTTTCTCGGCTCGAATGTCATAATAATTAGTATTCTTTATTCCATCCCTTTCTATCATTTCAATAAAACAACATCGCACAACCTTTTCTCGCTCATTGAGAATCGAAGGTACAACAAAATTAGTTAATTAAAAAGTTCACGACGATTTGTTGTCCGTCGATTTGACAGTCGTTTGTTTGACTGCCATTTTCTTCAATGGTCTCAATCAAAAGAACTATTTTTCAAGATACAACTTAATGGGTTTACTGATTCTGTTCTAGAACTCCAACGCCCCAACTAGTTCGGGTCTCATCTTTTAGCGCTCCCGTAGTATGTGCACCAAGTTGGCGGACACCGGAACGCAGCACATGCACCAGGTTAGGGTTAGCACATAATTATATTCCAATTTTTCTTATTTTGGTTCTATTACGAGTTCGGGGACTAGCCAAGTGACTCCCGTAGTATTTGTACCTGAATTTATGGCTTAACCCCAACCCTGCACACGCACCACGTTCCGGCGTCCGCCATCTTGGTTAACATACTACATGAGTATCTTGTTAAACCAACGAAGCGGCATCGTTTAGCTTTTCCCCACGCTGCGTCGAACGGGGAAAGATATTTCCCAAAGAGTTGATGGTCCCAAAATATGGAACCATTTTTATGTCTTGTCTAGCGGCATGAATATCAGTTTTAAGTGAATGATTGCAAAGCAAGACAGCGGGTTGTTACAAACTATACTTGCCCTATCCATGTGACTGACGGGGCATAGTCATACTGTTGCGTGGTCATTTATTTGTTCAACAACGATCGTGCGTAAATTTTGAGAGACACAGTTGTGTGCTCGTAAAACTCGCTTTTTACGAAGTTTAGCAAATGGGGCCCTCTAGTTTGGTATGAATGTAAGTTTTATTTAACTATGTAACTACACGTTGTTCTTGACAATTGAAATCGCATGTTTAGAATACTGATAGGCCTACTATGTAATAGGATTATTTAGTTTTAAATAATTTCCTTATACAAATTTTACAGGGTGAGATTTCAATAACGAGTGATTTATTATTAATTTCATAAAAATCGTTGATGCATATTTATGGCTTGGGCAGGTAAACGTCGTGCACTTATCGTGAAATGTTCTATTACTATTAGGGAGTAGCCCATGTAACTGAAAATATTCCTGCAGATGATATTCTGATTACCGGTGACGGATTCCATTTTAATTTATCTGGCTTTGTCAATGAGTAAACTTTTTGGTACTGGGCAGGAAGAAACCCTCGAGAGCTTCATAAAAAGCCTCTCCATAGCGAGGGCATGAGGGTGTGGTGTGCAGTTGGAGGGAAAAAATAGGTTTTGCTTACTTCAGCTCTTTATGTGCGGATGCTGCATGGTGCCAATATTTAGGAATTAAAATTCAAAAGTATCGTTTCGACTAACTTCCCATACAGAAAAAAAAATCAATGGATGGAGGACCTTTCACCTTATTTATTATTTCCATATTATTTTCTGTGGGAGTAAATTAAAGGGAGGTGTACAAGAACCGATCAAGACCATTGATGGACTGAAAGCTGCTATTTGAAAAACAATAAATGGAATTTCACGGGAAATCACTCAGAGGGTGATAAAAATTTTCAGGGTGTATTGCAGCTGTAGGGAGTCATATTGCAGACGTTTCTTCCAAAAAAATGACATCAAATGTCTTATTAAGTATGTAATGAAAATTTCAAAAAGCCTATTCTTGTCTATTTTTTACAAAATGAAATGCGTTGATTTTCCTCACGTTGTATATTGAATGACTGAATCATTTCAATATAATGCCAATGTAAAAATGTCATTATATCCGGTACATAATCACCTTGAAACCAATTATTTATTATGCTTATAGTAGATAATGTCGAATAATTTAGCTTAAAATGTTAACCAAAATTATTTACCAAGTTATATTCAGTGGGAATTGGAGCTCATTGGTATATAATTCATAGAAAGTTTCAGTGTAACATTTTGACAAATGTCGATATTGTTAGAAGAAACTTTATAATATTTGTCGAGACAAAAATATTCACTACTTGCGCTTTCGATAAACATATGTATATATCAAAGTTTTAAATAGCAGTCACTCATTCCACGCACAATATAAAGTTATACCGTCGCCTTTAATATAATCATCACGACTCTGCCCATCTAAAGGGGCAAGCAAAGTTCATTTAGAAATATAGTATGTAAATAATATCACCGTTTTGTTTAATGCCAACAAACGGTTTGCAAAGAGATTGAGCAGTTGCGCAAAATTAGAGGGCCGTAACTAATCAGTCTTCTATTTTTTCACCATCGTGTAATGTGATTAAGTCCAACAGTAATCGGTAATAAAAGTCAAACAATGTAAATTAAAAACGTTTACATCAACAACAAGAAAGAAAAAAAAACACTCATTACATACAAAAAAAGTGAGGTCACCATGGGAACGGCATTCTAAGGAAACGTAGATGACAAGTACAGTACCGGCATCTGGTTACATAGTTTTGTAGTACACTGCTTTGTAGGATTTTAGGGGTGATGTTCAGGTAAGAGCCGAGGTCGGCATGCACAACCGAATTTGTTCTGCCGTGTTAAAATATACGACACAAAATGATGTATAAGTAATATTCTCTGAAAATTTACATCGAATGTTCAACGTTACATAATTTTGTTTTAATACTTGTCCCTTATTAGTGATACTGCAATGATTCTAGATCAAGGTTTCTCGACCGCCGGGTCCGCGGCAACGTTGCTGCCGGTCCGTCAAGCAAAATATAAAGTATTGACGGCATATCCATTAGTTTTATGATTTTATTTTAACTCCTATTGATTCGTAGTACCGATATTCGTCTAACAACCGAACTTGGTGAGAAGTCCTCTGCCCATTTCAAACCCTGAACGGCTGGATGTTTGTTAAGTCTATGGCCTCATAACGGGGGCTAACGTCATAACGGAGGAGTTTGATAGCACATAGTTAGGGTTTTGTACTTTATCAATTCTAAAAAACATCCTGTTTTTAAACAAGGGCTTGTATTGAATCAATTTTTTTCTATATTTTTTGTTAAAATACCCCTCGCATCGCCGTGGAACTACGCCAGAACGTTGCGTTCTGGCAGCTGCATACGCTGCCGGTTTTATATATATTTTCATAAATGTAAGTAAAAATTCTTGCTTTGACTTCCACTTCTATTGCGTACATCTATTGCCAAGTATGTATCTATACCAAAGTCATACGATTTTGACAGGAATATTTATCCGAGATACCAGAGAGACGTTTCGAACGAGAAAAATCATGAAATTTATTTAATCAAGAGCAACCATCGGCAAAACAGGTGTGGTACGATAATGAAAAATATGCTTACATCGGGGGCAACCTGAGTTAAACGACGAGACAGGCTATGTTAATTGCAAGACCCCTCAGATGCAATGATGTCAAAACTAATCTGTTATGACCCCATACTAAGAATTTTGGGTTTCTGTATTGACATATTTCTCCTTAAATAAATGTTATTACGGTTAAAACTGTTCGGTTAATTTATGCTTAGCAGACTTTGTTCTTAAAGTTGAAGTGAGAGTTTTTCAACGTTGTACAAACTCATTTATTTTTAGATAGAGTTTTTCGAAGGTATAAAGACTCATTTATTCGGTAGTATTTCAATTTTCGCAAAGTGGTTCTCGTCACAGGGTCGTTCACGCAATGTCTGGCAATTATCTGTTGCGTCTCCTTGCGCCAACCACGTTTGTGGACGCATTCGGGAACTGCAAAAGGTTGAGAACCACTGTTCTAGATTATTCATTACGTAAATTGCAACAATATTTATTTGCAGCATTCATTCGTGCATTTAGGCATATGCTGATACTGTTTGCAGAAACTTATTAATACATTTTTCTGGTAAATATTAAATACTTTTGTTTATTCATGCATTGAAACATATGCTGTTGCTGTAAGTAAAAGCTTATAAATATATTGAATACATATATATAAACGATATTTGCATACATTCACAAACATATGGAACAGTTTATGGAAATAGTACATTCTAGAATTTAGGATAAACAAATAAGGAGAGTTCAATCCAGTTGAAAATAAGGAGGGATCAGTTTAATTATTTTACTGTCAAGCTGCCAAGCTTGGTATATTCTCAAATATCTAAATGCTTTTATCTTATGCGATGCCGAATGGTTTAATTTTAATTGTGGGGGGGGGGGGGGGGGGTCGAGGTTCGTAACAGTCCGTTTGAAAAAATTCTACCTTCTACTTAAACACAACGGCGTCGTTATATGTACGGCGCATCACGGTTTGCGGTCCAAACAATATTATTCAGTGCGCGTTACAACAATTTAATCGTCCTCCCGATATGTTATTGTTTATAGTTGGCCCTGACGATGATGCTTTTTTTCGTGATAATTCTGACATTTAAGTTAGACACCTTTACTCTTTGACAAGCGATTGCGCAATTTTCAGCATCTAGTGATAAATAAAATTATTTAAATCGCACGGTATATTGCCAACTGTAGCGGCATCGAAAGAATGGGATTTAAAAATATATCACAAAATGATATCATTCTTCGACGTTTGAAACCCTAAATAGCGATTGTCGAATCCGCGATACATAACAATGTGTAATTGTCAGGCTTGTCCATGGGACATATTTTTCTGTCCCCCATCCCATCCCATGGTAATTATGCCTGTCCCATTCCATAGGATTCTCATTGGAACAAAATTCAATAAAAATTGTAAAATTTAAGTTTAGTGTCTACTAAATAGGACTTCATGTACGAAGAGACATGCAAAACAAAATTTCCGAACTTTGGGGGGGGGGGAGGGAGGGAACTTTGGCGGATGCGAAATTGAAGCATTGTTACGTCACTTTTTGCATCCTGCTGATTGGCCAATGTCGCGAAGTAAACAAGGAAGTCGATGCTCGGGTAAAGGTCCATTGAGTTATATATCATACAGCAGGGGTCGGCAACCTTTTGAACCCGGCGTGCCAGTATATGAATAATGAGCACTTTCGCGTGCCAAACATTTTTATGTGTATGGTTTGCATAGCCAACTATACCTGATTTGAATAGTAAGGGGATGAAAAACAAATTCATTTTATTGGATAACGTGCATGGAAACTAGCGTACGAGAGATTTCGTCATACGGCATTTCTACATCCGACCTGTCTTTGGACGACTTGTAATAGGTATTAAATAAGGCCACTCGCGATTAGTTTTGTAGCCAGAAACAATGAAATCGCGATAAATACTAAAAAAGATAAAATTTATTTTGGTACTCCCGTAGTATGTGCACCATGATGGCGGACACTGGAACGTATTATGTGTACCAGGTTGGGGTTAGGCCATAATTTCAGGTACTAATACTACAGGAGTCATGTGGCTAGTCCCCAAACTCGAAATACAGTAATAGAACTGAAATAAGAAAAATTGGAATAAAATTGTGCCCTAACCAAAACCTGGTACACATTCTACGTTCCGGTGTCCGCCATCTTGGTGCACACACTACGGAGCGCCTTTATTTCATCGTTTTTGTTAGGGTTACATGTAGCTCACGGTGGAATGATGAAAATCAGCCAGGCGCGCAGTCAGGATTTTCGAAAGGGGTGTTTCAAAACCGAAAATTTTCATTCCCTTATGGAACAGTCGCCGCGATTACGCGCTCGTTAAAAAGGCCGAGGTTTTCAGCGTATACCAACTTTTCTCTTCAGTAAAATATTCATTTTATGACAGCTACGAGAGTCTAAAACTTTCTTCTATATTGATATAATTTTGTGTCCAACGTAACTCGCGGTTACGTCTTCTTGCGTCAAAATATAAACATTATTTGTCTGAAATACCACTCAATCTTTTGATGTAAAAATATGAGATAAACATGCTTAATGGTTAATTGTATTTAGTTTCGATTGATTATGTAATAACTCTCAGCGAATTTCAATTCTGGGCAAAAATAAAGTAATTATTATCGTTGTCGTTAAATAATTGTTGTGATTCAGGGAGAATAAACACCAACTAAAAGTGTTTACGGCCTAAATAACACGTCACGCTGATAAAAACAATCAGGATTTTCAGCAAAAAGCAATCGCACGAGGTATTTGCGACTTTTTCAGTTTTCCAAAAATTTGAAAGGAGGGGGATGATTGACTGCACACGCTTATCTACATCGATTTCGGGTACAGATTTCGGCCTCTCGTCGATTGCAGTTAAATATTGTATGTTTTTTCAATGAATTTGTTATTTTTTGTTCAATTGTAGAATGTTTGTCGCACTACGAAAATAAATATTTGAATATGGCTCAAATCGCTTGGTGTGTCATGAGAAATCCTCTCGCGTACTACAATTGGCACGCGTGCCAGGGGTTGCCGACCCCTGTCATACAGTATATATATTATACGATACACAGTATACATATACACCTCAATCATAGTTAACTTAATATAGTTGGTTCACGCTTTTTTCGTCTTTGTTTATTTATGTTACACAGTTCTCTCGTTACGCTTGAGTGATGCGCCATGGTATTCTCTCAACGCGATATTGTTGCGTGTGTGTCTGAGGAGGGGTGACCGTACATTTGAACCCATGTGTATATGCGCGGGTTCAATCTATATACAGGTGCTAAAATCCATGGGTTAGGGTTAGTATGGGTTCAAATATCCGCAAAACTAAAAAAATTTCCATAGCTGCAGTAGTATACAGGTGCAAATGGCGTGGGTTCAAATGTATTGGAACCCTAAGGAGGATGTAGGTTATCGGACTGATATGATATGATCGTTATATATTGTTTGAATGTCTTGTGCCTTTGACAGAAAACGATTGCTTCTGAGAGCCAAACTCATATATATATATTAATATCTTGGGACAAGTTCATTTCTGTTACCAAATTTTTATTTCCAGTTATCATCCCAACTTTTTTAATTTATCGTCGACTAAAATACCGTCCGACACCCGGCCAGGCGTGTGTCGCTCTTAAGCGATAGGAAAGGATTCATCAGCGAATCGAAATCCAAGATATATGTTGGGAGCGCAAAAATAAACAAAGCGCATTGTTTTGTGTTATAACTTCGTATTTTTGGAAACCTGATGTCGTGAAAAGCAAAATTTGATCTAAATTAATCGCAAATAATGTTTTATCATCTAACGTCGAGTATTCATCATTTTCCGGGAGAACTCGAAAAGTCATTTAATATAAAATAAAGAATGTTATACTATTCCAAAAAAATAAGATTGTTGCATTCGAAAAATCGATGATAATCAATAAAATGGTGCAATAACGCCGTCTTCGGGTTCTAAATATTCAAACTGGGATTACGGTTTTCGATATCTGACGCAAACGCGTTTGCGAGCTCTTTGCAAGAAAACACAAGTATAATCACGCGAGACAGATTAATAAATTATAAATCCGAAATACAAAATCGGCGCCGAAAACCGAGTCCCGAGGATTCAAATCCTCCGGATTCGGTATTCTTTATTGCCCATCCCTACCTGGGAGTAACTGAATTCCTACTTTTGTGCTATTATCCTGGTATAAACCTTCAATTACCATCCAATAAATGCAATCACAGAAAATCAGAAATACTCTGCCCCTACTCCACTTTGATAGCTTATGGTACCGAGTACCGACGCAGAGATGATTGGCAGATGCCACGACCTCCTACTTTATCCTAATGCCTCAGTATATCTATGTATATCTTTTCAGTTATTTCAACCAACAAAACCATTTCAAATACGCAAATGAATTTAAACGGAAATCCTCTTCCGCAAGCTTCATAATATAGCAAACTGATGACGTAATAACGCATCACTCATGGGTAGTGAGCCGACCGTGGGCGAATTATGACTATTTTCAGTAAACTATCATGCTTAATGAAACCATGCTCAATGATCCCCCGAGTCCCGACTAATGAAGGCAGCGCCAGTGGCCTCAACTTAGCGCCACGAAATATTTGGAACATGCCCAATTTCGTGATTTTGAGGTCATTCTTCATCTTTATGTCTTTAAACATTTTTGGAATTAGAGGTCATAGTCTTGCTTATTTGACGTGTTACTACTTACTAGGATGACAGGCACGATTCGAATCAGGGAAATGAGGCCAGAAGACAGTGATTTTGCTGCGAAGTTACTTGTTACTTGTTTTAGGCAAGTTTTTTCAAGGAAATACCTAATTGAGATTTTATCAAAGTTAAACGTTGCTACATTCTGACATGTGCTACAGCACTCTGGCACTCCAATCAATGAGGTTCAATTATAGAACTTAGGAAAAACCGGTACTAAGTCAGTAAGTGTTGTGCTTTCCTGGTACCGTAGCCTACTTGACATTCAGCCATTCTAAGTACGGTAGTCTAAGATTGAAAGAGGTCAAGGCTAGAATTGAACAGTAGATCGCACCTGACTAAATGCGATTTATAACCATAAGTATTTTACATTTCATGCAAGTCGATAAGATAGGATTTACATATTTATCCCGGGGAGGGGAAAGGCAACTTAACCATATGGCGAACCACAGTCCTTTTGTCCAGTTACCAATCCAGTCAGTGAGTCAGATATGGGATTAGTTACGTAGTTATTTTCGGAAGCATGGTGGACTTGATAGTGGAGGAAGCCGTTACCGGTACCTACTTTACTTTTGTGACCGGTGGGACAACGCACTTCACACAAACATGATTCACATTGTAGTGGATATTGATAAATTTGTTTTCATATAGAAAAACTTTTGAATGGGCCGTTGGAGAGAAAAATTTGAATGGAGTTATAAATATAGAAAAGCGTTCAATGCAAAATGCACCATCGTGCTATTACAAGCATTCGTTAATTGCCACCATATCCGATCAACTTGTTGGTGTTTGTGTTCTCAAGATGAAAAGCGACAGGTTAGAATTAGCATTGAATGGAGTACAGTAATAATAATGATGTAGGTATTTATGCAAAGTAACAATTACATCATGTCATAGAGCTCACGGTACAATACAGCATTCAATTGTAATTATATATTTGAATACAGCAATCCTAATGAGGGAAGTTTTTGCTACACCTATTCAAATGTTGGATGTCGAGGTTGCTGTGGGTAAGTTTAGTTGGTCATATTATTAGATAAAAAAAAATTGTTCATAATGTTCAATGAAACAAATTAATTTATGAGTGCCTAAAAATATGTGTTTTACAATATAGCTTAATCTTCATTGCCAAAATATAAAACTGTCTAAAGTATGGTAATTATAACAGCCAGAACACAACATGCCATTTATGTAAATATTTAAAGGAAATGCATGTCTCACACAAGTTTCAGTATTCAGGTACAAGTAATGTCTGAATGTATTCATCTAGTGAAAGAGAGTCTTGAAGAGCATCAATCAGCCTCAGATATATGAGAGTATTGAATTTATACAAGTTTTCTTAGATGAGATGCATTAATTTTAAGGTTGTGGTGTATGGGAGTTTGTTCATCGTACTTCATGCATGAAAATTTGTTTGAAAAAAGTTCATCATGTTACTTAGATGTAATATTTGTTCATCCAGAGTTTCAGCTACGCGGCATTGGTAGCCGCCTTCTTTGTGAAGCTGAGGTCAAAGCTGCAGAGTCTGGGTGTAATGTGAGTGTTTGAAAACAAATATTGAAAAGTTGATATCAATTTTACAATCAGTGTTTGAGTTTTATGTATTTTTGCTTCTCCAGAAAATATACTTGTGGGTTGAGGCAGATAATTATCAAGCTATTCACTTATATAAACGACAAGGCTATTCGGTAATCAGAGATGTTGATGGAGTATGTTTTACCTATTGTGGTTTGGGATCAAGATACTATTGCAAGATGGAAAAATATTTATAGTTGAAATGTTATAATATGCTGTATTACATTTGCACGTTGAATATTGTTATTTTTAATACCTATATTGGATTGATAAAAGTTAATTTTGAAGAGATTCAATGCATTACTCTTATCTTTGTTTCTTCTATAGCAGATTATAGACGAAGTTTTAAAGTCCCTCATTAAGTGTTATTGCATATTAACATTTACTATGCTATGCTAATTTTTCAGTGTAATTGTTCATGCTGTTCAGAAATTTTCTAGTAAGGCGTCTGATAAGGCATAGAATAAATATACAGATATTTTATGTGCAAAATAAATTGTTATATGCGGAATTGTCACCATTAAGGCATGCGCAACTGCCTTTTTTGTCTTGCCTAAGATGGATGCTGAAAACTGTGACAGGCAGCATGAATCAAGAAATGACGTTGCCTTGTATATTCTCAAAGGTTAGAAAACTGCTTATAGCAGTATTATTGGCTAATTTTTCACCACTTGTTTAATGCATTGTAATTGTAACTCCACTATTTTAAGAGTGTGTTATGCAAGATTGACACATATATTTGATCTATTTTATATTGCCTTTCTGGCTTTCCATACCCAGTTGCATTATATGTTTAAAATAGTGCATAATTTAGTGGGATGTAACAAGAAAGAAGACATCCTGAAAGTATGAATGAAGATATATATATATGTCATTGATTTTCTTATAAATTTGTGTCTAGAGAGCCTATAACAATGGGATTGACCAGAATGATAGGTTGCCTAAATCATGTGAATCTGAGATGGCACAGAAGCAAGGTCACCAGACTCCAAAACCCCCAGGATATAAGGATATTTATATCACTGTTACATCAGCTCGTGCTGTCACCATTGCCAACAAAGCATTTTCCCTAGGAACTAAAAAGTTGAACGAGCTATTTTTTGATGGCTGTATCAGGTTGAATGGCAAAAGATTACAAAAGAAAAGTGTGCAGGTATGACATGGTTTTTAACACTAACTGCACATATTACGGATCGTCATGCGAAATTCTTGTTAAGAAAAATAGCCTTTCTCTGTGACTAATGAACCAATTAATTCAAAATATTCTGGTTCGAAAGATGAGGTCAGTAGGTTACTAGAAGATTATTGGTTTTTTTCAAATCTTCTCAACAATTCTATGGGACCTGACACTCGATATTGTGCTGATGGGTATGCTGTTATTTTGATTAAAGGGGAGTGCTTTTTTAGCCCTTCGCGTTCCCGGCAATTTTTTTCCGAAAACTCTTGTGCTCTCACCAACTGGTGTCAATGTGCAACCCTTGTTTCCATATATTCAGGCATTGCTCTTTTGTTTTCTCATGATGTACTTGGTTATATTTCCTCCTCTAAGTCCATTTCTTATTGGGGTGCTGCAACTGCTTTATTTATTCTTCTATTTTCCTGAATCTAGGCTTCCACAGGAGATGTTATTGATGTGATATTAGAAACATCTGACACCGAAGTGATATTGCAAAGAGTTGAAATATTGGTAGAAGATGATGCAACTGCAAAAGGGAATGAACGTTTTTATATGAGAAGATGGAAGAGATTAAAGCTGCCATTGTTGGATAATAATAAAGAGCCATGATATTTTATTTCTCAGTATCCTTCATACCATTTGTGTTGATTCAAAATCTGCCAGCTCGCAGAAGTGATGATTCAAATAGTTGAATATTGCAGTAATTATCAGTTTCTATACGTGCAAAAAACTGACATCTCAGGTACAAATCATCTTTATAATGTACAATTTCTTTAAAAATGATTTCGTCATCGCAAATTTATCTTCTATGGCGTTTAATTCAAAAGAATATCACTAAGTGTATTGGTAAGAACCAAACAAATGTGAAAAATAATTGAAGTACTAAAATTGGTGATTATAAAAATTTGACAATGGTAAATTTATAATCAGTTTTCGGTCGAAATGTATTGTTCACGATTTTGTTGCAAAGTCGTCTATTCAAGGTCCGCAGTTGATGCTTTCTTTAAGCTATCTTGTAGTAGGATTTGCACATAAATAAAATTTAATAACGAAATCTGTTTTACTAGATTACTTTCATATGTCCGAAGTAAGCTGCATATCTCTTGCAGTAGGTCGAAATAATTTTGATAGACAACGGGATAAGATCACTCGAAATTGCTTTGTAACCATTGTGAGGTAATAAGCTAAAACATATTTTAGTTAGGAACAACATAACTTTTGTGCAAAACGTTCCAGATTTTCCGACACTTTTGGGTACAAACATACGCAACCAGAAGTTGAATATTTCACTCCATTTTCGAAGAAGTAATTGAGAAATTGATAGTTTAGTTTTTTTGGGGACTACGATGTATAATTCTATTTTTAATATAAATCAGTTAAATATGCTGCCTAAGACACTGTATTCGAAGGTTTGAACTTACGGAACACAAATGATGAAACAACACGCTAGGTCTTTGCCGTTTTCCAATTTACGTATTACATATGTAGCCTTATTATTCGATGACTCAAAATATAAAAATGAACCAGTTAAGTCGCAACGTGGTGATGGTCCTATCTGGCATGCGTCAGTCCAGCCAAGCTCTCCCGTGTTGCTCTTAACAAAACCAAAATTGTAACATAAGTGTGTTGTACCTACACTACCGCTTAAGAGAAAAAAAAGTAGAGCCCGATAGTATAATAAAGCTGTTATTCAATACAACGAAACGTGCAGTGCATGCTGTAGGATGCATATGGCCTAGACTCAGTGGCGTAGCATCCACCCACACGGTCGCGGGAAGGGCCAAGCGGTTAGACTTTAGAAATTTAAGCCGCAAATGCTGCATTGCAAAACCAGTTATGCACATCTTATAGCGTTGATGTTAGTTCTGCTCAAATCGGTTTGTTACGTAACAATTCCAGGGAGTCGTCGATTTTCGGCGTCATGTGGTTTGATCGCACCGGCAAAATTACGAAGGCTGTCAGAATGATGTCGAAAGCAAAACCTCTCAGTGGCGCACAGAAATGCAGAAAAAGGCCAGAAGAGGAAGCACGTATGAACAAAATTAAAGTAACCAAGATAAACGGCAAATGTTAGGTTACCATTGCCTTTTAATAGAGACATGTTATGCTTTTTGACGAAATAAAAAAAAAAGCGTTGTTTTAGCTTATGTCCGACAGTTTTTAGAGTCATTTCCACGAAATATTTTTGCGGGGGGGGGGGGGGTCCACTAGAGTCTTGCTACGCCACTGCCTAGACTAGTATTGGTATGAGGCAATGCGGATTTAAAAAAAGCCATAATACCTATTCTACGTTAAGCGAGAATATTCCAACACTGTAATCACAAGCAAACTAGTTTGAACCAAAACATAGGAGTATATGACCTAAAATTTCACACTTCTTTTGAGTTCCCGTATTATTGTCAGCGCCCCTCAATCGCCCAGTTTGTCAGCCAACGCCCCCCAATTGCCCAAATCGCCATCAGCGCCCCCCAGGTTATCGCAAACGCACACAAGGGGGCGTTTTCGCCCACCTTGGGAACCGCTGGGCTAAAGTGTTTTCCCCGAAATTCCCAGCCTTAGATATCAGTAATCCATTCGCACAATATTAATCACCAAAGAATGCGAGCTACCGCAGAGTTGTGATGCGATGGCAAGCTTGTAACTGACGCTAGTTCGATGACAAAACCGTCGACATTTGGAGTGATTTTCAACATGTAAAATTTTTTTTCGTGTCAATTTGTTGTAATAAAATATAGTTCTATAATTTGAAGTATGGGTCATTGCCCCTAGTCGGATTTCTGGAGATGTATACGGATGTTACCTTTTTTAATAAAATCCATAAATTTGAGTATATTCCAAATTTGAACGATAGAGTATTCGTTCCTGCGTCTATTGAATCCAAAAACTAGTATGGTTATCAAACCGCCACGAACGCTGGATTAGGACCACATGCTAGAACACCGTGAGAATTTCCGAACAATGACGAACAAATTTTTAGTTGCGTAAAATACGAAATCTTAGTTACAGAATACGCATACTAATAACCCATGTAGATACACTTTTCGGTGAATGCGTTGTTTCGTTGTTTTCCGCTAACATTGTTAGCGAACGTATCATATGTAAAATCAATTCTAATCGGTCCTGTTCGGACGTTCGCGTGAATGTAACATTGAACAACGTCTTTTTAGAGGTGTTATCTAAAGAAAAGCATGCTTGGGCGAATACGTAAATTTCAATGCTTAGAAATGGCAGACTAATTCAATATTCTTTATTTCTTTTGCTGTACATAAAAAATCTAAATTTGGATCATTTGATTCATTAGCGTCTATTCCTTTCTATTTTTCGAACTGAACCCGACATTCAGACAGAGAATATGCGCATGAACTCTGGATGACAATACGGTCAATGAAGACAGCCGAGATGGCTTTAAATGCAGGCCTATGTAGTGAAATAGGAAACTGTAAAATTACAGGATCACAGCTAACGGGTCGTGTCTTTGTAGGCGCCCCGCTTTGAAGTCAAAAAATATGGTAACCCTGAGTATATACCGATACTTAAAACAAAAACTGTTTAACTAAATTAGCGTATTTCGTGTTCAAAGGTAAAAGGGGCAGAGTTTTTCGACAAGTTATTCATTCGAATGTATACATTTAGTTTTTTTTTCGTTTCCTGTTACACAAAGTCGATTTGCTAAATCGAAGATGGAAATTCTTTTATCTGCAATATTGCTTCACGAATTATAACGAATCAGGGTAAATAGGCGAGTTCACATGTTCAGCCGTAATCCATCCCATACGCGTCGGCTGATTGATTAAAGTGTATTTATTTATATATACTGCAATAGCATATCAACAACCAGGGTATATATAGGCAACAATTTGAGGAAATCAGTCAAAAAAGCTGACAAAGCAAATATATATATATATATATCCTAGTGAGTCGCAAGTCGGGCCATTGATAATCTAATATATCTCTTTTCTTCCACCAATTACTGACGAACCATACAGGACAAAGAGGATTGCAGCGCGGGTTCAGTATTGTGCAAATTAACAAACAACAACGCGGACGGAAGGATAACGTTGCTGACAAACCGAGACTGAATCAACAAAAACATTATGAGACAATGAACTAAATTGAAAAATAGTTGGAACTGTGGTAACGGGCTTTGAAAACGATAAAATTATGAATATGATCTGCGTTGACGGACAAATGGAAAGAAATCTTTTAGAACAACGTTATATAAATATGGTGTGGGACCAAACTGAAGAAAACAACGAACAAATGGGCAGTTTGACCTAAATACGACAAACACACGCTCTATTCTGGGCCTCCAGAAGTATGTGCACCAATATGGCGCACAACCTGAACATAGTATGCGTACCAGGTTAGGGTTCAGGTTGTGCGCCATCTTGGTGAACATACTTCGAGAACACCCTATACTGAATGATAGAGGACTTGGATCCGGATCCAGATCTTCAACTCACAATATAAATAAGTTTAACCGCTTGTGTGTATACCTGTTTTACATTCTGGATTTCGGTGGAATTTTTCTCTTCATAGATAACTGTTAGTCTTGATATGTACCTCTTTACAAATACATTTATCAATATATATTTCATGAATACGTATTCTTATATATTTGGTATATATTATACTGTATATATATTTCTCGCTGAAAAATTGATATATATATATCAAGTTTCCTTTTTTTACTATTATTTTACTTTATTCAGTGATTCTAGCGATGGATATAGATTCAAACGGTTAATGCTCGAAATAATGCTTGCGGACATCGCCACTCTATGACATCTGATCATTAATGTTGTCAGGCAAGAATGAAATAACAACAACATTATTAGTCTGGATCCGCGGGCAGGATTCGACCCAGCGCACTCCGCTTTAAAATACGAAAGTTTAAATGAAGAAATCAGCTCGCCTAATTAACTACTGTATTTGTCCACGATTTTTATCACCCGAAATTTTTGTCGTGCTCGATTTATTATCCAATCATGAAAATTGTATAATAATAAAATAAGGTACTCATTAGTAGAGAGGAATATTGATTAAACATACATTGGATTTTGTATCATCATGATTCGGTATAAATTTATAGCGGTAATTTCAATAGCGCTCGTTTGAAACCGACCGAGGATAAAAAGGGCACATTGCGCACAAATTGTAATTTTCATCTCCAGTGCGTGCGGCATCGTTTGCGTTGGTAAACAATCACAATCCGTGATGTTTGCACATCATATAAAATAGCATCAGGATTAAATTTTTAATGGAAATTTATGATGCTTTTTTATTGTGCGTGAAATCGTTGAAATTTTTTAATGAGCATAACAAAGAACACAAATTTCAACATTTTTTCGTCCTCGTCACAAAAATGAAATCCCGCAGTCGTTTGTTGCTAAATTTACGTTAGGAGGTACATTCGGAAGCAGAAATATGTCAGTAAGCCCGAAAAGACATAAGGTTTGGTCAAATTGCTGAACTTATAGCAGGGTCTTTCAATCTCAGTATTTCTCCATTCTTAGTCAGAAATTTGGGCTAAATTTAATTTACCTAGCAAATAAAGTAAAAACTTTTAAAAAGTCTCAGCAGTCTCACCACTCTTTGCTGTCGATTGTGTGACTAAAATTTAACTTAAACTGTAAATAAAATATTTCTCCGAGTGCGTGGTATTTCTAATGGATACACAGCCCTACATAAATATGATTCCATTGGCAGCACTTGATTGGCTTCATATGCATAATTTAGTCAATAAATGCGTGGATTCTCCGTATATGATGTTATTGCATTTATTAACACCGAGACCCAATATTTCACGCCAAATTTTGCTATTTTATTTAAATTCATGGGAGAATCCGAGAACACTTTATTCCGCCACTTTCATCCATCTTCCTCGCGCTTATCCACCAATCTTACTTGACACGAAGTGGACCTTTTTGTGTCGTTTTGTTAAATTGTTGTTGTGAAAATATCACCTTTCTCTTTACCTACTGGACCAATTGCTTTGAAATTTTCAGTGTTACTTTTTTTTCGAAACTTCTGTGCGCTCTATGGGATTCGTTTTTTAGCAAGTTTTGTGTGATGACGTCGTCGAAATAAAAATTGCGCTCCATGTGGCGGTTCCGCGATCGCATTTCAGCGATCAGGTGGTTAGCGAAGTCGGGAGTTTTTTAATGAGGGAGACTGCCGCTGTGAAAGATTTGATATCACTTTGTTATGGCCTTCGTACCATATATTTGAGCATTGCTCTCTTATTTAATTATCTATTTTATTAAATGATGATACCTTCTGTATCTCTGCAGTACCTATACACAGCCGATCAGATCAATTGTAATTATTAACCGTGACAACCATTGCCGGATATCCCCGGTAATGGTATTTCATAATGATTAATTTCCGTTGTTGACCGCAATGACATTATTCAAAACTTCTTTGGGTTGAATGCTGCTAACCTCATTCATTTCAACAGAAAAATTTTATTGTCGGTTTATAAACATTTAGAAATGATGATAAATAAATATGTATAAGTGCATATTTGAATGCTATTATTGTACCTCCTCCATCTCTAATTTGCATCTTTTGTTATTGTTATTAGATTATTTTTAGCCGAAAGGATAGGATATGTATTCATTGTATTGTATTGTAATATGTTTATGAAATATTGATGAATTGGGATTGTTTTAAAACGGCGCCAGACAAATATAGTGCGCACTTGTCACACAAAAATACATTCTGGTTAAAATTGACGGTTGCTTTATTTACCTTGAAATTATTCTATTCTATGTCTATAGTCTAGTGGATTATATAGCTCACGACGTTATAATATAGAATTAGGCGTGGCACTTAGTTTTCTTCATTAGGTATACTAGGTTTCAAGATGGTAGACACTTCCAAAATGTATCACGAGAATTATAAAATTATTTTTAATTTTTCAAGCATTCGTTAACGTTTGTCTTCTATGAATGCCCAATGTAAATAGTATCAACGATGAATTTACGAAACATGCACCATTTCTCTAACTAGTTTATTGTGGCGCGTAACTGTGGTAAATGAATTGAATTGTCATTTCGTTAACGTTATCTTGCAAGGTTGATTAAAGCCAATGTATTTCAAATTAATTTTAAGGAGCTTCTGTTTATCATAAGTCGACAAGCTACGTTGTTGCATTCAACAACGTGGGGGTTAGTAGGTGAAATTCGTCCCGTAGTACACGGACGTAGTCGACGTAGCTGACCAGTTATTTATTTTATATTTAGATAGGCAACCAACTTCCTTTAAAGTTGTCCATGTAACTGGGTATTTCATTATTATCGTAATAAATTGACCTGGTCCCAATTCTTCACGTTTTTTATCATACCGTGCCAACGATGAATGACCGTTGAACACCAGTTTGTGTTGAATCACGTATAAGCGTGGGCCCTATAAGCGGAAAACAATCAGATACGCATCATTTGTTAGTCCATTTTTTTAGCCGAAATATTAAGAATAACACGACTATGAGACGCATTTCTATATTCGACAATTTCTGTTGATAGCAACGCAGTTTAAAAGAAAGGGGCGGCTCGGTATACATGCACTTACAGGCGGGTTATTATTGCAACAGTATTTTGCGTTGTACTAAATATAGTACATTTATATGAAAAATCATATTTAGATTTTATATAAGATTTAGTTCATGTTTAGTATGGACTGAGCATAAAAAGATTCAGGATAATACGACAAACAAAACATTTATTCAAAGGATACTAAATACGCACGTACACGTATGTCCTCGATCGGGTACCGGTATCCAGCTTTATTCATTTCTAAATGCGCAATTTGAACTACTTCTGGCAAATGTAGTCGAAACGGTATGCCCATAAACTCTCAAACGCTTGATTCGCCTTTCTGGCAATGAATGTGAATATAAAGCAGAAAATGTAACGCGACGTTCTTCTGTTTGTAATATATCTATTATTAGTGGTTTCGTTTTGTTGTATTATTGTGGTTTTGTTGATGTTGCATTTACCGAGTATTCCTCTCCAAATCCCGTTTCGAAGTATCTGATTCACCATAGACCATGTTTAGTGTTATGATTTGCATAATATGATTTAACCGTGCAGCCAATAACCGGCAACACATTGCTCCGGTTGTTTGTTAATCACAGTACTTCCGCGTTGAGACAGAATTGTGCTCAGGTGACCTGATGTCGCCGAGAAATATAATAGCTCTGCTTTGTTAGTTTCTTACCGTATATAATGGATTTTATACCAAATGAATGGAGCGTACCATTTGAAATGAATTTGTCGTACCCAATGCGTGTATGGATTTAGTTACATACTTGGAAGCTTACTTTTTATATCGATGCGCTTTAGGTTTGTCGTTTAATAGGGGAGTTTGAATGATGCTGTTCAATTGCCCCCTCTTGTTATGTACAGTATTTTTCAGAAAGATTTTGTTTCCGCGTGTGTTGTATGTCATTTACTATTTTACTTGATTTTAGCTTCTGAGTACGACGTCATTCGAACAATCACCTGCACGTGATTCATAAAATGATATACGAAGACAGGAATTCTTTCTGCGCAATTCATCCTATTATACTGCATTTATGTAAGTCATCCCAACCACGCACAAATGGCAATTCTAAAATTAAATGGTGGTTAGTTCACGCATGGATGCGTGCATTTTTTATGGGCATAGTAGAATGGCTTCGAACGGATCATTTTAGGTCCTAAATAACGTGTTTCGACGTCACGCAGCATTAGCCAAGAATAGGTTACGGGCAAAAACTGTCAATAACCGAGCAAAGTTAGCCGATAAATTTTGAATAATTATAGAAGTATATGCGAGGTATGGAGAATTCGATGAAATGTAAAACTAGCCGGCTTCTCGAACTGTTTCACCGAGAATTGGCTTCCTCGTTTACTTCCGTAACAATGGCTAATGAGTAAGAAGTCAACGATGAATAATATTAGCAGCGTTACTATTTTAAATGAGTAAGATTTCATGCATGTTTTACACGTTGAGTGGTATTCGTAATCTAGTTTTTTGTCAGTTTTTGTTTTTCCAAAAGTGTAAGTATAAACCGAACCACTCAACCGCTGCTTTTTTGAGAAAGAGTTCAAGTTGAAAAACTACCCCAAATACTAGGCTAGTAAAATCAGCTACGACTACTTTTTTAAACAACATGGCATTTTGAAGATGTAAACGTGTCAACTCGCGGAAATACTCGAATTTTATGCATCAAAAATTTCGAAACGGTGAAATATGGGAAGAACTATATGTGGCCAAGCGTCGATCTATATAGATAGATATATACATCTATAGATAGTTGTAACATAGACCTTACAAGAAGGGCTTGTACTTATTGGTCTTTTTTGCAATTTTTACTGGCAATTTACAATAGAATTACCATGTTAAAACAGAATATTTTATAACGATTCTCTAATAATTCCAAATTGAACTTAATAATTAACATGACCGTGAATTTGTGACAGAGTGAATACCCGCAAGTCTTCACGTTTGAAGGAAATATTATCATGTTTGGTATTATATGAAACAGAATGAATTCTATGTTTTCATATGAAAATGTTCCTTCATTTCTTCCCGTAAATAATCAAGAACAATTCGACGTAGTTTTAAATCAATTCGTCGCATGACGAACCGAGATAATCACCGAGTATAATTTACAAAATACATTTTTAGTATATATATATGGTTGATTGGAGTAGCAAATGAAAATCGTGTCTTGAACTTCACACAGGCTTTAGGTGTGAACAGTAATAGGAAGTAGGAACTATTATATCTATACCGACTAAAAACGAAAAAGTTGAAGCCAAGTCAGCATGCGGTACTAGTTTAAAAATCGGCACTCACCTTCAGCATAATCTGCATCACGATCCTATAAATTTATTTCCAAATCTATTAGACAGAATCGAATTCGGTATTTTAGATTTGATATTAAATTATAGAATTTAATTTTCGTATCTCTGACCACAAAAAGGGATTTCAACTTTTAATTTCGGGTATATAATTTTTGATGTGATATTCGCACAAGTATTCGGATAGGAAAGCAGTGATGTATGACTAAACAGACGACGAGGTTATGATTCGAATCTTGACCTAATCCAGGGATAGTCTCGTTGAATGGATTTGGGTATTCAGGATTAGGTATTATTATCGGGAATTTTTTATAATATGTGTAAGTGTTTTTGTGTGACGCCATCGCAATTTAATGATTTCCGGAAACGAGTTTTTGGTCATGTTCGTAAAAATGACTCGCGTAATAAATTTCAACTCGAGAAAACGTATGTAGCCGATATGAAATCCGAATCTGTATTAGGAGTTTTTGAATTAAGCTCAAAAAGGTGAGTAAAAACCACGTGGAGTCTATCGAATTTCTAGTTATAGCTAGAAATACTATTTGCAATTGTTCAACCTTCTTATCTTACAACGAAGCATGGGATACCTTTTTATTGCCGAAGCTCAAACACTCATCTTATGGCCATTTATTTGGACAATTACGTTTTATTCTCTGAACCGCAAAGCAGATTGCTGGAAACACAAGGCGAGTAGTGTAAATAAAACGTTTGGACGTCCATTTTTTGAATAATCTGTTTGTATAGCCGAAAATACGAGGATAGAATTTTCATATTTCTCCCATATATTATGATATGACGCGTCTGAAAGTAAAGTATTGACAAGAATGTGAAAGTAGTTTCAGTAGATTTGAGTTCTTACAAATTCTTCAAATGAGTTTACAAATGTGTCTAAGTTATAAGTGAAATTTACACCTGTGCTCAAGCTATTTGAAAGGGGAATTTTTTTTTTGAATTTGGGGTGAGCCGTGATGAGTATTGGCGGCGAAGAAAGGCTGATATGTTAATGCTTCAAATTCAATCTACGATTTAATGATCGTTTCAACATTATCCCCAATACTTTTTTTCTCACATTTTCTGTTTTGCATACCTGTAGCGAGCGTTATACACTCAGCAGGATATATAGTTATAAGCGACCCACCAGAGCTCAAATGTAAAAAAATTCAATCAATTGACATTAGCTATATGAGTATTATTAAAATGCTTATATTGGAACTGTTGAAGCTCTAGAGTTGCAACATTTTCATGAAATGGTATAATAACACGGTAACATGTTTTTAGATTGAATTCTCTATCGGATCTATGTATATATATAATATATGAAAACTAAAATTGATTATTGAGCAAGAAAACAATGTTACGTTTTTGTCTAATTGTTTCAAATGGAACCGGAAGCACTGTGGTGCATGGCGTGGTGATGACTTACGCCTGACATCTTTTAGTAAAGTGACGCCTCAGGTACCGGTACTCAGTATCAAGAAATCTCTAATGGCCAGAATGGTGCCGCGTAGATGGAAACGTTTATTCATGTTTTTCGCTTTTTTCTGCATCATTCATCTGATCATCATAGGAACATATACAGCGAGATCAAAGCGTTTCGAGAAGAAACCAATCGCAGGTGCTTCAGCTATGGTACACGAACACGGTACGGGTCAAATATTATTAACCTTTGAAACATTGTTTATACCAGTTTGTACATAGCAGAACACGGAAGTTCAACTTCCTGAATTCTGAGTCTTCGCCATCGCGATGCTGCCATTATAAAATCTTTAATGCTGCCATCATTGTGAATCGTGTCGTACTATGATTACTGGAGGTGTTCATAAGCTCCGCGTTCTGAAAGATGATTTCCTGTTTAGATATTTTGTCAGATGTCTGTGTGATAAGTAAATTTGTCACTAGGTTCTCCCCCTTCTGTTTGCTGCTGTCAACGACCAATGCTCTCATAGGCAATGCATTTTTATAGTACAACTACCAAGCATTTATTATTCTTTCCCGAACCCTGGTGCAAATCTCCATGTCTGTGGGATATTTCAAAAGCCTTTGCTCGAAGGATCCCGATGTATGATAAACGCTCGTAAAATAAGACACTATTTTAATAAGTATTGATCTGAGCTGTTGATATGTGATATTAGTGAATCTCGATAACATCGTGTATATATATGACCGTGTAATGCAACTGAAATATAATACTTTTTGCTATTTATTTTACTTGATTACAAAACGGTTAAAGTCCACCCACAAGAATAACACAGGAAAATGCGTTCACAAAACACTGTTAACATATTTTTTAGCATAATTAATCATCTGTTTTCGACAGCAATATTGAAAATGAGCACAATGGTATATATAAGAAGGTCGTTTAATCACATAGAGTCTATAGACCATTACCATTTCGCTCTCAAAGTTTGCAATTCATCCAAATTTAGTTAAGTATTTCAATTTTCAAACGCAATTTCAAAGTTCAAAATTGCGTTTATAAGCAACGCTGGAATGCATATCGTGTATTAAGTAAACAACCCAATGAGGTGTTGAGGTACAGTTATTTTTCAAAAAAAACTTACACACTTATGACATTATCATATATATATAGGAATTATCTAATTCTTTTTTTGTTTTCCAAAGATACACCAAGACAATTTACGACTACATCGATGTTTTCAAGTAAAGATACCACAGTGATACCTGTCATCACAACTGCTACAACAGAATTGACCACCACGGAGTCAGAGTCAAATATGACCGAATGTGAGCTGCCAGGGATTGTACGAAACGGTGTGCCTTGGCCAAACTGCCTTGAAAAGTACGGATGGATGACACAAAACTGGAAAAGCCATAGTTGCTACGCAGAACATGGAGTTAATGGAGACCCATGCACAATTCTTCAGTATTTGTCACAGGAAGAAAAACACTGCCCACCGGTTAAGACTAAAACAAGAATACCGAAACTGGCGGAATCCTATGCGCAAGGTAAATTAGAATCTGCATATCGGTATATATTGGATATTAAACTCGTTTTGAAATTTTCTGAATTTCTGGTTAAAACGTGTGCTGCGTATATGCATTTCTTGGTGGTTTAAGAAGTCTTTTTCGCAGAAAGTTAGGACTTTTGTTCTGCTGTACGGTATAATTCGCGTACGATATTTGTTACATAGCACAAAACCTCAAGTACCTGAATCTATCATGGAATGCCTTGCGTAACATTAGATTTTAAAAACACAATAAAACTTTTTAGATCGTTCTACATGTTATAAATTGGTGATGTTGGCCATTTTATATCAAACATTTTACATTTCAAAAAACGTGTATATACTGTAAGCCGCAAGTTGAATCTGTTCAGGGATAGGTCAAAGTTAGTTACCCGGAAACAACTGAAGTAACAAAGCACATACACTTATATCTCAAACTGCTTAATTATCGTCAATCATCATTCCTTCGACTTCACAATTGAAGAAGCTCTAATCTGGAACAAAGCGAGCAAACTTGAACTTATTTAAACTCAATCTCGTCTTTAATATGTTAACCCAGGCATTGCTGCTGTACCGCGTGAAAGTTTTCAACATCTATATAACGAATTTTCCGACATTGTCGATTACGCTTGGATGAAAAATCGCATCAAAAATATGGAGGAACTTTGGATTCAAAATTCGAAAGAACTGTTCAACGAACGGTCAACACCAACAGCTCGTAAAAGAATACATATTCATCTTGGATTGATGTCATTGGGAATTGGTAAAGACGCTTTTAAAGGTGGGCCATTAGGAGAACTCGTACAATGGAGTGACTTGATTGCTTCTTTGTTTATAATGGGGCACGATATTGTGGTTACAAAGACCAAGCCCGAGTTGACGTTTATTTATCAAGATTACATGAACGCCTGGGACGGATCACCATGTCCCCCATTGGCTTCTAATAAAGCAGCAAAGCCGCCATTTGATATCATATATTCTGACATAAGAGGGTACAAGGAATGGTTGCACTTGCTTGGAGAAAGTAAGGCCCAGCCATTGAAATGTCGAGTTAGAATTGTTGACAGTTTTGGTACGGAGGCAATGTTTAATCACCCGCCGTACAGAGAGGCAAAAAAACTTCCAAAATCGCAATACAGTGGTATAAATCTGAACCTTATGCAATTTAATGTTATGTTTCCACACACTCCCGATAATACATTTCTGGGTTTCGTTACTGAATTTGCAAAGACGAGAGAAAGCATTATGAATGTAAATGCATCGGATTCTTATGAGAGAAATATTGCGCTGATTTACGGTAAACTAGAAAACTTTTGGAAAGATAAAGAAAAATACATTGATATAATCAGCGAATATGTTTCTGAAGTACATGCCACCGTGCATGAGCCAAAAAATTTGCGACCTTATATTATAAATCACGGAATTGTCGGCCGTGCTGAATTAAATAAACTATTGGCCAGGACTAAAATATTCGTTGGGTTGGGATTTCCTTTCGAAGGCCCTGCACCATTGGAAGCAATACAAAAAGGTGCTATTTTTCTTAATCCTTACTTTTCTACCCCCATTTCTTTCTTGAACCATGACTTTTATAAACTAAAGCCTACAAAGCGAGCTATATCTTCGCAGAATCCATACGCAGAGAAATTCATTGGCAAACCTCATGTTTACACTGTGAATATAGAAGACGAAACCGCCTTGCGCGCTGCCTTGTCAGAAATAATGAATTCATCCCATCCTGGAAATTATTTAGCATACGAGTTTTCTGTTCGAGGGATGCTTGAACGAGTAAGTGTGCAAATTGATAGACAGCAGTTCTGTGTGAACGTGCCTTATCCTCCGGATCTCGAAGAAAAACTGCGTTGGCCACCCTTGTCAGCGTTACGCACACGAGTTTCCACGCATTCGAAATGGCAGAGTTGCAATGAGGTTTGCGACGAAGAAGGCCTGATATGCGAACCTAGCTTCTTTCCTATTCTTAACCGAAAAGAAGCTTTTGGAGCGTTGGGTTTTATATGCAATTCTACTATGCATCTACAAACTCAAGAGTTGGATTACCCGGCATATGATAAAAATAATGGTATATGTTATTTACAATCTAATTCCTATTTATTCAGCTGTGCCGGTAATTATTTAAATATGCAACGAATTTGTCCTTGTAGAGACTTCAGAAAAGGCCAAGTTGCGTTATGTAGAGATTGTGGTTTAAAGTGAATTTTTATCGCGACTTTACTGTGTCAGTTACAAATTCATTAATATAACTAAAATATCTTATTGTTTCTAAATTTTGTTTCAGTTCGTTTCCAAATCTTTGCACTTTGTAAAAGCAATTGCATTTTATGATTGCGTTTGCTGCCTAGCGAAAGCACTTCTAATAACACAGTTGTTACTGTTACATTATAATTACAAAGCTGTGAGAAAAAATGTAAAAAATATTTCCTTTCCCTCGAGATGGTATTTATATTTTACTCTAATTGATCTGATTAACAATTAAAAAAAAGCCATTGTTTAGTTTTTGGTTCCGGCTCATGCAATGTCTAAAAGCAACTTATTCGTCTTCACGTGTCCTGTTTCCAACTCCAACCTTATAAATGTCTGCTCTAATTTTTTGCACTGTTGCGTTTTTTGCACTGTTTTTGATAATGCGATATCATGCGTAAAGTATTTTCTGCATTCTTTCATTATTAATATACTTTCTTTAAAATGATCACATTGCTTTTTACAAAATAGTGCGATCAAATCTACTACGTGATAAGCTGAGCCCCGGCAATGATATGCGGTGTTGGGACGAAGCCCCTAAATCCCAAATAACTAGTCTGGTCGAGTCATGGCCTATCTGAGTCTGTAGTCGAGTCAATCTATGATATGAACATCAATTACTTGATTGGCTGAGCACGATTCCAGGTCACTTTTAGATGACCCACTTTGAGTCTTTGATAATGTTGAGTCGAGGCAATGATTTAACTAACCTCACAACATTGCTGACATTTCTACCCTTTGCAACCTGGGTAAGGAGATGGAGGCTGAACCAGAGATCTTTCAACCAACAAAGTTAGCTTCATCGCCAACTAAATTGACTTTAAAAATACTTTTCTGTTATTATTTTTAATCGGTATGCATGTTTCGTTTTTATATTTGTAATATAAAATTCAATGTATTTGCACTTTGTCTTAGATATCTTTAAAAATTCAAAATGGTTTAATTAAGAAGAGATTTCGTCAAAGGTTTTATCCGACCGGGGTTTATACACTCGCTCAAAACCATTATATTACTCACTTAATGTGGACGCTGAAAAAGATCACATTTTTTGAATACTATGTAACAGAATATAAAATACCACAGGCAGAAAAGGCGGAGCTATTCGTATTCAACAGCGCTTACTTTTGTACTGAAAATTTAGCTTGAAAAAAAGTAAAATTGCACTATTTCATATTATATTTGCATATAAATAAATGAGTTGTGGCCAATTTACAATATAAAGATTTACGAACTAACTTTTCAATATTTAACTGCCATTGACTGCATCATAAAAGCAATACAGGTTTGTATCGATATGAATCGGGCATGGTTTAAAATTTCTATTTACTCAACGTGGAAATCTGTGGTGTACATTGAAATATTTTGTTCTCGTTTACGATAAATCTGGTACATCAAACTTTAAAAGCGTATCGGGATTTGGTTATAAATACCATCAAAATGCAATATTTCCCACAAAATAAATAATTCATGTTTTATAAAGTGTTTCAAATTGCTTTAAACTCAAGTGACACTTATGATCATTTCAAACGTTGTATTTAATTCTGGAATACATTATGTACCTATTTTGAATTTTATGTCCAATATAGACATTTATTGGTGGTCTGTGCTTGTGAATTAACCACTCCATTTGATGAGCATCGATGAATTGTGTAGCTGCCATAAAAAGTAAACCCGCTTTTTATATGGTAAATATCGCAGTGCAATATCCCTATACGGAAGAGTTCATTCTGATGACAATTCATATATCCACCACTACTGTTCTTATGACCATATTTTATTCATGTGCAATTTCTACACAAAGCAACCTGTCCTTTTATATAATCCCGACATGGACACAACCTTACAAAATCTCTGTTCTCTTCCGAACAGCTGAACTGTAAATTGGATGTTTGAAAACAACATGCTGCATCGTGAGCGTGATATGCTGGGTAAACCATGAAAGGCATATTGGTATAATGTTCGTGTTTACATGGCATGCCAACTTTTTCAAATGTGTCTGGCGTATTGATGAAAGGGAAATATTCTGGTTCACAAATCAATTCCATTCTCATACACGCGTCGTCACAGTTGCTTTTATCGGCGATAGCTATTTTTAATGAAGATATTGGCGGCCATGTTTTGACTGAACTGCAGAATTTCTGCTTCTCAATATGAATAGATACTCTTTCCAGCATTCCTTCAGCACTGAATTCGTATGGAAGGTATGGCATAGGCTGTTTAAAACTAGTAATTTTATTCAGTACTGACAGAACGTCTTGTTCATTTGATATATCCAATGTGTAGACATGTGGTTCTCCAATGTACTTTTCCGCGTACGGATTTTGAGATGTTAATGCCCTGTTAGTAGGTTTTGATTCGAAAAATTCATTCGCTTTTCTTCTATTAACCTTATTCAACTTTGGATTTAAAAATACTGCTCCCATTGCTATAGCCTCCAAGGGAGCTGGTCCTTCAAAGGGGAAGCCTAATCCAACAAAATATTTTGTTCTCTGCAAAAGCTTGTACAGTTCATTGAGAGAAAGTATGCCATGATTGATGACGTAGTACGGCACATCGTTCGTATGCCCTGAAACAGTTCCGTGAATTTCAGATACATATCTGCGTAATACGTCCAAGTACGGTTTTAATCCAGCCCAAAAATTACCATCTTTGCCATATACTAATACTATATCTCGTTTTTCATGTAAATTGACATCATTTAAAACAGGATTCTCCACCACAAAACCAAGAAATGTATTGTCGGGAGTGTGAGGATACATTGTGTTGAACTGTTTCAGATGAAGATTCAAACCACCAAAAGGATTAACTTTACTTGTTGGTTCCATATTGTATTGGGCTTCCGTCCCAAAACTGTCTAATATGCGAAATCGGCATTTTATTGCTGCAAATTTTGGCAACTTCATTGCAAAAAGTTTATATCCCCGTACATCGGTATACACAATATCGAACGGAAACGCATAGTGACTGGAAAGAACTGAGCATTCGGTGTTCGAATTTTTAAACTTGTATTCAGTGTATGCATAAAAAAGCTCAAGTTTTGTGCTAGTGATAACTATATCATGGCCAAGAATATACAAGCTTGATATCAAGTCACTCCATTGCACTAATTCTCCTAGGGGTCCACCACTCATTGCATTTTTTCCGATTCCAAGATCCATTAATCCAATATGCACATGAATTTTCTTCTTATGCAAAGGGATTTTGAGCTTTGTTTGAAAAAATGTCGAAGCGCTTTTTATCCAGAGTTGTTCCATTGATGCAATTCTATTTTTCATCCAAGTAAAATCTTCATTTCCTTCAAAAAGGTCAATGATTGCGGTGAGATTTTTCCTTGGAGTTGTGAGAGCAGTAGAAGTGAAATCATCTTAAAAGGATTTGTCGTTAAAGTCGTTATAGTAAAGACAAACGAATTTCCTGATTGTTTTGACCGTGTGTCGATTATGGAACGGCTTTATATGGCGCTGTAGTTTAGTGTAAAGCAAATTTAGAAATCTAGAATCGCGGCACATTCATTTATATATACATATACCATAGGCTTGCACGTAATTGACAAAAATCAATTCCGTAATTACGGCCAAATCGATTACGTAATGACCCCGTAATTGCGATATTTTTTTCACACATTTAAACCTATCATAACAACCAATTTAATCCACTTCTATTCCGAATAGGACATAGAAGTTTGGTTTTCATATTCCCGGCAGTACTACGCGCCGGCGACAGATGTTAAAGACAAATATCAAGGAGTGAATTCAAAATAATTTTATTCTGATTTTTATCTTTTGTATTAGCTTTGATTTTTTTATCCACTTCATCACCAAATTTTATGCGATCAATTTTATCATTACCAACACTGGTAATATATTTAAGAAACGATAGTTCACTTTTTTAAAATCGTATTAACGTATTAATACGACTTTCGTATTAAATAAAAATTCCGGGTTGCTAATTTATTAATCAACTACAAGCGTATTCTCTTGTTTGATTATACTTTCGCTTGCCTCGCGACGAAGACTTGTTATTTCACCGTTTTTTACAATATCCGACTTTACTACTTACTTTGCATTTTATAATAATTATTGATGCCGACTTATTGACGATATTCCGAATTCCATGCTTCATTTTACATTAAATCATTTCGCGGCCTAAAAGTTATAACATTATTTGCGATAAATTTAGATCAAATATTAATTATATGCGCATTATTTAAATTACCGTACTTATATGACATGCCTTCTCCGAAAATACAAAGTTATATCGCAAAACAATGCATTTTGTGACATTTATTTTGCACTCATGAAAATATTAATTTATTTTTCTAACTCAAGTCGACAATCCTATTTGCCAAAATTGACACAAGTTTGGTCGAGTGCCGGTGATATTCGAGTCGACGATAAATCAAAATAAGTTGCCGCATTTGGTAAAGACAGGTAATCATATTTGGACGACATACTGCGAGGCATTGTGAAAAACATATTGAGCAATGCCAAGTCCGGACAGATATATAACGTAAAATCGGTAACAGAACATCAAGATTTTGTAATAGAAAATGGATCTCGCGCAGAATAAACACGGGAAATCCTGTCGTATTGTTGTTTCTCTGCCGTCTCAATCGCTTTACCGATGCCGAAAAGACTAAGTTGCGTTGGTTCATTACGCAATTTCTCTTCCGTCTTTATATTGCTGCTTGATAAGCGCGACATTAATTATCACGGCATTTACAAATAGACCATGTTTTATAAGCTGATCTCTTTAGTCATTTCACCCGAAGAAGTTGAAACCAGGTGTGTTGACGTCCATCGGTCTCAACACAATTCTATTCCTTATCTACGGTTAATATGTACATTGGCCATCCTAGATAAGTTGATAATAGGTTAGTAAATGACGCGTTATCCCTTCCCCATCTGCCTAACAAGAGAGAGAAAAACGGCTGCGAATACCGGAACTCTAACTTTTTTTACTTAAACTTTAATTTTTTACAATCGACGGAATTGACTGCTCTGAAGAGAGCTCGTTTCAATCGCGAAAGCGCTCGACCAATATTTACGACTTTACGTAATTCGTAACTTCGCTTCCGTAACTCGAAATAATTCCGTAATTCCGTAAATCCGTAAATTACGTGCAAGCCTAATATACCATTATACCAAGCAAGTGCATAACACCTACTCTTGCAAGTATAAAATGACAAGTGCTCAAATTCTGGATGTTATCTCAGTTAAAGTATACATTTTCATTGTTTTTGTACAATGAATTTAAAAAATGGATACATTGCTTCAACAGGCTAAATACAGAATTAGACAATTCTGAATGAAGAAAAAGTAACATAACAAGATAAATAAATAATGTCATATTTTAATGGGTTGGGTACAACAACAATCTCGTCAATGTCATTTTAATTTATTGTACATTATTTATAGGGTTACCATATTTTTGTGACCTCAAAGCGGGATGCCTCCAAAGACCATAGCTGTGATTTTTTTTTCTCCTTTAAATTTATCGATTTTACATTAGGGGCCTACATTTAAAACCATTCCGGCTGTCTTTCTTGACCATATTGTCATCGAGAGTTCATGCGCTGTCTTTCTAAATATCGGTTTCAGTTTAAAAAATAGTTTACGTTAAGCAGCCTCTTGGCTTACGGGGTTTACACGTAACAAATTGTAGCAATTAATGTTAGCTGAAAACAACGAAACAAACAAAACCACGCATCCGCCTTCAGTAGATAGGCTAACGGTACGCTGCACAGCAACAACAGTATCGAGAACATGACAATTGCTATTGTTCTTGTATTATGCTGACTGGCTGAACGCCAAATCGGGACTTTTGGCTGACCGGTCGGGACGCCAGGACAAAACGTAAAAAAGTGGGACTGTCCCGCCTAAAACGGGACGCATGGTAAGCCTATTTATTTATACCCTATCTGCAAATATATTACCTTCTGATTGAGTTTTAGATTCTTTTATAGTTTGTGGACAGTAGTTTTCCTTCGTAGATAAATATTCTAAAATTGAACATATACTTCCATTGACACCGTGTTTTGCGTAGCAATCATCCGACTGCCACAACTCCTTCATCCATTCAATTTTTTCGTAACAACTTTGCCACGGTTTTCCGTTGATAACGGCGTCGGGAAGTTTACAGTCTCCATCTGCAATACGATCCATGATTAAAAAAGAGTAGTTGTCCACAAATATTAATTATGACGAACTATGGTATTAAAAAACTACGCACAATCAGAGTTCAAGCGATCAATACTTCGATATTTAGTTTCGACGAAAAGGGAGCTCTTATTACGCGCAACTTATTATGGTGTTATATTTAAAATGGAAAAGTTTCACCTTACTTTCCAATATGGATGGAAAAAATTTGCTAACGAATGAATGATGTTGTGTTATCGACAATTAGCAATTAATTCTCAACTGAGTGCAGTGCTATCATTACGACTTTCATAACAAAAAATAGAATTATTATGTTTCAGCTTAAAGATCGTACAGCTTGAATGACCATCTTAACTATTCTCTTGCACTGGAAACATGATAAAATAGTTTGGTCCAAAAATATTCAATTGGTCTTGAGACGATCTTTATCTTTTTGTTTGTTGCGTTCGTAAATTTCGTCAGGTACTTGCGGTGTCAACTAATAAGCCCAAATTTTCATTCCTGAATATGCCTCGCTCTCAACTAATTAGTAACGTTGCCTAGCGATGGTGAATTTAGGTATTCTATTTATTTAAAATTTGAGCATATGTGATATTTAACTATATTTAGCATTTTAATAGAAAAAGTAGTTATGCAAAAACATTACTTCGATCCACGCCTGCGGCAAGAAATCTCCCACAAATAGAAAGTCTGTTGATTTTGCTTGCCGATAATCACTATAGATTTTTTACGAGACTTCTGTTTCGTTTCAACACAAATCACATAGCAAACATAACTTTGTCGATGTGTCACCCACTGCCCTTTCACATATTCTGTACTTTCATTTTGATTTCCACCATACGAGTCCTCTCTCTAGGAGTTAAGATTTCAATTATCTGTATTTATATATTTAATAAAATGCCTTTTATAATAAGAAATCCACGTGTTGATATTAGAATCATGTAAAGTTGTAAACCTTCTTACCTACATACTTGCAAATAATGTCTCGAAAGGAACGAAAACATTGCTATGATTTACTGATTCTATAGTATTGAGAATGAGCCTTCACACTTACCTCGAACTGCAATTGATTCTTGAAGTGAAGACAGATATTCGTCTTTTGATGTCCATGTGTATTTCAGTCGATGATAGGGCTTAATCTTGTGATAATTCAACACAGAATACAGCAAAATGCATACTACGCCTCCAGCAAACGCATATTTTCTTACTTTAAGATACGAACTACGCTTCATATCTGCACTGTGTGAAGTCAAGCATCGTTGTGTATGAGATCATTGCCAGAGGGTTTATTGATATCATCGCGTTTTCAGAACTTGATACTAGTCATTTACCAAAACTTTCACGCGACGTTTCGTTGCAATTACAGAGAACGGTTTTCCGCGCACGTCTGGCTCTAGGCACATTGTGGAACAATCCCTACACCGGCGCATGTGCGCCAGGCCGGGCGGCTGTGGAGAATCATTTTCCCAAATAAAACGACTTCAATCTAGCACACGACCCCATCTACAATATTATTACGTATGATAAGCACTCGCGACCCCAAGTTATATAAATATGTTCACCTACAGACACGAAAAAAAATATTTATCAAATTAGGAAATTTATTAAAAGAACCCAACAACAACCATAATTGATCAGTGTGAAAAATGCGACTGCTTCCTTCCAACGAGATCTTGCATTCGTGGCTTAATGTTGCTTAAGCTCAAACGCAAATCGTGTTATCTACGTTTATCGTTTAATCGATTTCGGTGCTTTGAATTTAGCAGACTCATAGCACTAAAAGTAAAGCTTTGAAAAAGATTGATCATACGATATTTTTCTTTTATGTTTATCAGCCATTTAATAAATTGTAATTATCAATATGACGGTAGCCTAGAAAATGAGATTTTGCACTAAAAGCAACGGCCACTGTACAGTACATTTAACGACATAATAACGATTTACTTTAAAATATAAATTACTGTCGTTACGCAATAGCCTTATTACAAAAGAAGTCACTCCAATTCGAAATATCGAAACTTGCTAGCCTATTGAGCGTTATTCAACTTAACAGTGCAGACTGCACACTGTTGTGTATTTGTGTCATAGAAGTTCAGATAGAACGCTGTTTTTCACACCGACTAAATTTGTGATTATGATGTCATAATTGATTGATCGTAATTGCTCTTGATATTATCTGTCTGCGTGCTTGTTATTCATTTTTTTGTTTGAAATATCTAGCGTTAAGCCGAGAAGTCACACACATAATGAAAATAATAAAAGAAAAGACAACGATGGGCACTCGGCGACCCCAGAAATATTTAAGGCGACCCCACGTGGGGTCGCCACCCGCACTTTGGTGATCACTGCCGTAGAGCAAAACATATTTAAGAGAAAAACAAAGTTTTGTAATATTAACTCATTATCTTGAGATTTTATCGGCATTTAGCTTATCTTACTAAATCACTTAACACTTTGATTGTGATCAAGTCAAAAGCGAACGTCATAATAAAGGGTCGGTTGGTGTTGAAATCATTGTCTCGAGCACTCATTTGAATTAACTTGTACGACAAAAGCATGAAGCATTGTAGTTATGTTGCTTTTGTGAGTTATGTGTTTCGTATAAAACCACCGCAACTCTTATATCTGACCCACTCGACAGTTAGCAAAGCTTAAGTTTTCATTTAATTTTATGTCGATCTGAAAATAAAATTTCCGTGAACTTCTCATCTTATCGAATAAGTTCAGATCACGCTTGGAATTATTCGGATTTTCTCAAATATATATGGATTTTTCACTAGTCCTCAATTTCCACGCGCATAATTGTTATACAATAAAGTCAAGTCCATGCTTCCGAAAACAAATAACTGACTAACTAATCCCATACCCGACCTGGGCTGGTAACCGGACGAGGGGCCGTGGTTCGCCATATTATTAAGCCGTCTTATCGGCTTTCCTCTCCCCCGGGATAAATATGTAAATCCTATCCTATATTATTTACAAAAAATATAGATTTCCCTTTATCATATATTTTGTTATAACTAGTTTTGATTACCGACAACAATAATATTTTACTGTGTAAAATTTGATATTATATATTTTATTTTCAAATACGAATAAAAAATTAGGTGGCCAAAAAATGGTATATTTGCTTCAACGACTAACATTTGCTTAGATGCGAGTTTATGGAAACGCATATTAACGTGTAGGAATTCTATTGTAAAATTTTCCACAATACTGTATTGTGGCGTACCAAAATTGATATCACCACTCAGGTTCTTTCTGCCAGCTTCTTGGACACTGAAGTTGCAATAGATGTCGATCACAAAATAATCTTCTTGCGGTTCCAACCACAGCAGAGTAACTAAGTTAACTAACTAGATTAATTATACACCTGTAAGAACTTAATACAACCAAATACTCCAATAAGAAATACAATAAACACATAAAAACACAGTACAAATACCGTAGGATACATACGTAACACAAGATACGGAATTGGTCTATGACGTCACAGTCATGAACTATTTACTTATAATGGGATACTAAAAACCGGGTAAAACATACCTAGATATACATAAGAATAACTCGTATGACACTAAAGATACAACACAAATCCTACCTTAGCGACAAACACGTAATATACATGGAAATACGCATAAAAATATGGAAATCACACAGGAAATAAACTGCGAAAATAAACTAGTTACGGAAGTGTTAAATACAAGCTAACTAGTGAACAGAGCTATACCAAACTAGAGAAACAGTAAACCTGTACTACTAATATCATTTTACAACACGAATTACATAGAATTACGGCATTAAAACACTATAATAATAACCTAATACACAGAGGAAATATCTACACTACCGGCAGTCTGACAGACCAGCAGAAAGAGAATGTTACACAGCTGCTCACTAATGACTCAAGTGTTAAGAATAAATATTGACATACAAAATAAAACAGAGTTATAGACGTGGTCGTCTCATTACTCCCCCCTTTTTCAGATGGGAAATTACAAAGAAATTTTCCATCTTCAAAATTGAAAAACCATAAAAATGTGAAGAAATTGCAAAGAACTGTACACTCAAATGAAATGTATATCTAAAATCAAAACAATCAATTGTTAAAAGCACTATCACAGTCAAATCAAATGTAATCATCCAAATATCTAGGCCTTCGCCTAGTACGTTGGCCATTATCAGAGTTCGCATCAACTGTAACTTCTTCTGGTACAGTGTCTGGCTTTGAAGAGAAAGGTAATTCATCAAAAATATCATGAGCAGCCTGCTCATTATTTTCCATATTAGGTTCCACATCAGGTAAAATGTCAAATCCGGTTAAGTCAATGTCGTTGTCTTCTTCATCTTCATGAAGGTAAGGTCTCAGTTTGTCAACATGCACAATTCGAGAACGTGTTCCCGAATTCTTCTGAATCCTATACAAGTGATTAGGTAAACAGTCCACAATTCGATAAGGTCCAATCCAAGGAATACTCAGCTTGCGATGCTTTGGTGGATAATAATACCACACCAATTCATCTCTCTGGAAAGTAAGTGGTTTAACACCCAGATCAAAATTTCGCTTTTGTCTGGTTGCAGCAGCATTTAGATGTTGCCTAGCATGAAGAAAAGCTTTTTCAGTTGCACAGGAAAACCATTCGACAAACGCAGTGTAACAAGGATGAGTAGATGACTCTGGTTTGCCAAACATAACATCAACAGGCATCTCGATTTCTCGTCCAAGCATTAACTTGTTCGGTGAATATCCTGTACTATCATGCACAGTGGAGCGATATGCCATACAAAGATATGGGAGATGGTCGTCCCAATCATTTCGATTCTCATTTACAAAAGCTTTCAACATCTGCTGTATGGTCCTGTTGAAACGTTCAACTTGTCCATCTGAACGAGGATGATATGGAGTTGTTCGAGTCTTTTGAATCCCGTACAATTGACACATTTCTGAAAATAATTTTGATTCAAAGTCTCTTCCTTGATCTGAGTGGAGAATTCTTGGTACCCCAAATCTCGAAAAGAATTGAGTAACCAATGCATCAGCAGTGGTGTCAGCTCGCTGATTTGGTAAAGCAAAACATTCCACCCATTTAGAGAAATAGTCCGACAAAACCAAAATGTGTTCATTTCCTTTTTCAGTTACAGGCAATGGTCCAAGAAAATCAATGGCAATCCTTTCCATAGGAGCTCCAGATATAAGTTGTTTCAAATCTCCCTGTCTTCTTCCGTAAAGCATCTTTGTTGAAGCACAAGACTTGCAAAATTTGCACCATTTCAGAATGTCCCTTTTGAAACCAGGCCAATAAAATCTGCGCCTTATACTCTTGAAAGTTCGATTAGCACCAAGATGACCTGCAGTGCGCAAAGAATGGAGCTTATGAAACAAGTCCTGCCTCAAATTTGATGGAACAATCAATTGGATATGCGATTCCTCCGATTTACAATCAGGAATCCAACGACGATAGAGAAGTCCATTATCTACAAAAATCAAGTCCCACTGCGACATTAAACGTTTGGTCACTGTTGATTCAGGCATGTATTCTTGAATGTCAGGTTTCTGAGCAGTAAGTTGTTTCCATTTCAAAACAGCAGAAATATCTGGATCTTCACTTTGCCAAGATTTAATTTGCTCATCCGTGTAGGTATTTAACCAATTACAATCGGAACAGTCTGACGATGATTGACCGGGCTGTTTTGATATTGCACTTACAATAACATTACTCACAGCCACATCACCATTGGTACCACAATCAGAACAATCTTCTCGCTTGCATTTGCGAACTTGGCGTGACAATCCATCAGCATTGCCATGTTTCACGCCAGGTCTGTGTTCAATCTTAAAGTCATAAGCGCCAAGTGTTAATATCCATCTTGCTAACATTCCTTGAGGTTCACGAAAATTGATCAACCATTTCAGAGCAGCATGATCTGTGCGAATTCTGAACGGTCTCCCGAGAAGAAAATGACTGAAGTGACGAACAGCTCACACCACAGCTAATAGTTCCCGGTGTGTAGCACAGTATCTACGTTGAGACTTGGACATAGTCTTACTGGCATAAGAAAGTACACGTTCATTGTCGTCCTGAACTTGAGATAACACTGCACCAATCCCAAAACCACTGGCATCAGTATCCAATACAAATTCGCCGATTGTCCTCGGAAAGCTAAGAATTGGGGCAGATGTCAGACAATGCTTCAAAGTTTCAAAAGCCTCTTGACATTCAGTACTCCATACAAAGGAAATATTCTTCCTGGTCAATCGAATAAGAGGTCCAGCAATTGTTGAATAATCTTGAACAAATTTCCGGTAGTAGTTCGCTGTGCCTAGAAAACTACGAATATCGCTGACAGAATTAGGCGTTTTCCATTCTTTGATAGCCGCAACATTTCCAGGGTCGCAACAGACACCGTCAGATGAAATAAGATAACCAAGATAAGAGGTGCTCCGACGGAAAAGTTTACATTTCGAGGGCTTCAAGCGTAAACCGGCACGGCGAAGTCTTATAAAAACTTCCCGAAGATTTGAGAGTGCCATTGAGAAATCACTACCATGAGCCAAAACATCATCAAGGAAATTGAAACACCCGTTCCACAGGAGATCACCAAGGATATTGTCCATCATCCGTTCGAATGTTGCGGGAGCATTCGCCAAACCGAAAGGCATCACTACAAAGTGAAAATGACCACGGCCTGGGATGCTGAATGCTGTCTTTTCACGGTCTGCAGGATCAACCTCCACTTGCCAATATCCGCTAGCGAGATCAAGAGTTGAGAACCATTGTGCTCCGTTTAAGGACTCAATGATATCCTCAATACGCGGCAAGGGATATGCGTCCTTGTATGTGACGTCATTAAGCAATCTAAAATCCACGCAAAATCTGGTAGAACCATCCTTTTTGGGAACTAGGACAATGGGAGAAGAATATGGGGAATCGCTGGGTTCTATGACACCCTGAGCCAGCATATTATCAACAGCTTCTTCGGCTATCTTCCTACGCGCCCACCCCATTCGACGAGGAGCCTGCCGAATCGGCTGTGGTGTGGTTGTGATGATCCTATGCTTTGCTGCTGAAGTACGGCCAAGTTCACCATCTGGTCCTACAAATACATCATAGAATTCACAAATCAAGTTGACCAACTGTTCACGTTGACTCGGGGTTAGATCCTCAACGGAATTGACCATGTCATGTAGATGTTCTGGTAATTCAGAAGCTATAACCCGATTATTGGATTCGTCAACTTGAATTTGTGCTACAAGTTGAGGATGTGCAATACCAATCAAAGATCCAGCCCTGATATTAAGTTGTCTGCCTTTTTGGTTCACCGCTAGAACAGGAACAGTGGACTTTCCTGGATCCACTACAGAAGAAATCAGCTGAACGCCATCAACAAGGAAAGAAGAATTCAGCGGTTCAACAAGAGCAGCAACGTCAGACAAATTACTTTTCGGCCAAGGACGACTAAGTTGTGCAGGAATAACAACCTTAGAATATGGCGGTATAGTAATATCTTCTCGAACAGTTACACGACAACACGGTACAGACTTTTCAGTAAACAGTTTGATTTCATGACCCTCTATCATCATGTGTCCAGATGATAAGTAAAGAACGCAATCATGTTCTCGGAGATAGTCCATGCCCAAAATACCATTAGACATACCTAGGTTGGCAACAACAACCGTGCGTCGCGATGCAAAAGAATCAATAGACAAATCAACTTCCAATGTACCCAGTGGTGATAAATCATGTCCTCCCACTGCAACAAGAGATTCTTCGAGCGGTGCTAAATGTGCTTCTTTCCCACCTATAGCCTCAAAGATGGAAATGTCAATCAGAGTAGTCATAGCACCACTATCTACAAGAAAATTGAACGGTTGATTGTTTACAAGTACCTTCGCATGCCAACTATTGTCATATTGCAAGGAACAAATATTCAGGTCTATATTCTGGTTCGTTGGTCCGTCATCAAGTAATAATTCAGCGGACACTGAGGACCTCAAGCCCGCTGAGTGTCGTTTAAATTTGCGGTCGAAGAGGAAGCAGCTGTTGCAGGATCAGCGGGATTCTGAAGATGTGGACAATCCCGTTTAAGATGACCAGTCTGCTTGCAATTAAAACATGCCTTGCAATCCCTGCCCCAATGACCATGTTTACCACATCGAGGACACGGGTTGCGTGGTACACCATCAAAATTGCGATTGTTGTTACACGGTTTAACATATCCTATGATCTCATCCAGTTTTGCTACAAGTCGCTCAAAACTGCTCTCGAGAAACTGAAAAAGGTCGGTTTGCTGAATAGCTGCATCACCAGTGTTACTCTGTTTCACTGCGGCAATGCGAGGTTTAGGCATGTCTCTTCTCTCAGAGTGGTTAGTATCAACAGAGTAATACAGCGTTGCAAGAGACAGTGCACTTTCAAAAGTATCAGGCTGTTGCATGGTAACATGTTTGATCATGCTTTCATCGGTTAAACCGGCGAGAAACTGCGATTTCAAAATATCATCTTGGCCAACAATATCAAGATTTGGGTAAGCAAGAATAACAAGCTCTTTCAATTTGTTACCATAATCCCGTGGCGCTTCATTTGGCTTAATCCTACGACAATGAAATGTAGTACGATATGAGCTCGCATTTCCGGCAGGTTTGAAATAATGATTAAAATGAGCCACAATATCACGATAGCTAGTACGTTTCATTTCTGGTAAATCTTTCAACACATTTAGAGCTTGACCTGTCATGCAAGTAGCCAATTCTAATCCTGCAGTGTCGTCATCCCACTGATTATAACTGGTAACCAATTCAAAATGGCATAAATAACTAGGCCACGTCATGACAGTGGATCCATCGAAATACATTGGCTTTTTGGCATTTCTTGCCATCATCGTAGCATTAGCTGTGCTATTGAGAACACTACGACTAACATTGGCATTTGAGACACTACTAGCGCTCACTGGAGGAGCTGATTGTGTAGCCACTGTAATCATTTTCGGCCTAGTACTAAGTTGCCTTCTGACATTTGTGCCCTCATTACCATTATCATTCAAAAAAGGAATTGTAGGTGCAAGGTTACTCACATGACCATTCTCCAAAAATTTCACCTCTAATGTCTGTGAGAACGCGTTCCGCTTCCCTTCTGGCTGTCCATCTTCTGATCCAAAATCAGAAATTTCATCATGCTTGAGAACAGGCGCTGCTTTTGGAACAACCGTTGCGGGTGTTGAAGTGATCAAGCTGACATCTGGGGCATGTGACATGGGCTGCGTTTCTTCAGAATCAGCAACTTTTCCTGTTTTAACCACGCCAGAAATATCTTGCAGCATGTTGTAAACATGTTCAAAAGATGAGCCAATTTTCGCATTCTGGAGTTCAACTGATTCTAGTTGACTTCCAATCTGTTGCACACGACTGTCTATCAGTTGCAAACGACTGTCAGTCTCCTCTTGCTTTTCCAACATTTCCTCTTGTTTTTCTTCTGATTCCTTCAGTTTTGCCTTTAATATCTGTATTTGCAGATGCAAAAGTTCATTCTCCTTTGCTTCCTTTGGTGCCGGTACAATCTTTCTTCTCTTAACCATTTTTCCAAGATATCAGGCAACCGCAATTAAAAAAAAATTCGGCAACCTCAAATGTCCAATATTGTCCAAATATTATCCGTCACAGACAAGCCTACTTAATCGGCTTAGTCTTAATAGTCCTTGTGTCAAATAATATATCCTGGCGTGTGCTCGCCAAAAATTCGTATATGTGGCGTACCAAAATTGATATCACCACTCAGGTTCTTTCTGCCAGCTTCTTGGACACTGAAGTTGCAATAGATGTCGATCACAAAATAATCTTCTTGCGGTTCCAACCACAGCAGAGTAACTAAGTTAACTAACTAGATTAATTATACACCTGTAAGAACTTAATACAACCAAATACTCCAATAAGAAATACAATAAACACATAAAAACACAGTACAAATACCGTAGGATACATACGTAACACAAGATACGGAATTGGTCTATGACGTCACAGTCATGAACTATTTACTTATAATGGGATACTAAAAACCGGGTAAAACATACCTAGATATACATAAGAATAACTCGTATGACACTAAAGATACAACACAAATCCTACCTTAGCGACAAACACGTAATATACATGGAAATACGCATAAAAATATGGAAATCACACAGGAAATAAACTGCGAAAATAAACTAGTTACGGAAGTGTTAAATACAAGCTAACTAGTGAACAGAGCTATACCAAACTAGAGAAACAGTAAACCTGTACTACTAATATCATTTTACAACACGAATTACATAGAATTACGGCATTAAAACACTATAATAATAACCTAATACACAGAGGAAATATCTACACTACCGGCAGTCTGACAGACCAGCAGAAAGAGAATGTTACACAGCTGCTCACTAATGACTCAAGTGTTAAGAATAAATATTGACATACAAAATAAAACAGAGTTATAGACGTGGTCGTCTCAGTATTATAAAAACATATGATTTCTGACATTCCGTTGGCAGGTTGGGGTTTTGTTTTGATTTGGTAGCGGTTTTACGTTCTATCTGGGGACAAGATTGTCGTTAGTGGTGTTAATTACATCATAATCTTTCTAATAGGAATTAAACATTCTGTTATTTCTGATAATTTATATGTTTGGTAGCAATAGAGTAGACTCATTGATTTCAAAACATTGTAATGTCCGAGAAGTTACAAGCGTTTCTCAAAGAACAAAACAATAAAAAAGGCAGAGGAAGTTTGCTAGGGTCTGGTACAAACAGTGGGAATTCTTCTGCGGCCGAAGGTGAGTCTGACACATCAAAATTGTTGTCATGGGTTCCATCAGTCTCCATCTCCATGCCAAAAGTATTCTCGGGATCTGAAAAACAGGAATCTGCCAGCAATACCAATTGGTTTTCTGAATCCAGTAGTGATCCAATATGTCCAGCATTGGTAAGTTAATATTGAAGAAAAATTTTGATTTAAAATGCCAATAGTTGCAGTTGCAGCAATTTATTCACATTTATTTTTTCACAGTCTAGAAAACAGAGGTTGATTGGATTTGCAGTTTGTGTTTTCACTGGAATTATGTGCTTTTCTCTTGCCGCAATGTATGCTCCTCTGCTTGTATTAAAAGCTCGTAAATTTTCACTTTTGTATAGTCTTGGAAGCCTTTTTATGATAAACAGGTAGGCTCAAACGTTTCTTTCATAATGGCAATGTCAGTCAAAATGTTTTTCTATTTGGTTGAATAGGAAATGCTATATGCTGAACTACTTTTTACAGTAACATTCTATATATCTAGTCTTCACGTTTTGATGAAATAATAGAATATTTGAGGTGAAAAACTACTGAATCTATGACACAGAATACCATTACTGCATTAAGCGTTATCCATCTCATGTTTAAAATCTATGTATATTTCAGTATTTCTATTAATTGCAAACTTCAATATTCAGTACTCCCGTAGCGTGTGTATAGTTAGGCCATAATTTTATTCCGAGTTGCGGGAGTGTTGTGTTAGCAAAGTGAATGTTCCTCCCATAGGCTTCAGTCCCTTTACACAACTTGATGTAAAATAGGCAAACAAAAATAGTTACCTCCATATTGGTACACACACTTCTGGAGCGCCCAATATTTGACTCCACAGTTACATAAATAATTATATGCAAGTTCTTTTGTTGTGAAAATACTTTTTATGTTAGCATTTCTTTTTCAGTTTTTCTTTTTTGTGGGGACCATGGATACACATGAAGCATCTTTTAACAAAGGATCGTCTTCCATTTACTTTTGCATATTTTGGTTCACTTTTTGCAACTTTGTATTTTGCAATGTGGTTACGTAGCACAATTCTTACTGTTATTGCGGCTGTGGTACAAATTATTGCTTTGACATGGTAAGTTACTAAGAACAATTCATCACAACTCTTTGAAGTCAGTCATTTCATTGTTTATTTAATGGGAACAAATCTGCAAAGATAAGAAAGCCTTCCTAACCTTGCTGAATGTGTCAGCAATATAAATTGTTTCTTCAGATAATAGGATTAAAAATTCTGCTATTAAGAATTGATTTTGATCTGGCCGAAATTATAGAAATTGAGAGTGTAGCACAAAACTAGGTCATTTATATACATTGATGAAGACTGGTACTAGTCCAATATATATATTTGAGTATTATTTTTTTTTATACAGGTATATTGTGAGTTACATTCCTGGTGGACAGACTGGATTAAGATTTATATCATCATTGTTTACATCACTTGTCACAAAGACTTGTAAAAAAACCATATCAGTGTGAAATAAGTGGGAAGCCAGTACACCATAACTGATTTTTGCAAGAGTTCTAATGCTGACATATTGAAGGCCAAACTATAGTGTTGCATTGCTCGAAAATGTTTTGTCTTAGATGCTGAATTTTGTAATATATTTATCTTTATGAAGTTGAAGTGCAATAAACTGGTGCTTATTATGTAAGATGAATATGTCAAGTGATTCAAAAGATAGTTGGAGCAACTAAAGGTGGTGTTTGAGACTTTAAACAAAATATAAAAAAAAATGCCAATGAGAAAGAACACTTTGAAAGATGGTTGTTAGTTGGACACTGTAGTTCAGACAATATTTTGCGTTGATGCAAGACTTCTATTGCACTTCATTTCTTTATATCTTGTGGTATTGACTAACTATAGCTCGAATAAGCCTTTTTTTTAATTTGAATTTGTCCTAACAGTATCTAGGAAACTTTCTCACCAGAATAAATTGAGGCTCTTAACCAGCTTCTGTCTGCCTGCAATACAAAGAAGCATTCGGTGGCATTGATCAGTGCGATGTATTTAGGAGATATTCTCATGTACACCCTATTATGACACATTGACTGACAAAACACAAGTGAAATAAATACCATCAATGCTTATTTATTCATTCCATCCATTTTATAGAAAAAGGTACTGACCATTTTTCTAAAAATAACGTTGTACAAACAAGGAATTACATGACATGAAATACTTGCAGAAATTCGTTTTGCACTGAAAGATGTTAAACAAAACTTAATACAAGGAAAGAATTTCAAAACTGATTTATTTGATCCATAACATTTCAAAATTTCATTCAATTGAAAAAGAATTATGAATACACTTAAACGAGAGTATGAAAGAAAAAATTTATGAAATTTCATTGAAAATGTTTTGATACAATATTTACAAACACTACAACAAGATAGCAGGCACTAGAAAAAATTATGGCAGTAAATATAAAGTAAAACAGAATATTTATTTTGACGAAAGACTACATGGCAAAAATAGTGAAAACTAATACCATGCAAATACGAATAAACAGATAAAACTGTCTGTTTGAAACAGTCATCGACAAATATATTGCAGTTTCATCATTGGTCCAAAAATCTGTGCAGGACCAATAGCATTTGTGGAACATGAGATGCTAATTCATCCATTTCTTGCAGTTAGATGCTCCACATAAACATGGAATTTTTCTTCCTTCATCTTCAAAATCAAACTTATAGTCGTATGAAAGCTGAATAACATAATAAATGGGTTAGGGATGGTAATAATCCAAATTTGTGATTAGGAAACTTCGAAATACAAAATATAGAGGAAAAATGTTATCAAAATATATTACGAAGATAAGGTTTTAATGACAAATATCAGTGTCAAGACTGTCAACCATGATACTTGGAATTAGAAATCGTAATTTTCCTTGAATAGGATGACGATAGATCAAACTGTCATAAGTCTAGAAGATACATTATAAGGGTATGTGATTATCTGTAGTCAGCTTTATTAAACAATTCAACCTTCGTTTATTATACGTCAGGATTATGGCCAGAATACTAACTCTTTATATGCTTAAAAAAAATATAAATTCACAAACCTCCTCTCCTTTTAAAATATGTCGATTTGATACAATCATGATCTTCTTTTCTTTTTCAAAATTTACAACTTCTGCCACACAGTTTGGTTGACAGGAATGATTGATGTATCTGTGAAAAAAATTGAATTCAATTATGGGCTTGATTATTTTTGCTTGCTTTTTCAAACAGATAATGCTGCAGCAGGATAGGGATTGGAAAACCAAGAAGAAAGCTAATCAACATGACCTTTTGTCTTGTTACCAGTTAGTCATTTTAGATGCATGAACTTGAGGCCGGTGGAATCTGTCCCCGACCAGCGATTACTTGAACTACCCCACAGTAATCTTGTTGCAGAGAATTATCCTCCATTGCGTTTAAAACTGCACAGGATAATCAGAACAGTGTGTTTCACTAAGGGCAATGCCCCAACTGACGAGGTAGAGCTAAATTTTAATGATGTAGCCACCATTGATTTTGATCCAAAAAAATGAACATGACAGCTCTTGATATGATTTTTCAAATTCTTCAGTGAAAATTGTCAGCGCTGCAATTCAGTTTGCAATGTACCAAGAAGAAAGATGGACAAATTGATAATAATTATATAATAATGAGCTTTTGCTATTAAGTCTCTTTATAATTTAAAAAATTTATCATTTGACTCTAATTCTGATGAAATTCTACAAATGGTCCAGGGACTTTAAAATGCATTGAAAATGGCACAAACTGAGATCACTTATACAAAAACACACCTGGCTGGTCCACCAGTTACAGTCGCATCAACAATGTGGTCGGAGTCAAGTCTGAACATGTAGACTCCACGATTCTGTGCTTCGTACATTTTCTCTCTGTTTTCTGAAACTTCTATTCTGATAATATCACCGATGTATTCAATCACCATAGTACCAGGCTCAATATCCCGAGCAGAAAAAAGGCCGAGCCCCTAAATGTGAGAAGAAAGACTAGATCAGTGGTCGGCAACCTTTTTTCGGTAACGGACCGGTAAAGCCTGACCAGAATTTTGGCGGACCACCTTGTACAGACAGAATAAGCTTGTGTAATAAATTATATGTGTTAGGATAAATATGTTGATATTAAATTCAGAGAATAAAGGTGATGTTATTCAAGTAATGTGTTTCTTACGTTCAGCCTACTGCGATCTTGTAGTTGTCAATTTTCGAAAACCCGACTTCACATAGATGTAAAAATGCCTGTAAAGCTTTTTTACAATGCCGGGGTATTCAGTTAGCAGTATTGACCAAAAGACTGCCGAAGTACCCTATAAATCGCAAAGACTCTTTTCAATTAATTATTGTTTGAGTTGTTAATCAACTAAACAGGTTATTAGGACATTGTCCGTCTTCTGTGCCACGTTTCCGCGGACCGGTGATGGGCCGCGGCCCGGTGGTTGCCGACCACTGGACTAGATCATTCAGAGTAGAATATTAACACTAGGCGAGTAGAACAGTGGACCTCTAACTGTTATGTACCGCTGTAACCTTACAGCACTCTATAATCGCCGCCATCAGGCAACACAAACTTATTACAAATCCCAATAGTAGATCATATTTTTTTCTTGAAACGACGATCTGATCTCCATTGAGCTTTTACTATTAAGGACATTTTATTTAAGGTTATGCATTTAGATACAATCACTTTATTTCTTACTCTCGTCGTTTTGATAATCGGCGACAGCTAAAACCGCTTTTTCTAACACATATGATGTCGATAATGAAATAATCCAAGGTGCTTTTTCATGAAACAGTGCCAAAATTATATAACACCTATCTTTTGTAAAACTTATTTTAGTTTCCCGATAATTCTGAATTATGCTGCGAAGTGTGTCGGTAACACACTTAATGGAGAGGTGATAAAAACATGTAAATGGTATTATTACATCTCCCTGACTTGAAATATCTGTTTGCGCAATGACTTTAATTTTGTCAACGAATTTTTTTCTGAATTATGCTGCGAAGTGTGTCGGTAACACACTTAATGGAGAGGTGATAAAAACATGTAAATGGTATTATTACATCTCCCTGACTTGAAATATCTGTTTGCGCAATGACTTTAATTTTGTCAACGAATTTTTTTCTGAAGGCCACAGTTGGAATCCATTACTTTTCAAGTTCTTTTTCAAATTTGGTAAGTAATTTAGGAGTAGCAAAGTTGTTACGAATAAATTGCAGTTAAGTGGAGACAGTCAACAAAAAAATAAATAAATTTGATACAGAGAATGAGGTCACATGGAAAAAAAAAATGCAAATCACTAGATATTACGAACCTGAATTCGTGAGCGAGCTAAATATACATTGGATCTCCATTCCAACTTCATTTTTCTATATTGTGATGATTTAGAATGAACAAATTGTTTTCCATATAATGAAGAAGCATCTCCGATACCAGATGATTCATAATATTCACTTATTAAATTACTGATCAGTGTGTGGGGTCTGAAACAATGAAAAGGATTTTCACAGTCTTGCCACATTATCTAATGAGCACACACGTGGAGTACAAGTAACGTAAAAAATTCGCTGTAAATAGATTAAGTTATGAACAATACTCTTCGTTTTTTGAGTGGGAGCTATTCCTTACCCTATAACTTTGTTATTGCTTTGAATAATTAAATATTTCTTAATTGCAACTAACTAAAATGATTGGAAAATGACAGCTAATTATTTTTATTATACAAAACTATTTGACATGATTGCTTTAGAGACTTTACTTTTAGAGTGAAAAATCGCTTTGTTCCGCAACTAATTGACCAATCAAATTCGAATTTTTAATAGTTAAAAAGTGCTAGAAGGTTATTGCTTTCATTTTTTTCTTGTACATATTTTCTCTTAGTCCCTGGGGCCAGGCTTGACCCAAAAATTTTCTGATTTTAAAACTGATATTCATACATATTAATAACACACACCATACTAGTCTTTAGCTTTACGCTAGTTGACTATACTACTATTAGTTATTTTCCTTCGTGTCCATATTTAAGCATTGCTCCCATATTGTTATTAATATTATACATACTTTTTCCTGTGTTGTTTAATATGAGGTTCAGATCTTGCACATCCAGTGGGATTGATGGCCAGAGGAACTTCTAACAAAGGTGTTCTGCCATATCTGAACTTGTATTCGGAGCATAACTCGATATTGGGAAGCTGAAATAATAATAAATCAATAAAATATGCGTATTCAAGCAGGGCTGCGGTATCAGAGTACGAGTCCCGCCTATTTTTATTGACATTGGAGTTGAGTCAAAGTTGTATTTTCTACTTTTCCAGAATTAGGTGGCGAAACTTCGGATTCATACAATGGTGAAAATCAAAATTCCAAAATTAACTAAAAAAGAAATTTATTTGCCTAAGTACTCTCAACAGATTGAAGAAGGCTTGCATAAAAAATTCAAAAATTTCATTAGTCGTAGACATTTTTGAATAGCTCATAGTTTTGAGCTTGGTGCACAGCCCTAATTTCAAGACAGAAGTTGAGATTGCTGTAATTGGTATTTCATTCACCTTCACCTAAAGGTGTAATAAATTGAGCAGGCAATTAACAAGAAGGATTTCAATCCTTAGAAAATTGTAGCTCCTTTATGTATCAGGATCACACATGGCTGCTTGAAAAAACCCTTGTTCAGATACCACACAAAAAGACAAAGTAGCTAGTTCTCTCTTCTTTAACATAAAGACTAACTAACATGATGTTGAAACTTACAGATTCCAATATTCTCGAAACAACTGGTGTTGTCAGACCAAACAATTTCTCTCCATTAATAAAATCAGGAAATAACTTGAGTACACTGTGCTGAGAACGAAGTTTCTCAAGTGGCTTCAAAATATCCAACCATAGATCTAAATATTTAAAAAAAAATTTTTAAACAAAAAAATTATTATCCTTATAAAATGACTTACATGAGAAATGCTATCGGAAATTTTGGCATTATTCCTACCAGTATCAATATAACAGTGCAGCCAATAAGAAATATCATTTAATTCATCTTTCTTTTTAGTGAGGAAATGGTGAGAAGTCATACTATCATTCTCATTACTGAATATTGAAGATCAAAATATTTTGATACAAAAGCAATGGTTTTCCTCAAAAAACATAATAACTAAAAAAAATAAGAATCATTTTTTACCGTTCACAATAGAATTATCAATTTTGGTCACAGTGTCGGAATGTGTCAAAATTTTGTCAGGTTTATTTTTCCCAGGTAAAGCTGCATTATAATTCATTGTGAATAATGGTTTGCCGTCAACTTCACTGATGGTACATTCGTATTTGCATCTTCGCCTCATGTTCTGAAATAAAAATGGAACTTTGCATCAAATTTTTAGGATTTAAAAAAAGAATTTTTTTGTAACAGAGTTTGGTAATCGACTGGATATTATATATTAGATTATACAGTTGTTTTCAGCCTAGGGGAAATTGTACTTTGCGATAAAAATTGGTGTGTGTGCATTAACTGTAATTATGAAAACTCAATGCAATCAATTTTAGGCGTCTACATCCACAATTCTACATTCAGTAATCAGTAATTTATTTTTTCACCGTAATGAAAATACACATTGCGCACACAAAATGAAAAAAAAGAAAGAGACATTGCATTTCAGGGTCAAAGGAGACCACATTGATATTCCTACTTTCAAAGCACTTTTTGCTCCATAAGTCATCATAGAATTTTGTAAAGCCAATCGAGTAGCAATGACTTGTGACCGCTAAACAATTCAGATTGAATTCGATATTCCATATCCAAAAATATTTTTTCAAAATGTATTCATAACAGCAAATTATTTTTTGATTCAGGCCATTCCTGGTTGGCAACAAGATACTTCCCACTCAGAACATGAAGCAATTTCATTTTGTCCAAAAACTTGGTACTTCTCTGAGTTCTGGCCTAAGATCTTGGCAAAAGGTGTTTAGCAAAAACGTAATAAAAGTACTTACGCCAGTGCTCCAATACATTCTAGTTGCTTTGTATCCAATAGGGTAGATAGCTGATTTACTGTGACAATTTTCCATCTGGTGTGTTGCAAGTTGTCCAACATTTTCAAATATTAATGCTCCAACACGTAGCATATAGTTCTTCTCACCTTTACCAAACCAAATAAGATTTCACAATGAGTAAGATGGGGGTAACCTACATTTGTATCCAGGATGTGTTGTGATGGCCTAGTGAAGTTCAAGCTTAAATATGTAGGCATGCCAAGTTACATATTTTGTGTTTGTATAACATGTCCATGATTTTTTTCTTGAAAGCAGAACTCAGAAGACTATACATGTATATTGGACATTTTAACCTGATTCAGACGCCCAATCGAGCCCAATTTTGAATACATTTTTATTAATGTCATACGACCCCCAAAATTTACCCAATATACAATAATTATATACCATTGGAAAGGTATTTTAGAGTACTATACGCTAGATGTCGCTGGAGGACCGTAAACTAAAACACCTCTTTCAAGAGGTCTCTCGTAACGTCAAAAAATAACAAAAATATTTACACTCTCTCATTCTATCAGCTGTTGGACGTCTACAGCTATTGTAAAGCTGAAATGTAACTATACAGTTGACTGCACATTGGTTTTCTCTTTCATATGATACTAAACGCTTTTCCATAGCGCGCGTTGTTCAAACGTTTTGGAAATTTTCCGTTTGAGAAGTCACCACATCGAATCAGGCCAGGCTAAGCTTGATAGATCGATCGGTTGTTTGTTTGTGCTTTATCGCATTGAAAGCTTTTGTGAGTCATAATAAAACATTTATTATGAATCATAAAAGCTTATAATCGTCAGACAAGGAGAATTTGCGAGATAAAACGCCTAACTTTTTTTCGGTGAGGCAGCTGCGATCAAACGACTCGATATTTTTATAACTTCCTGACGTTGTGAGATGTCCACTCTCCTATGTTATGTAGAATATAAAATGACCTTCAAAATAAGACCTTATCATACTAGCTTTTGTTATTGGTTAGCGCGCAACGCCATGGTTTATGGAATCATTTTCTTGTTGTGCGACGTTTTTATATCGCAGCGGGAAGTACACGCGTGATATGTAAGCGAAATTTTATCACTTCTAAATGTCATATAAGGTTCATTCTCATATCGTTGTGTGGGGAATAAGATTTCCTTTCAAGCAAGACCATAACAAACATTCCAGACCTCATGGTATACACACAGCATTGCAAAACGTCTGAAACGTCGCGCATGCGTCAAACCGGGAGGATTAGGTTAACCAGTAACTAAAAGCAAGGAGTATAGTGTATGCACTGCAGATAATTATGTCCAATAGGATTTGGATGCGAAAAGTCAATTTCTGATTCATGTCACGTTATAAAAAATTTCAAATACCTGGCATCAGTAGGATACACATATATTAGTAACAGATTAATTAACAAATCCATGATTAGTTAATTAAACAATTTCAATTAATATTCAATCATCCTATCAATATTCATTATAATTAAGATTAATATAACTTAATTTATTCATGTGATTACCCTGTGATAATTCTCCTTGTTGCATAATGCTTGCTATTTGTTTTGTTTCCGGTCTTTGAACATAAACTTTTCGGAAAACTGCAAGTGATCGAAGCGTATCGCCAGAATGATAGTGATGTTGATGCATGCTGAATCCGGTGCCTGATGTCGTCCCTGGTTTAGGAGCATGTGTTGGACAAAGCACCGTTTTATCCTGGATATAATGAAGAAAAATAATGAGTTATTCGAATAGCTACACACAATGTTACCTTAAAAGCACTTTGAGTGTAAACAACGTGAATAATGACACAGAATCGGAATAACCATTTTAAATCCAATGTCCAATATGTACTACTAAAATCGGTAAACAATTATTTTCTTTTTTAAATAATTGGTGGATTATTAATTACTGTCGAACAATCCACAATTGCACCACTGAACTGATGACTACAGGCATGGGTAGGGATGGACTGATCTTTTTATTCCCTTTGCAAGCGTTTTGACCCTTAACGATACAAATCCAATCATCAGGTGGACGTTTGGCACGTAAAACACTTCATTGCATAATTTTGCATGCAGAATTTATATGGATTCTCCATGGAATATAACAGATATGCCAGTCTTCTCATGTGAAATAAAAACCATTACGATCTGTTGTAGTACAAGGTTAGACTTTCAAATATTCCCACTTTTATAATAGAACACTTACCTTGAAGAATACGCATTTGATATCGAGAGCACATTGACAATGGTATGTGTTCACACATCTTGGTCTATGGCAATGTATAGTTGCTCCTTTCTTTTGACAAAGTCCACAAAATACTGACTCACTTCGACGTAATGCAAGGTCGACATTAATTAATGCACCTCCCTGAAAACAATAAAATACGGTGATTTACCGATTAACACTTTACACAATTTATCATAAAACAGTAAAATATTTTGCTTTGATACACATTTCTGTGAATTCACAGCAACTCAGGTTCAAGTCATGTGAACACCATCTCATATAGAAGTTGCAATAAATTTTGTTAGTAGTTTAGTACATTTGAATATATACATACGACATACAACTTGAGAAAACGAAATGAACGATCTTAAAAGGAATTCAGACTTAAGACTGTACAGCCCTTATTCAAGCTGCATTGCTGGGCCCAATACAAACAAATTTAATTGAAACCTACCTGTGTTTCATAAACCTCAGCAGACCATAAAGCACAGTTGAGATGAACCCATCTATCCACATCAACATTGAGTAATCTAGCTATGGTATGTGTGTCTCCATCTCCTTTACCTCCACAAAATACACAAACACGACGATCGACCAACTCAGGAGATGGCTAATGATTGACAAGTAAGATTTTGTATTACGAAGAATTAATTAAATAGTTCAATTTAAGATTGCAAGTCATAAGTCCAAATAGTTTATCACATGGATTTTTCCAGCAGTAAGAATAATTGAAGTGTCAGAATAAAATCATATTAATAGGTAAGTGCCAATGCTGCTATTCTTTGCGTGATATTCCCCAGGCTAGGATGAGTTCGAGTTATACTTATTTTAATGTGCGATATACCCTACTTGTATTTCAATTAACAGCCTAATAAACTCCATTACTGATTTACGATATAAGCACAGTGATATATATATTCTAATTCGCTCCATATAATATAAAACTTAAGTACCTGATTTTATAGTGCATACTCAGTAAGAGAATAACCATATTCTTTGTCAGACTTCAAACACCTTCACTACCTCGATTATCACTATGCTTTTAGAGTGGTTTAGTGCGTAAGTTATTAAAGTTTGTACAAACCATCCTTGTGCAACTAGCTACCTACACATCTCCTCTGACATAGCACAATGCTTTTTTTTTTTTTTATTCGTGTAATTCTACTGTTAATTCTTTGATTACACCAACGAATTAAAACAGGCATGATGAAATAAATTCTCAACATACCTTCAAAGCAGATCCATATTTAGCCATCAATGCGTCAACATCAACAGGTGGTTTGTTACTAGATTTCACAACAGTTACATTAACAGACCATTTCTTCCATCTCAATCCTTTCCAACGTTTTGCAGCAATTTTTGGTTCATCACCTGACAGACAGAAAGAAGAATATAATTCATGTTTTAGAATGTATTAGGGAAATTCTAAATCATCTATCTCTTCTTAAAGAATTGCAGGCAGGTGACATCCTAGCAATTGAAGCGTTAGACTTGACTCTGGACAAAATCCCATGTTCATCACCATATACCCAGGGTTTAACAAATTTCAGTCTTTGCAAAAATAGTAGCTTATTACACATCGTCAGATACAGTGGCTGCTTGTACAGGACATGGTTTGGAGCGAAAGGCGATTAACATCATATAAAAATAAATTATTTCAACATTCAAATGACGAGTTAATTCCAATAAAATATATATCACTAACCTGGACCTCTTCTACGTCCCCTTCCTCGACCCCTCCCTTCCCCATTAAAACCTCTGCTTGGATCATTAACCCCAGATGGGAAATAAGTTGATTCTACGCTTCCAAATCTTGTGTTTTTAGATGGTGTTAATGGTTCTTCATCCGGATATTTTTCCAGTAATGCAGCCATGGTAATTTTCTGTGTATGTCTTTGGTATATGTGGGATGCTTTGAATTTTTTCTTCGTTGGGGCGACAGAAGGCTATAAAGTGATGAAAAAATTATAATTGTGATCACATAATGGGTTCTCATTGTGTTTTTAGGCCAGCGTAGTCTTGTGCATATTCCAACTATTTATTAGAATTGTCAATTAAAATAGAACAGGATTTGGTATTCTGGATTCAATTAAAGTATTCTAGAATTACGCGAGCAGGTTGTTCCCATAATGGTTTCTGCACAAAGTAAAAAATGGCATATGCAAGATTCAAATACTGCAATCCTAATCAATATTGGAGAAAATCAACCTGATTTACACATTTTTATTTTTAAACTCACCTTTTTCTCAAATAATTCACTTTTCAGGTAACAATCCTTATTGCAGAAAGCAACGTCCTCTTCATAAATTGAATCCTGTGAAGAACAATGGTTTATGTTTAGAAATAAGACAGTCTAAATTATAGATCTAGGAAATTTGAATATCAAAGTACCAGAACTTTGGGAGTATTTGCAATGTGACAGACAGTAACAGCAGAATTCAGCGTCATTTTTTCAAACTTCCCCATAGTTGGGAGTGAAAAATTTGAATTCTTCAGAGTCGAAAAATTCTTAATGAAAACTAAAACGCATTGGTTTGGCTAAATCAGGGGTGTCCAGCATTTTTTGTCCGTGGGTCATATACCAACTTAGGATATCTAGCTGGGCCAAACAAAAAAATTAGTTTTCCATGTATGCAAAGAATTCAAAAATAAACTCCAGAACGTTGCAGGGAAGGCAAGAGAAGAGAATGCGCTAGTAATAAGTAGTCTAGTAATATAGGCACCGGGCAATCGATGAAATATTCAATGTAGCATAAGCACAAAAATCGTTATGTATGTATACCCATGTGAGCGCCTTTTTAAACATGAACTGACGAATTAGGATTTTATGATAAGGAAAAATCTGAGTGTTGACAAGGGCTACACTAAATGGCTTAACAGGCTGGGTTGTCACCCATGGGTCGCCTGTTGCACACCCCTGGCTTATATATTTAGGTATCGGAATAAAAAATAATTACATCAAACTGTGGTTTTCTGACTCCATTTCCATTGACAATAGTTGTACAATAAATACATCTTCTTTGTTTTGCCAAATTGCTGGTGATAATCTCTTCTGGCTGGTTCTACATTGTCATAAATAAGGAAGATTCAAGGAAAAAATTCAATAATTTATAAAAAAAAAAAAAGTACACCTCTGAAATTTCAAATTCAATAAAACAAATTATATTTTTAGAAAACCATGAATTCTGCAAACATTTATATCTCAGAATAACGGAATGCAACTTTAGATTTTTAAAACAGCCATATTTAAAGTCTACCCTCAAATACCTTTCAACAAGATAGCAAAGTTTTATCCATCATTGGATATAACAGTCTAATTAGAAAACAGATAAATGATTTAGTTTAAGATAAGTCAAATTTCACCTGGTTAATTTGTGTTGCTTGTGTTGGTATTGCTGCTGCTAATGCAGCTTGTTCTTCCTTGATAGCTTGATTTAGCTCCTGAAATATTTTAAACACAGACGAATGAGTTCATAGAAAATGTCCAAGAGACTAGGAATTTACAAATAATGTAACTCAAACAAAATCAGTATATAATGAACAATTTTTGCGATTGCTGAATATATGAGATGAATGAATAGGAATCAAAATGAATTGTGAAATTTTTTAGAATACAAATATTTTAAAATTTAGAATCAAAAAGTAATTTATATTAGATAAAGAGCATACCTTCATTTTCTTATCTGGTCTTATCATTTCAGTAACATTATAACTGATAATAGATGTATCAAGAATTCTTGATAGAAGTGTCAGACTCTTTTCAATGCTCTGTAAAAACAAGTGAAATATTACAATTGAATTATTATTTAGACATAATATGATAACACAAAACTTTAAAAGTTGAAAAGGAAGAATAGAATATTTCAGAATATATTTACGGTAATATTTCATGTTCAACAGATTATTTACAGTTTTCAGAATGATATAAATTCATCGGTTTCAACCTTTTCCTGCTCTTGATATTGATAACCAACTTGATCCTATCATCATTCAGAACTGTGTTAAATTGTATTGAAAGTGTTTTTCTTTCACAATTTCCAGATTCAATGTTTGCCGGACCCTTTTTTACTCAATGTCATATTTTCATCCACCCATACCCATCTTGTGTTAATTAAACTAATGGATATGAAATAGGAAAATCTTACCTTTATATTAGCATTATCAAATTCAATGGTCACAGAAACAGAATCCTTATCACTTAGTGGAGGTTGTCCTCGTCCTATGTCAGTGGGAACTTCTAAAAATATAGTGTTAAGTTAATTAACATTGAACTCGTCACTCAAAAGGAACATCATTTATTGGCACATAATACACCACAATATATCTATATACCGTAGTTTCATTATTGTGTGTCTACCCAGAAGTTTGCCAAAAACGGATGTGCTTAAGACATTACTAACCAAAGTGTACACTCTCATCCAAATTCTCCAAGAGTAATATAATACACACAATATTTTTGTTGTTCACGAAAAGCTTTGAACATAGGTAGGGGAATCGAAATTGCTCATAAAAAATTTGGCATTTTACAATAAAATATTTTTTCGTAATCTCACAAATCTTCGTATAACTTACTTATTTTTGGACAAAACATGAGTGGTAAAGCTGGCGAGGGAGAGTCTCTTATTTTTTCTGATTTAATGTGAGGAGTTCTCATAACAAACTCATAATCATGGTTTCTGAGTGATGTGAGAGTATGAGGAGACCAGTCATCTTCATCTTCCATCTCTGGTGAGGAAGGAGCCATCACTATGTCTTCTGCAGGTCTGAATAAAATTTTTGGAAGATTTTTGCTTTGTCATTGAAACATTTACCTTTTATTAAAAATAATAATCACAGAGAGCACGTCCTGGGTTCAGATGTGAATAATCGTCATACAAAATAATTTAATTTAATTAAGTTGATCGGCTGAACGAAGTCTTAGCTATATTCAATTGAAGGTTATCTAGAGACAGCTTGAATTTTAGATGTATAACGTACAAACAAACAGTTAATTTGCATCAAAGTATTTGAATTGGCAATATAGTACAAATTATTACTGACTTTATTGAACATTATTATGGTAAATCAAAAAGTAGGTTATGTTTTAGTAACTATATACCAGAGACAGAATAAGTTATAACATTGAATTACCTCATAAGATTCAAATCATCCTTATCTTCAATGCCTTGATGTGGGGGTGTGGGTAACGAGTCCGGTACTTTCACTTGGGGTGGGTGAAGCAATGCTATACCTGCTTGACTACTATCATGTAGGGTTAGGCCTAATGGACCAGACCGGTCTGCCAAGGTCGATGGTTTGTCGGGAGTGCTAGAAGCAGGCGTGCTGAAAAAGGAAGATGTTGTCTCCGTTTTGGCTTCGATAGTTGACATTTTGGCTTGATTCTCTTGTTGTTTACGAGTCGGTGAGGGAGGAAGTGAAGCAGGTGGTGTTGGCGGATTGGGAGGTCTCGATTCCTCCTAGAAAAAAATTGAAATTCAATATAAGAATTTAATTGAAGGCGAATAAAAAGAGAAAAAAGTACAATATACATGGACGTGAGATTAATTGACTAATATGGTTTTATAAAGATTCGAAGAAAATTAGGGGCAAAATACCGGGTTCTACGTAATTGCAAAAAATTTTGAAAATATAAGTAAAAGATTCAAGAGTCTTGCTGCACACTAACACAAATATAATTCTGTAACATTTCGTCTGACCAAAGTCAGACTTCTTCAGACATACATAGTTTAACTATGTTCAACAAAAGCATAGAAGAAGGATAAGTAGTTAGTCTCGCAGAAACCAAATCATTAGCGTAAATTAAATAAAAGAAATAGCCTTTTTCCATCATTAGGAAATAAAAATTTGAATTGAACTCAAAAGGTGATTTTTCCCCAATAGCAACAACTTTAACAAGTTCAAAAATTCAAAAAAGCAATAGATCCAACTCCAAATTTTTTTAAAAAAATCCTACCTTTTCCAATTTTAACAATATTTCATATAGGTCGGGAATTCCTTTATATGACGACGTTCCAATTTCCCCTCCAAGGAACAGTTTACATTCAGTCAATCCTGTACCTTTAGGTACACACATATGATGGGTTCTCCTTATATCTGGTTCGATCAATCTTAGTAGAGGAAGCTGGAATAATCAGAAGTGATTTGAATCGTGAAGTGAATTTATCGTTTGCCTATCTGATAGGCATATAAATTATAGAAAACTGATAGTGCTGATAAGATTATAATTTGGATTCAGACAAAAACATGGAGATATTGAGCTCAAGCAATTAACAAATAAATAAAAAGCAAAATTATTTATTGAAATATTATTTAGCAGACAACTTTTTCAAAAAGTAAAAAAAGAAAGAATTTTGGCCAAAATGTTCTGACTGTGAGACATACAGAATTTTCTGAGTAAACGCCGTAATTATATATTCAAATATTTTGACACCACTTCACAAACACTTGAATCTAAATATTTCCCGAGTAGTCATATTTTGTAAATTTTGTTACATTTTTTTGCTGTTTGCCAACAGAGATTATTATGATACTACTAAACACTACAAAAGATAACCTTTGAAACGAAATAATTTATTTCCGGGGTGAATATATATCAAAAAATGCATCTAGGCCTACAACATAAGATGACAGCTATCAGTCAAAACTAATGTAACTGTTGACTATCTAAAAATGGTTAACCAGTATACTCATAAACCGCCCTACCAAAAAGTATTTCAAACGAAGAGAAATATGTCAAAATCAGTTGTGATATATGGCAAGATGCTAACAAACGAAATTTTATAATAAAAAAATTACCGGTTTCCATTGTTTTGCAATGTCTGCTGCACCAACTTGTCCTGGACTTATTTGTCCCACTGTTATGTGTCCACCAGGAAACTGAACCACTGTGCCTGGTTTACCACCAAGAGCTGTTGGTAAAATATACACAAATAATATAAATCACAAATTTGTATTATAAATGAAAACTATTTAAGTTACCATTCTAAAACTACGACCTTAGACAACTTTTTATGGAATAGCTAGCTATAGAATAACTGCAAAATAAATCTTTTTTCTTATCAATAAAAAAATAGTTCGTACTTCGCAATGTAGCAGGACCTTGCATCATCATTCCACCTTCCACCATTGCACCAATCGGAAATTGTTGATTTGAATTTTTACTGTCCTTTCTTCGACGTCGTTTTGGTTTTCCGTCTGGTCCAGTTTCTTTCGAACTTTTTCTAGATCGTTTCTTCTTTTGTCCAGGATCTACGTCACCATCAGGAGGCTGAATAAAAATTGCCATATTTTAATGAATATTATAATTATCATGGTGACATTACAAATTGGAAATCAAGTTAGTCCTATGGTTAATTAAAGCCTAATCATTTAAGGATTTTAACTGAGGATTCCCAGAGCAATAACTTCGACAAAAAATATTTTCGAAAACCATTAGATCAGGCAAATATTACTTCAATTAGAGTAAAGCAGGAATGTGCAACCTCTTACACAGGAGGGCCAGATACAAATAACTAGGTGAAATCCCGGGCTGCACCTTTTTTAACATAGGCTTTCTAGTAATTGCAGGCACAAAAATTTTGGTTATTGATCCTTATGACAGACGTTGTTCGCTTCGTACAAGCTAGGGAATTGTAATAATAAGTTGGATTCAGGTATAGGCTTTGCATCGCAAAGGGATTGGGATTACTCGCACATACCAGATTAAACTACCGTGAATTAAAAACTCGTTTCGTGGGCCGCACCATTTAAAATTGGCACTTTTCCTCGGGGCGCACAATTTTTACTTGTAGGCCGCATTTGGCCCACAGGTTGCACACCCCTTAAATATGAGAAAAAATTATAATTGTAAACTACAATATCCTAACTTCAATAACAATTAGAAATAAAGATAGATAACAAGGTTCCAATCGCCCCTTGAATGGCTATTGGGCTGTCATATAGAGCAGGGCTTCCCAAACTAGGGGAAACGAATTTTGGGGGCCGCAAAGAGAACACCAATTTTACACAAACTACTATGTCTATTGCACTTTTTCAGACTCTTGATTCGAAATACAATTATTAAAACAAGTGTAAAAAAATCTCACGATTCCGAGTGAATACATCATCTTATCGTGTTTCCCCCAAAATAAGACAGTGTCTCCAATTTTTCTTTCGAAAAATAATAATGGGGCCTATTTTGATGGGGATGTCTTTTCTTTTCATTTTTTTGTAACAAATTAGGGAATTACGTGAATTTTAAATATACAAAATAGGAAAACTTATTTTACTTATAAATAACACGTTTTTATTTAAAATAACTGCTGACAGATTATTAACCATTAAAAAGGAGTAGAAAAGATTTCTTGCAATCGACTGGGTCAAAAAAAATTTTGCGCTATCGAGTAAGTTTTATTTTAAGTGGAGGGCTAGGTCGCATTTTCCTATTTTCGGGGAAACACGGTAGAATCCTCGCGCTTGCATGACAATGTCTATATACTGATCGTAAACCCGATTTGATTGCACAACGATGCCGGCTTCAATCGTTATGCCAGCGGTTCCCGAAAGCGCTTTGCTAAGTGCGCTTCGAAAATTAAGAGATTTGTGTTAAATATCAACTAATTAATGACTGAATATTTTATATATTTTATTTATTCTAAAGGTTTTATTGTTTCTCATCATTATAAATGATGTATAATCTAAATTAATGATTTCATTTCACCGCTCTATGTTGTTCACTTTCTGTTACGTAGGGTCTATTGTTACGTTATAGTAGTGGTAAAACCTATTTGCTGCAACATGAGTGATTTTTTTAGCTTCTTAAAGAAGAACACTGCGGAGATAAGGAAGAGAAGTTAACCTCTCGCCTGTATTCTTTAGGTCTACTACTTGTTTATAAATTTTAAGAGGCATAAAGTGCACATTAAAGATGATAAAATTGTTTTTTTTAGCTGAAGGCAGCATTTTTTCGTGTAGGTGCGCCGTGAGTTTTTTCTCTGATAATTTAGTGCTGCACGAACCGCTGCTTTATGCTAAATTTGATCATTGGAAGTGAGTAACAAAGCCTGATAAGGACCATGCCGCCGCTGGCCAGACATCGTAATTCATTATCATTGAGGCCTTCAATCGACAAACATTAAGCCACGGCTGGACTTGCTGCAAAACATTCGCACTCATCACACTGAATAATTAGGTAGTGTTAATCGGCGTGAATTTGTTTTTGTTATCGAGTAGGCCTACTAAAAGGTGAAAAAATTGACTGCGTCAATAAAAATATTTCGACTTGTTTAGCATTATTAACCTGAACAGGGGCCGCGAAAAATTTTAAAATTTCGAAAGGGGCCGCGAAAACTACAAACAAAACTCTTTACAATAATACCTTCATAGTGTATGACATCAAGCCCATTCCAGCCATATTTGGATGACCATACGCAATCATATCTGAGGTTACAGCCTGCATCATGCCTGGATGACCATATGCTGATGACACTTGTCCATACATACCTGGACCCCCTTGAACACCCATAGACTGTAAAAAAAATATTCATATTATGCGCAAACAATATTCGATCGAAATTTATCACAAACATTTAACTTTTTATTTTGGTTTAATTTACATAATTTTTTTTGGAAAAAATTGTAGTCCGCGAAAAATCTTTTAATGTAAAATCAAGCATGATAATCAGAATATTGCCAGTAAGTTGGTGCCAATAATTAGTATATGTTAACTATAACTTCACCATGAGGTGTCAATCGTCGTTTTCTTATTCTCAATATATCGGGCGAGATAACAGTGTTTGATGTCTGTCGCATTTACGGGTTCTTTGAGAGCAAGTTGTTAGCCTTGTTAATAGCAAAGGGAATATCAATACATCATATAAGAAAACTCAATAAATTTATATTGCCTTTTTTTTGTTAAACTCTACCCACACAATGATAATTCAATATTCTGTTAAATAATATCATTCTAAAATGTATTTGAAATAATACATTATTCGGTTTTGGCCAACCATGTGTAGAACATTAACAAATTCTGAGATAGAGAAGACAAATCGCTATATCTAATTACCATTGGTCCCTTTTTCAATAAATGTTTCAACAATTCCTCATTTGTACTCTTGCTCGGATCATTGTCACCCCCAGGCGAGCGACTCTGAATAATGAAGAGATGAAGTTATTAAAAACATCCATGCATTAGAGGTTAATATAACATATGCTTGATGAAGTGAGGGTATAAACATTATGCAGAGAGATAGCAAGGAAGATACAAAACTTCTTCTATTCAGCCTTGCTCTGAGGAAATTTGCATTTCCTATAACTACAACAAAACGTGAAAAAATATGGTAGTATTCAGAAAATAGAATATTTTGAATCCAAAATTATAAAAACATAGAAAAACGGCATCATACCATTTGAATTCCCATGCAATCTATTCCATATAAATAATTAATTCTTTATTTTTTACAAAATGGAAATGAATATCACCGTGTTTTATGGTTAAAAAACTATTGTTATACTACCTCTGGTTTCTTAGGTGGAAATTTGGTTGGTTTCGGATCAAGAATCCACGGAGAAGGAGTTACTTGTCTTTCTCCGATTCCTTTCACCGATTCAGCTTGTAATCTGTCTTCATATTCCACACTCAGTCGTATCACAGTATTGATTGAACTGTCAATGGTGTTAATGGCCTTCAAATAATAAATAGTAAAACTTCATTAGTTTTTATTAGCTAACTAACCAACTCAAATCAGTAATAAAACAATATTTCCCAATACAGGGTTTTCAAATTGCTGTATTTGAAATATTCCGCTCCTTTTGAAAATAGTGGTCCCTTACTTATCGTTATATACCATTACCATTGAATGCGTGTGGAAGGCCTGATTCAGAGCAGAAAACATGAATAAGCGTCATACAATAAAAAATAAGATTTAAGCAAAAATAGAAAATGTTTCTGAATAGGATTTTTGGAATAGACCTTTGGCTTATTTATGAAAGTGGAAAATGGGTTGAAAAATACCTTTTCATCCATAACATATCCTTTCTTGACCCTTTTCTTTTTCTTCGCTTCGTCATTAGGACTGTCTTGTTTTCCGAATGGCGGGTAAAGGGGTACCGCAGATGGGGTGAGTGGGGCAGATAGTGGGGTTTTCGGTGTCGAATCAGGATTAAGATCCGGATCGTGAGCCATAAGAATTGCAATCTCGGATTCGGAAAGTCCTTCAAAATTAGCAACACTGTGACCAGGACTCTGTGTTCTTGGTGAAGAGCGATCATGGGTCATACCTATAGGAGGTTGTGGATGAGATGGTGTTGCTGTAAATAGAAAATATATATCGCAATTGTCGCCAGTCGAGAATACACTGTCTCATGTTGAGTTGTAATTCATTATGCTATATCATGTCTCTGCACGTCAATATAATTTGAGTCAAAAAGAAGAACTACAATAAGAACTAGAGATGTCTAAACGATATGCAAAAAAAAAAAAACTTTTGACAAATATATATAGGTGCAATGGCTTAGTTGTTATTGAAGTGTCGGTCATAGCTATCTAGGCATCGATAGTTGGAAATATTGGATTTAAATTCAAGGCCAAACAACTCACCCTCGTTAGGAGTGGAAGGCATAAAGGAATGGACATATAAGAGTGTTTTTTAATATTACCAAAACCATCTCTGTCAATATGCATGAAATCATACAAATTTTAATTGTAAATTCAACTTAAATCCTCTTATCTTATTTCAGATTCAAAAATTTCTTTCCGACTGTCTTCACAAACGAAAAAAACACAAGACATATTTTCTATTGAAAATAAAAAAATGTCACAGTCATATCACAGACAATCAATCCATAGATTGTTCGAAAGAAAAACTCTTTATGAAAACATAACAACATAACACATGGTGCTTGTACAGAGACTTAGTTGGAAGGGATGCATGAAATGCCATAAAAAAGGTAGAAAACAACAATCCCCTAACAAAAAAATTTCAAAATAAGACGGAATACTTACTAATACGAGATTGTATATTATGAACTGGAGAGATAGAAACTCCAACAACTGTGCTTGATTTGGGCGGAGTTACCTAGAAAAATATTTCAAATTTATCAACGAGACAAAGCATAGAGAAGCAATGTTTTTATCATGGTCATGTTACAAGTTCAAGTCAAATCTCAATCAGAAATAATTCATTTTAATCAGTTGTTACTCTATTCATTATACCTGTATAGGCCACGAAACTATATTTGATATTGATAAATTCCATTTGCAATTTAAAAAATGTAAGCAAGATGTTAGCAAAAACAATGGATCGAACCTTTTGTTTGTAAGATTGACTGGAAGCAGATGCAACTACTGCTATTGTTGGAGTGATGATCGGTTTGGATGGATCAAGTAACAAAGGAGCAGCCTGGATAAAAATAAAAAATAGAAATGTAACACCAGATATAAGTTAATTGAACGAGGACTACAACCTCACAAAATTGAATGATTTTTGAAAATAGGCATAGTCTAAATCTAAGAAAATGGATGCTCCAGAAGTGTGTGTACCAATTTAACTAATTTTGTTCGCCTACTTCACATCAAGTTGTGTAAAGGGACTGAAACCTATAGGCAGGGGGTATATTCACTTGGCTAACACAGACAGTCACCTAACTCATAAGAAAACTAAAATAAGGAAAATCGGAATAAAATCATGGCCTAACCCTAACCTGGTACTCTGATTGAGTACTTGAGCGGGAGAACCGAAAAAACACCCCAAGAAAATTTGAAAGCAATTGGCGGTGACTAGTTGGGAAAAAGAAAATTTTAGTCTCATTGGGAATTCAAACAAGAAAAAATTGTAAACTAATCAACTACCTGTGGCACTTCAGGTATGTTTCGAACTTGGCCCATAGCTGATGTAATGATTGACGTTTGCGGCGAAGACAGATTAGGTGACTTTGAAATTCCAACAGGTTTAGAAGAGAGGGTAGTTCCTGCAGTTGGTGAAACTTTTGACAAAGTGGGAGTACTTGCTAATAGTGGAGTTGGAGCGGATGTCGGGGTCATTGCGCCTGTCATAGGAGGACCCAAAGAAATTTGTGGAGATCCTGTAGGAGGTGGAATGGATTTCATCACTTTGGGAATCGGAAAAGGTTCCGCCAGAACTGGAGTACCGGTCGTCATCTTCGAAGTTACAGTCGAAGCTGGGACGCTGACAGGTAAACTTTGTGTCAAAATCATATCTTGAGAACCAATGCTGGCAGCGGATGGAGGCAATGTACCCGGTGGCATGCTTTGAAACGATGGGACCTGTCCAGGTATTGTCACTGAGGGTGACATCATTGGAAGATTGGTTTGTGAGGTGGACATTATATGCTGGGACGGTGGTTGTACAGATTGGATAACACCGGCTGGCATAGCAGAAAGGGTTGGAACCGAAGCAATATGGCTGGTTGTAGTGATAACCTGACTTGGTATCGAGTGCTGAGTTGAGAACTGGTTTTGCTGCAAAGGAGAAGGAGAACCCATAGGACCAGGGTGCATTTGTACGGGAACTGAAACCACCCCAAATCTTGGGTGTTGTTGTTGATGCTGAGACGTTATCTGTGGCCGCATCATCTGTGTATTCAGTGGTTGATTCATTGTCATAGGACCAGGTTGTCTGTGAAACCATGTTGTACCAGGTTGTGGTTGGTGGGTGATTGGTAAACTGCCTGGTAATGGTGTTTGTTGTTGCATATTTTGCATCTGTTGTTGTTGTTGTTGTTGCATGAGGGCTTGTTGTTCTTCAGCCTCTTTCTCTGCTTGTGATTTTTTCTTTTTACGTCTTCTTTTCGGTTTGGGTTTTTCCGTAGTCTGTAGATAAGTAGTAAATGGGATTGAATTGTGCAAAAATGTGAAGGTTTAACTACAAGACTCACACCCATCTCATTTCTAAGCACAGATACAGGTGACTACCAAAATGCATAGATCTACAAAAAACTATAAAGATTTATGGTCGTGCACGTGACAACAAATACAGATTGACGCAGCACAACTTGAAGCAGTTTAAATTCATATTGTTTGCATATCAGCAATGCTAATCCAAGCATTGCCTTATTAAGTAATATAGGCTTTCAATATATTCAAATTTATTCACTCCTATAATAAAAAATAAAAAAAAGACTGTAGACTATAACCAAAATATAAAGGAACCTGTTGAATAGCAGCAAGTTGTTGTTGTTGTTCAATCTTTAACGCCCTTAGTTGTTGCATCTGCATTTGCATTAATGCGTTATGCGCTTGATTGCCTGGCGCTGACGGAACTAAAGAAAAACAGATGAAAGAAATTCATGAAATTCTCATAAACCATTCCAATGATCAACAAGTAAAATGATATTTCTCTACCTGATACGGTTGAGTGAGGAGTACTCTGTTCTGGTTGTGATGTCATAAACTGTGGTCGTGGTTGATTGGGTTTCAACAGTGACAGTTGTTGTATTTGTGCATTCTGTTGTATTTGTAATTGTTGTTGCTGAAATTGGTGTTGCTTGTTCATCATGATTTGTTGAAATTGAGTTGGTTGAGTAGGGCTGAAGATAAACAAAAATAAAAAGGATATATATTTATATATTCATCAGGTTCAAACCCCGCGCTATCAAAGAATTGGGTGGGCAAAGCTGGTCCAAAGATTACCATTCTTGCAAGATCGTATTAATAGTTGCTTTTCACAGAACCTTTTTTAGAGTGAAGGTGTGAAAATGCCTACTAAAAAAAAGGTTTTTATTGGAATAATGAAACAAAACGCATTATAAAGATGGTATCCATCCATCCTGACTCCTGAGTGGCACTTTAAATCATTTCCTGAGCTGAGAGCTTCCTTTATGTGCAATTCCCTACCAGAGATATAGTAATCACAGCCAGTTATGATACATAGTTTATAGGGTAAGCTACTGACGTAGTATGTAAACCAAGATGGCGGACACCGGAGCGCAGTATGTGTACCAGGTTAGGGTTAGGCCAAAATTTTATTCCAATGTTCCTTATTTTAGTTCTATTACGAATTCGGGAACTGTCTGTGTTAGCTATCTAACTTCACATTTTGGTCATCTTGGTTCACATACTACGGGAGTACCAATTATAGAAGTTTCTGGCATTTCCGTATTACCTCATTGCATATACCAATTTGCACAATGTTATGTTACATTTGTATGTATGACCTTGCTTGGATCGAACTCGTAAAAAAAATTGCGACATAGAGGTTAAATGAGTATGACAAAGGCCAACTGTTGCATATTCATTGTAAAAAGTAAAAAACTATTTCAAATCACAAAAAAATGTGCACACAATCATGTGTATTCACTGAAAGGACAGTAGAAGATATCAAGACTTTAATCCAACTAGATACGACTAATTTCAAATGCATTTCTATATTCAATTCTTTAGTAGTTCAAGGGTTGGATAAAAGTATGTTGTAACATCGAAGGTTAGGAATTTCAGGTCCAAATCCCGTCTTCCCCACCTCACCCACAGTGTGATTAAATAGTGTAGGCACTAGACAGTACTGAAATGGGGAGATTTAGCCCTTTTCAAATAAAAATCTCCTAATGTATCGCTTAGTGCTTGCAAAGAGCTTTGTTGAGAGTGAGAATACTTCATAAAAAGAATAGTTCAAGCAAAAAAAACCTTATGTTCAGTAAAAAGCTATTTTATTAAAATTATCCTAAATGGTCATTATTACCTGATTCTATTCATCTTCTGAAATTGTGCTTGAAACTGTTGAATTTGCTGTGGTGTTGCCATGACAACATGTGATTGTTGTTGTTGTTGTTGTTGCTGTGCCATTCCCATGGCAACCGATTGAGTAGAAGAGGAAGATGCGACACCAATGTTTGTAGACGCTGAAAAGTGGATAAATCATCAATAGTAAGTTTTCAAATGTGATTATTGAATATGCAAAATTATAACATAATTTCCACTTGCAGTAATATTTTATTTGACAATATATTAACTAATAGATTATGGGTCATGTTGTATGGAGTGTAATGCTGTGATGTGAGTTGAATTAACAACATCATAACTTAAAAATATCCTAAATTGTATATTTAACCAAAATTCATGTGTAATCAGGTAGGATAAATCAAAGATGGAGAGGGTATGGTCACTTCAGAACTGGTATCCTCTTGTGTTGAGTCTTGTTCATTTTTAATTGATAAAAATTCGAAATTTGCATATTTATTTTATTTCTTTGAAAATTCCATTTCGACTTGTCAATATTGCAATAAATTAACGAATTTGTAAAATTTTACATTGAGATTTGATAAAGGACTAGAGAGTAAGCAATGCTCGAATATACGGACACGAAGATTTGTCCGATTATTAGTTGAAGAGAAAGTGTTTTCTCCTCAACAACAACAACAGGAAGAATCTAGCAAATTAACCCATTGCCCACCTTGTAATCCTAATCAAAAAAGACAAATTCTAGAGTGCACAGCTTCTCAAATATGGAAATACCAGAAATACCAACCTGGAATATTTTTTATGATAACTTGCTGTTGTCCTTGTTGCATGATTACAAGTTGTTGTTGTGGCATGTTTTGTTCTTGACCACTTCCCTGGATGATTCCTCCAGCACCAGATTGTACTGGTACAACTCCTGGTTGCATGGTTGTACCAGGTTGCATATTACCAGGTGTTTGAAATGGTGGAACAATGATTTGATGAGGTTGATGTTGCATTCCAGGTGTAACTGTAAGCAAGAATTATATCAAGTAAATAATATTTGAAATTATAAAAAACAATTAGACTTTGCAGTTTTGATAATTATTTTTTTTTATCAGAGGTTACAAAACCTAGGGCAGGAAATGAATTTATTTGCTATGAATAATGAGCAAATTTTATTCAACTACCGGTATTATATATAATTCTATAAGCCTGATATAGGTAAATTTTCCTTTATGAATCAGGGACTGTGCTGTGGTCCAATACTTATATTTATTTCCATACAAAATGACCAAGCCAAATTTTTATTAAATAAATTAACTGGTAGTTGAGATAGAAAACAGAACCTATCCGATCTCGAAAGCAAATGCATATATTTTTGTATCATGTATGCCCTCACGCATTATCAGTAGTTCAACAAATGATTTAATAAAAGAAGGCATAAGAAGCCATCTCTGTATATCTTGTAAACCAGTGAACTCAGTTCAGTGAAATAATATACATAACCTATCCAAAGTCTGAAACTATACACTGAAGCGGAAAACACTAACTTTCATCTAAAAGTTACTAAGTACTAGCATTTGTCATTGTGAATCAAAACAAAATCTGAACTATTGTGCCTTCTGAATAAATCTTTTAAGATGGTATGGTATAACAACTGCAAATAACATAGGAAGCTCCCACTCATGGATAGCGTTATTATATTACTAGTGGGTGGGAGGTATTAACAGTAAACGAACTTCATTCAATAGGACACAGTGTTATTATTTAATGAACATCAATGGTTCAAAGAAGCTTCATACTCAAAATTTGTCAATGAATGATCAATTTTGTTCCACCAAAAAAATTGCACAAATTGCACAAAAAAAAATTGCACAAAAAAAAAAAAAAAAATTCCACAAAAAAAAAAAGGTTGGAAACTAGAGAACAGAAATGCTATATGAGTGTGTGATATGGCTTAGAAGTTAGTGCATTATCAAACTGAGCCCTCAGTCCTCCCAAGGGGTAGGAGTGCCATATGCATCGGTGGCTGATTGTACATAGGAGAGAATGTATGAAACACACATGGAAAAATAGAAAAATAGAAAAAATATGTAACAGCATTTTGATAAAAACAATACGCTATGTCTATAAGACATAGTCAGTCAAGTCAGATTCAAGTTATGCTAAAATAACTCAAACATCGAAGTAAAATCAAGCCCTTTAGAAATAATAAGTCTAAATTTGAATTGATTAATGCTTTCAACAGTTCCTTCCTATGATAATTTCGAATAATATAAATTACCTGGCTGTTGAATCATCATCTGTTGTTGACCTTGATTATCAATGACTTGCTGTTGTACTATTGATCCGGGTGGACCTAAAATATATAATAAGTTATTAATCAGTATTATTGGTTGATAAATGAATTTGTCAATGACCATTCTGTTTCCAAATTATTCGATTTCCAGTTACATTTGTGTGTTTCAGTTTAGTTGGCTAAATTACCTGAAGCAGACAAATAATTTTCGAATTTATTTTTATGTTCAACACTTAAAGTTAGATATTTAAGATAACTATTGCTATACCCGAAATAGGCCGGTAACCTGACAAGAGGCTGTGTTCGCCATATGATTTATATGAATGAGCCATCGAAATGGCTTTTCTCTTGTCTCCCTGAGATAAACATGGAAATCCTCTTAAGACAGGGGCATAAATAGAATCCTACTCATGGCGATTTAGTGATAGCATGTTACAAATCAGATTCCTATTTTCGAATTCTGCAGTCCCATACACACTCAGAATAAGCAATTGAAATTGTTTCATGTGTACAAGGAAGACAGTTGGTTTGGTTGAAATTTCAACAAAGGACTCACCAGCAGACATGGCTCCCATCATATGTCGTTGCTTTATATTGAATTCTTGAATAAGCTCAGCATGTTGTTTTTGTTCATTACGAAGCTGGAAAATTTTCATTCATAAGTGAAAATGTTAGAATGCTTGGAATCTGGGCTGGAAGCTCGAGTTTGTCATTTTTTTATTTGTGTCTGAGTCATATTTTTAAACTCTCCTTAACCAGAATTCAAAATTTTGAATTCCATGAATTGGAGCGTCAAAATTTTATATTTGTCATGGCAATAATCGAAATCAAGATTCCTTACAGAAACTTCCAAAAAAATCAAGTTAACTAAGCATTTCTTAAAAGTCGGTCAAAGAAAGCTTGCTTGTGCCAAGTTTTATCAAAATTTGATAAATAATTCGATAATAACATTATTTATCAATCTTAATTTATACTAAATAAATGATAAATAAGTATGTAACTAATAAAAACCTTTTCGAGCTGTTGTTGTGCTTCAGTATATTGTTTAGTAACAACTCTTAATTCCTCTGTGTCATCTGCTGAGAATTCTTTTCCGTTTCTTTTATACTGATTTCTTTTTTTCATTAGTGATTGTTTGCGAGTTTTCTTTGACTGAACAAGCTGTTCCTGTTTCGGAACTTGAATCTAGAATTTAATTGTATTCCATAAACATGCTATTTTTGAGAGATTGGATTCAGTGAAATTTACCAGTATCGCAGCAAAATTAAGATTTGTTTCGCATTCTACAAAGTGAAATTTAGCATATATCAGATCAGTGTTGGTAAAATTCCAGAATCCAGAGTTGTGAGTAAAAATCGGTTCGTGTTCAACAAATAGCACATAGAACAATGATTTGTTGGTTTTATTTTTTTCTCACAGTATTTTTTTCTTTTTACAATCGTCAGAAGCTAAAAAAAAATTTTCCATAATACTTTGAGACTAAATTATTCCCAAAGATAAGAATTTAAAATAGCATATATTTCAAATTTCTTCCAAATATTTGCATATGCACATCCCTGGCATATATGATAATCTGGTTTTTCAGCATATTATTTTATATCTCCTGGTTGCTATTCTTTGATTGAAATGCGTGTATTCACATTTTTCCGAAAAAGTATTGAGATGGTGAAAATTTGTTGTCACTCACCTGCATCAGTTGTTGATGTTGTATTAACCAAGATCTATATTTTCTCATTTCATTGTCATTCCCAAAACCATGAATTCCTGCTGCATGATAAGAAAAATTTAACTTGAATTTAAGCCGAGCAGTCCAATGTATTTACGAATACAGAATAATATTCCAAGTTAATTTTTTTGTATTCCAAAAGTTACTTCACAGACATTACAAATTAACAGAGATTTTAATCCATTATAAATTGATATTAATGATTTGTTTGATTTTGAAGTGTTGTTCCTATCATATACTATAAGTTTAGGAATAACATAATCTCTTTCTACCAAATAGCAAATATATTTAATAGGTTTCGTTAGATCATAGTCTATCTTCTTCAGACAAAACAAGATATGCCTTAATCAAACAGTGAATTAGATGTATTAATCACTTTATTTATACTTGCAAACTCAATCAAGCATCCTTATGGAAATATACTGATTCAAAGGAAGCAAACAAGAACAAAGGACTAGCAAAATACAATAACCTCTACTAAGAATTAGTTAGAAAAAGTCTACTGGATTTATTCAAAAACAAAGTAATGACAAGAGAATACTGAAAAACTAATTGAATATGGTTGCATGTGATAATCAAATATTTGTCATTAGCTATAATAAAAATAAACATCCATAGACCAAAATCAGACTAGAAAAATTCTCTTCTCATAAACTTATCAAAAGTTCGAATAATTATAATGATGACAGCCTCATACCTTGTTGCATACCACCCATGTGAGGAGGCCAATGTCCTTGTTGCGATTGTTGGTGCAATGGACTCGTACCTGAAGCAACAATTCCACCATCTGGACCACTTGGTGGAACAACGGGTAATCCAGCTTGGGTAGCCTTCAAAGATAAATAATACTTTTTCAGATTAAAAATGAAAACCATACTGTGTGGCCAAAATAAAGAAATTTGCTATTTATTTCAACAAAGATAAACGATGATTTGATTGGTTCTTTGCCTTTTTTGTTCAAACTGTGAGACTTCAAATGCAAGAAATAATATTTTTTCAAATCTTTTCGCTAGAGTATCTAAAAAATTGTGTCTAAACTATAACCTCAAGTCAAAAAACGAGGGAGAGAGAGAGAGAGATAGATAGCGCCAAATATGAATCAGTTTTACAAATTGAATGAAAACAAGGACAAATAAACAATAAGAAAAATCTTACTTGATTCATTTTAGATAAGAATTCCATTTTAATATTGTCAATTCCGCTTTCAGGAGTTACCTTTGTCATTTCTTGAGGAACAGGCGTGGGAAATACACCTGGAGGCATACCACCAGGTTGGGGTACTGCTACTTGCTGTTGTAGTAACGTCTGAGAGTGCCGCATTTTTTCTCTCCTAATAAAAAAATATTTAATTTTAAGGATGACTTCCACATCCACCAGCTTTCTATAATACTCTGATACAGATATAAGTTGTTATACTCCAAATTTCATAGTTTTCCGAAAACTTTCCATTAATTTTAATAATTATGGAAACAAATCCAATGGAAAACATTTTGAAACAGGCACTAAGTTTGTGTCCATATATTCATGCATTTCATCCATGTTGTGATTTTCTTTTTGTCAAATAACATCAAATAAACTCAAATTATCATGAATAACCATTTTTAAGCTGAGATCAAGTAACTTTTCAAGTAAGAATTTGAAACTCCAAAAAACACATTGTAATCCACATATATGGGTTAAGTCAAAACCAAAAAATGGGGAACGAACGACTGGACGAAAAATGTAATATACAATGTCAAGCACAACCTGCTAAAATGCAATTTATGAAGACACATACAATACTAACCTTGCTTTCTCTTGCTCTCTCTTTTCTTCCTCAAGCAAGTCTTGCAACAATAGAGGTTGCTCTTTGATCAATAATGGTTTAGGACGAGGTGGCGTGGTTGTGGATAAAGTAGTTGTTGATTTACTTTCATCTTTACTTGGTGATATTTGAGTAGTTTGAGTAGGAGAAACTGAAGTTTGTACGGCAGGAGGCGGCATAGGTCGAGTGGGTGTCTTCATATTCTCAGCCTCTAATATTGATTGAGATGTCGGCACTCCAGGAATTGGATAAGGCGTAGTTAGTACTTCGGAAGAGATTGTCGCTGGAGTTATCATCGGTTGAAGAGAATTTTCAGTAGAGGCCACTGAGGTGCTGGGTGGTGCTTCCCCAGATTCAACAGGTTGTGCGACTTCCATTATTCCTGCTGTGTCAGCCTTTGAAGTTCCGGATGCCGAGCTTACAATGGAGTTTGAAACTGCTTGCTCCATAGTTTGTGTAACAGAAGGTACAATGGTCATCGGTGTTGCAGATGAAATAGCAAATGCAGGCATTGGGAAAGGAGGAGCAGCAGTCATAGAATGAACAGAACTAGGAGTGGTTACTCCAGTGTTATCCTCAGATGAAATTTTGTCATCAGAGACAGAAGAGATAGTTGGGACTGAAACAGACAATTGAGGCACATAAGGATCTGAAGTTTTCTGCTCTGGCTGATCACCTTTATCAATTTCAACTTGTTTTTGTTCAACTTGACTGGTCTTGGCATCTTCTGACTCAGAAGTCTTTTGTTCGGTATTATCGGATGTAGCTAAATCTTTGGCAATGGAACTAGTTGTAGTGCTAACAGGTGAAATAATACTGGTTACAGATGTTGTAGTAACGGCTTGAACTGTAGAGCTGATTGAGATAGGTGTTTCTGTATTTTCTGATTGTGAAGTTGAAGTTAGAACATTAGTAACCCTTCCATCTTCAGTAATTGACTTCTTCATAACTTCCATTTTTTCTGTTTCAACAGTTTTAGGAGTCGACAAATCTGTTTCTGGTTTTTGTTGAATTTTTTGATCGGATTCTTCTTTATCACAGGCGTTTCCTCTTTGATTTTGCTTTTGAACAGGAGGGTCAGGTATTTTAGCAAACTTCGCTAGATTGCGTACAGGTGGAGGTACTGGAGATTTTGGAAGAGGTTGTATGTCGTATGAATAATCAATACTATAACGATCTTCCTTCGATTGATCAATCCCAGAATTGATATCAGGAACGGGAGGTTGTGTGACTTGATTTCCAGAATCTGATTTCGAGTCTGGACTATCTTTTGATTCGCCTTCTTTCTTTTCTTTAACTTCGGATTCAGTTTTTTCGACTCCCTGCTCATTTTCTTTGCTTTCCTGCTTGTTTTCATTATCTTTATTCTCATTTTCAGTAGAATCATTCTTTTCAGTAATGGCCTCCTTACTATCTTGTTTTGATTCTCTTGATTCATTCGAAAGTGTTTTTGATACTGGCGTCCCACAGGGTGGTGTACCAGGTACTATGATAACATTACTAACATTTAGATCACCCGATGCTTCTCGTCGTGGTTCTTCCTCAGATGGAACAAACATTGCTACTTCAGAATCAGGAGGTGGCGTTAATCCCACTCCACTCAAACTCGTACCACACTTGTCGATGTCTACATTAAGTTTAGGTTTTTCCTGGTCAATATCTTTCTTTTCCTCCATTTTACTTTCAATGTTCTTATTTTCATCGATGTTTGATTTCATTTCTTTGCTTTTAAAGTAACTGTGATCATTCTTGAGTACAACCGGCATGTCTTTGCCTTTCGAATCAGTGCTGGTATCTTCTGCAGGTTCAGTTGCTTTCGTCTCTGCATTGCCTTTACCGTCCTTTACTATGGCTTCATCCCCCTTTTCTTCATCCACCTTTTCATGCTCAGACTGCTCGACAGCAGAATCTGCCTTTACAGCTTCTTTTGTAGATTCTGCTGATTTTTGTGTATTGTCATTTTCTTTTTCCAAATCAGGTTTTGTTGCTTCTGTAGCCTGAACAGGTTTTGATATTTCAGGTGATGAACTTTTTATCGCTGTGTGAGAAGTCAAAGTCACCATCTGAGTCGATGATGAAACACTGGATGATGACACTAAGGTCTGTGTTTTACCAGCTAAAGTGGTTGATGTACCAGGGCCCTGAAAAACACACAGGTATGTATTTTTTGTTTTATATGACAATGTCACGTCTCCACTTTAAATCAGGCTCTATACAAGCATCCATGATCAAAAATCTTTTCAGTTCAGCATTGCTTACCTAATTTAATTTATTATATTCTGGTTGAAACCCGTTTGAACCAGACAAATTTGACCTCCTATAAGCTTATTAGTGAAAAGAAATAAAAACTCCATTGTGAGAATGAAAATACCACAAAACGAACTTAGCATATACCTGGAAATGCAAATCTTTGAATTCATCACTTCTCAATAAAGCATCAAGATATTCATCATGAGGCAAATGTCCACCAGCAAACGGATCTTCTGATTTATGTTCACTTGTTGATGGAGCAACACCAGTTGGTTGCTGGACTGATACTTCAGCAGGCTGTAAAACATATGATCAATGTTTGAAATGAGCAAAGGTTAAAACATGATTCAATTCAATATGATACATATGAGGGGAAGGCAGAAAAGTGGAACGAAAGTACAAATATCAAGTGATATAAAAACAGCTCAATCTATGAACACAACTATGACTTTGAAAAACGGGGCAGGCTCTGGCAAATAGTTAACAAAAATTAGCGCTAGACTCCGACGTTTTGACTTCGACAGATTCAAAACTTCTACCTAATTTGCAGGGATTAGGAAAATACTCGTCTAACTTCGATATTACCATGCCAAACTCTGGTTTGCACTAGGTACTAAATCCTCTAACTTGATATAAAAATATCAGGTGTATCAGACTATCACATTGTACCACATTTACCATTTAACAATTCAACTTAATCTTCAAATGTTTAAAAAAAAGTTCAAGAAGTTTTAAATTTAGTAACGTATAACATGAACCCAAGCAAAACAATGGATTTTCACATGAAAATTCTACCTATGCATTGCCAATCACATCAATGTACATTATCTAACATTTACTCTGGCTTTGAATATTAACTAACACAAAATATATTTAATTTTTTAAATTCAGATTCAAAATATTTCCTCTGTTCAAAATCTCATTGGTGTTGTGGAATCTAACAAGAGCCACAAAAGAAAAATTATCCACCTTAGATAAAATTGAGCTGGTAGTTGTTTTTCCTTCAGATGATAAAGATTGTTCAGGTGTAGCAACAGGTTGGGGTTGTGAAGGAGTCGAACCAGTAGAGCAGACATTTCCAATTCTCAATATATTTTGCCGACGAATTGCCGGATCAGTTTGGTTAGAATGTCGCAATTCAATGTAGGCACCTGGGGGATGCTGTGCAGCCGGAGGGAAACCCTACAAAAGAGATATTCGTAAAGGAGATAACAAATTTATCAATGGGATTTAACGATTCGAGACTTTCAGGGAATCAATAGTTAAGCACTTACATGGTTGCAACAATTTGCAACAATAGAATACCTATTGATAGTTTTCAAAACTTAACATTATGAAAACTGAATTCCTCACAGGCGAACCATGTTTCATTACCAATATGGTAACTCCCATTATAACACGCATACTATTTGACAAGTAAATTACGATATGGTTTAACGTTTCAGTCGAATTTTATCATTTTTGTTACAAAAACGAAATACAAAAGAAAATATAGCAAAAAGGATAGACAAAATTACTTTATTAAGTTCAATTATAAACCATCATGCCCAGAGAAAAATGACCATTGTTTTATTTTTTTATTAAATACTGAGATTCAAAACTAATACCAAATTTGTTGTTCGCATTTGAAAGAAGCACAATAACAGAACTACTCGAACTACTATTTTAAGAAAATACCTTTACGCCGTGCATATTAGGTGGAAAATTCTGGTGAGCCATTGCGTGTCCAGGTGGGAGAGATGATTGTCCCTCAAACGGAAATGCCATCATACTAGGTGGTGGCGTACGTAACATTCCATGAGCAGCTAAAAATATATATATATCTTTATGAAATTAAACTCAATCAGAAGTGAAAGAAAGTCACTCGAAAGAAGAAACACTAATAAAATTTGATCTAAGTATGTTTGAGTCCTAGAAGCACACTCCACACAACATAAGTTGAAAAGGCTTTATCGAATCTTCGCTTCAGTCTTGAGAATTGGAGAGAGAGTAGTAAGCCTTTTGTTGTAATATTTCGATTTCAGATATTTTAGAATATTTGAAATTTTGACGGAAGTTAGCAAGCCAGAAGAAATATTGCAAGGGGTCCGTCACGGAAATTTTCTCAACCTTGCCTTTACTCTTGCAATGTACAACATACTCACCTTGAGTTAATACTCCCACTCTTGGTCCTTGCATCTGCATCATTTGACCTCTCGGATACATAAATCCAGGGGTGTTCGGCGTTACCACTGGTGCTTGAGAGGTGTGGGATGGGTATGGTGGTGGAGGAGGCTGAGATTGCTCCCACAATCTCGCACGACGAGAACTAAACGATATATATATATATATATTTACTCATAGGATAGTGAAGAATATTAAAATATGGTAAGTCACATATTGTAATACAACCAAACAGGCGCGCAGCCAGGATTTTTAAAAGGGGGGGTTTCAAAATCGGAAATTACTAATGGCGTCTGTAACCGTCAACGCGATCACGCGCTCGTTAATAGAGCCGCATTTTCAGCTTCTGTCGCGTAAAATATTCAATTCATATTCAACTACGAGATTCTAAAATGTCCTTACGTATATATTAATTTTATTGTCCCCAACGCAACTCGCGGTCTCGACTTTCTACGTCAAAATAAAAACATTACTGCCGTGGACATAAAACAATGAGATAAGCTGCCTGATATATTTAATTTTGATACGTATTTTTGCAATCTTGTGACCTCGTTATCGCCGTTAGTAAAATCTCGATATCTGATATAAAATCACGTTTAGTACAATTTTACTTCATACAATGAAAAGAGATATAAAGTATACCAGTAAATCAAAAATACAAATTCATCGCCTCGAAATCCACGCCGAACAGTCGCCGCGATTACGTCACTTGTTAAAAGAGCCGACTTTTCTAACGAAAAATGATTTTTCTTTTGCGCAAGGTAACCAATCCATGACCGATAAGGGCATATTTAAAATGTCCTGCTTTATTAATTTAATTGTCTTCAATTTAACCTGCGGTTGCGCCGACAAAACAAGAGCCACTCTAAAACACCACGGAATTCCGCATAAAAATGTGTGGTAAACTGCCCTATTATACATTGTTTTGATCCGTATTTTTTCTATTATGCGAATTCGACAAATTGGAGATGTGCTTGTAACATTGACTCCGTTGAATCGCAAAGCTGCCACTCCGATTATTTTTAAAGATAAAAGCTTTCGAAAAATCCGTAAATCTGCTGTAAATTCTCATGGAGTAAAATTTATTTCAGTAGAATAAAAATTGATGGATATACTTCAGATTAATTATCTTATATATCATCACTAACTGGGAAAAAATCGCGTTTTCAACCTTGTTTAATGATAACACTGAAATTTTCGACGACAATTTTAAAGTAATGGATCCCACCCACAATTAACCGTGTTTCGATTTTAATGTTCCTAAACAGCGAGGAAACATGTGTGCCTTGGGCACACGAAATTTTGCGATTTTCAAAAGCGTTCTTAGACTAGAAAAGCGTTTTTAGACTGTCGCAGGACTCAACAAATCTTATAGCCTATTGTTTATGGTTTTGTTTTCAGTATTTTATATTGTCGATTTTCAGTCAAATTTAGATCGCGGGTTTACTCCTTCATTTGTCTTTAGAACCTCGCCGCCGATGAACGTATAATAACTCTCACCAAATTGACAATTCCTTGCAAAGTACAAAAATAAAATAATCATCATGTTTATCGTGGCACAAATTTGTGATTTATAGAGAATAAATGCCGACGTAAAGGCGTTTACGGCCTAAATAACACACTGATGAAAACAATCGGCGATTTTAGCAGAAGGCAATTGCACGCTTTTTCAGTTTTCACAATTTCGTGCGAGTACAAAAATAAAATAATTATAATTGTTCCCGTGACACAAATTTGTGATTTAGAGCGAATAAATACCAACGAGAAGGCGTTTACGGCCTAAATAACACGCCGCCTTGATGAAAACATACGGCGATTTTAGCAGAAAGCAATTGCACGCGTTATCGGCGGCTTTTTCTGTTTTCAAAAAAATTCAAAAGGGGGGGGGGGTTCGACCCCGAAAACCCCCCCCTGGCTGCGCCACTGCAACCAAATACAAGATAAAAAATCAGAAACGCTTTAAAGTTTGGTCAGAAGTATATCTTTTCCGCGCATGAGATAATAAATGCTGGAAATGACAAATTTTGTAATTAGATTGTTCTAACATAGGAATTGAACCAGCAATGTGTAACCCGCGATGCCAACACAGTTAACTCTAATGCTTTTATCGCTGGGCCCATCTAGTTCTACACTTGAGAAGAAGACCTACTTTCTATGTGAAGACGGTTGATATATAACTTGTCTTATGTGAGCTGGAGTTGGTGACATTTGTATTTGTGGTTTGATATCAGTTTCCATAGGTGAGGACAACTGCAGTACTTGAGAATCCACAGATAAACGACGATTCTTGGCATCCATTGGTGGCGTTTTTGACGATGGGGTTCCTGGTGCTTTACCCTTCGGGGTACCGGAATGGGGAAACATGGATTCAGGAAGGGGGGCTCCTACTGAAAGAGATCTGGTTACTGTAGCGGATTTTGTTGGTGATTCCTGTACTGTTGGCTGCATTGGGAATGCTTGTATATCGAGACTCGGACGACGCTCTGTTTTGGCGTGGGTTATCTTTACTGGACTCTGGAATGAAAAATGAAAATTGTATATCTTGTTTGTGATCCCATATGAAACGTTCATGCCACTCAAATTGATTCTCATGAGTTATTTTGAACAATTATTTTTTTTTTAAAAAATCCGAATCAAGATATATGACATCAAATAAACTTGCTACATGTGAAATTCCAACACTAACCACAAGGCGATTGCGGCTTTTGAACGTCTTAAGTCGAATCTTTTAAATATGTTAAGACTAATTTTTAACATTTGTGCTTATTAAATGAAATAGTCGACCCCATTCTAACGACAAACTAGCTTTAGAAATGCGAATAAAATCATGTAGCACACCCTTCATACCTGTTTCTGAGATGTTTGAGCAGTTTCCATCTGTCCAGGTTCTGTTGTCTGACCAGCAAAGTATGCACTGACAGGAACAGTTCTTGGTTGTTGTTTAACAGTCGTGATATAATCTGGGGGTAAGGTCTGAGATGGTACTGTTGCTGATGGCAACTGAGCTGCTCCAGGTGACGGGGGTTTCGGTGTTGTCGTCCTGGAGTAAAATATAATATTATTATTATGATTTGGCCGGCCTCATACCAATGCGTCAGGGTAGCCTAATACCTTTTTCAAACCCCAGCATCCCCCACCCCTGCTTATTCCAGATGTATAGCATTATTAACCGTACAACTTCCAAAGTAGAATTACTTTAATCTATATTTCTCACTCACTTGAAAGTAATGAAACGTAAAGGCTTCAGTTTTGATTATTATCCTTATCTATACTCAAACCGGGCCCTGTTCAATTAGTTTGGCAATTTTCCAATTTCGTTTCCCTCTAACAATTGCACATCTTTTTTATTTAAACATAGAAATAATACAGACCTGGAATCTGGTTTTGCGAATGAATGTTGGTCGCTACTCATCTCTATCTTCCCAGTTGTTGCATCAATGCTTTGTGAGATTGAGGATGGAGTAACTTGAGAAGATACTGGCATGGGAGGTGTACTATGTTGTGAAACAGCAGGTTTCATCAGAATATCGTCAGTTTTTTCTTGCTTTATGCTCTCCTGAAAGTAAATTGAATTCATACAGTAACATTTCAAGTTAAATGCAACAGGCTATTAAATTATAGATTTTTACTTTAATGGACATTGTATGATCCAGAATGTTTTTCTGGATTAGAAATTATCTTGGGAGTTTAAGTCACACTAGTAATAAGTCTGGTTTCTGGTTCTGTTATTTTACCCAGATCACTCCAACACTGACAATTTTTTTGCCGACCAAAGCCGCATCAATAAAGTGGACCCCTGCTATATCTCGATGAACAATAATATGGGTATAGTCTAGATCTGACATGGACAAACTATGGCCCGCAGGTCAAATCCGGCCCGTTGGGTAATTCAATCTGGCCCACCTGATGCTGTCAAAACCAAACTGAAGCCAAATTTTGATGTTTTTGTGATAAAATAGCTCAAGAAATCGGTTTAGATTGTGATTAAATTTAGTCGAAGCTCATTGTTTTCCACTTTTGCTTTTGTAACATCGTATATAAAATTTTGTTCATAAAACGTAACTTTTTTCGTAACGCTTACATGGCCCTCCAGTCTAGGTGGACAAAATATTTGGCCCCTGGTCCAAAAACCTTGCTCACCTCTGGTCTAGATTAAACAAAACAAATAACTTATTCTAGGTTACGATGGCATTTCAGAATATGGGTGTCTCCGAATTACAGCAAATATTACAAATATTTTAATTCAATATCAAGTTATTTCACATAATTATAGGGAGATTAGATTTACTGTAACCGAACCAAAAAACACTTGTTCACCTTTTTCAAGCAATTTCTTGTAACACATTTACATAAATGATTTTCGGTGCTCCCGAAGTATGCGAATCAAGATGGCGGACATTGGAACGTAACATAGGTAACAGGTCAGGGTTAGGCGATAATTTTTTTTCCAATTTTCCTTATTTTAGTCCTATTATCAGTTCGAAGACTAGCCAAAAGCCTCCCGTAGTATTTATAGCTAAAATTATGGCCTAACCCTAACTTAGTACACATATTACATTTCGATGTCCGCCATCTTGGTTCGCATACTTCGGGAGCCCCTGATTTTCAGTCAACAATAAAATCGTTTTTAAAAATTAAATTAAAATTTGAAATAATATCATGGAACTTACAGTAGCTGAAGTCTTCACTTCTGTTTCTTCTGTTATCATAGGTGGAGTTTTATTTGTTTCCACTTTTCTTGTTCGACTTATTTTTAATAAAGATCTGTTGTCTCTTGCTTTTAACTGCAACAACACATAATTAAAATATAATTAGTAAAGCCCATTCTTTTTGGTGAAATATACTGAAACGAGTATTTTTATGTAGTTGAGTAATTGATTCGAAACGATGTTAATTAGATTTAAACGATATAATACAGGCCAGTGACACCTGGTGCCTATGCTAGACTTGAGTATGTATAATTTTCTGAAATAGATAACCACATGGGGTCACGACTCACGAGTTCAGAAGGTCAGAGGGTTATGGGTGATAAAAGCGTCCAGAAGGGGGCCATGAGCCATGAGAGGTTGGGAACGAGTGATATAGGTAAAAAAAAAGTCGAATGGGCCGAGGGTTACAGAAGGTATTGCAAATAAAGTATTGCGACACAAAATCAGAAATTAAAGTTTTACCAAAAATGGTGCTCTGTCTTCTGGCGTAGCCTTTCTCCATAATTTAGCAATGTGTTTGGCTCTCGTCTGCCAGTCTGGCATTTCTTGTTTCAAGTTAGGGAACTTAACGTTTGCATATAATACAGGTGAGATAGTAGACAATTCACCTGAAAGAATAAGTTAAAAGAATGAGTAACACAAAAAGTGCAATTAAAAGTTGTTGCATCGATATTTAAACACAGGCATGGAACACAGCAAATGGAAATTACCAAAACCTTTATTTAGGAATCGATTTTACAACTAGTTTGAAATGACGCTCTGAGGATATGGATACACATAAATGATTTTGTATTATTGGGAGAATAAGCAAAAACGATTAGATATTTATTTTCAAATAATGGCAGCACTGTTCATATTATTCTGTACAGCATTTACGCTCAATTATATTATGGGAAAGACGTTTATTTCCAAAAATGATTACCAAAAATTCAAGTTTCCTTACCTAGAGGTTCATCTTTCTCCCACTTTAATAAATTCCTTTGATTCACAGACATACAGTCTCCATCTAACTCAGTACCAAGAGGCCAAGGTGGTGGAGCAGGCTCAAACAGGTTTGCATCACTGTTTATAAAAAAAATAAAAATAAATTTGGTTTTCAGACAAAAAAATACATTTCATATCAAGCCAGGGTTACAAATTATTGTCTTAAGATTGATTAAACATGGAGTTATCGCTCTCACTTGGTTACCAAGTTAATTATAAGTGCATTTTCAATATCTTTTCATCAATGGCACACACTCTTTCAGAAATGAATAAGATTCTTTTTTGAGCAAAGTTATTGGCGATTCCTTTAATGCAAATTGACACAACACGAAATGTAAAATAACAGTGAAATTACTACTTTTTAGACCAAAGTTCTATTTTAAAATGACACCATACATATGTCCACATGTTGTTGCTGACTTATGTGAAGACAAAACATTCATATTTCAACATATCAAAAGATTTCAAAACAAAAAAAAATCTCAAATATTCTTGGTCAGCTATTGTAATCCAAATTGGACAACAAATATGCAGTTTATGTTGTCCAAGAAAACTCATATATATGTAGTATTCTATACTGTACCGGTCCTTGCATGCATACCTTGAGAAATCAGGCAGAGGAGTAGAAGGACCTGGGAGAATTTCGCCAGATTGTGACATAGGTGGAGTAGATGATACAGGTACGGATTTTCCTCCTTGTGTTGAAACAGTTATTTGTGCTGGCATTGGCTGAACCTAATATATAACAATAAAGTATAAATCGATAGTTAGAAGTCACAATATAGAATTATCTATACCAGAGTGCTCGAAAGTTGTTAGCTTCGTAAGCCAAAAATATTTTTGGTTTGTTCGCAGGCCATAGGTAAACAGTGCAAAACAAAGCAAACACTTTTATTGTGCAAAAACATTGACATTATTTGTCATTTATTAAGCTGAAAAAAAAGTCTTCATATATCTACATTTAGTGTAATATTTCAAGTGCTGTCACAAGGGTCTTAACTCTCTAACTACTAGGCAAGGGGTATGCAACAGGTGGCCCATGGGCCACAAACTGGCACGTCAGTGCCTTTATTACTGGAAGACTAAGAAATAGCCGCATTCTCTTCTCCTACCTTTCCAGTGGAGCTCTGGTTGTCGTTAATGTACATAGCGAGTATGCCGAATCTTATAATTTGTTGTGTATATGAAAAAAACAGATCTTTCGTGTGGCCCAGCAAGATGTCTGAAGCCCACTGACAAAAATGTTTTACACTGTACTATGCCATAACAACTTACCATAGACTGGGTTACAGTTCCAAGAGATGGTGGTATATCAATACCAGGTGCAGTATTCACTATCTCAGTTGTAGTTGATACCATTCCACCATGAGCAACAGGTACTGAAGACGATCTTTTATGTGTCGGGGCAGGCATTGCACCGCTTGGTCCAACCATGTTTGTGACCCCTTGATCCTGTCCTGTCACAGATGGCCCGGTTAGATAAGCTTCAGGAGGAAGGGGCATTTTTTGACTTTGTTGGACTGGTAAACCGGATGGTTGAAATTTAGGTTGACCACCTTGATGTTGTGGGCTAGGGAATCTAGATGTTCCTTGATGTGAATGTACACCAACATTCTGTTGCATGCCAGGTTGATGTTGTACAATAATATTCCCACTACTAGCAGTTTGATCATGAAAAACAGCTGGTGATCGTGATGCTGATGTCATTGCTTGTATATTATGCATTTCAATGGTACCGGTTGTTGGTGATTGAACGATCATAGGTCGAGCCCCAATTGGTCCTGTTAGAAATCAAAAAGTTCAGTTGGAAAGTTTAAAGGCAAAACAAAATCAAACTTAACTAAATCTATAAAAAGCATGGAGACATAACAGTTATAATCCAGAGTAGGCTACAGGAAAAAAAGTACAGGGCCTGATAATTCGCTGGTTTAACTGCAACACCTTCATAGGACAATCGGTACAATTCCGGACATTGCGTTTACAGAATATTCATTTAACCTTAGTATCCATATCTTATAACATTCCTCTCTTGCTTAACTTCAAGTTGGTAATTTTGAATATTTCTTGTGTGATCATCAATTGAGTAGCATGCATGATATATAAATGAAATTTTATGTGAACCAAGGTTTTGTGACAAAAAAATGATAAATTTACTACAAAAAGTAATTTCATTAATCTGAATTTTTAAAAAACATCCTATTCAAATAACATGAGTTATGTCTCCCATTTAAAGCGAACATTAGTTAGGACATCCTTCGATCAATAATTCCAAACATAATCTCGAAGTATAAAATCATCGCTAACCTTTAGGAATAGCCTGACGTGGTCCCAGTTGTCCCTGCATTTGCATTTGCTGATGAATTTGTTGAATTTCATTCTGAACTGTATTTTGTGCTGTCGATAGAATTGGCATGGAAGTTTGTCTTGCGAATATAGGTGGTGGCGGGGGAGTTTGATGTGGACTGTGTCCTGGCGGAATTTGTTGCGACATGGGATGCCCGGGTTGTTGACCCATCATGGGCACTGGGGACATTACTGGGGTGGTATGATGAGAACGTGGTCGGGATGGATCCATGTGTTGGGGCATCATGGGCATTCCGTGTGGCCCTGGCGTAACGCTCGGCCCTAGAGCTTGTCGATTTTGTCCCATATTTATGATCTGATGCCCAGACAGGTTCTGGTCAGGTTGGTTCATTGAGAAGCCAGTAGGAGGAATGTTCGCACTCATTTGTCTCTGTATGGCATGTTGTCTGTGTAAATGCTGTTGGCGTTGTTTTATCTCAATTTCTTGTAATTCTTGTTGAATAGCAAGTTTTCTCTGTTCTTCTATTTGTTGTTGTTGTTGTTGGGCAGGATCGTTTGTCTACAAAAACGAAAAATAAGAAACCAATTTTCAGTCTTCATGCCATTTTATTTCAAAAAGTTAGGCCCGTTTGCCAGTAACACTGGCCTTCCACATACAGCAGTGGAAAATAGTATTTCAAAAATAAATATAAATAGAAAGAATTGGTAATCTAAAAGATAAAACATTGGCAAATGTAGCATAAATTAGAGCGTGTCAATGTAAATAAACTATAAGGCTAATAAACTAGGTCAGAAGAATGGAATTGCAACGAATAGAAGGCGGGTTGGTTGCTCTAAGGTTGGGTTTTTCCAACTGGGTCCTCAGACCCTTCAGGGAGCCATGAGTAAAAACATCCCCTAGGTACCATTCGTGATTACTACATTAATTAAATTACGGTGATAGATGGAAATGTGTTAAAAGCAAAACTAGGTATTTTTATAGAAATATGAGTATCGAGAGTCTTTGAAAGGGGGCCGATCACCGATCTATATTCAATACTTCAGATTCAAAAAGTATCATATCAGAATGTATCTGGAAGTAATAGAGGTAGTAGAATATTTTATTGAGCCATCGCTGCCTGAAACATACCTGTTGCATTTGCATCACTGATGTTGGAACTGATCTTGAATGCTGTTGTTGAATCATATGAGATTGGGAAGATTGTTTTACATCCTGTATTTTATCTGGAGACAGAATGCCGTGTTGTTGAACATTCGCTGCATTATCAGAACTTTCACCATGTGATGCATTTTCTAGAATAAACAAAGAATTATTGAAAGTTTTTTTTCCATATAATTTGATGAAAATGTAATATAGGGATCATTTTCATCCCACACAACACAAGTTTTGTATAGCTACTCCTGGTAGCCGTTTCATAGCAGCAAAGGAAGATTTCATAGACAAAGACAAAATCACCAAGTCTGAGCTATAATACAAGATTTTAGGAGATAGCACTTCATCAATTTTTGCTGGCATGAGAGATTAGTGAACTCTGGTTTGATTGCAGATCAATCTATTGTTTGAATTAAGAGCACCAACTCAGCAGGATAAAAAAGAATTTGAGAAGTTGATTGAGCAAATTCATGAAAGTTAAATTTGGCAATAAAGAATGTTTGAGATAAATCAGGGTTGTGCAACATGTTTTGCCAGTGGGCCATTTAACCAACTTCAGACATCAAGACGGGCCACACAAAAATAGAAGATAATGTGGATATTGCCCAGCCTTCCAGTAACAAAGGCACCAGGCAAAACATACGAAGATTTAACGCAGCCACAAAAACAAGAAAAATTATGTATTTTTACCAATGTAAGCACTTTTTAAACATAAACTGTCGGATTCGGATTTTATGCTCGATGGGGAAGAATCTGAGTGTTTATTTTTTGTCTGGCTAGCAAATGTATCAATCACAAAATGCAAATAAAAATATTCTGAATCATTCCTAAATCGAGAATGATGTAAGTTCTTGTTCATTGCACCTTAGGTATTTTCCGCAATTTTAGTTTCAAATAATCAAGCAACGAAAAATCCTTTAACTAACCTTGCTTTATGGTTCCATCCGGTTGATGGGTCAGAACATCAGAAAATAAAGCTGCCATATCACTGCTATCTATGTTTTCTAATCCATCTCGAACCATCTTCTCCAATGCTGAAGGACTGAGAATATTTTCATGTGAATCATTTGCACCTGAAAATTGGAAATTATTAAAATATTGAACCATAGATTGGAAATGAAAACAGGGATCCACCAAACAGACTTTGCGAATAATAGCAGATTCAGGCACCATCGAATATTTAAAATTATTTAAATTGTTCACTTTAGTTCACTCTATTGTAGAAGTATGCAAAACTTTATTCAAAATTTGATGGGTAATCAAAAGCACAAAAGCAGCCTAATAAAGTTGGCATGTGTCACATACTTTCATTTTGAATCCCAATTAATTTACATATCAGCCAACAAAAATTATGTACTGTTTTGTAATTGGGTATTTGAAAACTTCAAATTAGTTTTTTGAATTGATTCACCTCATATGTTGAACAAAAATCAAAAAAAAAAAATTTATTTCCTCGTTTCCCCTCCTTGGTAGTTCATGAATATTTCGAAACATCGACAAATGCTGACCTTGTTCTGGTTTGAGATCAGATGTGGAAAACATGCCAAGTAATTCATCATCTTTGAATGGTAAATCAGGTAAAACACCGAGTAAATCTTGTTCATTTAACATTGCATCTTCATCTTGTGGTTGAGATGGATGTCTCTGTGATCTTGTGTTACCCTGAAAAAGTAATTGGACTTCATCAAGCTAACTATATTAGAAACATTAGTGAGAAATGTCTAGTCTAGAATTCATTTGATGTCAAGATATCAGAGATAGAGGCAGATACAACAGGTTGAGAAATAATTAGTGCAATTGCCAAAGTAAGCGGTCAGCAAACTGTGAGCTGCCAAGCATTTTCTTGTGGTCCAATAAATTTTCAAATATGGCAGTGATACACAAAAAAGTTCTATAATTCCAACATTACATATAAATTTTTTGTCAATTGGTTCTTGTTCATATATCAAACGATCATACAACTAAACAAATTAAATTAAAGGCCAAAAGTACACATTAAAAATCACAAAATTGAGCTTTATTCAAAAGCACGTTTTTTTCGTGCAGGTGCGATGTGAGTTTTTTTCTGTGATAATTTGGCGCCGCAAGATAAAAAAGTTTGGGAACTGCTGCCTTAACAAGTTCATTTTGTGGTTAAATTGAAAATTTTCAACGATGATGTTGGGACTTGAAACCTTTTTCATTTTACCAGTTAGACCTCAATTAAAAAACTTACGATAGATAAACATTGGCCTAAGTGGTTATAACATTGGGACTTAGCCATGGATATTGTTGATTTCTGGCAACTCTGCCTGTTTTTTATTTGCACTGTTATTGTTATATGCTCGATTGATTTTGGAAATAGTTCGTTCTTGCTTTTAGATATTGTAAGAATGTATGGTATCATATCATATTTTTGTATATACTAAGTGACAACAGTCAATTTAACACAGATCCCCATGAAAACATAGTAGCCTATAATATAAGAGTATGAAATATAAAAAACCAAATAAATAGAAACTATACATGAGATGAGGAAGATTGTCCTGCATTGGCTAGAGAAGCAGCTTGGTGAGCAGCCTGTGCTTCTAATCTCTGTGTCAATCTGTCAGGAAGGATAAGACGAGAATCACTTCCATGTTTCGCTCCATAGCTGGAAAAAGAATAAGTAAATAAAAATGAGCTGTGGAGCCTAATAGAGTGCTAAAGAGAAATGGCATTATGTTTTCTATAATATATTTAACCAAGTCCATGAATTCGAAATAAATAACTAGTTAACTATTCACAAACCAAACCAGGACTCAACGAAAGGCCATGGTTCACCATAAGTATGATAAAGCTGTCTTGTAGACTTGCCTCTACCCTCAGTATAAATAGAGCAATCCTAACCTATTCAGTGATAACGATACAATTGAATATATAGTTACCCTTCTCCAGGTGATGCTGGTTGTTCATTCAAATCATCCAAGGGACTTCCTTTCGCTTTAGCATCTGTGATTATCTTCTTGCCAAAGAATGCATCCTGAAATAATAAAAAAACTGATTTATGCAAATTCTAATATAAAAATGACTTGCAACCACTTGCAAAACTAGAACAACATATGGGCTTTGGTTCAGTGCCCAGGGTCTCAATTTTATACGAGTGGACGTCACTAAGATACGTATGTTGATCACAATTGACGTATTATAAAATTTCTTGGGAATTGCGATTCCCTCATCTCCTGTATTTTGGAAAGTTTGAAAAGATTCCATAAAAGTATATCAAATTCCACTTCCACCGTCCTACCCTTGACTATGTCATAAATTGATCGTACCTGTAAATATGGTGGAAACTGATCAATCAATTTCATTCTTTTCTTTCTTTTCTTAGTTGTAGACGTAGTTGTAGTCGGTGATGTGATTTTTAACTTGAGCGGAGAAACCAACGACACATTTGGTTCTGAAGTATTTTCAACATTTGTGAATTTAGATATTCTTTTAATGCATGCAAATGGCTCACAGTTAAAGGACACAGTAAAACTAACCAAATACGTACGTATCCTATACACAAATTCTGTATGCGAAGATACCAGAAATAATTTTAAGTGATTCAAAAGTCTTGCTCTATGTGTTGCTCATATTTTAAAAAAACTTACCTGCAGTTAATGGAGGGTTGAACTGAGGTTGGCCAGTTCCACCAGGTTGAGAAGATAATCCTACTGCAGGAATAAAGAAAAAACGAATTTTAAATCGGCGATCGATGCATATAGTCTGTGAGACAAGAAAAAGTGCTAATTGCGAGAATATTACTTTTAAAAAATAAAACAGAATTCTAATACTGTGTAAAATATCATTATCTTTATGAGTTCAACATGGACAAAAAAATTTTGAAGTTTGGGGGCTGGGGCAGTGAATGGTCTACTATTCCGAGATAATATTCTCACATATTTTGAAAAATTGAAAAAACAAGAAATTGAGTTAACGTCAATTATTCAAAATGATAATTTTTCAAATAGAACTATTCTTAATAATTATTCCTAAATCAAGAATGTATAATATTGAAAACGTTTATTTTGAATATTTGGTCTAAAAGAAAATGTGAACCGATATTTGATATTATTGGAAGAATGTTAAATGCAATAAAAACGGAGAAGCACAATGACGAAATGTTGGCTTTTTCCTGTTAAAATATTATTTAAAAAATTCTTCTTGTAGGTAGCATAAAGCCTGACTGATTCTACAAAAATTTCTCTTTATTTCCTACCATTGCTTCCGCCTTGTCCAACCAAATCATATGGAACATGTAGAGGTGGTCCTGTTGTATCACTGACAGTTTCCGATCCAACGGTGTCAGTCCTTGAATCATTGGTTGAAGTTTTATCAACAGCAGGTGGTACGTGAGCAGGACGTCTACTTCTTGGTTTTAGTAAACCACCTCTACCTCGTTGACGTACAGTAAATCCCCCAATACCTAGGTAACGGAATAAACAGTGAATTATTATTAAGTTCTATTATTAATCACATCTTGGATAAAAAAAATAAAGTCATACTAGGGAGCTGTCCAAAACCAATCGAAGAATTTATAAAATCGAGGGTTTCAAGACAAAATGGCAAATGTTGAAAATTCCAAAAATATAAATAAATTCTGAAAATATTACAAAAAAGGTTCAATTTAGTTTGGTATCTAATCATAGTTTGGAGCCATATTTATCCTGAAAACTATAAAATATGGTAAACTATTCTAATAAATGTTAACTTAACTTGCCAAATTCAAATACATTGAGTTTACAGTTATTTATTGATAATGAAAATGTATTCGGAACGTCGAATAGATTGACTTTAAAAAAAATTGATTTGTCATTGCAGGTTACACATCCCTGTAAAAATATCAGTAGATATTCGAATACCCGGTCTGTACGGCTTTCGTCTTCTTTTCTCATCTTTCTTAATCCCGAGTACTTTTCTAGTTGGGTCAACAACCACAGGTACACTAGCTTCCATTTCAAATTCCTCACTTTTCTGAATTCCTGCTGTCGTGTCATCAACTCCAACAAGTGGTGACTTAATTTCACCAGGCTGTGCAGATTGATTTTCTAAAATATAAAGCATAGGAAATAAGTGAAAATTTTGGTAATCTGGGTGTGCACGGCTGGTTATGGATACGAATGTCAGAAAAAGATGACAATATCAGTAAAATTCCTTGTCTTATAAAGGTGTTCTCATGTAATATAAAAAAAAAAGTAGCAAATTGTGGGGTGAAATACTGGAATTCGTACTCGCAAAAAACCGATAAAAAGCAAATGGATTCGATTTCTAGGAACTTTCATTTAAAAGTACTGGAAAGTATTTTTTACAACAACAACGCCACCAGCAACCTCACACATGAACAGCAAGTTAGCAAAGTGATCCATATGTCCACTGCATCCAATTATATATTACCTTTTTCAATGCCTTCCATTCCGGAATCTTCAGTAGCTGTTGCAGTAGCAGATGACAAGTCTTTTATTATAGCAGTAGATACTGGAAGTTGAATAGGATGACCATCTACTGGAAGTTCGGGAGCTATGAAAAAATTTGATTGTGCATACAAATACACTAATAATAGTCAATATAGCATATATATATTCACTCAAGAATTCAATAATATATTTTAAAAGAGTACTATATCCAAATAAGAAGATATTTTCTACTTTCAAGCAAAAGCATAAGGAAACCCGATAATCATATAAATCAGGATTCCATCACAAAATAGAAAATGGAATCGAACATGGTAAAGAACATACGTTTTGTTGTAGATTCTTCATTTGCATTTCTATTCACATCTCCAGGTTCTTGTAATGCAGTGACAGCAGCTTCTACATTGATAGGTTGACCTAACGATTCCGCAGGTTTAGTTGCATCAGTCACAGGTTTGACAGGAGAAGGTTCAGCAGTTTTGCTTTGAACTTCTGACGATTTTCTCACCCTGAAGAAAAACAGAGATTTCCAATGGTTAATGTATTGTGTTTGTGTGGGGCATGCTAAACACAGATTAATCTCTTGCACATATTCATTGCAGAAAATGAAACAAATTTCAATTACCCTCTAGGTCCTGCTGGACGTTTCTTGTATAGTCCCATATACTTTTGCATTTGTCGTTGAATATGCTGCAATCCACTTATAGTCAGAGATGTATAATCTTTTTGAAATTCCTAAAAAAATATAATAATCTAATTATTATTATTCCACTTAGGGTTTATAATCATCCATATACTTCCATTTTAGCATTGAATATCTCACAATAATTAACTGAACTATTTTTTAAACTTAATTGAAATTTTTACTTGTGTTGCCGCAAAAATTTTCTCAAAAAATAAAAATAAAGTAAACAAGAGAGCTACGCCCAAATATATGGACACGTCTGTTCGCAGTACAGTACGGTTTACCGTACCGTCGGATCACAGTCTACAAATGTATTCACACCAAGCGAAGCAGTACAGTAGGACACAAAATGGCGTCCAATGTCCGCAGAACGTTCGGTGACGTCATTGCAAACAAAAACAAATTTCACAGAGCTAACAGAAATATTTGAAATAAATAGAATAGCCTTCTGGAGAAAAATTTCCTCTTTAACCACTAAAAATTTCAAAGCAATTTGTCCAGTGATCAAAGAGAAAAGCGGTTTTTTAATATTTCCACTAGGTGTCCAAAAAGTGTCAAAGAACAACAAGAACAAGAACAACATAACAACAAAACGATCGTTATGTCCACTAAACGTGTCCAACAATAGAGTAGACAGACCTTAACAGTTTCAACTTCTGATCTTGTACGGCCCAAGTAAACTCCAGTTTGACTGCCTCCATATAAGGGATCAACTGATGGTCGACCTAATGTGAGATGTGGCGGTGTCGCGTCTTTAGGTCTACAGAAGCAACAATCGTATCCTTTCTCTAAAACTTTCTCTATGTCAGATTCAGTGAAAAGACATTCGCAAACTGCATGCAGCCATCTGTAAAAGATACAATGTTGTTTAAAACAATATTGAACTACCGGTAACCACAATATAAACTCAATGTTTTTGAGTGTCGCAATAGATTTCTTAATATAACTAATATGATTTTAATAATTTGTCTAAAATTCATTTTTTATTATTCACAATGCCACTCAAGATACACAAAGTAACTCTGTTATTAACTGATAACATTTGAATCAAATTGAAATTTTTTGTTGATTTTAATTATTTTTCGCGTTCACCGGGGGTAGTACATATGTTATTGAGGACATTTAATGAATTTATTTTAAAACTTATTGCATTGCCAACATCTTTTATCATAATAATATATTCCCATATTCTACGTTTTAGAACGAAACAAATAGGCTACATTCCAAATTATAACCAGGTGTAATTTGATGGTCTCAAAAGAGTCCAAAGAAATTCTACATTGAAATAATTAATCACTACATATGAAATTTGGTAGCTTATGCAAACTCGTATATATTCGTCAAACTAAATAAGTGTACATCTCTTTGGAGTAAAAATACAAACAAACTGTTAACCTATTAACTGGAAATCTAACAATTTTGCTTCATCTTAAATCAAACAAGACAGCATCATTTCTACCTATAAACTTTTCTGTTAAATTCTTCCGATGTGCTTAGAAAATCAACAGAAAAAACAAATGTTACCGTTCGCAAGTTCCACACTGCATAATGATATCTTCATCTTTGTAACTGCGTCTACATTTCGGACAATGATTTAATGAAGCACATGGACCACATGATGTATAATTTGATGCCCATTCACAGTTTTTTCCTGGCGAGGTCGTCCCACAATGTACACAACGGACACACCTATTGAAAGACAAACTATCAGTTCATCTCAAGTTTTGAAAGCTGTATTTCAGGTAGGTAATGACGTTCTAATGAAAAATGGACTACAAATTTACTTCATTACATTATATGTTTTTAGAGAATATGCTCAAACCAAGGTGACGCTCACTAACGCAGATGTGAAAAGATCACTGAGCAGAATTAGCAGAATTATGGTTGACCGCTTGAATGCCAGAAGAAAATGAAAATATAATAAGTATATAAATATGTGACACATCAAAAAGTCAATTGACTGTTATTCCAAATTAAAACTCAATAAAGCAAATAAGAAAACAATTTCAACCCATACCATTTGCACTTCCATCCTCCTTTGGGCACATGTTGTAACGGAGGTCGTAAACAATGTGTATGGTACGATATATCACAGTCATCACAAAGCAAAAGATGAGCTGGATCGTCTACCTGGCCACATTCTTCGCATACCTGTGTTGAAGAAAGAAAAATAAAGCATTAAACAACTTGGACCTGGCAAGGAATATTAGAAAATTGAGTAGTTCGCAAACTGAACAAGTGCATCGTAAAATATCAATCCATTATCTAAAAAATTATTTTTTATCTGGCTGTGTTGAGAACTATGATGAAATACTTCAAATTATTGTTGGTAGAGAAGGATGACTGGTTATATCAAACATTCAGCCATGTTATGATGGTTTATGTGAACAAAAACATGTTTGTTTATCGCATTGATGATAAGTTGCTCTTACCGTGCAGTCTAGACATCTCCATCCCTTTCTTAGAACAACTTTAGTTAGTTTCAGATTAACACAGTAAGGATGATAACATTGTCCACATTGAGAACAAGAGATTAATCTTCCTTCTGATCCTTTTCCAAAACTTCCACAAATGACACACATATCCTGAAAAAAAAATCGAAGCAATCGAAGTAACAATGACCATTAGGTTTTTACAGCTGGGGTGTGGCGTTGGAGAACTGTAATTTCAGAGTTATACTCCAAACTCTGAGCCGTTTAAAATCCACTCCAACTGCGGATTGACAAATATTTCAACCATGACTCTGTCCCTCTTTGACTGAAAAAATTTCGATTTTAAATCCAGCTTCACACAATAAGAAAGCAAACATTGGTAATAATAACTTTGCCCTACGAGCCTCTAAAATTATATATTGAAAATACTTCGTCAGAAAAAGATTTTGAAGTGTTTCGGGAATTCTGACTCAGATTATCACTTTTAAAACTTTTTTTAAAAATCCGAAATTCAATACTCAGAAGGTCCAATATGGATAGAATATACGAATCGATAAGAAATAAGTTACGTTCAATATTTTAATATTTGGAATAGCTTCATTTGAAAATTGGGTATTCGACATCTGGCAGATTGGGAATAAATTTTCTTAAACATATTGTCTTCTATCTATACTGGAACAAATTGCACTTAAATGAAGACATTGTAATATGGATTAGCTAACCTGTGACAAAGTGAATGTATCTTCTGTAGAACACAGTACAACAGTATTATGCATAGAATCTCCATATTCATCATCTGCCTGTGGTGTTTGTAACGCAGGCTCAACTCTTGTGGTTGGCGATAAAGGACCTGGATCTGAAGAAGGAATTAACAGTTGAAAATGGAGTTACCGAAAACATCCTAATAAACTATGGTCATTTTCGAATCCGAAATTCTAAATATATTTCAAAATCATTTCCAAGTTTAATAAGACCGACAAAATAGGAATTTAGCTTTAATCAAAGTAAGGCAGAAGTAAATAAAAAACATATGACTTGTGTTGATGTATGATTGAAATTTAAAGCTTTTCTGTTCCTAGGTAAGAATAGAGAACAAGGCAATCTTCATCAATTCATTTCAAAAACCTAGTCATTTTTGAAGATTATTATGACAAAGTATTTTGCTTTCTTACAATTTTCTCAACTTGGCCCAAAATATTCAAAAGAGCACTCAAAAATTCTTCCTTCACATAAAAAAGGATTTTCAATAAATTTCATCCTTCTTTCAAGGTAAGGTAAAAACAAAGTAGTCCCATTACCTGCTGGAGTGGAGGCAGTGGAGCACTGTCTTTGAAAACCTCTTCTTGCTCGACGAGGAAAATTTCTATCAATACCAGTTTGTGGCATTGAAGCCCCTTTACCTGCCATACCACCTCTTGGTCTCTTTTTAGGACCAGAGAATCCTGCCCTTTTTTGCCTAAAAATAGGAATATTTCTCATAAGAAACTGAAATAAAAAAGCATTGTGAATTTTTTGAAGAGTTCATAGCCTTACCCTTTTCCCTTTCCCTTGCCTTTAGATCTGGCTGCAGCTGGTTTTCGTTTATGACCAAGAGGTTTTCCTTTTCCGTACATCCCACCAGGTTTACCCAAACCAGGACCAGGTGGTTTGGATGGTGGTGAGCCTGAAATAGGATATGGTAAAATTATAGGAGGAGAATGTTATTCAAAACATGGTATAAGGCATTGCTTCCCTAGGGGTCATGACCCAAAATTGGGTCGCCTGGAAATTATGAAAAAATTTAAAACCTGCCAATTTCATTTTCTAGTAGATTGTATTGTTTATTACTTATCGATTTTAATAGGTAAGAATGTTGATATGAGAATGTAAGAATGTTGAAGGTATTTGTCTGTCTGTTTGTTTGTCTGTTAGATGCACGCGATATCTCACGAAAGCGAGATTGAATCTGCTCCAGATTTTGCATGTGCATTCATCATATGTCGTACCAGAAGCCTATTGATTTTGGATGAATTATGTCGTATAATTAGCGAGTTATTAATTAATTAGTGATGTGACACAAGGTGTCACTATAGAGTAAGGGCACTGTTTTGGGGGATCCCCTAACTTTCGATCGATAAGTCTTCGGTCTCTGACCGATATTCTCGTTTTCTATTCGGTATTGAAATGTTCGCTCAATAGAAATTGTATATATGGTAAGTATCACAGGATAAAAACTTGTCCAAGTTCAAATTTCCTTTAATTTTAACCAAGAGTTGGGAGTTTGAGTCAAAATGTCAAACAGGAGTCGGAAGCCGGAATCATTTTTAATTGGCTAATACTTTGGATTCAGAGTCAAACATAAATTTTACCATTATCCATGAGGGACAAACAACCAATAAAAGTATAGTGGAAGTTAAATACAAACCATATGAAGCTGGGCTTCCCAATGGTGACAACGATACTTTAGGTTGACCAGGAGAAACAAAGGTGTCAGGTATTTTATACGATTTGCCATCAGGATTCATCACATTGGTTGAAGAGATAACAGGAGGAGGTGTAGATTTTAAAGATGTAGAATGGGGTAAGGACTCGACCCCAAATAGAGACATTGCATCCTAAAAATCATAAATTTGATGAAATGTGAAAAGAAAACATTGAAATAATTTTGAAAAAGACAAGCTCTTTTACAAATACAGGAAGTGGGATGGCTAATAAAACTCAATAAACCATTATTTCAAATACATTCTAAAATAATATCTACAATATCAATTATATTCTAAACTGCCGTATGTTTAATTGAAGTGTGTAGAAGTCAACGAATTTGTTTTGGATAGTGAACCACTTTATTTTTTCATTTTTTCCGTTTTCTCTTATAAAACTTTATTCATTGTTTCAAAAGATTAATTTTAACAGCAAAATGAATGAGGTTGTTATAACTTACTTGGGCGTTTTCATCAGTGAATAGTGAACTCATATTACTGCTTTCAGCTGAAGAATGACGATCAGTTTTTTCTCTCGTAGAAATAGCATCATCACTACTTAAGTGTCGGACTTTTCTTGGCGGAGATCCAACATTTGATTTCGATAATGAATGTGGATCGTTCACATCACTAGCACTATCTTCACCAACACATAACATTGGATCGAGACTGCTACCTGTTAAGAGAGTAAAACAAGTAGGAATAAATAAAGAGGCGTTTTCTTTTTAAATAGATTTAGTTAATGTGTGATCTGCCTCATATAAATGTCAAAAAAATTCTGTTTCAAGGTTCAAAATAGATTATATTCAAAAAAGTACCCTTCAAAAGGGTAAATTCAGCAAAATTTTCAACTTTTCCTGTGAAATCAAATTTATGCCAAATTATACAGGCAGAATTGTCTCATCAACTGCGAACATTACAAAATCATGTTGTGAATTCTAAGTATTTTTTTTATTTTGTTTATTCCAAAGAATTTGACACAAAAACAAACGAATCACTGAGGAAAGTTACTGAAACTACATAAAATTATATCAATCCATTACATGCCAGTAAATGCTGTCAGGCAAGAGATCTAGATTTGTACCATCTCTGGCGAAACAAATATCTAATAAAAAGTGAGCTTCATACCTCACAGACCTGTGGAAGACTAAAATCGAAGTTATTCTATTGCGGAGAGACACGATACACGAGAGACACAAAAACAGACTAAAATGGTAAGACAGAGAAACCCACTAAAAAAAGTTTATTTACCTTTGAGTGCAAAAGTTCCTTTGTCAGAACCAATGCTTGACGATGTGCTAGCTCTTTTCCTGACTGTTGGTGTTGGAGATTGCATCGTTATAGGTGGCATTTCTGATGCCACATCTTTTCGTTCTTCTGCCTCGTGTTTATCTTCCTCCATTTCCTCTGGTGTTTCTGTCTTGCTTGTGGTAGTTCCCTCTATGAGATCTTGCGGTGCAATTTCCGCTGTGTGTGGATCTGTTACAAGTCCTTGAGAAGACATTTCTGGTGGGACAGGTTGAGAAGAAGGACTAGAAGTTTGTGACAATGGTACAGACGATGGGTTACGACATCTTGGACATTTGTAATCTTCAGCTGGCTTTTGACAAGATTCTAACTGTGATGGATCTTCACAACCCCAGTGCACCTAAAAAAAAAATAGTAGAATTTGACTTTAGCTTGACTTGCTCTTTACCCTTTATTACAAGGCATTTTTCCACATCTTCATTCTAAACAAGATTCTGTACAAGTCAATGCTACTGTTTTAGCTTAGGGTTTGAATCGTTGAATATTTAACTTGCAATGCCAACATAATCAATATACATTTTTAGTCACAATACTACAAAAAAATGGTCAGGAAATTTACTTTAAATCTACCAACATAAGTCTAAACATTTTCCGTAACTCTTGGAATATCAGTGATCGCTGATATCCATAAAATTTCTTGAAAAACGTCTCGTTGCCTTCTGAATAAGTGTGCATAACTTTGATTTGTGCGAATTTTATAAAAAAATCTTTGGATAGACAAAATAGTTTATGAGATGACAATGTATGACATTCTGACAGTCTGTTTAATATTTACTACGCCAATTGTAAATGTTGGATTATAAAATTTCTCTGGTATACCGGTATGCTGAGATTCAACTAAAACAAGTGTATCCTTAATTTCTCATCGTCCTAAAGATAGTAAAGTAAGTAAAATAAATGATGATTTGAGACAGACAAACTCACCCATTTTTTACATCCAGTACAATGAGTCATCTCCATTCTTCCACCAGGAATATTCCGATATGCTCGACCACAAACAGGACAAGATGATCCTTTGTTGCGAAGTTGATAACACTTATCACATACCTGCAATGTGAGGGAAACAATTTCAAATTCCAATTTACAAATTTGTTCTGACTGAAAAACAGTTTGAAATCAAAACTAATCATATATTCAAATTGATTCAAAATTAATCAATTATATTCAATAATTTATATTCTTGGAACCAGTAATAATTTAGATGTTTTATCTGAAAATTATTATTTTGTTCAATCCTGGCTAAAAACGGTAAATATTCAATATTTGAAGGAAGTAAACAGACAGTAGATTATCTGACAGAAAAAGAAATAACTGAGAAAAGGTCATAACATCTATTTATGAATTCTAGCGGAACAGTGGAATTATGATCGGGGGATATCCCATCAGCAATCGCATATTTAAGATAGAGAAGATGTACTTTGGCAAATATAATAAGAGAAATTTGTTCAAGGTAGTGATTGAGATAATGACAACCTGATGCAGATGCATCTTATCGAATGAGGAGGGCCTCGGTAGAAGATCCGTTGATGTTGAAGAAGAAGAAAGGTTCGAAATGTCATAATTCATTGACTTGATATTTAATCTTTACAAACATCTAGTTCTTTAGAAACGCCAAGTACATAATATCAAACTCCACAAATTCAAAGCATCAGAAGAAGGACAACATCCTCCGGCACCAATCAGTTGTCATACAAAAAAAAATCCATCTGGTCTACAACTACACATAAATCTTTAGAAAAAGATCAACCCAGTCCTTTGCTCAACAAATAGTAACCACTCCTAATCTTAAAGTCAATAGCCTTTCTCAAAATCTTTCGGTGGTGTTTCAAATAACATAGGCTAGCATCTTGTCAAGCTATCTTTTAGACAAATCCGAGAAATAGATGCTTAGTGCACTTGGTACATAGTACTTTTGCATAATTTGTCGTTGACATCTTTAAATATGACACACAATATAGAATGGTCATTTGAATATCAAAAATTACCTGATAGTTGATATGCCATCTTGAACTTGGCCCATTTCCTGGAGTCCTTGATCCACAGTCCGTACATCGCCTACAGTTCTGAAAAATTGATCACAAGCTTTGAAGATTTTTTAAAATGGATAGAAACAAAGATAGAATTTTCATATTTATCCCATGGGAAAGTAAATCAGATGAGGATTTTGCGTAGGAAAAACATGGCTTTTCGTTAGGTTATCAGTCCATATCAAAAATAGTTGACCAAGATTTATTTCCGATTCAGAGTTTTCTATGGTGGAGGAAGCTGTAACTGATCAGCAACTGCACACAATATCCCAAACAGGATATGAAATCGTGAACCACCAATTTTATCGGAAGTACAGTGGCAAGCCTGTTCCTACTTCCTAGCACATTTTCTACGATTCGCCAATGATGATACCAAGATCGTTCCATTTTCCTATTAAATCCTGTTGCATTTCAATAATAAAATGATTTGAAATTGAATATTACCTTACAACACCATCCATTTTTTGGTATAAATGACATGGCTGGCCGTAGACAGAAAGTATGATATCCCTTATCACATACATCACATACAAGCATTTTATTGTCATCACCAGGTTGCCTGCATGTCTGACATATCTTGCACTCAGGACATTGCCAACCAGCTCGAACAACCGGATTGACGTCAACGTGCGGATCCAAACAATCACCATGATAATGATGACCGCATGATGTGCAAAACAACAGATCAGAGATTTGACCTTGAAATAGTAGAGAAAAAACATAAACAACCTGCAAGGCACAAAACATGGTATTTCTATATTTATGATAAAAATTTGTTTTTCAATATTTACAGTACTGAAAAATGGGTTCATTATCGAGCCATTTCCAAAAAAATTGGGACATACCGTAATTAAATTATTTATACATTTATACAAAAAGAATTTCATAATAACTTATACTTCATCTGAAATAACATAAAAAGCATCCTGCATACCAGGGTCATCACAAACTGCACAATTTAATTCATCTGGATCTGCAATGGTTGGTGCAAGCTCAAGATGATCAGTGCATAACAATGACATTGATTTGATATCCTAAAGGAAAAAGAAAAAAAAATACCGAATTAATTTAACTTTTGAGACATTGTGAGCAATAATCTAACTGAACATCTCAAGATACTCAAAGTAGGAATTTCCATATGATAGTCCATATGAAAATTTTTATTTCCATCATGTGTGTTTGTTTTGTGTATTGTAATTTTTTGTTAATTTATCTTATCCTATTTTTCGCTTTCCAATTTATTCTTTTTTTGTATGCTTTGAAGGGTCTACTATATGACAGTCAATACAACTGCACATCTCTACGTAAAAAAGCTGTACCGTTACAATTTACTGTATCGCAGATTCCATTTTCAGACAATTTATATAGTTGTCTCTAACTCAAGCATACTGGAATTCAAATGTCCTTAATAAAACACCTTTCATTACCTGATAACATCCACTGCCTGCTGCACAAGGATAGTGAAAAAGTCTCTCACATTTAGGAGCCCTGCATTTAATTGTGGCCCCATATCTCGAACAGGAATGGCATCGCTGGGACATTCCTGAATGCACTGCCTATAACAGAAGACAAATATGATATAAAAAACTATAAACAGTCGTTTTCTGTTTAATAATTAAAATATCCTACATAGGTTTACTTATGGTACTAACAACCAACAATATTTACACAAATGTAGTTCATATTATGAACAGCTTGAAAAAACAAAAAAAAATTTATAATTTATGTATATTTCCTCATATGATGCTATATATGAGAAAGAGAAATAAACATATCTGAATTTACATATCTGAACTTGAAAATATGGTACAGCAGAAAGAAATGTTGATTCAGTAGGAAAATTAAGGCAGTCTATAACAGGAATGGATAATAATAACATAAATGAGTTTCTGACTATTTTCCCACCGAGTAGCCTAAAAAAATGACACTTCTCACGAAAATACCAGTATTTATTACCTTATCCACACAGAGTAAGTTATAACTCTCATTCTGAGTGACACCTTCTGACCAAGCAGCACAGCAGTGATGAGCAGTAACATGACCTGAAAATTACCAAGTAAAATAAACATATTAATTATCTTGATTTCTAAGATAATGATAATAATAGAAATAATGTTTTCAGCTAAAAATTTCAGTTATCTCCGCAAGATGAGCTGAAGAATCTTAAATTGAAAACATGCATAGGTAATTAAATATAGCCTGGTAGATATATTCAGAACGGAATTGTGACAGGAATGAAATTAGTATAACCTTCAATATCATAACAAATCATGGCAAAAGTATGAATATTGAAAAACCTGTGACAATGAATCGAATATTTGAATACATTTGAAATTGGTTGTATTCAAAATAGTAAGTTGCTAATATTGAAAATAATTTGAAAAAATTTGGGCATTTGATCTATGTCTCGCAGAGAATATATTGCATTAAAATGCATATTTTTCTCAATAATTCTGCATCGCCAAATTAAATTCATACAAAGATGATCCAATCATAAAATCATCTGTTCAAGGAAAATAACCCAATACAAAATGTATTCAATATTCCATATTCAAAAAATACTATTTCAGAAAATAATACGAGTAATTCGTTATAGTAATTCGTTTGGCCATATTATCCCATTTTGGCATTAAAAGTAAAGTGAATAATATAAGTAAAAATTTAGTAGAATAGAACTTCAATCTGAAAGATAATATTACCTGCAGGTTCAAAAACAAGAGAAACATCCAGCATTTCAGAGCAACCCACAGTTGATAATTCATCAATATATTTGTCCTCGGGTTTAATAGTGGGTTTCACTGTATCTCTCCTGTTGAATATTTAAAAAAAGGAAAACAAACAACGATTTATAGCAATAAACAAAAACAGAATTTCGTTCCACAAAATAGACAATAGGCATAATTTTATGCTATTTGATATAAATATCCCAATTTTTTCCAAATTCAGGAATCATATTCAAAATTTAAATAATTTCAGGCAAAGAAAGCACGAATATACAAATTTCAGATATTGTGGACATCACTGATAACTAGTTGCATAACTTTTTGGTGCTATTTCCCCTCACAGAGATGATTATTAATAAAAATGGTTCCAATTTTTTTTCTAAGCTTAGTTGAAAAATTGGCAAGCTAAGAAATTATATATTTACTAATTGGCTGACAAAAAATCTAAAGCATTTGAAACCGACGAAATTACTTGAAAATAGGATTTTTTATAAGACTCATTTATACGCCTTTCACTATGAATAAGTCTCTGCACAAGCACCAACTGCAGTTTGAAATCTTTCCAGTTTAACATTGCCTACTCCATGTATAACACTCTTGGTGAGGTGGTGGACATGGGATTTGAACCCAAGTTTTTCTTCTAACTATTTTAATAATTTAAACCCCTCTCATCTAAAAGGTGAACCAGTTCTGATTCTATTAATTGAAAAAAAGCTTAACAAAAATTACATTTGTTTGCTGCCTCTTCGTTGAACAGCAGCCGTTTTTGTAACTTTTTCTCCAGTGTTATAACTGTCTTGAGAACCATTAGAACCTGGTGATGATCCATAAAGTATCTCTCGACTGCCTCTTGCTCTCAGAGGTGGTTTTTTAAATGGATTGAAACCAGCTGTCGGGCTGTATCGAGTCAAATCACCTTGTCCGAGCAAACTCTTTTCTCCGCAATAACACAGAGCACATGTGAATCCGCCACTGAAACATATAAAAACCAACATTATCACATGGCAGGTACGGTAATTAAATTTGCCTAAATGTTATTGAATAAATTCCCTGTCACTGCTAGGTCTCAAGTGTCACACAATTCAGCAGTCAACTGCATTACAATTGGTCAAATCAGATCAAAACTGTTTAGATATATAATTATGGATATACAGTGTATTCATATTTATAGAGTCCCAAAACAATTTCAATTTTCGATATTTCAATCAGTGTTTATTTGAGGGTTTGTTTACTTCATTTAATACACATGTAGGGACCAACAAACTATATGTAGTATTAATTAATTGCCTTTGCAATCTAAAATAAATTTTATACGAACATTTTGTATATAATGACTTTGCCAACAATTTCGAATGAACAAAAATTCATGCACTTTATGCACCATGTCCAAAATGAATTGAATATTCAAATCTATTGAATGAAAATCAATTCAATTTGATTTCGGGAAAATTTTGAATAATTACGTTTGAATAATTAGCATTTTGAGGTCTATCAGTATATCAAAATTACCTTCATTTAATTTCTTATAGAAAATATAAAAATATATAACTAATCAAGTCTTTGTTTATCTCGAATTTTCTGCATTTCCAAATGCATTGATGTTTGTAAATTAAACAAGAACCAAATTTGAATATATTCAAAATTCCGTATCTACAGATAGTTGATTAGGCATAAAATTAAAGACTTACGACGGAAAAATTGGTTCCTCTGATCTTTCATATTTTGGAGTGGAAGAACAAGAATTATCATCGTCGTCAGCAGGATAATCTTGTTCAAAAAACTGACTTTCTGAAGCAGTTGCCTCTTTTTGTTTACTTCGACTGCGACGTCTGGAATTTAGAATGGAATTGCATTACAAGAATATCAAAATATCTAAGATAAACAAATGGAATAAACATTGGTGATTGGAATAATTTTCAGACATATGCCGAAGCAATTTTAAGAAACACAAAAAGTCTTTTCCATTTGCGTTACATGCTTGCAGTTTCAAACACCACAACACACGATGACAGATTTTTTGGGTTTTAATATTAAAAGTACAACTTTACAGAAAATGGGAGAAAAAATTTGAATCACCTTCTCTTTTTCTCCTTCCCAGGCCGTGATGTTGAACTTCTGCTTCTTGAATCTTCATCAACAGAAGATTGAGGAACATCTTCAGCAGCAGACATTTCGATTCTAAAACGTCAACATGAACAATTTTAAAAATCACTGTATATATGACATAGAATATACAACACTCTGAAATTCCAATAAAATAAATTTTCATTGAGATAGCATGAGTGTAGAAAAGTGCTGAAAAACTATGATGCTCAAAACAGAATTTTTAGTTTAATTCGATCCATTGTATGACATGCGCTGTATTTCAAAATGTAATTGGATATGCAGTCTGATTAAAAAATAGACTCCAGCACCAAACAAGGCAAAAACTGTATACAAGACTAGGCTATTCTGAATTCATTCTACGACAATATTAAAGATATGCTCATGTTTAACAAAGAAAGTCAATATACGTGCAATGAGTTAGAATCTGAAATTTTAGATAAACAGGCATTTGGTCGGCTTCCTTTTATTTACACTTTTCAGAAACTACGGTAAATGAAATTTTTGGTCTATTATGGACTTCAGCTGCTGAAAATGACAATTTTCAAATGAAACTATTCTAAATGATTCTTCAAAATCAGGAATTCAAAATATTTAATATAGTTAATTTAAAAAGGATTCCAGACCTGGATTTAACACTTTTTGGGTTATTTAATGTACATTGTGTTTCCCCCTACCTTAGTACATGGATAACAATACACATGAGTAAACAAACAAGATACTTACCATCAACACAGCTTATAAAAGAAAAAAGTGATTACATCGTTCCAACATAATAATTCAACTTGATTTATCAGTAAATTTTTTTTCTTTTTGATCGTAGGTGAAATAGAACTTTATGATTATGAGCTCATGAAATTAGCAAAATTCTGAAATAAAACAAAAAATGTTGCACATGAATTCTCATATCAGGATCGTTGCGACGAGAAATAGCTTGTTCAATTTCAGGTGACCGTCTGCACGTCTTGGATGACGGTTCGTATAGTTTGCAGGGCCTTATTACGTCACTGCACTAGAGCACACTATCCAAATTCAAATAGTGTCCCATCATTTGGTTTAATAAAACAAACACTCCAAGCCAGTGTCAGCCAACACTCCCCAGATTATTTTTCCTGAGGTATTCAATGATAACATTTTTAGATTGCGAATCTTTGTACTTTTTTGCACAACCTCATTTTTCTGTATTTTTACCGATATTGAGGGACAACAATGTCCAGACGTTCCCCAAATGAAGGGTGTTTGTTCATCGGCAAAATGGGATTCTCTGAAACGAGACAATGTCTCTTGATCTCTATGCCATACTGTACTATGATGTCGTAGCGACATCATTTTTGATGACGTAGTCGGGTGGGGGTTAGGATTGACATATGAAAAATCGCTATGCTGCGCCCACTAGAAGTACTTGAGGTACAAAACTACACTAGACCCGAAATCCTCTTCTATTTTAAATGAGAAATGTGACTGAAATCCAATAACATAATTTAAACTAAATCTATATTTAACCTGTATTAGGGTACCTAATTAAAAATCAAACACTAAATTAATCAACTGAATCTGAACTTACTAATAAGAAGTTTTGTTTCACTGTGATAAGACAAATAACAATGAAAGGGTCTCCGTACCGCCAGGAAGTACTTCTAGTTGACATAGCATAACGATTTTATTAATATAATATTCCTAACCCCCACCTGAGTACGAACCCAAAAATTACATCACTGCGACATCACAATCGTGTCATAGAGCTTGCTGAACTATAGCTACGATCATCCGAAATAATATCTGTGTCAACTATAATGAACTCACTAACGTCAGCGATCTCTCTCTTATCGGTATCGTTTCGACAAGAAAACGAGAGAAATAGCTTGCTCGATTTCGGATGATTGTCTGCGCGACCATCCGTACCGTATACTTCCAAACTTTGAAGGGTCGTATTATGTCACTGCCACTTTGCAGTGATGTAAATTTTGGATGACGTAGTCATGTGGGGGTTAGGAATGACATCCCTATGCCAGTATGCAAAAATTGTTGAGCCAGGCCAACTAGAAGTATGTGCGGCGTGTACCTTCAAATTCAGTGTCTCCTGTCAGCCTGTAGTTTCGGGGTCTAGTATATTTAGTACCACTGGTACTTCAGGGGGGCGTAGCATAACGAATTTTGCATATGTCAATCCTAACCCCCACCTGACTATGCCATCTAAAAATTACGTCACTACGACGTCACCATCACGTCATAGGAATTGCCAAAGTATAATTACGATCGCCCGAAATGACATTTGCGCCGCCGATCTCTTTCCTATCGTGATCGTCGTGACGAGAAAACGAGAGAAAATGCTTGCTCGATTTCGGATGATTGTCTGCGCGTTTTGGACGACTATCCGCATACTTCGGTGGGCCTTATTACACCACTGTGACATCGAAATGACGTAATTTTGGGTCTGGTATAGTTTAGTACCACATGCACTTCTAGATGGCCTGGCTTGACAATTTTGGCATATGTTAATCCTAACCCCCACCTGACTACGTCACCAAAAAATTACGTCATTTGGATGTCACAGTTCAAATTCACCAACGGCAGCGATCTCTCTCATATTATCAGGGTTGTTGCGACGAGAAAAGGAGAGAAATAGCTTGCTCGATTTCGGATGATCGTCTGCGCGCCTTGGATGACAGTTCGTATAGTTTTAAGGGCTCTATTACGTCACTGTGACGTCGTAGTGATGAAATTTTTGAATGACGCAGTCAGGTGGAGGTTAGGATTGACATATGCAAAAATTGTTGGGATAGATATGTAAATCCTATCCTGTTTTTGATATTCTGGTGGAATCTTCAAACATTTTACAATGCTAATAAGGATAAGAATTAAAGTCCAAAATGCCCCTTACCCTGATCCCTCATGTCTTTTTGATTGAATATAAATTTTGTGAAAAGTATTTATTTTATTTTATTTTTAAGTATTAAGTATTTTTAAGTAAGTATTTTTTTATTTTAATTTCAATGATAAAGAAGTTTGTTATATTACCAAGTTTCAATAACTTCTTAGCTTGGTTTCAATTTTTCGCCATGTTGTTTGAAGCGCTTGATCCGCTGTATATATATTTTTTTCTTTATAGATATATTTAAAATGTTTACATAAAGAATTATTTATTATAGTTTAAAGCCGACTGATATTATTAGTGCAACTAAGTTTCCAACTATATCTCATGTTGACTTTAATGTTGTTGATTTTTCACCTTATTATTCTTACCCGTTCAGGTTATATCGTGTTTATTTTGAGTCCCAATTCATTATTAGGTATAATCTGTTTACATTTATATTATTTTTTGTTCCTAAAGTTTGTAAAAATATTACTGGTCTAACTTTTTCATTAAGTCATCTTAAAATTTGAATCTTATTCACACAAGCGAAATAGGTGGGAGTTGACCTCGATGACCGCGTGGTCGTATCGCTCCTTCCTGTCCATACCAAAACAATTTTATTGTTACTACTTTTTTACTGTATTGATGACTGCAATTTTTTTGGTTGACAAATAAATAAATCTCTCTCCCTCTCTCTGTTGTGCTATGCCCGCTAGAAGTACCAGTACGTACTTAAGGTACGAACTACACTAGACCCCGAATTCGTTGCTTTTTTTCTGTTTCTAATTCCAAGCGATGCGGCATATGACCAGATACTATCATTGCATCAGGGGCCAATCTCAAAATTTGCCATTGAGAAGAACCTGATGAAATTGCATGAAGGGTCTGTAAATACAATACCTCACAGCCTCAAGCTAGTCTATCTATTTCCGCAATTAGCCTCCCTTCGTAAATATCTATGGTCAGTTGGTACGCGACGCGCTGCACTATTTTTTCCCGGCCTTTTTGATTCCGGAGCCCACCAACATCTGCATATTGACAAACGTTTGACCTATATTTACGGTTTGACAAGTAGTCTATGATGATTTTGAATTCAAATGATTGTGCCTGTTTCAGAATGTGGTTCAATTCAATCGTAAATATATACTACTACGATTCAATACGGCAATTCCTTTTTTGTTTACGATTACTAAAGAAAGAAAATGAAAAATTGAATTTTAAAAGAAAATGTGAAATTATAATTTCTTTCTCACGCCTGAAAAACTAGGGCTTACATATCGTATATCTTTCCAGGCGTCGCCTGCGATTCATAATCATTTAAAGCAGCCAAATATTTATAGTAATATGGACCATTTAACTGTGTCTTTTACTTATCTGATTATAGCCCGAATCTGGCATTTTTATTTACACTATGCAGTTGTGTTAACGCTTGTTCAATGCCGCCGACCCGACAAAAAACTCACGTAACCAAGGCAAAGCTGTGAAGTTGTTAACTTAATTGTTCTTGAGAAGCAAAAAAGTGTCTGTGGTGAATTGTTTTTGGCAATCATAATATTTTGTCCTCATTTTAATTGTTACGTCTTATAAAAGCAATATGAACCAGGAACCGTCGAATATCTTGAAATGAAAGGTCAAGATAGACAACTGAAAAGCATTTTGCAGACTAGGTCCACGGATAATTATTAATTATACCGAGAAGAGTTGTGGATTCTCTCGGCAATTGGGACGTCCGACTCTGACTAAAGTTGGAGCTAGAAAAATCAGGAAGTGTTGACTTGTCACGTGGTACGCGCACATCCCAGTTTGGCCCTGTTTTTTGTTTGTGACTTGGCGCGGCGGCGTGGCTCATCGTACTAAGCGTTGGGAATACGCTCGCCACCGCACCTCTAATTACTCTGCGTGGGTTCGCAGGTTCGAATCCTATGCGGGATGGTTATGTGCGAGAGGATCGCTGGACTCCTCGCCGCCGCTGGCCGGTTACGGCTTCCTCTACCATCAAGTCCATGCTTGCGGAAAACAAGTAGCCTAACTAACTTATAACCCATCTTATATACATTCTGTACGTTTTAAACCTTATCTAAGGTTTTGTTCGCTCTCCTGATTTCATAATCAGTTTTTATTTATTTATTTTTACCATTCATTTTATTGTTTTGCTGATTATGGAGTCGAAATAAACTTATACTTATACTTAACTAATCCCATACCCGACATCAATCAATTTTTATTTGGTACCCGACATGGAATGGTAACCGGACGAGAGGCCGTGGTTCGCCATATGAATAAGCCGTCTTGTCGGCTTTTCTCTCCCCCAGGATAAATATGTAAATCCCATCCTACATTATTTGTGTTTACAATGTTCCATGCACGACAAAAATAAATTATCTGAATCCGAGTTTCTCGCGTTAGGAATACACTAGCACCACTGATTATTCTATTTTGATTGGAAATACGGCCGGGGATGATGAATATGTGACGCAAAAAAATTGTTTCTTTCAATAACTGCGACCAACATTGTTTAATGTCATTGCTGCGACGTACAGAATTCTGACTGGGATAAATTAATGATTTTGTTCAGTTACAGCGCCCTCGAGTGTAAATTCATTTTGTTATTGAAATGCAGCTGCGCGGAGCAAAGCTTGTAAACCATCTTGCATGGGTGTATGCCTTTTGGGCATTTTTCCTTGTGTCTTGCTGTTTATCTGATATGGCGTGGCGTTCGCACGGAAGAAATAATCTAGAATTAGTGAATAATCTTAGAAAAAACAACATCATAAAATCTGATGCTGTATTCGAGGCCATGAAGGCGACCGATCGTAAGCATTATTGTCAGCAGCAATCTTACGTTGATTCTCCTCAAGGAATTGGATATCAGGCGACTATCAGTGCACCTCACATGCACGCTTATGCGTTGGAGGTCCTGCATTCTCAGCTAACGAGTTCTAATAATGCCAGTGCGCTAGATGTTGGTTCAGGAACTGGATATCTCACTGCTTGCATGTCACGAATGATGGGTGAAAATGGTGTGGCTGTTGGAATCGAACATATTCCTGAACTTGTAAATATATCAGTTGAAAACGTTAAAAAAGATGATGAAACATTGCTCACTTCTGGGCGGGTAATTTTAAAAAAGGGAGATGGTAGATTGGGATATGACCCAGATAATAAAAAATATGAACTTTATGATGCGATTCATGTGGGTGCTGCAGCTGCGCAAGTACCGCAAGCATTGCTTGATCAACTCAAACCGGGAGGGAGATTGATTTTGCCTGTTGGACCTGCTGGCGAGACTCAAGTTTTCCAACAGTGGGACAAAAATGCTGACAAATCTGTTACGCATAAGAACTTAATGAGTGTTGTATATATACCCTTAACTGACAAAAACAAACAGTGGCCTGGTGGTCGCTGGTAAGACTATAAACATCCTTAACAGTGTTTGTGGAAATCGTTGGGAAATAATGGACCGCACCCCCAGAATCAACGCTTTGTCATTTGTATTATGAAAGTGTTCCCTGCCCAATTTTATTTGAGTGAATCACTTTTTCAACTGCCTTGTTATCTCATCTTATACCAAATCGTTTCTATTTGCAATTTGCGAGCAATGTATATTGTATTTTGATTTAATTAAAAATTCAAATATGTTGTAAACACACCAGATCTATTTGTAGAAAAAGCGTTAGTATTATTGTATGTACATCATGGCGATGCGTTTTCTCCATCTTCTCCAGCACACATGAGCATTCTTACCACAGACAAACTCGAGGAAAACAGTGTATAGATCATATAGGACTGTACTGTTCAAATGATTTTATTAATTATTCAATGTACAATCATTATACGACACTAAGAACATTAACACAAGCAATACAAGTGAAAAGGCAGGCGAAGACTTGATTGGTTCGCTCTTCATTATGTTACAAAAAAAATCGTCCACATTGAAGCAAAATGACGCATGGATAATCTTGCTGACGTCGCCAAGTTGAAAAAGAGAATGTTACAATAACAGGAATGTCCAGACCTACACAGAAAACCTTCTGCAGATTGGCATTTCCATACTAGTACTTGTCTCTATCATTCGAATACATCTTAACACTGTCAACAAACAAAAAATTGGGTTTGAGGTAAATAATTAAAATGATGGTATTCACAGTAAACATGAAAAATTTGACATTTTTCTAGGTGTCAAGCATCCAATCTTATTTACCAAATTATTACATCTATAAGAAACTTATTTGATTATTGTAAACCATTTCGAAACTCCGGTTACAATGTTGTCAGGGCAGATTTATCTTTTGAGAGACTAAGATTTGCTGTCATTTCTCATATAAACAACAAAATCACTAGTCTTCCAATAAATAAAATGCAGCTCATTGAAAATGTAATGCCACTTTCATACGCCTCTGCGATTCACTCTAAACAGCTTATCTTTTGCGGTGCGACGGCAACGCAACTCTCATGAATAACTCATAGAAGAAAGTAAATAGAATAGTCAATACAAGCACCTTCTCTGAAGTAAGTACTGTGCATTCTGAATCTGTTCTTGTGACCCAATAATGGTGATAATTCTGTCATTTGATCCTGGCAGTGGTTCATCGATTTTGATCTGAGCACCACAGTCCTGAAAATATCAAAGATTTATATTACAGTGAATAAAAGACATGAATGCAGATGATTACAACATAGATTCAGAATACATCAAATGCTGCCAAGCATACCTGTCTTATTTGACGAATTCTTTGACCTCCTTTCCCTATGATAGCACCTGCCAAATTCGTGGGAATGGTAACCTTCAATATAAAAAAATGAATTTCAATATCACACCTATATTAAGCTGGTATTTAGAAATTAAACTGAAATCCTACCTTTGTGGTTTGTTCAGGTCCACCAGCTCCGCCGCCGCCTCCTCCAAAATTCTGAAAAGACAAATAAATTAACCAGGAATAGAAATATTGTTATCAAATAAATTATCACATTTATTTATTTTTAAAATGTCTTCCACTTGACCTGTTTTCAGCAGCAATAAGAGTGTGCCAATTTTCGGTGAAACATTGTCTAATATGTCACATGCATGCTTATTAATAACGTACCCCTCTTCCACCACTATTCCCACCAAAGTTTCCACTGTAGCCACCTCCACCGCCTCCAAAATTGTCACGTCCAAAATCGTTACCACCTTGATTACCATAAAAATTTCCACCACCGCCACCACCACCGCCCCTTGGTCCACCTCCATATCCACCACTGAAAAAAAGCATCAGAAATGTTAAATATTATAAAAAAAAATTATACCATCACAAAAACATCCCCTTCCTAGTAAACGTCAATCTTTTGTATATTCTCTGCAAATTGGCATAAAAAATTGAAATAACCCTATTTACTGGAATGTTGTTGAAATCATGTTGTTGAATATAATTCGATAATCAATTACAAACACATTTTGATACTTTAAATTTGAAAAATGTACTCTGAAATTGTAATACAAAATTTCACTCCATTACCTGTGGAAGTAAGAGCACAGTATCTGTTGCAAGTAAACCTGATCTTACTACTACATTAATATATCATTGTACAAACTCACAAGTCGTCTTCACATCAAAACTTAAAGAGTAATCATAAACTTGCTACACCATCTTTAGACATAACTGATATTATATTTCAGCTATTATGATATGAAACATACACCCAATATGAGTTTCGTATACATGCAGCACTCAACACTTCCCTACACTGCCCAGCTGAAAGAACCCCAGGAAAGAAATAGCTTGCTTCAATATGGTAATAAGTTTCGAAATTCGGGAAGCCATCTCAATAAAGAAATAAAATCCCTTTCTCTTTGTTAGGCAATCCATCTGCTCTGTAGCCCGTGAATTATTGAATAGAGTGTAAACAAAGAAAAAGGTTGAGAAAAGTGTTCCATAGAAATAGAAACATAAAAGTAGTTGAGATAATTTTTGTAGGAACTCTACTCAGGTATATTCATGAATATTACATAACTTAGACAAAGGTACGACGTATAAGGACTAAATAATTCAAACGAATGCCTCTCAGGATAATCACTCTATTGATACAGCATTTCAATTTTGAAGAAAAATAAAGCGAATAACGGATAAAAGAATTCAGTTGAGTCAGTTCAAGTGAATACAACTCATAATTAGATAAAACGATCCATTCAACAAATTTGCTTACATCAAATATGAACTATGCGCAATTGCTATGTTCAGATCGACTAAGCGAACAACATGAATGAACGATTATGCCCATCTGGGGCTTTCAAATTGTTCAGACAAAATTACGCAAGGAGCATCTATATATAATATAATATTTTACTTCAAAGAAGTATGAGCTGGTAGATGTATGTGTCCGAAAGCGGATTTACGCAGCTACTGTAGATATACTGATAATTTCTGAACGAGTGTGGAAAATATGACAATATATAAAGAATCAATGAGAAAAAGCCTCATAACTGAGGTTAAAATCTAATTTAGTATGAAATTATCCTAGTATTGGCCTTGGGCAAATTACCACCAAATTATTATCTTCTTCTCATGAATATACCATCTTATTTTACTCAAAAATGAAGCATAGACACAGTCTGAAATGCATAACTTACTTATACATCCTTCACTTCTCAATTTCAATTTTAGTTGCAAAACTGGCAACTTGCGGGCTCAATAGAACCCGAAATAACTACAAAACATACTAATGCAGGACAATTTAATCTGGAATCTACTACTTGAATTACTCTACAGAAGCATATTCTCGGGTAAACACTAAAATTAATATGCATAAGGCTGAAAACTCTCAACAAGTTGTAATTACTATTCTCTATAACAGTTTGGATATTTATTACTTATCGATCTTAGATATGTTGAAAGGTATTTGGCTGTCTGTCTGTTAGACCAGGGGTGTGCAACCTGGGGGAAGCCGCGGGCCGCACTTTTATTTAATCTCGACTTTCAAGTAGTTGCAAGCACAAAAATTGTTTATATTTGCTAGTGATCTTTCGGTATTATTAGGTACTCCTGCAGAAATAGTGCGTTAAAACGCAAACTTCTGAAGAAACTGCTATTTAAATTTATTGTCACAACAACTTTAAACCAATTGAGTGAGACACGTTTTTGTAATATTTATATCAGGTATTTTGCAACATAATTTTGCTAGCTCGTTTTGCTAATATGACTGGTCTAGGCTTTGCGTCGCAGAAGGATAGATACAGAGAAAAGGAATCGAAACCGCAGTTTCTTGCGTCGCTCTTTTATTTTTTATTTTTTTTAAGATTTTTTTACCTATGCGGATCAGAAATTTTTGTGAACGATTGTGTGCGTAATAATGACCTGTCTGCAAGTTGAGGCGTTCAGGTATTTTGGTTACATGCTGCTTCGACTTTGTGGGGCTGGTTGAGTAAAATATTAAACATGCGGAAGATCGATAAGTCAGCGCCCCCCCCCCCCCCCCCCCCAATCGCTATCTAGTTTTCATCTTGCAGGGATCAATATACACTGGGTATAAGTATTTTCTACTTACCCTCCAAAATTGCCTCCACGACCACCTCTTCCTCTCCCTCTTCCACCTTGATTCATAAAACCTTAGAATATGATGAAACAAATAGTAAACGACATTGCTCAAATAATTGGTCATGAAGGCCAAATGATCAATATTGCTACTGCCATAACAGCAAATTTCCAGTCAAATTCAATTTTCAAAATAATTGTAGCAAATTTGGTATAAAGTTGTGTATGTGATTTATAGAAACCAGAATAATATAGGGTCAGATATCGAGGCACACAAGGATCAGAGAAAATATAAGTAATAGCTAGCTAGCTAACTTCTTCCATCTTGAAAACTAGAAATTTAATGGTCCATGAGTTCTTTGTTAACTCAAAATCAACAACAATTTAGTAATGATAAGTCTACTTTGTGTTCAATATTAACTACAAATACCGCAAACATATAAATCTAAAAATAATTAATCTCACCTCCTCCTCCACCTCCTCCCCTACGATCGCGGAATCCACCTCTGCCTCCACCGAAACCACCTCTGCCCCCACCCATGCCTCGACCACCTCCGCCAAAATCATCATGTTCACCACTAAATCCACCATATTCGTACATGTCTTCCATTCCACCCATCATCAGACAGTTTGGATCATATCTCTGTACCATTCCTTTGGGCGGAGCCTTGACATAGATTCATTTTTACGTTAATTAACAAGAGAGCAATGCTCAAACAGAAGTCCAGTGACGAACTGCAGTACCTGAAGCCTACAAGACTTACACTGAAATCCGCCATCTGACCATCGAAAAGTTTTAAATTAAACTTAGAAATGTAGTTGAGTGGCCACAGTGGCAATTTAACTGTAAGTATCGGTGTCTGCAGCTGCGCAGTGACTCTGGCTTTGACAAAAAGATGTTGGGCTGGTCTAATGTAATGCCACATGGAAGCATAATATTCATTGGAATAGCAAATTGGGTAGCTCAGGTATCATATTGATTAAATATGCATATACTATACAACATTCCCTTTAAATTTTATGTGAATTAAATGAATTTTCTTTTTAATGCATTATGACCTTGAAATTTTGGAAACCTCTGTTATTAGAATGCATCAAAAGGTTCTGCGTATTTTTAACATATTCACTTTTTTATCAATTTTTAAGGTTTCCTCAGATGCTGATTATTATTAGCATGGAAATGCTTAACATCTACAGAATATTCTCTGTAAGAAAATAAGTGACTTATTCAATAACTTAGAATATCGACAAATGTAATTGGAGAGGTTCATTTATAACATTTAGTATGATCCACTCTTATCCAATGACCTATGATAATATTGAAAGCATACATTATATAAATTACTTAATTTCTCTCTAGATTACTTAAGAACATTCAACTGACTTACATCTTCCAGCATTTGCAAGATGATTCTAACGCTGTTAATGATGAGGTCATTTGCACCTCGAATTTGACAAATTCGATCTGTCGAGTTAGGACAACAATCCTGAAATACCTTGATTGAAGCACCTGTGGTCTGTAATAGAAAATGGGTAATAAAACAGTTATTTTTCCATAATTAAGATGGCAAAAACCAAATAACCTACTATTCCAATTACATTCTAAAGCAATACTTATGGATATGTTCAGTTACGGAAGATTCAACAAGTTTGAATTTTGAAATGCAAAAAAGATATACCGGTACAATGATTTGATTGGTTTTATATATTAGCAGTTTTCAAAAATTGAATGAAGGTTTTATGGTAATATTGTGAGACTTCAAGTGATCCAAACAATAATTTTTCAAATGAATCTATTCCATATTAGAACTTAAAAAAGCAAAATAATAATATCCAATCGATTCGAATATTTGGCTCATTGTCGACATTCCTTATACTCAGACTCCATTATTTTGGCATATTATGCTTTGTACAAAAAAATTTTACATGCATAATGTGCATCTACCTCTCTGAGTTCTTTGATTTTTAAACCTTTTGTTCCAATAATCGTACCGGCCTGTGACTTATGAACCAACATTCTTACTTCCTGTGATTTTGAATGGGGACGCTGAATATAAAAACATGAATTGTTTTTTTAAATCAAACTGAAATAGCATCTGATATAACGAACAATAATATAGGATCATGTCATTATGATAATCCAAATCAAAAGTCAACAACTTTTGAAATATTAAATATCAATTTATCAAAATTTAGTGACTTAAGATAAGATTTATTTCAAGATCTTCATCATTTCAACACATTTCAGCAGAGCTGAGAAAAAAGTTTTAGGAATGACAATTCCTCATTATTTATATAAGCCCATAAGAAGTAGTATTCTCAAATCCAAAATACCCTAAATCTATTTTTTCAAAAAGATCCAGAAATTATTCAAAATTTAAAAAAATATTGCTTCCTTCCTAAATGTATAAACAGAAAGATTGTGGTCCTTTCGAAATTTATCTTTGTTTTTTCTGTTAGTGACTGGTTGCAACTATTTTGCCCTTTTGAAAGACAATCAATCAAATCAAACAAGATTCAAATTTTAATCCAAATATTATTGAAAATATTAATACTCAGCATTCAATTTTTAATTGAAAAATAAAAACTACTTTGTTCACAAATATTGATACATACCTCACTGTGTACACATTCTGCAATTCTTCCACACAGTCTACTCAAATCACCAATATCAAAAGCAGATGTATTGACAACTCTTTACAATATATAAAAAAAAGAATGTTAGAATACCACACAAATGAACATTATTAAGAAATAAAATATTTAAACGAGATTGGCATAGAGGATTAGGGTTACATACCGCTCTACCCCACGACTGTCGGGGATTTGGACGCTTGCATTATACTGGGAGGGAGAATCCAGTTGGGCAGTTGAATTGGCGGGACAGGGACATCCGGAGGTCGCAACATCGTGTCAATTGGTCAATTGTGGACAGGGCATCATGATGTAAAAAAAATCACAGGAATAATCATGAGTTGGAAAGAAAAGTATTAATGTTATATTCATAAGTACAATAATAGCACTTGGGGATGTCCGTAACAAATAACTACGATTACCTGGTCTACTTTATCCATATGAATCAAGAATCACTACATAATACTTGATATTTACGCCAAGCACTGAGAGAAATTTGTACAAATTTCTCAAACTTTCATTAAATGGACATCCCCAAATAAAAAATTTGATATGATTTAGAAAATAATTTTCACTGTAGCACTATTATAGTACAAAGACTATAATGAAGGGAAGGAAGCTGAGGAATTAAGACAGGCTTAGGAAATGGGGACGGATGGGTTAGGAAGTCGAAAATTGTTCTTTCCCAGTACAGGCCATGTATGAATCAAGCATGGCCAGTATAACTCAATCATAATATGACTGATAACGGTTCTGAACAATTTAAGATATGGGTACAATTCAATATTCAAAGAGAATAAGTAAATATTACTACCATGAATTATACACATAACACATGTTTTACGATCTTTAAACAATACAACAAACTGGTTGTTAGCTTTTATACCTGCTCTCTCATTTCTCGAATATTTGAACCTCCCTTTCCAATGATAGCACCTGCAGCCTGAAATTATGAAAAAAAAAGAATTCAATTAATACCTTATGTTTTCAAAAAATTATATTTTATTTATCCAATATAAGAGCATCAATATCATATGTCATATCCCAATGGCACAAAAAAAAATGAAATGAAAAAAATTCACAATTCCAAATTTACAATTAAACAAACTCATAGCATTCTATCTTTTTTTAATTTTTAATTTTTTATCAGAATAAACACAAGATATAGTATCCCACAAAATTTTCTGATATATGAACATATTATAGCATATTGTAAGAAAGTAGTTTCCAAGAATTTATTTTCCTTAAGCGACATAATATACTAACGGAAATAGGAATAAGAAGTCGAAGTTCAACTCTTCCACCGCCTTCAGAATATCGCCTGGATTGTCTCGCTCTTTTTGCACCAACATAATCTCCACCTCCATCTAATGGTCGTTTGGCTAATTATGAAACAAAAGTGTAACATTGTTAAAAATGAAACTTTTTCATTGAAGTTGCTCTGGCATTTTTATTTCTTGTTGAAAAAAATGGTAAACGAAATAGAAACTTTCATCTTAGTCTAGTCACAGAAAATCTGCAACAAAATAAAAACTACTGTCTGTCATTTTTTACTAGATCTCTATCAAAAGCAAACGTGGACAGGACACAAAAGACAGCTTTCTTTCTTGCATATTTTAATCTAATCTGCTTTTGTTTCCTAGTACGTTGTACCTACTAAATGAAAAAGAAGATTGGACAAGCTTAACACTTATTTCTCTATTAAACAGCCCATTTAGATTTGTGCCGGCAGAGCTAGTATATTTTCTGTATCATCGCATAAGTACTGACTTCTGACAAAAAGAATCATCATAAATTCTAATGCGCCAATTTTAATATATGATGTGGTACAGTTTGCACATTTCACAGGCTTTTATCCTTTCATTGATATCATATAATTGCCTCAGCTGGTATATGTACCAGGAACCAAAATGGCCGACACCAATGAACTTCTTTAAATAATGCATTAACCTGTAGCAGCCATACCAGCAGGCACTCAAATTAAAACCTATTAAATATTCAGGTGTTTCACAGTATGTTTATAGACACAGGAATTTTGAAGAAGAAATAAACTTGACAAAAGAAAAAGGCAAATTAAATGAGGTAAAGCTATTAGGACAAAGAGATTAAGTTTACAAAAGCAGAAAAATATGCAGACATATAAATGGGTATCACAGCCACATCTGCATGAAACAGGCAAGTAAAGCCTTGGACGGCTATATCAAATAACTGAAAATTTCAATACTATTCCGTCATTTATTTATTTTTACAAAACTGTTATGAATCCACAACGTGGGCCTTTAACAAAACAAAAAATAATTTCAATACTATCATAAAATCAAATTGATGTTCAGAATTATGTGTTGTGGCAAATATGCCTGTGAAAAGCAGCTGTTGTTAGACTCAAAGCTATTTGAAATACACAAAACAGGATTCTAGAAATAAAGACAAAGACAGAAATTTCTATAAATAAATGCATTTCAAATATGGGACTTACATCCAATTTCATCACCATTGTCTCTGTCCGCCATCTTCAATATCCTGTCAAATGAAACAAGTTTATAACATATTTAAGAATATACACTAATTTAAGAATCATTTCTTCAAAATTTGCTAAATATACAAACCTGTATGTCTTTATTCAGTACAGAAAAGAAGAATTTAAAAAAGAAGTCTATTGCATTAGATTATATAGTGTCTGTAAAAGCTCAAACGATTGAATGAACATTAGTATCAGAGTATATTGCGTGGAAAAATAGAATTTGCATAGCTTATTCAAACATGCACTAAAATTAAATTTGTAAACAAACCACAAGATTTTGATTACAACGGTTCAGTACGGTCCTCACCCTGACTACGCCATCCAAAAATTTTGTCACAACAACGTCATAGAGCTTGCCAAAGTATACCCACAGTTATGTGAACCACCCCCCACCCAACGGCGAGGAGTCCAGCGAGCCTCTTGCACATAACCATCCCTGCATGGGATTCGAACCTGCGAACCCATGCAGAGTAATCAGAGGTGCGGTGGCAGGCGTATTCCTAATGCTTTAGCATGATGAGCTATACCGTCATTTGTTACATTGAATATATCATTCAAGAGTATATAAACAAATTATTCTCATTTGTGTATGTCATAGCTGTGCCATATTTCAAGTATATATTAGGCTTTTAGTTTGTCATAGCACCACACACAGACACATTACGATCTTATTAACTCATACTCTCTCTCTCTCGAGTTAAATAAATATTGTCAGACAATATACAGATATAGGTACCAAACACAAAAAGTCTTGATTAGTTCGAGCTGATACTTTTGGATCTAGTGTGGTTTGGCACCACAAGTTCTTCTAGTTGGCTTGGCATAACCATTTTTTGCATATGTCATATAGCTTGCCCAAAAGTATAGCTGTATCTGAATCTATAGAAATGTGGAATGGCATCTGCGCCGACGATAACGAATTCACTAACCCCAGTGAGCTCTAAAATATCGGGATGGTTACGATGAGAAAACGAGAGTCAGGTCAGGTGGGGGTTAAAAATAACATAGAAAAAATTGTTGTGCCAAGGCCACTTGAAGTTATTGTGGTATGAAACTACAAGAGACCCATTCTTTTTTGTATATGTGTATAATTTTTTATGGGATTTCAGACAGTCGGAGACTCCTGGACTCGGAGTATGGCAACTGGATACTGGGATAAGGCTGTATGGTAGACTATTATAATTCCAGAATTCTGTAAAATTCACACTTAGCATGTAACAAACGAAATTCAACATGGGGTACTGCGGTACCAGCATACAGCAGTACAGACATAGTCTACCCGGTGAGTCAGTACTGCAGTAAGTTTACATTATATTTATAGTGATTGCCATCAAATGTAAATAACCGCTTTCATTTTTATCACTACAGTAGAGGTACTGGTACTAGGCATTAAATCTGTAAATATAAAAATTGAAAAATACGGTACCGGTACTGACAGACTGCAGGACTGAAATAGTCTATCAATTCAAATTCTAGCATACCGGTATCCCAGCATCCAGATATCTGCATATCGTTGAACATTGCCTAGTTTTCAGGATGTGTTTTACTGTTTTATTTATTTTTTCATGTTTATGTTTTATTTTTTTGTTTTCGCTGTTCTATTGAACTATACTTTTACTGTTACAGATTCCGTACTTGTATAGTACGGTACCGGTATCGACGAACCATACGGCCAGCAAACTCAGCCCAAACGCGCTTTGTAATCTGCTATAGTGGTAGACATTTGGGGAAACACGGAGTGTATCCGATAAAAGCAACAATAAATATTCATACTCGCCGATATATCGGTGCGGTGAGTTATCCACCTCCAAATAAATAACCTTTAACATTCAAGAAATGTTAATATATCAATATGCCAGTTAGAATACCGATATCAAATATATCAACAACCACAATATCACAACGTTAAACTTTGTCCGGTTGTTGTGCTATGCATTCGAAGGAAAATGATTTTATTTTGTTCCATGCAAATCAAATTTAGCAGTGTGCAATGCATTAAAACTTATCACGTATCCGCCGCATCGTCTTTGTTTTATTGGCCAGCATTAGATTCTAGTCGGTATGTTAGTCGTTGATTCTAGTCTACCTAAACTTTTTACCATGTTATGATCTTGATATATCTAAGTATTTGATTATCGTTATCAAAACCTCGTGAACCTCGATGTAAATAAGAATCAATTGAGAATGGAGGTTCGAATAGGATAGGATTTACATATTTATCCCGGGGGAGAGGAAAGCCGATAAGACGGCTTATCCACATGGCGAACCACGGCCTCTCGTCCGGTTACCGTTCCAAGTCGAGTATGGGATTAGTTATATTGTTTGTTTTCGGAAGCATAGACTTGGTGGTGGAGGGAGCCGTAACCGACCAGCGGTTACGTGAACCACCCAACGACGGCGAGGAGTCCAGCAATCCTCTCGCACATAACCATCCCTGCGAACCCACGCAGAGTAATTAGAGGTGCGGTGGCGAGCGTATTCCTAACGCTTAGCCCGTTGAGCCACCTCCCTCTTATACTCTTCACGAAAATAAGCCTTTTGATAAAGTTGAGTTTAATACCTAATTCAAAGAAAATAAATATTAATATTGATTAACTACAGCCAACGACTAACGACTACAGCCAAGAAATGCTAGACTTCGGCCACTTTAACATATATATCTATGTCAATGTAGTCAAAAGATATGTCCTGGATATATTTTAATATCTCGCTTTACGATCTTCGCATGCATCAGCATGACATGATGAACCATTCCATACATTCATTTTATACTAAGCCATATACATGTTTCATTTAAGTCAGTTAAATAAGCTTTGCTCGACTCGATAGAGTCGGGATAGTGATTATAGATTATTTGTTCAGTCGGGCTATTAGAATATATACGGACGTGTGAACGACTCAGGAATGGCGCCGGAGGTAACAACTCGAATAATCGAAACAAATGGAATACAAAAGTTAGAAACAGACAATATGTACATTAAATCAGTGATCTTAAAATTGAACGATATTGCTCACCAGGGGGCGAACATCCAGAAGAGAGCGATAAGGGGCGAGTGAGCATTCCCGAAAAGTCATGTATACAGTATGCATGTATGTTTATTAGCCTCAAAAATGAAACAGTATCTGCATAATAGTTAAACGGTAAAAAAGAGACGGGATGATAAGATGATTTTTTCATTAGCGACGATCCAACGAAGTAACTGTACAGAGCTAATAAACCATAAAAATATGCACTAGAGACAATAGATCAGTGGGTTGCCCGAGACTTGTTTCCTGAGCAATGGGAGTTGGTTGCATCCACGATGACATAGTTAGTCAAACGGATGTTTTTGAGCTTTCAATACTATTAGGCAGTGAAATCCACAATTTGGGACCAAAACATGTGATCGATTCTTGTGCTATTGATTTTCTCACATACGGAACAAAAAATTTATCGTGACTTCTGCTATTTCGAATATTATTACTTACGAAAACATGATCGAAGCAACTAGGGAGTTAGATCAGTAGAAGATAAAAACATCAATGTGCAAATCTCAAGAATTAGAAAATCTTCAACACGTGGTAGGTTTTCACTTTTAAACAAATCCGCGACACTATCTCTCCGACCACCACCAAAAGTTATTCTCAAGAACTGATTACAGTTACAGACACTTTGAATTTTTGCTGTAATACCTTTTTGACGGCACATGACTTATCAGGGTTTTTATTGACTTTTGAAATAGCTCCGAGTGCTGTCCTTGTTTTGGATAGTACCAATTGTGAGTGATATTTTTACGACAATTTGTCATCGAGTAAAACACTCAGAAAACGAATTTGGTTTACTCTTTGGATGCACTTGGACTGCAGAGTGCATACTTAGAACGAAACTTCTGTACTGTACTGTACTGAAACGCTGTACTGATCATGCGCGTTTTTTATCTGTCTCAATAATTTGAAAAATCTATCTTGCTTCAGGTTTGATGACGTGACGAAAAATTGTAAAGGATGAAAGTAGTGCAGAAGGGGAGCGATCTACCATTACGAAGATGGGGAAGACACTGGTAAATCCGGAAAGATTTTAGGTGCATGTTTTGACCACGAGCAACAGTTATTAATGACATGTGACATATTGTAGAGAAACCAAAATGTCTCTAAATCTGTTATAGTCACTTTGGTAGAAACCGGCTGTAATGCTATATTAGCAGTAGCGGTGCAGGCAAACTTGCGTTTCACAGTCGAATAATTGGTCGTATTAACTATTTAATTATGACAATAATTTGAAAATTCTACCTCATTTCGACGACTCGACAGGAAATCCTTTTTTAGGAGGGGGGGGGGGGGGAGCGGTCACGAAAGTTTGAAAACCACTGCTCTAAACGTTCATTAGTTGTCAAGCAAACAAAGATTCTTCTATTTTTGGCAATAAACTTATTTGATTGTTGACCAGAAATAAACGTTTAGTGACAATATTTATTAAGATTGGATATAAATTTTCCGTAAGTGCTTTGCTATTTTTTTTTCAAAGAAACAGTTGCTCACTTAAAACGCAAGCTATTCCAAATATGTTACACGTGTGTTCTCTCATTTAATATACGCTGATACAAAATGAGAATCTCCAACTAAACCTGGACATATGTATGATTAATTGAGTGATATATGATAAATTTTGAGAATGCAACATGAAATTGAGAATGCAACATGCAAAATGAAAAGAGTGACGAGTTTTTTTTCGGGTATCTTTTCTCATCTTTATTTAGAGCTGCTTTTTCATTCATTTCACTCTCACTCGTCTGTCTCTTCGCTGATTTTTATTATCGTCCCCATTTTTACTTCGCCATGATCGCTGATCGACTTGGACTAGAAGGAGCGCCCTGCCGCTGCCGCTCTATTTTCGCTCACTACATCTGTATTTTCTATGACTGGCCCGCTGACTTGGCCCCTTTGGTTACTATTTCATTTCCATCTCTGCCCTACTTGGCTGCTTCCCTCGTAGGCTCCCTCGACCGCCTGCCTTGTATGCTGGTTCATCCCTACAACTCAGTACCTGCGGGGTTCGAACCCACCCTCATAGCTGTCCTGATGTTTGACCACGTCCCTGCGCCACGCTACTGTTGTGGATCTTTCTTGATTAACGACGTCACGCTTGGCAGCCGACGACGAAGCTAATTTCCCCCAAAAAATTACATTAAACATACTTGATTCAAAGCAGGTGTATTCATGTATCAATTAGGAACTATCGCGTGCGCTGGTTCAACTATTGAATGTGTCGCGGTCTATTTTAGTTTACTTTTTACAAGAAAAATGCGTTAATATGCAATCATCGCCACAAGACGCATGGCATAATCGAAGAGTGAATCTGCAAACTAAATTTCTGACTGTCAGTGGAGAATACTAAGACTGGGAGACGGTTCATCAATTTGATTCTTTTTGTCTCTTGTGCTAAGCTAACTGACCGTCGTATTTCTGTTTATAAATTTATAAAACATATCAGATTAAAATTGTCTCGGCGCTATGCTCTTTTAGCGATTGCAACGATACACTAAAAATAAAACGAAAAAACACCTTGAATTTTGTCTTTTGTAGCTCCGCTACCGACTACGTCTTCGCCGAGTCTCTTTCCCCCAATTTTGATGAAATATAGGCCAATCAATGTAAAGTAGGCTATGGACCTATGGTCAATCGGTTTTCCACTCTATAATAAATGCATTCCTTGAGATTTGATTGCACGTCATCTATGAAAATTATGCATTGCCCTCTTTTTCTTGATGCCCTATAAACACGTGCTTATTTTGCTTAATTGGTTAATCCAGCACTGCACATCGCCCAAACAGTCTAATCGAGGGAGTTGTAAAACTAGGTTCTGTCTACTCTGGGGTCCACGGCGACGTACTATGGAAGCCACGAGCAGAGGGCTTCACTTTGAAAGTCCCGTTTGTGATAACTACAATAATTCAGTGTGATTCGTTTGATTTGTTGACGTTGATTTGATTCGATTTCTTTCGTTTGTTGGCTTTATTATTATTAAACGCGGCGCATAAATTAACTGACTGAAATACGTTGGAAGCAAAGCGAGGCATTCTGTTACAAAAAAGGGGGCTACAACTCTACACGTGTTGAAAGTTTTTGTAAGAGAGCCACAAATCACGAAAGTTTTAATTTGATCTCGGCAAATATGACAACTAGCGTAAACTACTTACTTTCATTTATTCCTGTTTCTCGCTAGAAAATATGAACTTGACTATAATTCCAATAGATATTTGGTATATATAATTATTAACAATTGATACAAAATATTATTTAGAAATCACTAAAATAGGTTCGATAAATCAAGAACTAAATATGAGTAATAAGTGGGGTAGATATTTACTCTAATAACGTACTTTTCTCATAAAATACACCAACCATAGAAAAATGATGAAATAACTTGTCGGTCTTTTGTCGTCTAATTAAATCAGTGATCATGATAGATAGATATATTAATACGATATTGGATATTCATTTATTGCCTATTTACCTTGGCATAGGATACAGTCAAATAGAGTGAGAATAATATACAAAAAGTTTAACGACACAAATATATATACTGTTGGTAGACTCATGTTTGCGGTCTAAACCACAACAGCGCTTTTTTGAGACCATGTCCCGCTAATGCCGAAGCTGGCATTACTTCCCATTCAATATTCTTGAAAGTGTTTTCTTTTGTCAGTTTTTCTTTAATGTCATCGGGCTTTATGGCACCGGATTTGTCCTGTTTGTTTGCTAGTACTAGAATGCGCACATTTTTCGCTACTGGGTCTTTTGTTATATTCCACAATTCAGTGATAGCCTCATCCAGTCTTCGAACATCGGAACTGTCAATAACGAATATTACTCCATGCTTCCCTATAAAATGATACCTCCACAAGGGGCGAATATTTTTTACACCTCCAATGTCCCACAAATTGAATGTCTTATTTCGCACTCGTATATTTTCCAAATTGTAACCAACAGTTCGTTTTACGTTCCAAAAATCTTTTTTCTTCAGATTATAAAGAATAGTTGTTTTGCCGCTACCATCAAGTCCAACCATTGCCAGTTCAACTGCCGATTTCTTCCCAAAACGAGATACACAGTCTCCCATCGCTGCTTTGGAAATTATGACTATTTCATTTAAGGCAATTCAAGTCACGGATAAATATAGGTCTAATTGCCAAGTTTCTGTTGACATCACAGTCGTCATATCGGGCTACAGGTGGTAATTACATGTTTCGAAAGAAACTAATTATACGGACGCAACTCATCGAATGAAAGGTGATTTTCGCCTTTATTTTGGTTGGTCTTGAGCGTTAAACAATGCAATTCACAGTATAATAGATTGAATGAAATAAAATTTAAAAATTGTGTTCCCTTAATAGTCAAATAAAACAGTTCGCAATACTTTGAAAGTAGCAGACATGAGTAATGAAACTTTTCAAGCAAAATCTACAAAACTCAGAGATAAATTTTTGAATGAATGGAATGAAAATTACGCACATTGCTGAGAAATTAGCAGCATGTAATTTGAAGACAATGATTACAACTATTTATCTTGCATTTCATTGAAGTTTTGTTATTTTTCGAAGTTGTCAGTAAAATAAATCAAATTGAACAGTAACAACGCCAATGCTAATGTGAAACAATATTAAAAAATGGTTTATCACAGTTAACTGGTTTAACATTGATTTGGGCAAGTCAGAATGCAAAACCGCTCAAGTTCATTGGTGCGTCTACGAAATTGCTTACGCTGTCATTAAATTACAAATTTGTGGTTATACTTATTTATACCAATATTCCTAAAATTAAATAAATAAAAATTGCAGAAAATAAGAAGGTTAACTCATACCAATGACATTAAACAACATGATGCGCAACTCCGGCATTTTTGTCCGAAGATCGTATTCGATAGCACGCTCCAATGCACATACTTGACGAGACGAAAACGAGCGGATGTGTGCTGCTTTCAAGGCGTAGCACGAATGGTGTTCGTGCCTGCTTTGACAGTTGTTGTCGATTTTATTGATATTTTTGAAAGTTGGGGTAAAAAGAAATCGGTAAAAGGTAAGGTGAATACTATTGTTGTATATCACACCCGGGCATCGCACTGTTAAGTACATGTGGGAAAGCCAGCCTTTGTCAAATACTACGAAGTTATTAATTCAGTACGGTACGTAGTTGCCCATTTGCCGAAATTACATATTTACTTACCCCTTATGGTTTCAAATAGTTCATGCACCTCCAGTTAGATTTTTTTAATCAGTGAGGATATATACTCATTGTTGATTGCTGCTCATTGTAACATACTATTACGCATTCACTTTCATTTGCGTATTGAATCAAAGTGTTAACAAGTTCACCTAACATTTCACTCATACCGGTCTATATTGTATAGTCTGATTTCTCAAGTATTTGGAGCCACGAATGCTTGTAATTTTCCTACTAAACCCTTTTATTAGTTGGTTCATATACCAAATTCAGTAAAATATTTTTTAAATAAAACATGAGATATTGGATTTATTAGCTTTTCCATTCTGAATCATATAGACTGCTTTATTTATTCTTAACGAAAATTAATAAATCTCCTCTCTTTCTTCAGATGTGAAAGTTGTGAACAAACCTGTCTAAGCATTGTGAGACTCTTGCAGCACAAGAGGCAATAGCAGAAATAGTAAGTATATCAATCAAGAAATTAAGCCGACATAAAGCAAAACTTTCAACTATTCGTCTAATCTCAATTTTCTATTATTTATTCACAGAACAACTATAGCAGACGAGGAGATATCAGAAGTCTGGCGACATATCAGTGACAGTGTGATTCCAAGAAATATAACGCAATTGAAAATAGAAAATTGCAATAGAAAAACAACCTATGGAGGCATGCAAAGACATTTGACCCTCCGGTAGAGTTGTGTATGGCCCCCACATCCTGCAGGGCTTGAGGAAAATAACTAAAAATTCCAAAGCGTAAGATTGCATAAGCGGTCTTATTTGTAAAAAGGCACAAAACACGCCAGACATACTTAAAACAGCTTTGGAAATGAGGATTACGGGTACCTCACTGCACCTGTGTTATATTTGGTTCATCAACTTTTGGTAGTACTATAGAAGAAATTCCGGAAGGGGTATAATCATCATTCATGATAAAATACTATCATATATTTTTTGAACAACTTCAATCTAGACCAGGGATCTCAAACTCGCGGCCCCAGAGAACTTCCAGTGCGGCCCTCGAACGCTTAACAATAATTGTAATAGTATTTTGGAAGTTTTTTTTTTTATCTAAATGTAATAGATTTTTCAAACCTTCTAAAGTGAAATTGATTATTCACACAGAAAACAATTTACTGAAAGTAGTTTTGGAATATTAATTTTTTTTGTCCACATTTTGACCCAATTAAGAATACACATCAAGCTAGCAAAAGAATACTTGAATAAAACACTTGAGTAATTAAATTAAACGCAAAAGTACATGAAGAAGGTGGCATTTTCGAAGAAAATGGGAGTTGTAACATTTCTGCTCTTCACAAAATTCGGAAGCACATTGTTTAATTTGTCATATTTCCATCAATACAATCAAAAAACACAATAACCTCAGCAGTCAATATGACAAATTCGAAGACCAACTTCGAACAGAAAATTTCCATGTGTTTGTATATTAATATAATTATACAACGACTTAGTTACTAAAAATCAATATCAATAATAATTCAAGCAATCCTATGCCACGCAATGTAGTGCGAAATGTCTTGTCGAAAAAATCTGTCATTTGTTTTTTTACTGATCTATACATGAAATGATAAAAAGTAACTTTTTTGCATTACTGGAATTAATTAAACATTTGTAAAGATCCAGATAAACCCATGATCATGTGGCCTCGTTAGTTAGAGTTGGTACTCTAAAATCATTTCAGACTGGCCTTAGTATGCTGGTGACACAAAAAAGATGCCAAACGCCAGGACAAATGTAATTATTAAAACATTGAGTTTATACTGTAGTATTTTTGTTAATTTTAAGTTCATATATTTAGATTAAGTTATTTTTAGTGTATGTATTATTCTTTCCTTATTCAAAGCTTGTTCAAAAATGATTTTGATGGTTGTACATAGAATTTTACGATTTTTTATAATAAATACTGTAACTTGCAAATGTTGCAATAATAGTGGAATGCAAATATTAATATGAAATTGCATTTGAAATTGAAGAAAATAATAAAACTTAATCCAACTGTTTAGTTGCATCACAATATATGTCACAAACTAAAACTATCTTAAAAATATCTTTTGAGTATACATTATCAAAAACTGTTTGCGGCTCTTTTTACAATTTTCAAAATGCAATGCGGCTCTCGAAAACCCATGAGTTTGACACCACTGATGTATTCTAGACGATTCAAGCATTGCTTTGGGAAATTATATCACTTTAATTAAATTGAAATAATCTCGCTATATTAAATACAAAATCGTTGCTATCATAAAGGTAAACCAATTCAGCCATTCGAAATATATTGGCCTTCACAAAGCAATGGAGGCAAAATTGAGAGTTCATGAGCTATGAACATTTGTTCTTTTCTTTGTCTTGAACTTTCCATACTCCACAGCCCCTATTAATTTTAATTACCATGTGATGGTCATACATATCTTTAACTTGTATTTTCTGTCATGATGTATTATCTCAATGTGCCAAACTATTAATTAGTGTGCATATTTTGCTTCCAGATGACATAAATGTATTGTCATGTTTATTACCTCAGCTTGGCGTATTGACAAGAAAAAGGTCCCAGTAAATTAGGTAAAAAAATTTTCAACTCATTGTTATAATCAGAATTCACAATCAATAGGAATTATAAACAGCCAACAATCAGTGAGAATTATATGCGAAATCCCTCAGAATAAATTTGTCTAAAATCGGAGGAAGGCAAAAAATATAGGTAGTTTCCATCCACACAAGCATTTCAAGAAGACTTGCTCGAGCCAAACTAAATGAGCATCGTCAGGTGATCGGTAAGGCTGCAAGTTGAATTCAGCCCTGCAACCTCCTGCATAGAAGATAATATTAATTAGTAGGCTATGAGCTAAATTCCTAAATTTAAACAAACCTATCTACGATGCATTATGTACCAGCAATGTTACCTACGATTAACTGAATATGTAATATGTCTAATAAATTCACCTACAAAAGCAAGTTCGATAGGTGCAAACTTTGTGTTATGGAATTGTATCGCAGCACAGTTTTGTATGACACCCTCTTTAAATGAAATTTCAATGATTAAGCGCAAACATTAAAATTACTAACTTTGAACTTTGTCATTATCTGCAAAATGTTCCACACAAATCTTTCCGCTATCGCGTTTGTAATCTTCTCTGATAAAAAAAAAGTCTATGATGTCCAGAATTGCTCTTCACAGCTTGCCTGTTATTCCAGCTTTCCAAGTAAGCAAAACTTCTTAGATATAGAGATTATTTTGTTTCGTTACAGGCGCAAAAAGGCAGGTACTACACGTAAAAAAGACGCCGAGTAGCAAAAGCGAGCGGAAAACGGACGCGAAAGGCGACGAGAAATATGTGCATTGGAGCGTATCATGAAATACAATGTTTTGCCTGTAGTCTTATGGAGTGACGTCAGAGTTGCCTATCATGTTGTTTAATGTCATTGCTCATACTGTAATTTTACATTTTCAGCGAGTTTATGATATAATTAAGAGGAGATGTATGATTTCGAGCACGCTCGCGTATTGCGATGTAAATCAATTTGTCTGATGTTAGTCGATGGTCTGATTGAAACTTTACGAGTCTACAACTTCGGTTTAGCACATTGATAGCGAAAAATAAACCCACTCAATATGGAAAATAAAGAGTAAAGCAGTAAAATTAGAAAGAGTAAAGCAGTAAAATTAGCATAGATTCAATAAAGAAAGAAGGAGTGTTTTGTTGAAGTATCATAAGAGTTTAAAGTATGACAATCCTTTATTAGTAAAAAACTAAAATTAGTAAAAACTTTTTCCCCACGTCTAGAAATTCGCTGTCATTATTCCTGCCCCATTAGGTTCTCGCAGATAGCAGATGGATACACAAAAAATAAAAATGAAGGTATTTGTTTGTTTGTTTGTTTGTTTGTCTGTTAGATCAATGACATTAAACAACATGATAGGCAACTCTGACGTCACTCCATAAGACTACAGGCAAAACATTGTATTTCATGATACGCTCCAATGCACATATTTCTCGTCGCCTTTCGCGTCCGTTTTCCGCTCGCTTTTGCTACTCGGCGTCTTTTTTACGTGTAGTACCTGCCTTTTTGCGCCTGTAACGAAACAAAATAATCTCTATATCTAAGAAGTTTTGCTTCCTTGGAAAGCTGGAATAACAGGCAAGCTGTAAAGAGCAATTCTGGACATCATAGACGTTTTTTTCTATCAGAGAAGATTACAAACGCGATAGCGGAAAGATTTGTGTGGAACATTTTGCAGATAATGACAAAGTTCAAAGTTAGTAATTTTAATGTTTGCGCTTAATCATTGAAATTTCATTTAAAGAGGGTGTCATACAAAACTGTGCTGCGATACAATTCCATAACACAAAGTTTGCGCCTATCGAACTTGCTTTCGTAGGTGAATTTATTAGACATATTACATATTCAGTTAATCGTAGGTAACATTGCTGGTACATAATGCATCGTAGATAGGTTTGTTTAAATTTAAGAATTTAGCTCATAGCCCACTAATTAATATTATCTTCTATGCAGGAGGTTGCAGGGCTGAATTCAACTTGCAGCCTTACCGATCACCTGATGATGCTCATTTAGTTTGGCTCGAGCAAGTCTTCTTGAAATGCTTGTGTGGATAGAAACTACCTATATTTTTTGACTTCCTCCGATTTTAGACAAATTTATTCTGAGGGATTTCGCATATAATTCTCACTGATTGTTGGCTGTTTATAATTCCTATTGATTGTGAATTCTGATTATAACAATGAGTTGAAAATTTTTTTACCTAATTTCCTGGCACCTTTTTCTTGTCAATACTCCAAGCTGAGGTAATAAACATGACAATACATTTATGTCATCTGGAAGCAAAATATGCACACTAATTAATAGTTTGGCACATTGAGATAATACATCATGACAGAAAATACAAGTTAAAGATATGTATGACCATCACATGGTAATTAAAATTTGAAAAAAATTAATAGGGGCTGTGGAGTATGGAAAGTTCAAGACAAAGAAAAGAACAAATGTTCATAGTTCATGAACTCTCAATTTTGCCTCCATTGCTTTGTGAAGGCCAATATATTTCGAGTGGCTGAATTGGTTTACCTTTATGATAGCAACGATTTTGTATTTAATATAGCGAGATTATTTCAATTTAATTGAAGTGATATAATTTCCCAAAGCAATGCTTGAATCGTCTAGAATAGATCAGTGGTGTCAAACTCATGGGTTTTCGAGAGCCGCATTGCATTTTGAAAATTGTAAAAAGAGCCGCAAACAGTTTTTGATAATGTATACTTAAAAGATATTTTTAAGATAAATTTAGTTTGTGACATATATTGTGATGCAACTAAACAGTTGGATTAAGTTTTATTATTTTCTTCAATTTCAAATGCAATTACATATTAATGTTTGCATTCCACTATTATTGCAACATTTGCAAGTTACAGTATTTATTATAAAAAATCGTAAAATTCTATGTACAACCATCAAAATCATTTTTGAACAAGCTTTGAATAAGGAAAGAATAATACATACACTAAAAATAACTTATCTAAATATATGAACCTAAAATTAACAAAAATACTACAGTATAAACTCAATGTTTTAATAATTACATTTGTCCTGGCGTTTGGCATTTTTTTGTGTCACCAGCATACTAAGGCCAGTCTGAAATGATTTTATAGTACCAACTCTAACTAACGAGGCCACATGATCATGGGTTTATCTGGATCTTTACGAATGTTTAATTAATTCCAGTAATGCAAAAAAGTTACTTTTATCATGTATAGATCAGTAAAAAAACAAATGACAGATTTTTTCGACAAGACATTTCGCACTACATTGCGTGGCATAGGATTGCTTGAATTATTATTGATATTGATTTTTAGTAACTAAGTCGTTGTATAATTATATTAATATACAAACACATGGAAATTTTCTGTTCGAAGTTGGTCTTCGAATTTGTCATATTGACTGCTGAGCTTATTGTGTTTTTTGATTGTATTGATGGAAATATGACAAATTAAACAATGTGCTTCAGAATTTTGTGAAGAGCAGAAATGTTACAACTCCCATTTTCTTCGAAAATGCCACCTTCTTCATGTACTTTGCGTTTAATTTAATTACTCAAGTGTTTTATTCAAGTATTCTTTTGCTAGCTTGATGTGTATTCTTAATTGGGTCAAAATGTGGACAAAAAAAATCAATATTTCAAAACTACTTTCAGTAAATTGTTTTCTGTGTGAATAATCAATTTCACTTTAGAAGGTTTGAAAAATCTATTACATTTAGATAAAAATAAAAACTTCCAAAATACTATTACAATTACTGTTAAGCGTTCGAGGGCCGCACTGGAAGTTCTCTGGGGCCGCGAGTTTGAGATCCCTGGTATAGATTGAAGTTGTTCAAAAAATATATGATAGTATTTTATCATGAATGATGATTATACCCCTTCCGGAATTTCTTCTATAGTACTACCAAAAGTTGATGAACCAAATATAACACAGGTGCAGTGAGGTACCCGTTATCCTCATTTCCAAAGCTGTTTTAAGTATGTCTGGCGTGTTTTGTGCCTTTTTACAAATAAGACCGCTTATGCAATCTTACGCTTTGGAATTTTTAGTTATTTTCCTCAAGCCCTGCAGGATGTGGGGGCCATACACAACTCTACCGGAGGGTCAAATGTCTTTGCATGCCTCCATAGGTTGTTTTTCTATTGCAATTTTCTATTTTCAATTGCATTATATTTCTCGGAATCACACTGTCACTGATATGTCGCCAGACTTCTGATATCTCCCCGTCTGCTATAGTTGTCCTGTGAATAAATAATAGGAAATTGAGATTGGACGAATAGTTGAAAGTTTTGCTTTATGTCGGCTTAATTTCTTGATTGATATACTTGCTATTTCTGCTATTGCCTCTTGTGCTGCAAGAGTCTCGCAATGCTTAGACAGGTTTGTCCACAACTTTCACATCTGAAGAAAGAGAGGAGATTTATTAATTTTCGTTAAGAATAAATAAAGCAGTCTATATGATTCAGAATGGAAAAGCTAATAAATCCAATATCTCATGTTTTATTTAAAAAATATTTTACTGAATTTGGTATATAATCAATCAATCAATCATCATTTATTCGTCAACACAATTTAAACATGGTATGATATATAAAAAAATAATTACAAATATAAGTGGAAACTAACTTAAATTGTGTGACAGGAGTCGCGAGGGACCTCAAGAGGTCTTCAGGCAGCGACACCTAAAACGCTTGTTGATTCAGGTTAATAGCTTAAAAAGTTAATGAAACACCAAAACATTTCAAAATAAATATTTTGAAGAAAAAAAGAACATTTTCAAAAAACAAAAAATACCAAATATCCATCATAAGTATTTAAAATAAAAAAAAACATAACATCCTGGTTACGAGCATGTTTTTTTATTATTTAAATCAGTGACCAAATTCATAAAAGATGAAATGCACCGTAGAATTAAACGGTTGCACGAAAAGACATAAAATATGTTATATATCGATGTGGAGTAAAAAAAAAATATAACGATTAACTATAATTCCCTTTAGACTGAATCTTTCAGTATCCCCTGACATGATGCACGCAAGGTCTTTAACCAAAATTTGGTTTTCAAAAATTACGACTCCACGCACATCTGATTCGTTCGCAAACCAACTAATAAAAGGGTTTAGTCAGAAAATTACAAGCATTCGTGGCTCCAAATACTTGAGAAATCAGACTATACAATATAGACCGGTATGAGTGAAATGTTAGGTGAACTTGTTAACACTTTGATTCAATACGCAAATAAAAGTGAATGCGTAATAGTATGTTACAATGAGCAGCAATCAACAATGAGTATATATCCTCACTGATTAAAAAAATCTAACTGGAGGTGCATGAACTATTTGAAACCATAAGGGGTAAGTAAATATGTAATTTCGGCAAATGGGCAACTACGTACCGTACTGAATTAATAACTTCGTAGTATTTGACAAAGGCTGGCTTTCCCACATGTACTTAACAGTGCAATGCCCGGGTGTGATATACAACAATAGTATTCACCTTACCTTTTACCGATTTCTTTTTACCCCAACTTTCAAAAATATCATTAAAATCGACAACAACTGTCAAAGCAGGCACGAACACCATTCGTGCTACGCCTTGAAAGCAGCACACATCCGCTCGTTTTCGTCTCGCCAAGTATGTGCATTGGAGCGTGCTATCGAATACGATCTTCGGACAAAAATGCCGGAGTTGCGCATCATGTTGTTTAATGTCATTGGTTAGATACACGCGATATCTCACGAAAGCGAGGTTGAATCTGCTCCAAATTTTGCATGTGCATTCATCATTCGGAACAGGATCCTATCGATTTTGGATGGATTATGTCTTATAATTAGCGAGGTATTAATTAATTAGTGATAGGACACACGGTGTCACTATGGAGTAAGACCACTGTTTTGGGGATCCTTAACCTCCGATCGATAAGTCTTCGGTTTCCAACCGAATTCTAGTGTTGTGTGTTATGCTGGTATAATAGAGAAGTGAACAACGAAACACCATAGATTTAATGAAAATACATGTGATTGATGATGCTGTCGTTAATGTATATACTTATTTTCCTATTTGTACATACATGTATGTGTCTCTTATTTTATTATTTTATCTTATTTATTATTTAATTATTGAAAATTCCCACTTTGTTGGAACCATAAAAAAAAGTGTAAGCGCATTCAGTTGAACCCTTATTCTATAATAGCTTGGGTGTAGAACTTATCATCTAACCAAGATATTATTAACATGGTGGCAGCGGTATCTGAAATTCGCTTACCGTCGACTCTTGATCTGAATGATGAAACATTTTTAAGAAATAGAAGAGACAGATCGATGTTTTCATGCTAGCCAGCGGTTCTACTAGCAAGTCAAAGGAAGAACAGAAGGCAATAATCTTATATTGCGCAGGTGCTCAAATGATTAAAGCTGCCGAACACTTTGTATACATTAAGACTGAGGACGAAAATGACCCTAAAGTTCTACTACAGAAAATGGCTGAACACTGTAATCCTCGGATGAATGAGAGGTGATGGAGACTTTTCGCTTTTTCAATATACAGTACAAAGACAATTTTGATACATTTCTCGTTGAACTCCGTAGTAAAGCCGCTTCCTGTAGTTTTGAAAACAAATACCGAATGATAAGAGATAAAATCGTATTCTCAGTAAGCGGTAAATTACAAGAAATTCTGTTGTGGGAGACTGATCTCAATATGTCAAAAGTCATAAAGATTTGCCAAACATATGAAATGTCAGAAAAGCAAGCGACTGGGATCCGTGCATCTTCTGAAAGCGAGCAACGAATTTTGTCGACTAAAAATAGACAATACCAAAATACGGAGAGAGCTCTGAAGCACAACAAGCAAATTCCAAATGCATACCAAGAATGCAAATTTTGTGGACGAAGACACAAGTTCGGAATATCTTATTGCCCTGCCTACGGAAAAACTTGTCACTCGTGCAATGGTAGAAATCATTTCCGAGTGAAGTGTAGGAACGCAAGCTATGTTCGGCAAATGAAGAAACATGACCAAAATGAAGAAACGCTTGAAGAAGGTCATCAGCGTGTCCAGAATATAGATAACGTCAACAGTTCAAGAATTACTGCTCTGATGGAAGTCAACAATTATAAAGTCAGATTTCAAATTGATAGTGCTGCAGATGTCAACACAATATGCGAGAAATATGTGCGGAAAGACCAAATTAGACCAACTACTGACAGTCTCGTGATGTGGAATAAAACGAAAATGAAGCCACTCGGTGAGGCAATTTTAAAGGTAAAAAATCCTCGAAATAATGAAGTCGCAGAGGTAAGATTTATTGTTGTCAAGAATAATTTCAACTGTCTTTTGGGGTTAATGACAATAAAAAATGGGATTGATACAATAAACAGCGATAAATTTATTGCAAATGTTGACCTACCGCAAACTTTGGGAAACTTGGGAATAGCGAAATTAAAAGTTGATCCTGAATTTCAACCTAGAGTTTTACCTTGTAGAAAAATCCCAATAGATCTTTAAGATAGAGTTAAATCGGAAATAGATAACCTGGTAAAAAGGGGAATCTTAATACCGGTGGATGAACCTACCGATTGGGTTAGTCAAATGGCTGTAACTGTGAAACCCAACAAAAAGCTTCGAATATGTATTGACCCTCAACCTTTAAATGCCGCGTTGAAACGAGAACACTACCGATTATCTGTTCTTGATGATGTATTGCATAAGCTTCGCAATGCAAAAGTGTTTACTAAGTTTGATGTGAAAGAAGCATATTGGCACGTAATATTAGATGAAGAATCGAGTAAGTCACCGACAATGATCACACCTTTTTCTCGTTACAGATGGGCTAGACTCCCATTTGGTTTGAATGTGAGCAGCGAAATATTTCAGAAACGTTTAAATGAAGCATTGTTCAGATTAAAAGGTGTTATAACAATTGCAGATGACATCATAGTAATTGAATGTGAAGACACTAAATCTGAAGCTGAAGCAGACTTGAGAGAGAACACGAGAAATCTCCAAATCAGGTGCCGAACTAAGAACATTAAATTAAATGATACCAAAGCAAGAATTATGAAGGAAGAAATAACTTTTATGGGCCATAAGATTACAACAAGTGGGATAGAGCCAGATCCTGCTAAAACTGAGGCCATAGTAAAAATGTCATCGCTAAAAGATGTCAGTGATGTCAAACGATTTTGTGGTATGATTCAATATTTATCCAGATTTTTACCTAATCTTGCCAGGGATCTAGAGCCAATTCGAAACCTTACTAGAAAGAATGTTAAATGGCTATGGGACGAAAAGTGTGAAAAAGCTTTTCAATTGGTCAAACGTAAAATTACGAAATCGCTCGTGTTAGCTTATTACGACCCTAACCTTGACCTAGTTCTACAAGTTGATAGCAGCAAAGATGGTCTTGGTGCTGTTTTAATGCAGAATGAGAAGCCTATCGAATATGCATCCCGTGGTTTGTCAAAATCTGAAAGAAGTTGGGCTCAGATTGAAAAAGAAACTTTATCTGTTGTATTTGGACTTGAACGATTCAATCAATATACCGCAATACAACAATTCACAACGATCATAAACCTCTCGAAAGAATTTTAAGCAAACCATTAAGTCACGAAGGTGCTCATTATTCATAAACTGGCACGCCGGGTTCAAAAGGTTGCCGACCCCTGCTTTAGAGCAAATTCCAGATGAAAGAATTGAAGATGTGAAGCAAGCTATGATGAAAGACGATAAATCGATGAAGTTACTGAGATATATAAAACATGGATGACCGTATGACTTACCTGACTGTGTAAAACCATATTTTTCAATAAGAGATACATTGAGTCATCAAGATGATATTATTTTAAAAGGTGAACGTATATCTCATTTCTTTTGTCGCATACAACTTATGACTAACAACTGTGTGAAAGAACTGTGTCAAAGAATTTTTACATATGTCGTTTATTGTTTACCTTCTTAGAACCTAATTTATTGGTGTCGTGGTCCCACCCAACGTTGGTTTTTGGCAAGTTGGTGTCTCGAACAAATTTTTACTTGTTTCGTGCAATCTTTTGTAAAAAAACACAAAAATGCGATTTATACTCTATTTCCATCCCTTCACATCAGAACCTGGGACATGAACGTGCCATAAACTGCCTATTGTACATATTATCGTGGTGCCGTACCTCTTTGTTCTGTGTATTGTATTTGTACAAGAGTTTTATTTGTATATTTCACGTCTGTTGTCCTACTATAACGCAGCAGTCCTAAACTGCAGTTATACTTGTTGGCGTGCATGTCCACATCTGTGTCTTAGGACGGTAGGGTCTTGCACCGTAAATATATACTACTACGCTTGCACATGTATCCCGTCTCTTTTATACCGTTTAACTATTATGCAGATACTGTTACATTTTTGAGGCAAATAAACATACTACATACATATGGATCCTAAAATCTATGCGTAATGAAATAAAGCAACAACTTCATTTTTCTCATTTAGGTTATGCAAGTATGATGCGCCGTGCTCGTGAAACTGTCTTTTGGATTGGTATGTCCAAAGAGATTGAGCAAATTGCTAACAATTGTTTTTCTTGTCAGCAGACGAAACCAAATTATCAGAATGAACCACTACTGCAACACAACAAAGGAAGTGTTTCTTGGGAAAAAGTTTGATTTGTGATGAGTATAAAGGGAAAAATTATCTAACCACGGTTGATTACTTCTCAAGTTTCTTCGAAGTCGATGTGATGACGACGACAACTACGAATCAAATCATCATATGTCTGAAACGGCATTTTGCTAGACATGGTATTCCAAAGATATTAATCTCAGATTGTGGAAGAAATCTCAACTCGTCAGAATTCGAGAAATTCGTGAGTGATTGGAGAATTCATCACGTTACATCTTCACCTGGACATCAACAAGCAAATGGAAAAGCTGAATCGTCCGTGAAAATTTTCAAAAATATGCTGAAAAGGACTGCAAACACGACTGAAGATCAATTTCTAGCTCTTCTAGAAATAAGAAATACGCCGCGTCAAGACTTGAACAGCAGACCGTCAAAGATTCTATTTTGTCGATCAACCAGATCGATTATATATACCTACAATTACGAAACCAAACGAAAACTAGGATTTCAAAAGCCTGCATCGGAAGCACAACGTTAAGAAGAGTTATGACAAATCTACAAGACCAATGCGAGGACTTGATTTGGGCGAAGCTGTATATTTTCAACATCCAGAACGGAAGGGATGGAATAAAGGAACTATTGTGAAACAAATTGCTACACGATCTTACATTGTCAAATCGAAGGATGGTGTTCATACAGACGAAATCGTGTTCATATCCGTCCTGCTGAAAGTTGTAGTATCGAAAAATATGAACCAAGTATTCCATTCTTGTCTGACTATAAGCCGAACAACCTTTCGGTTGCCAATGACAATTCTCGACCTCTGATTTCGAATGACCTCGTCGAAATCGTAAACCTCCTATGACCTATTTGGATGAAAGACTCGGTACCGATAATATATCTTGAATTTGAGTGTTAAATATTATTGCTCATTTATGTGTCTTAATTGTAGTGGTCATGAATTGTGTAATATAGGTTAAGGAGAATATTTCCTATTCTGAATTTGAAAATAATTTATGAAATTTATCTTAAACAAAGAGGGATGTTGATGATGGCTAATAATGCCTTGTCGAGTAACGCAGTGTTTCCCAACCCGAGTCCGCGGTCTCAAATGAGTCCGCGAGGGGTTTGAATGAGTCCGCAACGAGCCAGAAATTCGCTGCGGGCCGCAAACGTTTTTGCGAAAGTTAACTATCAGTAGGCTTACCATACGTCCCGCTTTAGGCGGGACAGTCCCGCATTTCAGCGTTTTGTCCCGCCGTCCCGATAAGTCAGCCAAAAGTCCCGCTTTTCCAGCATAATACACAAACATGTTCTCGTTGTTTCTGTGTAGCGCAGCGCTAGCCTACTTACTGAAGGCGAATGCGTTAGTTTCCCGCTGATTCCCATTGATGGCAGACGTATCGCATGTAAAACCAATACTAATTAGTCTGAATTCGAATTATTTGTACCGGTATCGTTAACGTCAATTCCTTCCTATTTTTCGAACTGAACCCGATATTTGGACAGAGAATATGCGCATGAAATTTTGATAACAATATAGTCAATAAAGACAGCGGGGACAGCTTAAAATGTAGGAATGTGGGCCTATGTAGTAAAATTGGAAAATGTGAAGTTACAAAATCACAGCTAAGGGGTCGTTGTCTTTTGAGGCGTCCCGATTTGAAGTCACAAAAATATGGTAACCCAGTCAGTGGCGGCGCGTGGTCATTTTGACAACCGGGGCAAGCTACTGCGGGACCAAGTCACCCCCATCTACGGGGACAGGATGAGCGCTGTAAGTTCTCCCATCATTTTATGAGTATAAAAACCAATCCATCGGTAACAACCAATCGGCAAAAGCAACAATTTTTAACGATAAGAAAGTGTCTTTAAAACCGGTCCAAGCCAAGGGATTAATAAATATAGACATAGTTTATTTTGAAACCTCTTTCAAAAGGAAAGGCAATATTTACCCAGATAAATACAATGACATATTAACAGAAACTTCGGGAAAGCAGACAAAACCTAAAATAAGGTTTAAAACGTTACTATGAAGAAAGGAAAGTTAATGCAAAGATAAGGACATGCGTCGCTCACTCGTAGATATATATGCTGCTAGACTTCTACTGCTTGAACATATATGCAACACGCCGCGGTTTCTTGGAAGCAAAATGCTCAATAACGCGCTGATTAAAGTCATGCATCCCAGAAATAACGTCTCTGTGAATGGATAAAACAGCCAAGGAATTTAATCTATCTTGCTTCATTGTGTTTCTGAGATACGTTTTAATACGCTTCAGCGTGCCGAATGTTCGCTCTGCGTCGGCGGAAGAAATAGGCGTCGTCAAAATGATGTCCAGAAATTTTGCAGACGCCGCAAAGGTAGTTACTAGAGTGTTATCTATGAGGAACCAACCCATAGAGCGCGCAAGTTGATGTGATGTTCAAAAAAGTTTGATTGGTGTATATACATCGCAATTCATTTTCCATTTTACCCACGTTTATCATGGGGTAAAATTTGGAGACAGTAGCCAACAAATGGATGGGAAATTGACGTGCAAATTTTGAAAAATTTTTGGGGTTCATCAAAGAGAACGCGGCAAGGTGTTCAGTGCGCAGACGATCGCCTATTTGATTCACCAGAATGTCACAGCATTCCTTTGCAGACAAAATCAAACGCTGCGTTGTTTGCCCGCGGCGTAAAGAAGCACTCCATGTGTCGTCGTATTTTATTGTTTCCCGGATACGAGATACAGCATCGCAGAAGTCTGAAATACACGACTGCACAGACGCTCCATCCATTAGCCTTGACTGCAATGCGCCGTATAATACATCCACGTGATAGAATATTGTGGAGAAAAAAGCGAGAAAAAATGAAAACTCACCATCTTCTAGCAGACCCTTTAGACCTGCCGCCTCTCTCACAGAGCGTTCGTCCCAAACCGGAGAGCTCTGAATTAGAGATGTACCGATGTATCGGTATCGGGTATCGGTAATATCGGCCATTTTTTCGGTATCGGCCATGTATCGGTATCGGTTAGATTAAGGCCGATATTTCCGATATATTTACCTTTTTGATATGGTCCAGAATGTTTTAAAAGATAAGTTGGAATACTACTTTTTAATTTATTTTTTGTCTGGAGATATCGTGAGCTATGAGCCATACATGTCCCTACCCCCGCGAGAGAATAGGATTCACGTATTTTTAGCTATTTTCGCTGTCAAATTTTTATATTGATATTTTTAATATTACATAGTAATTATGAAGAAATATATCAACACGGCACATAACAAAAAGCAATTAGGCGCCCAGTTTTAAATCATACAGTGGAATTGGGGTCCTTATTAACGGCACATGGACTTTTGGCACGGGCATAAATTCTGACTGTTTGTCGTCAAGTACGAGTGTCATTTAGTCAGACGACATCGATAAACTAAATTCCGACACAATTATCCCTCGCAGATATTAATTTTGTTTAACTACACAATTTCTTTATAGATATATTGACATGACCGCCTAGCCCCAGAGGGCCTAGAGTCCTAGACTGTCTCAAAATATATGATGGCAATTGTATAATAATATAAAATAGTAAAGTAAAAAAACATCCTCGACGGTTATATGTAGGCCTTCTTTTGGTCAGTGCTGATTGATATTCTTTCATGTTGGCTTTGACTTATTGCGTCGACGATTACGATTAGCCACGAAATAAAATATTTGAAAAATGCTTTTAATTCGAACGTAGGACGGCGGCTCTAGAATGTGTGGGTGATATTCGATATTCTTTTAAACACGAATAACGATATACGAAGGTCGCGATATTAACATTAAATTCAAATTGGACATCCCGGCTTATGAGTTTTCTAATTGAACACCGAGATTACTAGCGTTACTGTACAGTGTATCTTAATCAGTTAAAGCAAACACCAAACATTAATTTCATATTATGTGATATATATTTATTTCGATCTGAAATAATGTGTTCTATGAACAACGCTCAAAGACCATTGTTTTAACCCGTCTGCCCTACACAGCACACCTAATTAAGTAATATTTACATAGTATCGGTATCGGAATATCGGTAATATCGGCCTTTCTGTAGTATCGGCATATCGGTATCGGTATCGGCTTTTTTAGCTGGTATCGGATCGGTATCGGTATCGGCGACAAAAGTGGTATCGGTACATCTCTACTCTGAATGCCATTGAAACACTCAATGAGCTCAGACCTAATTCCGGACACGCCCTGCACCACGCGTGATTGGAAGTTCCAACGTGTTGGTGCACAAGCTGGGAGACGGCGGCTACATATCTGGCGAAGGAGGTCAGAGCGCTTGGGCGAAACGGAAAAAAATGAAGAAAACCCCGAAACATTTGCAAAAAATATACGGACGAGAGGGGTATCAAGACACATATTTTTAATAAAGAGGTTAAATTGGTGTGCATAACAATGTAAAAAATGCGCATGAGGAAAATCTTCTTTTATATAAACTTGAACACAATGTTTCGACCCACTCATGACTGCCGCGCCGTCATAAGTTTGAGCTATCAATTTTGACTTCGCGTTGTAAGGCTGTAACACTTCTTTCAGTACAGCCGATATCCCGCAAGCAGTGCGATCAACGATTGGTACAAAGCTGTGAAATCTCTCGGTAGGTTTACCATCTTTCGCAAACCGAAAAATCACAGCCAGTTGGGAAACGCACGTGATGTCAGTTGTCTCGTCAGACTGAATCGAAAGGAACTGGCAATTCTCAATTTCCAGAGCCAAATGTTGTGAATAAATTTTATACATTGAGTCGAGCAAATCATTTTGGATATCCTTAGATGTCCCTTTCGAAACAGTTGCTGCATCAAGATGATCTCAATACTCTATCTAGGGATGCGGTGTATTCCACCATATCCAAAAATACCCCTCTATTAGAAGAGCCAGCCCGTTCATCGTGCCCACGGAGGGACATCTCGAGACAACCAATGAACTTCAAAACATCTATCAATCGACCGAGAACATGGCGGTTTTTCTCGACGTTTTGGTTGTGCCGACGAATAGAAACCGCGCGTCCTTCATCCAACTGTGCTGCAATATTAACATTTCCGAATGTTCGGTATTTTACTGCATTGTCCAGATGCTCCATAGAAGATTGATGATCCCTGGCACGCTCGGAAAGATGTTTAAGATCTCTAAAACCAAATTTACACCAACGTGAGTCACGGGCGGTAGCAAAAAGTAGGCAATAAAAACAAAAAAGTGCATTTTTGTCCTCGCTGTAACACAACCATTCGTGTTTTTTATACCAAGTTTCTGCGCAGAATGTACGCCGACGCTTTCCTCCGTCATGGGATTGTTTCAGTGAACAATTTTTTGGTTGATAAGGCCCAAGACGTTGTACTTGTAATTTTTGTTCCAGCGGCAGCTGCGAAAACGGAGTGCGAAGTAGTGCATCAACCTTATTCATTATGAGGTCTAAGGCTAAGAAATGCGAAGCCGGAAAGAAGTGAGGAGCTCAAAAGGAATGTGGAAAATCGAAAGCAAATGGACTAAAGGTTCTAACTGATTCAAATAGCGAAACAAGCGACAAAAACGAAGGCGAGGAAACTATCAACTCTTCAAGCAACCAACGAACGAGAAGGAATGCGTGAATATGTCATTACGTTGTTGTAACAAACGTCGGTATTGTGTCGTCATAATTTCGGGGCTAGCCCCGATCGGCCCCGATGATTTAGTAAAAGAAACAGAAAACAAACGAGACAAACGCGGCGAGTGGAAGATAAAAGAGAGAATTCGATATACAATGAGCAACCGGGGCAAAATCTGCGTCGCCCCGTCGACGTTCGGCGAAGGCTTTGCGAGCGAAAAATGAACCATGTCGGGAGAATATGGCTAGTGTAGACAGTCTGTGCAACCGATATTGAGGTATTTTTCGAATATTTTTTATTATACCGAAAAAACAACCGGGGCATTGCCCCGGTTGGCCCTATTGACGCGCCGCCACTGGACTAACCCTAACTATCAGCCAAGTTACGATTTAGGTTAAAATTCACATAAAACATAAAGAGCAAGATTATTCACATAACATTTATCAAGTCAATTATTACTAGTTACTGAGTATGGCTGAGCATATATATATTCGAATATTTAACTATTAGAATAGCAATTCACTATTCGGAAATTTGGTACCAGGTGACGCGACTGGTCAAAACGATTGGATTTCACAACTTACTAGCGAATTTCCGACGAATACACGACCACACGCGTGGTGTTTCTCGTGAGTTCGACAACGAGGAATAATTTTTTTTCTAGTAGGTGTCAATGGGGGCAACCCAAATTTTCTAAAATGAAAAGCGGCTATACAAATTACTAAAAATAAAACGGAGAACACCATAATTTTTGTTTTATGATTGTACGCGCCCGAAAAAACGCTTTAACGAATCAAAACAAAATATAATCGGGCCTTTTACAACGCATTTTTGTGTCCACGAATTGTCATGATATTTTCTGATTAGTATTGCTTTTATTTCGTCAACACAACCGCAGATTAAAATGATCACCATTAAATTAATAATGAAGCAAGGCGGTGAATATGTATTTTTGATTTACTAATATATATACTATAAAAATATTTTTAATAAGTACTAAATCAAGTTGTACTTTCTGGAAATTTATAGCAGATAGTAGGATTTTTTTAACGACGATAACAAATTTGACAGATCTCTAAAAATATGTATCAAAACTAAATATAATCGTGCGATATGTCAGCAGATTGCTGTGGCATTTTAAAGAAGTAATGCTATCATCTTGTCATAAGTCGACGCAGCCGCGAGATACCATGAACACAATAGAAGACATTTCAAGACATAGACATTTTAAATTCTCGTCGTTGTCATGGATTGAATATAGTGCGACAGAAAAGGCCATTATACAATAAAAAGTCGGCTCTTTTAGCGTCGAATTTTCGATTTTGAAATTCGTTCAAATTCCGTTGTGTTTGGTTTTATCGCCTATACACACAGAGTACGGTTGCAATAAACGCACCTTGAGTCCGCAAAAGTTTTCGCTGATGAGAAATTAGTCCGCGACCAAAAAAGGTTGGGAAACGCTGTGCTAACGTCTAGTGCTAACGTGTCGCAGTTGCGTCACTCGCTAGTATGTTCTGTTGCTGTAAGCATCTTGTGTTGTGCTGGTGTAATAAAGAAGTGTAAGCGTATTCAGTTGAACCCTTATTCTATAATAGCTTGGGTGTAGAACTTAACATATATCCAAGACATTATTAACACGTAGTATATAATTTATATATATGCGCCCGTCAACCAGAAACAGCGAAAGTACACAGTAAAATAAAGACTTACGATATAAAAATAGGCCAACAACTTTTAAATCGAAGATGCAAATGCACTGAGCAATATAAAAAGGGCGAAGCTATTTCTGCAGACCGCAATGCGTAACCGTATTTTTGTAATAGGATACACTACAGAGCGTAACTATTTACAATTACGCGTACGAGTAATTGACGGAAGAGTCATACCGGCATATGCAATGCGAACACAGGAATAAATGGCGGTAGAGGTAGAACGACGCATCGATAAAATGATAACAATACACCAATAGCCATATTCAGAGCGCGAGTTAGCATGTGTCCTATTGTGGACATAGTCGCCAGAATAAATGGCGAATTATCTGTCACACGATTGTGTGAATTCCGCTGAAGGAGTAATTGGAGAATTGGCGGTACCAGGTGACAAATTATACTATTAAATATGATTAATTAATACTAATAAACAACTTTTATTTTTCATTTCATATGCACTGTGTGTAAATAATGTGCGTATCATAACATAACCTTCAAAAATTAAGATGTCAGCTATCAAAGATATTGCTATTATTCCAGGAAATGGTGGAGGCGATATTTTTGCCGAGTGCATGTGGTATCGCTGGGTTTATGATAAAATAAAAACTGAGTTTCCTGACTTATCTCTAAAGATGAGAAACATGCCTGATCCTGTGATAGCTCGAGAAAAAATCTGGGTTCCTTTTATGAGAGACGAAATGAAGATTGGAGAGAACTCTGTGATTATAGGACATAGTTCTGGAGCAGTTGCAGCGATTCGTTTTAGTGAAATATACGAAGTCCATGGAATTATTCTTGTGGGAGCTTATACAACAGATTGTGGGCTTGAAAATGAACGTTTAGCGGGATATTTTAATCGACCATGGTTGTGGGATAAAGCTAGAGAAAATACAAACTGGATTGTACAGTTTGGATCAGAAGATGACCCGTTTCTAGATTGGAATGAACAGCTTGAAGTGTCGAAACAGTTGAATACTGAATTTCATAAATTTAAAGACAGAGGGCATTTCCAATCAATTGTATTCCCGGAAGTGATTAAAGTTTTGAAGGATAAAATTAAGTAACGGTTGTCGTAGGTGGTTTCAATGATTGATTAGTATCAAGTGTGTTGAATCGTTAGATCTATAATGCTTCAGTTCTTGAATTTACTGGTCTCTGTGACATTAGAATAAGATATGTGTTGAAGGTGTGTTAAATTTTTTAGGTAGTCAGGTAGTGGTTTATGTGTGGTAGTTCTTAAGAGTTTAAAAGGAATTTGTAATATTTCAAAATCAAATAATATTTGAACAAATGTTTGCATTTCATTCAAGCAAGAGTGTAACATATTTTAGTTGTGAACTTATCATATCATGTACTATATTTAGTGCTTTGCAACCACATTGAATTTTCTCTTACATGTCAGGATGTACTCATTCCATAACAATTATTATGTTGCCTTCTTGCAATATTGTATGTTGATCTTTATGTAAGCGGTGCAATATGTTTTTACAAATAATCAATTTACCTATTGTCATAATCATTATTTTAATAATTAACACCGTTTTGAAACACTACAACAAAGCCAGTTCACTGCAAGCAAAATACAATGGCATTGTCGAGTGAGCAGTATGTGGAGCCTCTAAAAATTGATCTGACACTTGATATGGAGGATTATGAAAAGGGTGTTGATCGGATACTTCACCTGGTCAGACCCAACTGGAGCAAAGAAAATATAACCATGAAAGTAAAGTATATTAACATTTTTGCTAGTAGTGTCTTTGATGAGTTTTTGTACGTTGTTTCTTTTTAATAACTCAATACAATTGTTTGCAGGTGTTTTCAAACGGCATCACCAATAAAATGTTAGGTTTTACACATAAAGAGAATAAATCTGACATTGTGCTTATCAGAATAAATGGAAATAAAACTGAGATTTTTCTGGACAGAGATGCAGAGGTAATTAAATTTCTAGCGATTTTTTCAGTTTTCTATTAAATAAATGATTTTGATTATCGTTTTATACCCAATAAATTAACAAGTTATTTTATGACTCATTGGTACCCCCTCATTATGTATTGACCATTGAAATAATTATTATTTCTGCCAAAGCTTCCCATACTTGGTTACTTTACATGTTGCACCAGAAATGAAATTTGACCTCGGTAACATTAAATTATGATAGAGGAAATTTCTATAACATATATGCCTATGTAATCAATTTGATATGTGACCTTTATTTTCTAATCTTAAATGATTATGTCTATAGACAGACTTGATTGAATAAATGGTATCAAGTTCAAAAGTTAGATTGATTGATGCACGTTTAACATGCATGTTTTGTGAGCCACCACATTAATCTGGTATAGTATACGTGAATAGTGCTGCTCAGTACAGTTCAGATACTGATTTTGTATTTTCAATGCATTTTTTTATTTTTTTTTTGGCAGAATCGTGTAATATTATTGTGATATAAAATAATATTAAGAACATGCACAATTGGAAAATAGTTAAAACAATACTTCAAAGAAAGCTTAAAATTTAAAGTAATTTTTCTTCTATTTAAAGTGTGTTTAAGTTTATAATAGACACACTAATTTTGATTTTACAATTGTGAATAACACATTATCATTTAACAATATCACAAGAGTTAAGTATCTCAATCTCTTATATTATAGGTAGAAAGCTTTAAAACATTGCACAAAGCTGGATGTGCCCCCAATCTCTATTGTATATTCAGTAACGGCCTATGTTATGAATATATACCTGGAAACACAGTTTCTCGTGAGCAAGTCAGAGATCCAAAAATATACAGGTGAGAAACGAGGATAAACCCATATTGAAAAATACATTATGTACTATATATTTTATACGATGCGTATTCTGATCTTCACTTTGAACAAGGCCCTACACTAGTAGCCACCGATATATAATGAGCTACTATTATTTGGAAAGATCGTATTCTCTCCGGTTCCTTAATCGATTGATTACAACTGGGGTGAGGTGGGGTGAGTGGGATTTGAACACAGGGTGTGTAATCCGCGATGCCAAACCAACACAGAGAAGTTTAATGTTTTAACCGCTAGGCCATCTCTCTGATATTCTAAATCAAGTCATGTTCAGAAAAGGAAATGAGAGAAAGTATTGTAAATTCATAGAAAGTTTATTTGATAATGCTGCATAGTTAACTTTTTACTATGCTCTATATTTTTCTGATTACTGTCTTATCCAATTCATTTATTTTCTGAGAAATTTCAAATAGATTGAAAAGTATGTTTCATTTTTTTCCAGATAGAATTTCAATGCAATAAAAATTTGAAGTATGAAACAAATGCTTCATTAATAAATTGTGTTTATGATTTTTTCGATGATGAAATCCCATATCAGCTATTATATTTAGATTAATAGCAAAAGAGATGGCACGATTGCATGAGATTCAACCTGAAATTGATTGCAATGGCAATTCTCCTGCTGTATTTCGATACTGTAATAAGTTTCTGCATTTGAGCTTTTCAGAAAATTCACCACCTGGAAGGAGGTAAGAAATTAGAGATGTATTACCTGTCATTTTAAGCTGTAGAGGTTTGGATTCTGGAATTTGGTTATAAAATAAGTAATTAAAACTAGAATTAATTTTACTAAGCATTCTTAACAGTGTTAAACAACATTGAGAACTTAAATCATTTCCTTATCATCACTCATACCAATAACTTTATTTCTAAGTTAAGAGGATGAATTGCCAACTCATTATTAATCCACCACACTGAAATTTCTCAGTCTGAATGGTTATACTGGCCCATTGGAAAAAGAACTTCACAAGGAATTGAACATGTTAGAAGAACATCTGTCCAAATTAGGCTCTCAACTAGTATATTGTCACAACGATCTTTTACTGAATAACATTATTTATAATGATGAAAAAAGTGAGTAATATAACCAGTGCTAAGTGATATATATTCATTTAACTATAAGTTATTGTATTGATAGTGTAAAATAATCAACATCCATAAACCCTTCACGACAATAATATTTCTATATGAACAGATTGTAAGTGGCCAGGCATAATCAGGTTTAATTTGAACATATATATGGTATTAGCTATATAACAGGACATAACAAAATTTAATTAGTTTACTAATCCATCAACAAATTTGAAGGCCGGTATCGGCGGTATGTCTATTTCCTGTTACCAAGCTCCCAAAATGACCATGTTCTCGAATTACACAACTTAAATAATCGTTGGCAAACCGAGAGATGTAACTAATTCATTAAATTATATATGACAAATATTTTCTGTTACCAGACTCTGTCCATTTCATTGACTTCGAATATACTGGAATGAACTTTCAAGCTTATGATATCGCAAACCACTTCTGTGAGTTCGCAGGTAAAATATTGTTTGTAAAAAGCAGGACTTGGCATGTTTTCTTTGATAATGGAGTCCAAGCTGAAAATCCGAATTCTTTGCGTCAGAATTTCAGACCTCTAATGATATAATACGTAAAGGCCCAAATTTCTGACAGTAATCTGAAACGCGAAAAATTGATCACATACTGGTAATCCCAACAAATGTGTGTATGTATTAATAAGTTTTTATCAAGATTTGGTCTCCTCTGAGCTGGAGCCAAGGTCAAACTTTTTGCAAGCTCGAACTGATATCTGGCTTTTTTATAGTTGAGTCGAAGACATAAACTTTACACTGATGATTAAGGCTTCAATCTTTTATAGGAGTCGATGATGCTGACTTTTCATTTTATCCTGATTATAATCTTCAAATCGATTGGATCAAAGAATACTTGAAACATTGGAATAAAGGAACAGAACCATCAGATCATGATATAATGAGATTGTATATTCAAGTCAATAAGTTTGCTTTGGTGAGTTGATGGCTAAATGAGTTATAGTTGAATCATTTAAATGTATGGTAGATGCATAGAAAAATGAATATAGTGTATGTTGCGTATAGTACTGGTAGTACTATATAGTGTATAGTTTACACAAGTTACCCATTTTGTAGAGACTCTCCAATTTGCTTACGAAATATGGTTTTAATCAAATCAGTTCATAGTACAATGTTGTAAATGTATTCATTCAAATGTCTATAATTTTGTGAGGAAAGATACATTGGGTAAAAATCCTCTTAGAGACTTTCTTTAGCAATATTTGGTAATTCCTGAAATCACATACATTGAATGAAGATAAATTTCAAATGTTATGTTGTATAATTGTATTGTTTTCCTTGGTCCAATATTTTTTATTCTCAGAACCGATATATTATTAAACATAGTTTCCACAGAATGGTTTGATAATAGCAATGCAAACGGATTCTGAGCCAAATCAATTAAATATCCCCACCCTTAAGTTGTTATTTGGGACGGTTGAGCATATCAATCTTGGTAGAAGTATAGATCTTTATTGATCGGTATGCAACTCTCTATTTGGTTTTCATTATTATAGGCCACCTCAACTCCTACAGTATTAGCAGCCTGTTTAAATCTCTGTTTTATAGTCTTTGACAAGTTATTTAATGTGAATGTTCATTATTGTAGGCAGCACATTTCTTGTGGGGAACTTGGTCACTGACGCAAGCAAAATATTCATCCATTGAATTTGACTACCTGGGGTATGTAGTAGTATTCTTTGTTAACAAATTACACCTAAAGTTGATAAAAACGCTCTCAAACAAGAATGTTCTAATGTAATACTTTCAAATTTGTAATATTGAAATCTGAGGCGAGATAAACCTTGTTTTGATCGATTTTTGTATTCTCAAAATGTCAGAGTTTAGATGTTGGTTTGATCAAAATAATCAATTTTCGAATGAAACTATTTTAAAATGTTCATATATCCCTGTACAAGCTTCATTTAATATAATATTGAAAGCAACTTGACACTCCCATACTTTTTCTAAGCAACATATATTCTCCCATTGCAGCTTTCTTATTTTAATCATATATTCTTCAATCACCACCACAGATACAGATGTAGACGGGCAGTTGCACGCCTATATACCAGGTGTTAGGATAGGATTTACATATTTTATCCTGGGGGGAGGAAAGCCGATAAGACGGCTTAACCACATGCGAACCACGGATTCTCGCCCGGTTACCATTCCATGTCGGGTATAGGATTAGTTAGTTGTTTTCAGTAGCATGGACTTGATGGTGAAAGAAGCCGCAACTGACAGCGGTTACGTGAAACACCCCACGGCGGCGAGAAGTCCAGCAATCCTCTCGCACATAACCTGCATGGGAGTCGAACCCACGCAGAGGAGCCGTGGCGAGCGTATTCCCAACGCTCAGCACGATCGCGCTGTGTTAGAAAGACTGGCAGAAGCCATATGGTTGATTCCTTTTTCAGATATGCCCAGCAAAGATTGGATGAATATCAAAAGAGAAAAGAAGAATTCCTTGCACTGAAGATGCCGTAAAATATGTAGCGCTACAAACCCAAATTTAGCCATGCAAAGACTTCATACATTCCTTGCTTAACCTCCGATGTGCAATAACTAACCAACTAAGCAGTGGGAGCATGGTCTGCTGGGGCGTGTTGGATTATTAATAATATTTCTGAAATAGATCAAATTAATGAGCTATTCATATATATTTATTTACTGATTTTTTGTGCTAATAAATTCAAATCTAATTTTGATGATTGTTCTGTACAGTGGCGCAGCCGGGGTGTCTTCAGGATCTAAACTCCCCCTTTTGATATTTTTGCAAGAACGGAAGGGTCGCTAGTAAATAACGCGTGCAGTTTGTTAAACTCGCCCATGTTTTCGTCAACCGGGTGATGTTTATTTTCCCTAGATCACTAAATTTTCCACAACATCAGTATATTTATAATTAATTTTTTTTTAAATCATCAACGACCAGATGCTAAGAAATAAAAAAGTGAATTGGCCCCCCAAATTCTCTAGATTGAAAAGCGACATAAAATACCACCACCAAATTTTGTCTTTAGGGGGCCGCCACAGATTAAAAACTCTCTTAGACATTGTAAATAGCAAAACTTCGTGTGCCTACGGATTATAAGCAGTTACCTTTGGAAAATGGTGCTGCCGGGGGAGAGACGGAAACTGATGTGGCTTTCCATGAGATTACGATTTATAAGGTAATTGATGTAAATTTGGTGATGGCTCGTTTGGCGCTTTATAGTCAATCCCAGAGACTTAATGCAATACCAGAAAAGTCTTCTGAAACCTCACATGGGGAAAATTTACTTGCAATTCACGAATCTAAAATGACGATATATTACACGAACACAAGATTTTAAAGCTTGACAAGTGAAGTGCTTCCATTTGCATTTTGCGTCTGGAATTGTCACCGTTCAAAATTATGAAGTGTATGTAGATCACTTTGTTTTGATGGCGATAGGTCTATTCGACAGGTAGGCTTCGTTTTGAACTGTACCTATTTACAGTTAAAAAACAGCATGTTGGCTATGATCAGAATTTGTGTCTATGTGTTAAACTACTTTTAGTTTTTTTTTTTCATCACTCGGTTCATTTTGATGGCTGTACTCGCAACCTACAATTTGCATTGCAGGTATTTACAAGGACCGTGCTCGCATGCTGATTAAGAGTAACATTCCCGCTTACATGTTTTACTCCTTGAAGTGTTTTTTTCTATCAGGTGGATGAGCGCATATCCATGTACGTTTTAGGCTGTGCTCACCCTGCTTGTTTTTTTCTGCACATTGTTAACCTGTTCGAAAAATGCGGCAAAGTAGCAAAAAAGTATATTCTATCATGCGTGGAATTTTATCGCAGACTTAGGACAAATAGTAGCCGCAGCATTGTGATACAGTCGGTGTTGCAAGAACGGCTCATCAGTCGAATTCACTAACTGTTAAAGCAGGACATATTATATGTATATACCAGGTTAAGAATTGATTACTTTCCGCAAGAGAAAAGTCATCATCCGTTGAAAAACTCGGCTTGTGGCAACTGTTTCTTAAACCGTTCCACGGGGATTTCGAAGTAGTGAATATGTATTTTTGTATACAAATACGAATTTTATTGTACTAAATTAATTTATACTTTGTCGTCTTTTGTAGCAGATCTAAGAGCGATGAGGAATTCACAAGTTTGCAAAATTACCTAACCAAATTGAAAATTTTCCTGTAGTTTATCTCAAAATTTTTTTTGGCCTGGAGATACCCATGGTATTTTGTAGTTAATGACATATACTACCTATACCAACATATTAAATTCTCATAGTCTTTGATTGAATCTTTTACGGCAGAAAAATCATAATAGGTTAAAAAATCAAAAAAACACAATTGCGGGAACTGTTTCAGAAGCCGTTGCATATTACGATATTGAAGCCCCCTTTTGAAAATCCCAGCTGTGCTCCTGGTTTTGCCAACTGCTTTAGAGAAGTGTTGTCACTTCTGATGAAGAAGGGGCCTTTATTCTGTTGTCTTTTAACACTACCTGTTAAATCAGCAATGCTATAAATCTTCAAGTTATCCTCGTCGCTGACCGAAGTTTGGCGGAACGAGATCTTGCATTGTCATCCACTTCATCGAATTGTGGTATAACAATCTTCTTATTCAAAGTCATCCATTTTCTCTCTGGTTTTATTTCACTTGCAGATTCTATCCTGCGCTGTTAACCAAATGATGATAGAATGAGCAAGGGGAGCGCTTTATGAAAGATAACAAAACAACATTGGCAAACTATTTTGAACAATTATTATGGGCCCAGCATCTTGGGCAAAAGGTTCCTGCATTTATCAAACTTGTGGCATGTTTAAATGCAGAAGACAGGTCCAAAATATCATAAGCAAACATGCATAAAAAAACCTGCTGAGATAATGACATTCCTCTCGGTTTATGCAGATCCCTTCCTGATATCACCCTTTTGACAATCACATCCTCCAAAGAGTGAAAGGTGATGGCAGTCAGTCGTCCACCTGAAAGATAAGATTGTTAATACATTGTTGCAAATGCTCAAAGTTCAAACCGAGATTTGACTAACCGCCGCAAATATATAGTTTTCAAGCGAGATTGTATTGCAAAAAACTGAAAATTCACTCGTTATGTCGATGTGACCAAAACATTACACTGTTGGATTCAGCTTGGGTTTTCAATCCTGAATTTAAATCACTTACCCTTTTTCATGTACCTTTCAACAGTTTTCAGACCTTCATGCAGTTCGTTGAGTTCATTATTCACAAATATCCTTATAGCCATGAATGTTTTTGTTGCACTATGTGCTCTGTAGTAGACAGAATATATTTCAATCAATTGTATGTAATTACCCTCATATCAAGCTTTGTCACATTGGCAGTGACATTTATTATCTCTGAAGTGTGCTAGACGTTAATGCATATTTCATACTTTGACATATCATATATTTTTAAGATAGACAATTCAGAAGTTTACTTGTCGTTAATCAGTTATCAAAAAATGGTGTTTAATTCAGATAAATACACTTGTAAAAAAGCTGTTACTAAGGAAATATTCTTTTGAATATCATTCCGAAATTTTCACTCACGTCCTGTTCAAAGCATCTTTTCTGAGGCCTGATTTCGGCCATTCATCGAAAGCACTTTTAACAATGTTGGCAAGTTCCCGAGTTCGTCCAATTGGTCCAACCTCACTTCGATATTGAATGATCTTTCTTGCTATTTTGTGAGCATATCTTTCATCACCATACTTATCTAATAATAAAATTCATTATCCATTTTTGATCATCACTCTAGTTACGCATCTACTCAATATATATACAATCACTTACATAATATCTCCGCTAAATCCTTTGCACTCATTCTGTTCACAACATCAGCAGCACTTGGCATGTCTGGATACCTTGTGAAAATATGGTAAAGCATCACAACCTAACTAGAAGGTATTATAAAACTTGGAAATTCGATTGTAATAACCTGTCACCATCCATTCTCATGTCCAAAGGTCCATCCTTTGATATTGCAAATCCTCTTCTACCGGTATCGAATTGCATTGATGAGCAACCTGCATCCAGAATAGCTCCATTGATTTCTTCGATTTTAAGATGCTGAAAAATCTTCTCCAACTCACTGAATCTCCCAAGAACTGGGATTACTCTTTCGCTGTGAAGTAGTGTTTTTATAATATGATCAAATTGGATGCCCATAAATATATATCAGAGCAGCAAAAGGACATACCGGTAAGTTGTGGAAACCAAGGATGACTGATAGATGCACTATGAATACATGAAAGTTAAGAAATTGAAAAGCACTCGGAGGCCTCCTCATTGCTATTTTAACAAAAGGATTCTACTCCAAAAGAATATTATGACCCATTGTAATAATTGATTCTGAAGAGCTGTCAAAATTTTTATTTTATTTAAAAAAATGATTAATAATTTCACATACTAATTGAAGGGTTGCAGGTAGGGAAGACCCATTCTCTACTAAACTTTATATTTGATAGTGACAGGTTAGTTCCCTTTTTTTAATAGGTGCTGTACAAGTGACATGTAAATCATTTTTAGCTGTAGTACATTTTTGCTTCGCTCCAAACAGATTTGAGTATTTATTGTTATATATTTTAACTTTTTTGGTATCAAACATGCTAGCAGTGACTATTACCAACCTGGTTTCCTCTCTTAATTGTTGAGCAAGACTATTTGCATATGGATCTCTGTCAAGTGCAATTATTTTGCAATCGGGGCAATTCTCGAGAATTGCTTTTGTGTGTCCTCCAGCACCAAACGTCATATCAAGAATTATATCACCATTTTGAGGATATAAAGCATTCAAAACTTCTTTCACCATCACAGGTTGGTGAAGCGTTGCGTAACTCTTTCCATTCTCAATCACAGCACAAAATGCATTTTGTATGAAGGTACATGACTTGATATTGTGAACCAATTTATGTATTGAACATCCTCTTATTAACATATCCTGATAATATCAGTAAATTGATCTTTTAATACAAACAAGTTACTTTATTATTCTGGAAAATTTTCATGTCAACAATTCATAGTATCAACCCTCCAACATATGCTCCACCAAAAAAGAACAAAATTCTATTTGCACAAATGTAGAATACAAAACAAATACACTAGCACAGCGGTTCCCAAAAAGTGTGTTGTGAAAATTAACCAAATTGTGTTAAACATAACTAAAATATGATTGAATATTTTACATATTGAATTATGTTTTACATACTTCAATTTTGTGAGCTGCGATTTATTTATCTGTTGAACCGAGTTTAGCAAACATGAGTGATTTTTTCAGCATTTGAATAGAAAATTAGGCAGAGATAAGGAAGAAGAGTTGACCTTTTGCCTGTATACTTTAGGCCTACATGTTTACAAACTTTAAAAAGCATAAAGTACACACTAACTATCACAAAATTGTGTTTTATTTGAAAGCAGCATTTTTTTTCATGTTCCGTGAATTTTTTTCCCTGATAATTTGGCCAGCGCAGACAAAAAGTTTGGGAACCGCTGCACTTGCACAAGGTACATTATTAATAATAAATTTATCGAAAAAAATCGAACACAACATCCCATTATATTGTTTGTTATATCTGCATCATTCTGAACAGCAATATTTACTAGTTTGGCCACATACAGGTTTCATTTGCCATGATAATACTATAACAGAGTGACCACACACAACTAGGGATTTGAACTCATCCCAAGTGTTTTTAACGATACATTTTATAAAAAGCAGATGCAAAATTAAACTTTCAAGACGTATCCAACTCCAAATTTTTAAGTCTCAATACAACAGGAACAGAAGTGCATGGAATCATTCCAAGGTCAGTCACAACTGTAGCGATAAGATCTGGGGGTGTGACATCGTATGTCAAATGCAAAACTTTCAAGTTTTCTAGTTCATTCCATGATTCCTTGCTGATGAGCATAGGATCATAGCTGCCATCATCAGCAAGTAAATCGAGTGGATCACCAATTTCATTATTCACAATTGAATCGGTTTGAACTCGTTCACAGAATTTGTACGTCTCACAGCAAACGATAACTGGTATATTTAGGCTTTGAGCTGCAAGAGAAACTAGTGAAGTACCAACAGCTCCAATAACATAACCATTTGAGAGTAAACCATGAGCACCATACATGACTTTGGTGATTTCAGGAAGCAAATAGGTTACTCCAGACACAAGAGTATAGCTGCAACTTATTCCAGCTTTTGTCAATTTTTGTAGTGCTCCTATACCACTTAATCGTGGGCGGCCATCGACAACAACGACTCTAAAATTGCAGCCAGCATTGTGAGCGTCAATTAAAACACGGTTGATTAATGAAGATCCTCCATAAATCAGCACAACATCATCATTTTTAATAGTTTGCCGAGCAAATTTCGATATTGCTTCACCCGCTAAATGAATGTTCACTTCAACATAATTATCAAAACTCTCACATAATTTATGTTTTGCTTCGACATCCGATAATTCACTTTTACTACTCGATATTTGTGCCTTGATAAATTTAATTGCATTTTGCATTGATACTGATAAAGGACGACATTGATTTAAAAACGTGATACACGGTTTGATTTTTGACTCCAAATCACGGCTCAATTCTTTATCGGGTGGGGTTTGATAGTCAAGAACAACCTCTTTCATTGCATTGATTAAAGCAGCGCACCTCGCATTTGAACCAGATATGACTCCCTCTGCATACTGCAGACCTAAGCGAAGAATTGATGGATGAATCTTAGTGCTACCCAAACCAAGTTCTTTCGTCATTGAAATACCTCTTTGGTACTGATGCAAATGCGAAAACAATCCAACTTTCTTTGGCCCTTCTGCTCTTTTCGGAATTTGTTCTCTCTCCAATTTTTTGGCAGTTTTCTTTCGTATTTTCGGATCATCCGCTTGAACGTTGCTGGAAATTCGAACATTCTGGGCTTTAATTTTAGTTTCACCTTCCTTCTCGGCTTTCTTGGCCTGTTTGAGAGCACGCTCTTTTTCTTGTTTGGCTCTACGTTCTGCTTTCAACCTGGCCTTCTCTGACATTCCACCACCTGCATCATGTTTCTTTACTTGTGTTCCACCAGATCCATCCATCAGATACGCATCAAATTGAACGACCAAGCCGCAAAAAAATAGAGAAAGAAAATGCCGAGAGAACATTGACTCCCGAACCAGTGAATTGTAATCCAGTGAAAAACAACACACGTTCTGTAATTTCGGTGATTCCCCTATGCGCAGCCATCCGATGAATTTAAAAAAATATAAAAAAAGTTACAAGACGCACAACTTCAGTTTATTTTAACATTTCAATTATGTCAAAAGCTTTTGAATTATAATTGGTAATATTTTAAATAAAAATAACAATGACTTAACTTGACCGGTAGAAGACTCGACTCTGTTTAAATCTTCTTCTGCTATTTAAATATGCAAGTTGTGTAACCGTAAATATGTGACCAATGGATACCGTATGACATGTGATGGGAAAATCATTTAATAGGTTTTCATGTATGCATTGGGAATATGTACGGGGCCTGAATAACTATCTCCTCGACTATTACCATTCCGTACCTGATTCGTAAGAGTCCCCCCATCTTGAGATAAATATTCAATTTTACTTCGGCTGACCAGTCGTTGGGCTGACGTAACACGTGTCGATGAAGGCGTTTAATGGGCGTGTCACTTCATATTTTACGACGGCGGTTTGGCATATTGTGGATGATGTAACGTTGGTCAGCTGGGGTGCGCCGTTTGATCTTATTTTTGAGGCAATATCCTAACTGGGAGCTTACGTGTTTGCTATCAATTATAATATCCTTCCGATGAAATGGTCAGATAAGAAATCATGAAACAGGACGTGATGAAACATGTCATAATGCTGTAATACTAAAACTTGACAAAACCTGAATACAGTAATCTTATTGGCTAGATACGGTATCGTCAGATTGTGCTGAAATAAAATAAATATTTTGTTAATACGCAGATACATAAATTCGGGATTTTTTCCGCGCTATAGCTAGTCAGAAGTAAACTATATATACAAAAAAAAACATCACTGCATCATAAATATTCGTTTATTTGAAATTATACCTACCGTTTATAACAGTACGTAACGCTATGACTGTATGATTAGTTACTTCTGTACTTCAGACTTTTTGAGAACATTTAAGTGCTTCGTATGGTTTTCAAGAAGCTAAGTGATTAAAAATTTAAGCAGTTGCTTTGTGTTAGTGCCAGTGTGATGGACAGAATAGATTTTTTAAGGCAATACAGCTATGGATATGCGATATTGCTGTATTGGCATTCGGGTAGGACGCAGTGAAGGGCTAATACAGTACCAGAAGACTGGAAACTACTAACAAAACATGAGTCAGAGCAATGCATAGAATTAAGAAGCAGAAAACGTATTGTTACTTAGAAGCTTTTAAGTTGTGGTTCTTTATTTAATTAAAATGATAGACTCTATCTGCAGATCTGTGTAAATAACAGTTGCTGAATTCTGCGGAACTGATTTAAATTTATCATATCTCAATTACTTAGAAATGGCAGAAGTGGAAGGAATAAAAGATTTGAAAATAAGTGAGTAGCTATATTCAGTATATTAGAAATCGAAATATTGTATTCACTTACTCATTATTCAGTAATTGTACTTTTTTTCACCAGGTGAACTATATACCAGCGAGAAACGGGGATGTGATAAAGATGGACTTGGAAGTGAAGCAAGTCCATTCAAAAGTGTGCTGAAAGCATTACAGCAAGCTGGTGGAGAACCATGGCCTGCGATCTATGTTGATTCAAAGGAAGGAAATGTAATTCCTAGTTTTTCAATTGTTTTTTATTGTTAGTTCATTAGCATTGTCTTTATTATATGTCATCAAGTTGGTCATATCCATCTTCCAATATGTTATAAATATCTTTTATCATTTCTGTTGGAATCCTCATAACTTACACTCTCAAATTATTATGAGGGAATTTATTTGAATCAGTGGTTCTCGGCCTTCATTTTCTTGTTTAACCCTTGGCAAATTTTTAAAGTAAAATGTATTCCTCACCCAATTATCATTTTATAGAACTCTGTTGCACTTTGCCTTTCAATCTCTCTAATATGCAATGGAAGCAATCTTAATATTGATTTGGTTATTTACTCACAAAATTTACCTCTGAGATGGGTTAGATTCATCTCAAATTTACACCCGGTTGAAAACTATTTGTTCAAAAATGGGGGAAAAATTTGTTGAATAAGTAGTACTAATTTAGATTAATCACCAATACGAAATTTTGATATTTTTTAATCTCTGATTAATGTTATAAAATTCCATTCATAATTTTTAGAACTATGAACCGATCGCAAAAGCCCAACTAAAGAAGCAAGTCAAAATATATCAGTCTGAAAAACGGAAGGATGAAGCAAAAAAGGTTTCTACTTTTTATTTTTGTTTATGTGATTTTAAAAATTTTTGTAATAAAAAAATTCAAACAAAACCTGTAATAATTAACAGATTCGTGAACAAGAAGATGCTGAACGAAGAGAAAAGAATCTGGAGGAAGCAAAACAAATTCAAATACAGGAAGATAAATCATTACCTGCTGCTAAAATGGTGAGAATTCATTATATGTTTTTCAGCAATGAATTCAGTTATTTGAGATAGAAACTTTCTCGCCATTCTACCCTGATCCAGGGTGCCACCTGGAATCTTGTGAAGAATATTGATGCCGAGAGATGATGGATGGATCACTGACTTTTGTAGGATGGTTCACATAACTGTTGGTCAGTTATGGCTTTCTCCACTATCAAGTCCATACACCTGAACTCTTCCCATACCTGGCATGGAATGGTTACTGGGCAAAAGGCCTGTCATCTTTTCCCTCCTCTAGATAAATATGTAAATCTTGGGAATTGGAAGTATGGAAATTTTCCACAATGCGTGTAGTTTGTGGTAAAAATTGGGCTCTTGTGTTTGGACAAGTCGGGCTTGTAAATAATAGTCATTCCCCATAACTAGAAGCAGTTACCAGTTGCGTTCGATTATATTATTGAAAATGATTCATTTTCAGATAAAAATACGAGAAAGCACAGATAAGCGAGGAACAAGAGTGAAGATATTTGGTTGGGTTCATCGCTTACGTCGACAAGGTAGAAATATAATGAAATTTATTTAATGTGTTTTGCACTCAAAAGAACCATTCTAAAAAAATGACCATGGTTAGTGTTAATTATCCAGAAGTTGTCAGGAGTAATGTACGAATCACAGATAATAGTATTTGGGAAAATTTTCAATTGACAATGACAACACAGCTAAAAATAATATATTACATAAAATTGATTGATGATTTCTTTCTGTATTGTAATAAGGTATCATATCCAAAATTACTTGATCAGAAAATTGGATAAATGTTGAATTTAAGTTATTATAATCTTAATCCCCGTGTATAATTACAACTTTCATTCAATTCATCAGGAAAAACTTTGATGTTCATCGTATTACGAGATGGAAGTGGATACTTACAATGTGTTCTACAGGATACTCTGTGTCAAACGTATAATGCACTTGTCTTATCACCTGAAAGCACAGTAGCATTATATGGCGTTGTAACTCCTGTCCCAGAAGGAAAATCGGTATGTATGAGTTTTTTTCAAGCACCATATTCAGTATTTTGATGTAATGTAACATATTTTGTCATCCAATCTCTCATATTCAATACAACATGCAGATGATTTTTGTCCATAACGTATTATTTTTGATGGGTTCAAAAAAGTAACAAGATTCGGCGAGTGGGTGACTGTTTCATTTCCAATCCTGAAGAATTAATAGGAAGCCCTAACTGGCATGTATCTTATGGGTCAAGCGTACCGAGCACATTTTGCAGAAAACTTTTCGCTACCTAAACTTTGCAGCCTTTACATGTGTCAAATTCTATTTTAGATTATCTACTATCAGAAATTTTTAATAGTTTTTTATAGACTGATGGTGATGAATACCGTATATATTTTCTATTTTCACTAATTCTCTGACGATCAGAAAAAACCTTTTACTCGCTCTACAGTTTCTTGACTTATATATTGATATGTGCAATTTGGTGAACTACTGTTATAATATATATTTCTCATTGTGTTAAAAATATTAGTACATTCAAATTGTTTCTTGTTCTAATATTTGAAAATTTCTCTCTCAGGCACCTGGAGGTCATGAGCTAATATGTGACTACTGGGAACTAGTTGGTTTGGCTCCACCTGGAGGGATAGATAACGTTCTTAACCAGGCAAGTAGATATTGATTGATTTACATTCTGGTTTATTGATTTTCTGATAAAAGTACTGATATTCAAGGATAAAGAAAAATGTCTACGTTCAATCTTGAAGTTCCAGATAATTTTAAATCGTTCACATTTGGAATTTTAAGTACTTCGGTTATTAAAATATTCTGCAATTCAGTTTGATCATGAATTTATGATAAATCCATTTTTTATGAAAATTAGGATTTCACAGCAAAAATGCTGATGTTATATGAAATAACATAAATCTTAATTATCTGTATACTTGAATAGGATATGGATATGACTGTCATATTTCTCCAAGGGGCGAAAAAAGTGGATATGATGGAAAACCACGATCTCTTGTCTGGTTAACAGTCAGTGTCGGATTATTCAACCAGTTATTAGACCAGTTATCCATATTTTTAATTTCATTCTCTTTAAACTTTCAAATTGAATTTTTGTTCAGAATGAGTATATTAAATATTATTCTAATACTTTAAATTTTTTAGGATGCTGATGTTGATATTCGCCTCGACAATCGCCATCTTGTTATTCGTGGAGAACAAACATCAAAAATATTGCGAGTTCGGTCTTATCTAATGCAAGCATTTCGTGATCACTACTTTGCAAATGGCTATTCTGAGGTAATGGCCTTTTTCTGCTTGTTTGGGCCTCACTCGATATTTATTAACTAGTGTAAAATTTATACAAGTTTTTCCTTGATTCTAGGTAACACCACCATCTTTAGTGATGACACAATGTGAAGGCGGATCAACGTTGTTTAAGTTTGATTATTTTGGAGAACAAGCTTATTTAACTCAATCATCTCAACTCTATCTTGAAACATGTCTTGCATCCCTTGGTGACGTGTTCTGTCTTGCCGAATCATTCAGAGCTGAACAAAGTCGAACAAGACGACATTTAGCAGAGTAGGATTGTTGTTTATTTATGGCATTGTCATGCAAGAATAGATTTATTTAAAAATATTTACTTGAATGGTAGCTTATTCAAGACATTACTGAAGTTGGAATGAAAATCACTAAAAAATATATCGATAAATACGTGCTAATATCTGGAATGCAACATTTTTTTTTGTTGATATAATCGTTTATGATGATTATTTTTTTAAAGCGATGTTTTATATACCAACACATATATGATGTAAAGTTGCTTCTGGGGAGATTTGCTGGCAATCACATAATGAGAGAACTCCACAATCATACAATCAATTCTTTGTCCTGTCATCAAAAGCTTTTTTGTGTTCAATAACACCCACAAACTTTTCAGAGTTGGGAATCTGATAAAAATACTTTTCCTCCGGGAAAAACGGAATTTGACCTGGAAGAATCGTTTCAATTGTGAATTCCAACTTATGTCATTAATAAAGCTACATTTTGAACTGGCTGCAGGGAATTCGAGAAAGCGACTCTGAGAACCTGATCAAAAACTTTTTATGTGAAGTCAATCAACAGTGCTTTTTACTTTTTAGGTACACTCATGTTGAAGCTGAATGTGCTTTCATTACTTTTGAAGACCTATTGGATAAATTAGAATATTTAATTTGTGATGTTATCGAAAGAGTTATGAAAACTCCTGCTGGACAATTAATAAAAGACCTCAATCCTGTGAGTACTATTCATTCATCATTTGGATTGGAATTTATCAAACTCAAAATATGATCATAATTTCTTTTGTTTTAGGACTTTGTTCCTCCAAAACGACCATTCAAAAGGATGGAATATTCTGAAGCAATTAAATGGTTGAAAGAGCATGATGTCAAAAAGGATGATGGTAATTCAGACAGTGTATATTGCCTTACTCTTTTTAGTTCTGGAGTTAGAGTTTGTTGTGTTTTTATTGATATTGAAGTCGTTAAAGATCCCAGAGTCTGAGACAAAGTAGATGTTTCACTGTCTGAATTTTAGATTTCTAATGGTGAAAATTGATGTCAAAATTTGAGTCTAAATCAAAAAAACATTGGGTTGACTAAACATTCCCAACTGAAAATGGCCTTGCATGTGCCAAAAATTTCTGATTGAAATTTGGTTTTCTGCAAGTTGGAGTGTAAATTATGTTCAATCTGGAGTCAGGAGACGAAGATAGATCAAAATTATGAGCAGTAGCCAAAGTCAAAAGATCGGGAGTTTTGGTGCCTGTTGTAAATTTTACCCTACTCTACACTCTTACTTTGTTGTATGACTTGGTGCTTTTATATAGCCAAAAATGTTGTTCAAACTATTTATTTTTGTTATCTCATTCAATTTACCATCTTTTATGCATCGTCACGGTCGAATCATAGTTTTTTAGTTATATTTCAATGTCAAATTGGTCAAATCCTATTCATATTTTCTGTGACAGGAACATACTATGAACATGGTGAAGATATTCCTGAAATGCCTGAGAGAAAGATGACTGATGCAATTAATGAACCCATCATGTTATGTAAATTTCCAGCTCCTATCAAGTCATTTTACATGCAGAAATGCGCAGATGATGCCACGCTGACAGAATCAGTGAGTTATCATATTTTGAGGTCTAATTTATGATATTTTGCACCAATTGTTAGTAGGTAACTTTGCTGTTTTCAATCAGTGATTTGATGATTTTTTTGGAAAACTGCTTCGCCTAATCACTCTCTTATCCCCCAGTATGAATAACAAAATTTTATCCTATATTTAATTATAGGTGGATGTACTCATGCCGAATGTTGGTGAAATAGTTGGAGGATCAATGAGAATGTGGGATCATGATGAATTAATGAAAGCTTATGAAACTGAAGGAATTTCTTCAAAGCCATATTATTGGTACACAGACCAGGTTTGTTAACAGATTTTCTTGTTTTTATTTGGTCGTGATTGATAAATTAGTTAAATTTGATTGTATTAGAAATGAATGATAATGAATGTTCTGGTACAAAATGGTAATTTTCATTTTAATTATTGAAGTGGAAGTGCCTGTCTTTGCGATAAGACTTTTCTGTTTTTCCTGTAGTTTTTCCCTTGCATATGAAAGTTAGTAGGCCACAGAAATTTCTTGTGCAACTTGAGAAAAAAATATTGAGAACCAGTAGTGTAAGTGCTTGTCTTGTAACCTTTAACATCAACAATGTCCTCCTATTTGTCGAATCACCAAATTAGTAATGTTTCCATTATTTTGTCATTGAATAATAACTTCCAACATTTCTTAGTTAATATTAATATTATATATGCTTTTAATGTTTAGCGAAAATTTGGAACATGTCCTCATGGTGGATATGGTTTGGGATTGGAAAGAATTTTAACATGGCTTTGCAACCAATACCATATAAGAGATGTCTGCCTCTACCCTAGATTCATTCAAAGATGTCAGCCATAACAAAGTCATTCCTGCTTAATTGAATACATGTGGTCTCATGGTATTTCTTTTCTTCATTACCCACAAATGGCTTTTCTGGATTAAATTCAAGTAGTTTCCCTTTGGTGCAAAATGTCTGCTATTTTAAATCAATAAAGCTATTTTCTTGGAATCGGTAATTGAGCTGTGTATTATCGTGTGTCACAAATATTGAAGCTTTAATCCATTCCTTGGGTTTTCTGCTCATTTCATAGTTGAATATGTCTTTGTGGTAAAAAAAAAATAAAATGCTGGCTTGGCCTTGCAGCAACTATTACAATTTGTTTTTGCAATCATTCTCTATCTTGTTGAAAAAATAAAGTAACAATATGGTGTATAGCAGGTCTATTGTTTTTGTTTGGTGTTAGTGTGAAGGCAATCAGGGATGGGATTAATGTCAATGATAGTGTGTGGTTGAATTTGTCCGTCAAGTGGATGGGCAGTAAAACATGACGACTTCAACTTGGCTTTTTGCAGCTAGTAAAATTAAACCATTTTTGTATTTGAAATTGTTCAATGAGACGTTGTGACAGCTTCGCAAATATATGAATTAAGTGGTTGTCTGAGTTACTGTTTAGGATTATCATTTGTGAAGGTTTTTTTAATGGCTGTCTGCGATGCGGGAAGACGTCTGCGGTGGGATCAGGCGCTAGGCTTTGAATTTCACCAAATGGATCGTTTTGTAGTGATACATTTTTAATGCCAATTGAACGAAATGTCCATTGAGAGGCATTTCAATTCTCCTGTCGCCATGAGCGAATTACTACTATATTTTGTACGCTTCAAATCGAACTTTGCAAGGCCCGTGTTGTACTTTTATGTCGCATGTTTAGGAATTAATTTTCCCGAATTCCCGGCTTGAGTGTATTCAATTTTGTTGTACCACAGTGTAGTTCAAAATAATTCTCTTAACTGTGTTGCATAAAACGCAAATAAAAGCAAGTGGAATTTGAATTTAAAGTCATTTTACGCAAAATATAAAAAACGAAGTTGAAAATTGGGTATTTCGAATTGGAATAGTTCAAGACATTTCAAAAGAAGTGCAAAGCATGCAAAGCAAATACATGTAAATACTCTACTTTATGTGGCAACCGACCATACATCAGTTCTCTGTAACTTTACAAATATTTTCCGTTGTGGGATATTTGAATGAAAAATTTGAGAAATACAAAAAGATGAATTACAATCTAATACCTCCAAACAAAGGCACGCTTATTTGATGCCGTAATCGGAACGTTGAAGCGTCGGGCATTTTTGAACCCATGATTGTATACGCAATTATAAACTGCGTTCTTCTCTGAGCTCGCAAATACTACAGGATGTTGCCCGGCTCGTTATTTTTTTCTGTTGATATTTGACTGCCTATCTATTTTCGGGCAGTCCAAGTCTTGTATCGGTTTGGAGTAAATACCATGACCTCCAAACACTACACGCTCATCTGTAAGTTCAATTGATTTCATGGTCTTTTTGCTTGCATTTTTTGATTGTTCGTGTTTGCAATGACCGTTTACGTTTACTGACGGAGCAGAGTTTTGCGTGTTTCGTGAATTTTGACCAGCAGCATCTCGTCTTTTACTCCACACGCATCCAACAAACAAAAAAACACCAGCGACTCCTAGTGTTGTGACACAGCCTAAAATTGTGATCAGTATCGCTGTTGTGGCGATATTCGTTTTGTCGAAAGAATTTTCAGAGGAAAAACCAGGTTTCCTGCTGAATTCACGTCGAATATTTTGCGTGCCAGTTGAACAGTCTTTACCGGAATCTTTAACGCTTCCGTCATTACCACGACCAGGAGGCAAATTGCTGCTCATGTCTCCGTGCTTGGCTGCATCTACATGCAAGAGTACAGTTATCGACTTTTGTCCTCCAGCATTTCGTATAATGCAAGTATATTCTCCCGCGTCATTAAGTTGAACGTTGCGTATAGTAAGTTCTTTTCCATTTTTACGTAAATCACTTCCACGAACTGGTATGACTGTACCTAAAAATTAGATAAGTTTACATTAGTTTTCAACCTTTTGGTTAAGCGGAACCCCATTGCCAAGTTAAAAAGTCGGGTAAGAAATGTAGTGATAAATAAATATATATTATATGTTTTCTACGTTCCTAAACAAATGATCTTAACGTGGTAATATTGCAGATAGTTTTAAACTGTTTTCGTGGAGTATATCACAAATAAGGCACAGCCCAAACTAACTAAGTTTTTACGATTCCACGAGCTTCAAATATTCTTTAATGTCTCTACCGAGATATCCCGAACATGTTAAAACATACGAACCCTCATCGGTATCACGTGACTCCCTATTATATATGAAGCACAATGCAGTAAAATATCTTTATTTAATTTTTTAAATTCATTTCTCTAACCTGCAAAGTACCAAGAAAATGACAAAGGTTCTCCACTACCATCACAATATAACAGTGCCTGATCGCCCTCGACATATCTCTCTTCGCTGTATTCTTTTGTGGTAATTATAGGTGATTTACATTTATAGAAGGTATCAGGAAGTTTCTTTCTCATTTCCTTAAGACTCTTCCCCTGGGATTCAAATAATAATATTTATGCATTTGATTTGGTATCAAAATGTGAAAATTAAATCTAGAAACTGCCTTGTCCCACATGCGACATGCGGCATGAATCTCACTTCATATGAATGTTCCAATCTTCTGCCAAAGTCTTACATACCGGTATATCTTATCCCAGAGCATAGCACGAATCCCAACTTCATATGCTTACTTTAACTATTCACCCCACAATATATATCTAACCTAACTCAGAAAGACGTACACGGTATGGGGCAAGTGTGGATCATAATTAAATGGCAAAGACTTTACAAAGCGATTAATAACATGACGCGTACATAATCAATTATTGTTCAATGAGCCAGAAGTAGTTTATTGGATCCAATATTTATACATGGATCGTTTTCCAAAATTAATGTTGTTATGAAACAATATTCTTCCTCCGCAACTATAGACGAGTCGATTTCAATAATTGAATACTGAAAAAATCGCCAAAGATTACCTCGAAATTTTGCTATTTTTGCGCCATTATGACGTATTTCGTCAGACTAGTACGTCATTTGTTTGACAAGCCGATGCTCAGCTTAGGCCCTAACGGCGCTGAGGTGAGTTGCACGTTGGGGAGGGAAGGGGGGATGTGGGTTAAGGGGGTACTTAATTTGCAAGTTCGATTTGAATGATCAGATAAAATATTTCTATGTAGTTTACATAGATTACCGCGGTCAGTCATTTAACTTTCGTGTCTATATATAATATGAGCATTGATCTCTCGTTTTGACATATGATCCTAAAAGTACAGGTAACTTTTCCAATACGCAAACCACTGTCGGAAAAAAAGAATATGAAATGCTAGGTTTTGACATGGGTCTTGATAACTTACCCTTTCGCTCCTGGGGTCAGTGCAGGTCACGTGATCATGTCCCAAACTAATGTGAGACTCTGTTAACCACTTCAGACTACAATCACATGACCAAACATTATTAGTCAAACGTATCTCCTGCAGTTTGGTTAAATTCTCCGGAAATGAATCCTGGTACAAGGTTCTCAACCTGAATATATATATGATATTTACATGATTTATTATAAAATATTCCTATGATTTCGGAGTACAATACGTCGCCAAAATTTGCCCAAACGCGTGTGTTTTGTTACAGTAAGTAAAGCTGTTATGGTATTTTTATGCCGTCACTAGAAACAATAGAAACAGAGTCGTAACAGTATGAGAAATTCAATGGATTTCTTAGCACAGAACAATATGCATTGTATAACATTTTGAATGCTTTTATTTTATTTCAATCACTAAGTAAGTTACGTATCAAAGCAGAATTGCGTAGAATTATCTATTTGTATATATATATATATATTTTAAATTTTCTCGATTGACTAAAAAAAGACTTTGACGTTCCGTGTTGTAATCACCAACCACAACTGAAAAATTTCGTCTAAAAGTACCAGCGGTTCTTTGAAAGCACGTGTATATAGCATAGAGTGATTGATTGGATAGTGCACAGTATAAGCACCCCCTTCTTCGAGACAATTTCAATATAAGGGATAGATATCGACCCCTAACGCGATAGGGATTACGGGGGTGGAATAGTAGTCTACCTCGTTTTTGTAGCGTTTTCCTATTTAAACCAATGTTGTGGCGCGTGAATGGTGCGTATGGATTTGTTTTAAAAGAACAAACGTTGTTGGGAAAGCATTACCGATATTTCGAAATGGTATTGGGCTGGCACGGCGGCGGTTTCTACACGACATTATCATGTACACATAATGTTGAAACTGAATTAGTAACCCAACAAGGTCACATGGTTCGTATAGTTATAGGTGTTTGGTCGGGTTACTACGATACCCAATTGATACGAATATCATTTTGTATTAGATATTTCGGCCAATTCAAAACAACAATACAAAATCCCACCTGTTGTTGGATAAGTCTAAAGCTTCAAGTTTTTCTAATTTGATAAATGATCCCGGTTTTATCTCTTGCAAATGCGTGTCGTGCAGAGTCAAGTTTTTTAAATCCGAGAGACCTGATAAATCATCCGGATATATGATCTGAAAACAAAAGTCGTAATTTAAGATAAAAATATGCTGTTTAAAACATAGAAATCAGAGAAAGTTTAGCCCAAAGTCCGTGAACTGAATATATACTCACTAACACGTCTATTTATACAGGAGTCGGGCCAAATATTAAGTTTTGTTTCTCATACCCTCTATATTCATATTTACGGCCGTAATAATATTTCCAAAATAACCAATATATATAGCGTTTTGATTTATACCTGACCCTATACGCAGCACTTTGGCAATTCAAAAAAGCACGTTTTTCACGCATTTATAAAGTAGAAAAATTAAACCATTTCTTCACTGAAATGGTTGGATAGTGAGTGAATTGGATTGGAATCGATGGACGGTTAATAGGCAATTTAGCCAATCAGAAAATTAACAAAGAAAAAACTTTCTACTAACATTCATTTCTTCTGTGATGCCTAACTGATATTCTCAAAATGAAATAGATCAACCACAGAAGATTATCAGTTTTTCAAACAGTAGAATTGCTTTCAAATGAATGGAAAAAATGCAGAGAGTAACCACTTCAAATTATAATACCGTCCAAATTTGTACTTACGTTCAGGGCAAAAGTATACGAAAGTACGCCTAATAGTTAGTTTAGAAACCCAAAATTAAAGCCTGGAACGATTGAAATCAGTCATGAAGGGAAAATGACGCAAATTTTTCACCTTTTTTAGTATCACATGTAACACAATTAAAATATTTTATGTATTCTGCCTTCTGCGTTAACTTCGAACTTTGTGTTACCGGTAAAGGTAATTACCAAAAGCAAAAAAAGGACACAGCCAGGGCGAAAAGAGGTTATTGGCATTTAAAAAAGTACTGTTTTCGACATCAGGGTCAAATAAATGTATTTTACTACTCAACTTGACCCTAGCAAATCATGAATATTTTTTTGAATAGGGGGTTTGAAGGGACCATAAGTTCAATTATTTAACAATCAGATTAATGTTCTATTATTCTTGGCCATTTTAGATATTGCTGTCATTGTTTTATCTATACGTATCATATTATCTAGTCGAGTAATTTCAAAATTAAGGTAGTTCATGATCATGACCATGACCTACCATGTTTTTATCAGTGACCCGCCAAGTTACGAATTATGCAAAAACATACTAACATTCCAGTGATAATAATTGACGATAAGCCTGGTTTTAATCTAACAATGTGTGAACTGTGAACTACTAAATTATACTATACCGTTATGCAGCTACAGGCAAGAATGCTGCTACAAAATTTACGCTATAACAATACAATTGATTTGTATATTTCTCGCAACTGGTCGTGTGACAACTGTTCATTTTTCAGCAATCCATGAATCAAATGGCGCGGAGAGTGTTTTTCTTTTTCGCCGTAGCAATACAAACTTTGTACAGTGAAAATCGTATGTACGTGAATCCGTGTTTCTACGCTTGAATAAAGTCCATACCAGAAATCAGCGCACTGCTGCATATGTAAAGGTCGAGACTACACGATAACGGGAAAATGCAATAGCACTTTTTCATTGGTGCAAACTTTGATCAAATATGTGACCCAAATTTTTCTTTCCGACAATAAAAATATAATATTTGGCCCATTCATATGAAAAAGTTCGCCATCCCTCTGCTGAATCTGGGAGTTGAAAAATAATTTAAAAAAAAAAGAAAAAACAACGTAAAATATCCTGATGAATAATTATATAATTATTGTGTCATGTCCACATTATAATACTGTAAGTGTAAGTCATAGTGAGACAGGCTCATCAAACTCAGATATCACGTATCCATGAATAATACAAGTGCGCTTTCCAATTTTCTGTAATCATCGGAACATAGAGTCGATGCTTCTTTCAGAGGTGTAATTTTGAGTTAGTTTTTCAACAAATGTTGATTAAAAATTAATGTTTGAGGAAATTCGATGATCACAAACGTTCGTACCGACATACTCGTACATTACGTTACATCTGTGGGTCATTAGAAAACAAAATTGAACCAATTTAATTTGTTTTCTCGGCATAAAACTTCATAAACGCCGACACGTAATTTAGAAAAAGAAGTTAAAAATTATTTCGTGAGTGTATCAAGAAATTTATTGCTCCTATTTTTCTAATATCGGAATAAAGTAGCTTGCTGGCGGGTATACGATATTGGCATACATGACATCGGGTAGGTGTGACGTGGACTAATGTGTTGAAATTAAATGGAAATAATTTTTGCCTAAATATGCTTTTAGTATAATAGGGGCATAACTCTGAGTCGGGTTGAAAGTTATGTATATTTTTCCATTCTATTCAGCAAATTAACCATTTCACATGATCAGACGAAGTGTATGATTTATTTATTCAAATTTCGGGTTTCTCAAAGCTAAGTTAGAATCCGTCTCTCTACTCTAGTTTGCAATGCAATTCTATAAATATTTTTGACATGTCCGATGATAATTTGACACCAATTCTACATTTGATATCACGACTCTTGTGTTTCGTAAGTAGGTGACAAAATTTAAAATTCACGCAGAAAATCGAACGGAATCTTATCTAAAGTTATCACATACATATTAAAAACACGAATATACAAAAAAAACAGCTTTGGATAGGTCTACTTCACAAAATTGAACAGATAAAATCAAGCTTTTAAAATGATTTGCGGTTTGGAAAGAGTTAGATACAGTCAATTGTTTTAACTTAAGTTGGGTGATCACATACGAAATCCGATACGCGTATTTTCACACAACCGCAGTATATCAAGAGATTTATCAGTTAAAATGATAAATATTGATGTTTCTAGTTATATGTACTATAAGTTGAAACAACAAGCAAAATAAATAATTTATAAAAGCTAAACTTCCCACGAAATGACAGCTTCGTTGACGCATTAAATTGGACTCTAATCCGATGGTGACCTTAATGTGAATGCACATTGAATTTATTTTAAATTTAAAATATATATGAGTAATTTCCATGTGTCCATATGTATTAAATTTGTCAGCATTTAAGTCAAAAAGATAACAGCAAAAAAACTGTGCCCAAAAATGCGAAATACGCATTAAATGTGCCGAAAAACGTTGTGAAAATCCGCGTATGATAGACACAATATAGGATCATAAATTGATTTTGTTATGAACTTTTTTCTAAACACTGCTTTAATGAAAATCTTCGTGTATGTGGCTATTCTTCTATGTCTGTGATTCATGGCTGCGGCGAGTCGAATTCTGAAGTTCGCGTGTTTTTCTTGGTACTGACGTCGGCACAAGACCCGCATTTTCCAACACCTGGAGTTAAGGGCGAAGTCGAAATTCTGATTTTTTGGGATTCGGAGCCGGGATTTCAGATTTTTAAATGTGATAACCTGGGCCTAAAATTTTCGACAGAAACTCATAAAAGATAAAGTTGACTAAGCGTTTCCAATGGATAATTCAGGAACGCTCGCATAAACCAATATGTTATCAATGTTTCGTTTTCTCAGAGTCAAAATTTTCTTCAGCCAGAAATGGATGCGCAGTCGAAATCGTTTTTAAATGGTCCGGATTTTGAAGTCAGATGTTATATTCTCTACTCCACATTCCCGGTATGACCAACAAATAGAGTGCGCTGTTCGTTGAGTACCAGGATCAGGGCAATTGTAAAATGCAACGGAAAAAACGTTGAAAATTATTTTAAAATTGTTCTCATCTTTAAACGTATAACAGTTTCATTACATTCATTCAAACAAGCCTTTTTTTTTGTTCCTATCCATGTCAATAGAATACTGAAATTGATTTGTTTATTGTCGATCGTCGCCAACTAAATCCCTCATGGTATAACGTTTTAGAATAAGAGACATAAGAAAATGAGAGCTTAATACTCAAATTGTGTAGTTCCAGTGTATTAGCCGCTTTTAATACTAGAAAATTCAATTTAAATTTGGTAAAATTCCAATAAGTATCTCTTATTACATTGACACATTGTTAGCAATAAGACAGAAGAAAAATTTACAAATTTTACAACAGCGCGTTTGGCTCTGATGCTAATAAAATTAAATGTCTCGCGACCCATTAAATCCCATTATATATTTAGCTTAGTCAAAATGAAAATTAGCACCAATTCCCACCTGAATTGAATTTCTCGAAAGGTCCAAACTTTCCAGACTATGTTTCACATTTGACAATGACGTACATGGCACCGAAGTCAGGTTGCAAGACGCGATAGTCATGTGCCGCAAACTTTCCAAGCCGTAAAAAACATCGACTGAGAGTCCACCAACTGATAATGGCAATTTCTCAAGAACAAGACTTTCCAGTCGGCTGTTGAAACTGAAAAATATAAAAAGAATAAAGGGCCGACTGAAATATTAACTATACAATATTATGAAATAGGATTTAATGTATTAAATAACGTTCATATGCAAATGAACATAAGGAAAGAGAGAAAATTGCTGAAATAATCAATACAATGGGGTTTCCAATAGACGTGGCAAAATAAGACCCAAGTGTAGTTACTGCTATCCGAACTCCCGCTTTCGCTCGAAAAGTGAATTTTTAACGACAAAAAATTAAAAAAAAAGATTTCGTCATCAATACACGAAATTGTGTTTTTATATTCGAAGAGCAATATCTATGGTTTCCGTATAAAATATAAATGATCGTCACTTGCGTTTTTCAAATTCTGCGCTCGATGCCAAAAGCTGAAATTGAAGATACTCAATAAAGTAGCGTTCGTTTTAATATGTTGTTCGTTAATTTTGCTATATGGTTTATCTGGCGCTTGCTGTTCAGGTGACAGCTCAATAGCTTCTCTAAGAGGCCATTAAATGGCCAAAGGGTCTATAACTCTATCCCTATTCCTAACCGTTGAAGCGACAGAACACAGATGACGCAAGGTAACTGATGACGGCGCGGTATAATTATGCTCAGAAAACCTAAGGAACAATACTCAGAATACAAATTTATTTTGTCTAGACTCTAGTCTAGACCACTGATTGTGCTTGAACAGTATTAATTTGTTTCACTCAAGAATTCAAAGCAACCGTACTAAGAAAAAGAAAATTTTTTTGAGCACAAAGTGCTCATATGAATCTGTTTATCAGTTCGTTGTTGGGTTTCTTGAACCAATTAATAGCCAATCAATTCAAAATTCTCAATACTGTAAGGTAGAGAAAGACGCTTTCTGAGTCCTTCACTCCAAAATTGGTATTTTTTAAATTTTCAGGGCACACCTTCATATGAAATTCGGAGCAAATATTTTAACATTTTTCTGACCTGTTCCCACGGTAGTCATTTGACCTTTGTGTCCATATGTTTGAGCATAGCTCTCTTATTATATCGATCTTTTAAATACATTATTAATTCATTGCTAAACAGTGATTGCAATAGGAAAATGATTATCAGGATAATGAGGGTGACATCATCAAAGACTAGTTTTGAACATCGATAGCATAAAAATACCAAACTTGCTGAATATTTCAATTTATCGACCAAAAATAAAAATCCCAGAATTCCAAATAAAAGTACAACCAAAATCGTTATTTTTAACAAATTGAGCCAGATTTTATAAAACTTAGTAAAAATGTTAACTTTTGTATAAAATTATAAATCCGATTACTTTCTTAAAATTTATTTTGATGAGTCGCAGTTTCATAAAATCTTCCCACCTATTTTAATAAACATTATAATATGTACCCTTGTTTATATTGCACTATAGTAGAAGTTAGTTTTTCTAATCAATCAAACATGTTTTTGAGACAAAACACATGACGGCCGGATTAAGTGGGATTTAGAATGGGATTTAAGAAAACAGAAACTTCGCCTAGTAAGAGCAAAGTCGTAGCTTTTTCGTGGACCGTGGCAACATTCTTGTTCTAAATAATTAATAACTAAATGACTTTTAAGAGAAATGGTCAAATTGAATGTCGTGATGTCACAAGAATTCTGTTATACCATGTCCAACTTATTTAATGAAAAACTTGATAAATAAAAAATCGATGTGAAAATATCATCTAACTTGTAACATTGTGCTGAATGTAGGCTATCACAATGATTTTTCGGTTAAAAATATTTTTAAAATCATTCTTATTTACCGTTCTAGTAATAAAAATTACTTTTGTTCGGCGTATTAAAATAGTAGTTTTACATTGATGAACAAAGTATTAACAAATAGAAAATGCTTGTATCATTCTTATGAGTCGTTTATGCATATTTCCTCCAACAATGTGATCGAATTTAGAAAACAACGAAACATTCTTTAAAGTCCGACAACCTAATCATATTGTAATCAAAATCAGAACTCGCAAGCTGAAAGCGCCGTTTGTGTGTTTCAAATGTATAAAGAAAATGACAATAGGAATTTCATCGAATCGTAATCCTTCTAACAGGAGGGTTGAAACCAAATCGAATGTATAAGCTGAGGGCAGTATGTTCACGCAAAAACTTTATGCGTTGTGCTTTTTGTCAGGATGAATTTGGAGATACGTCCTGCTTTTTAATGGGTATCAAATTTTGGGCAAATGGATAAAGTTAGATATTAGATTTGTGGTTAAATTAGTAGTTTGCGTATTCGGATTTAAATATGGTAAACAAATGTATTTTCGATCTTTAAAATTTCTAACATACCTCAAACTTTGAAATACTTCCGAATTCTGTAAATTACATCCTAACTTTATCCCTCAAAGAAAAAAATTTTTTATTCTCAACGTTTTTTTTATTAGCGTTTCGATTTCATGATTGTGTATCACACAGATATAGTATCGGCTCAGTGTGGCATCACTACCGTTGAAAATTGCATTGATAAATCATTTTGCCGCCATGAAAAGCTTGTTTCACATCTTCAATCTCACATTTTCTATGCCCCATTTCTATAAATACATGGAAAATGTAATTTTCATCGATTTCATCGAATACCACAGTACATTAATATTTGATTCCGATTCTAGAATGAAACATATATTCCACTTGCCACATGAAGGATATGAAAGGAATTCTTATATGTTTGCGGAAACATGTCGTCTTAAGGTTATTATAATATTAAAATATTTCATCGTTATTTTATTTTATTCCTGTAGAAAAGAGGAGAAACCGAGCATATTGATTTTGTATCAAATACCGCAATTGCCCTTCATGTCTTCCACCAATAGGTGCAATATAGGGATAATGGAATATAAGCATCGAAATTCAACGTTCATTCACATTTTTAATATATTAATGGAAATTTTAAGGCTTAAGTTGCGTGATTCTTTAATACAAGCGTCGGGAACCTTTTTCGAACTGCGCAATGGAATTGTTTCTTGTACCATCTTTCAAAACCACAAATCTTCGGCAACACAAAAGATACATTTGCAATGTGCTATGGCAGCTAGCACACTACTGACTGCATTATTTCGTTTAAATCAGTAATATTTCAACATCGGATATGAAAAATCAGATAACCAACTCTTGACAGAAATTACGTTACAAAATGTTTCAAAGCATTTAACCCAGAAAGAAAACATTACCCGGTAAGTAAGAAGCCTTTTACGAAATGGCAACGAGCCTCGACCTGGTGGTTGCCGACAACTGCTTTTACACATCCATTAAATATTTTCCTACATGAGTAGTAGAATATATAAGTGAACTGCGAATCAACTATAGAATACATCACTCATTTTTTCGAAAACTTTCGCATACAATCAGTAGTTACGACTGATGGTGATACAACAACATTAAATCTCCAAGATCACAATCTAATTTATTTATTGAAAAAAATAATCGGGCGGTATTGCCCCGTATCATTCATTACCTTTGCTTGCTAATAGTTAATTAAAAAGCAAACTGAAGGATTGTACTGACCTGAATGCATGATCTGGAATGGATTTTATGAAAGGCATATCACGCATTTCCAGCATTCTCAGGTTTAATAAAGAACTCAATGGTTCTGCCGGAAATTTGGTGAAATTTGCAGACGATAATTTCAAACGTTCCAACTGTGAAAGTCCCCAGAATGCCCTGAAATGATGAATTATGAAGGTTAATAAATGATCAAAGATATATGAACATTGTAAATAGTGAGATATGAAACACACAAATAAATAAATATAACGGCTGATACATCTATAAACGACTTCAATCTATTATTTATAAGTTTCATTTGGACTTATCATAAAGTGGTTTATTATCTAGTTTTGGGAATATCTTCGGCCGGGTCATTTCAATAAATAAAGAGCAAGTGAAACATGCATGAGAGACTGGTGAATTCCAATATGAAAAATATGTGCACGGCCTCGTCTTCGTATGCAGCTAAATGAGAGCATAGCTTGTCACCGAGAACGCGAAATGCAATAAAATCAAACCCCCAATGAGACCTATCATTCCGAATTGTAATTCAGAAAAATCAATTGGAGTTTTAAAATATGGACCGCTGATTTGCTATGGATATGGAGAGACTTCAGACCGTCTCGGAGGGGCACTTAACAGATGATCACGTAAGGCTCTCTTTCAACCGAGTTCGTATATCTGGAAAGAGTACTTGCTTTTGGAATACTTCTAATCACATATTCACTTATATCAGAATGCTGGAAAATGTCCTACAGATTTCGAGATTAATTCAATGTATATTCTCTCTTTTCCACGCTCATACTTGCCACAAATTGTTGAAATAACCACCATAAAATGCCGCAAAAGGAGGAGAAAACTAGACAGTGACATTGCGGTACGGTCTAGTTAATAGTGGCAATGAAATATATATATATGATGACATCACTCGAATGAGGTTAAAAAGATTGCTCTCAGTAATAAGTATTCTACTATACTATATGTCTTACGACAAATGAAACATATGTTCCAAGCATTAGCTACGCGTTTTCTCCCCAAAGCATCATTACTAATGTCATGGTTAACGAGCAATCCGTCTGCAAAATTAATTATAAATTTCAAGAATCAGACATCTGCGCATCATCCTAATATTATCATGCCCATTTATAGCAGATACATTCACATCGAGATTCTGAGAATATTTATTGTGCGCATAGTACCCAATTTTATATGATTAAATTTTCTGCATTTTCTTTTTCATATGCGAAAGTACTACCCTTCCTTAGCATTTAAAACGCTTCCAAGAAAGTAGATGTTCGGCACAGTGGGCTACGTGAACCCTATGATATACCTCATTATAACGGTGATAACTAGCAATTTTGAGTTAAAAATTCCCTTTTGGTGATCGAAAATTGTGTAGCAATGACAGGAAAATTGGGTGACAAATGCCGAAATCCTAATAACCGTCTACCTTATATGTAGCATTGAAAGTTTTGTAATCAGTGATCGGATATGGATTTTGAAATTACCTCATAGTTCTACAATATACTAAATGAATACCAACTATATATAAATAACAAGCTAGCAATACTTACTCTCCTGATATGAACAAAATTGGATTGTTTCTGAGATCTAAGAATTTCAGATTCTTTACAGCCTTGAAATTGCGTTCCGTCAGCAGTAACAATCGATTATAAGAAAGGTCTAAGGACAATAAATCCGGTAAATTTCCATTGAATGCATTCGATTCCAGCAGCCTCAAACGGTTGTGAGATAAATTCACGAAGTATAGACTCCTCATGTCACTGAATAACATAAAATTAAAAAGACTGTGATTCATACGGTTTTAGAGGATAGTGAAAATAAAATAAACGTTTTTTGCGCAGTTTTTGCCCGTTTCATTCAATAAAATTTCATTGTTGAAATTGCAATAATGGTTCGAACTGTAACTTACCAAGCTTGACGTATAAATATCTGCTTTATCAAGCCTTGTTAGGAGTGAATATGCAAACACATCAAATTTAAAAAACGTTGTTAAATTCCTAGCAGCACCTTCTTATTTGGTATTTTTTAGTTAATTCCGCACAAGAGTATAAACTAAAAAAGATTGATATGAAATACAGAACAACTGACGATTCGATTTATGTTCATGTGCTTAAATTTTCACGAGCATGATTAAAATACAACTATTTATACGAAAGTGAGAAAAAAGTTTTAAAATTCAAATTCGCTTAGGGTACTAAATAAAATGTAGAGTCATTATTATGTAAAGTGTAGTTCAAAAGTAGATTTAAACAAGCGAATGACACCTTAGTGATTTTTCTGGATAAAGTGATATGAAAACCCTTCTATTATTAGATGGGCCTTATTTTTAGAATAGAAACTATTGGAAATTCTACTATCGCCAATGCACTTTTACGATTAAAATCTTCCTGACTTGAAATCCCGTACAAAGGTTGCAAAATTTGCAGGTTTACTGAAAGTTGACAAAGGATAAAGTTTGGCATTTATGGTATTTGAGTGTATAAAAACAAGTTGTACTGCCAGATATTATAGAAGTAGCAAAAATGTTTTCGCCTTGTACATTTCCCAAGTACCATTACTAGTACAATTTGTCTGGTCAAATGTTACAACCGAAAAATTGGGAAATCCATGTCTAATCGATTTTTCGCAATCGCAAACTTCCTCGAATAATTTTCTCACTTGTGGAAATACAGGAAACATGTTATTTAGCAGTCGTGGCAGTCTAATGGAAAAACAATTATCCCAATGTTTATAAAATACACGAGTTCGATAATTTTAAGTATGATAGACCAGGCGATCGCTTAATACTTGCCCAAATTCTGGACAAAAAATGGGGGAAACGCATAAAATGAATACTGTGACCCATAGCCTTGTTCGAGATTTCTTTTCTTCAAATAGGGCTTAGTATTTAATACGTTATTTATCGACCCAGGGATAATTTGATTCACCAACCGGGCACCATATACGTACAAGAAGCAGTACATTAGAGCTCAAATTCAATTCATTAGTTACAAAGAGGAAGCAACCCTCTGCGTTTAAATAGATTAATACGCTTTTACCAACAGTTCGGTCCATTAATGTAATGATGTATCAGGGTGTAATAATGAATCGCGAAAATTTATATCAACGCATACAATACCAACATGGGGGTAATTTCCATATAGGTATGGAGTAGTCGAGCTGGCAGTCTGCGACGAAATATCGTTTATATAAGTAATATAGGCAAATAAGTTTACATTATATACATATATATATTATATATACATAAATAACGGTCTCTTGTATATATGCATTGCTTTTTCAGATTGTTACTTGACGAAAATATTCGTTTGTCATTTTGGTTATAAACTTGAACTGAAACGAGTGAAATCCCAGCTAAATGTGATTCAGCCGTATTTGCTGTCGATCTTTTTAAAAACATTGAAGGCATTTTAAAACTTAGACCCCCACCTCGTCTGGACACATGAAATTAATTAATGTGGTACATACTTAAAACGTTTACAATTAGTTAATCTACCTGAATGTTTCGGGATGTATCACTGAAATCCGATTGTACGAAAAGTCCAACCATCTTAATTGTTTCAGCGTCACAAAATTGTGAGGTCGAAGTTCAACCGCATCATCTACCCACACGCGTTTCATCACCAATTGCCAAGTTTCGTCAGGTATTAAATGTGGCAACACATCATCCACAGAGTCTCCCAACCGTGTACATGACACCTGTCGCATTGTAGGGTCGCAGGTGCAAGAATTTTCCCGTTCAACGATACATCCAGACGTTGTTGTAAGTCCAAAGAATAACACCAATAAGGAGACTAACAATAACTCGTATTCCATACCCACAACTTTCCAAACTGTGTAACTATATTTCAATTACTGTGAGAGTATTAAAAAGGAAAACGGTCTCCCATGAGTGCTTGATTTATTTATAGGCCTTGTGGTGCGTTTAGTGAGGACGTTTTAACGGTTTTAGTAAAATTTCCGATCAATTTTTTCGAGCACAATTCAATCGATAATTGAAGACAAAAAGTATTCCATTATCTCTTTTCGCTGTTGAAAGCCTTGTTGATGGAATTAACGCAACATAAGAAGGTGCTACAAAGGCCAAATCTTTTATGGGTAATCTCGATGCTATAAATATTATAATCAAACAAAAACAGAGCCTTTCAATAACGTTTTAGTTTTATATAATCATACACACCATAGCATTTAGTTGAAGATAAGAAAGAATAATCTTGCGCGTACTGGTCCATCTTCAATAAAATTGTCTTTTTCAATATTGAGTTTGGAAAATAATAACGATATACGATGAAATATACGCGGAAAATGTAATATATATAACTATTTATATACAGACAATAAATATAACTGAGCGACTCCCAAACAATTTAACCTCAAGTTAAAAACTGAAATATCATTTCAACACCATCGTTATATGCAAAGCAATTATCAGCTATCAATAATTTAGATTAATAGGCTATCGCTTAACTTTTACACTTGTAAATATTGAGTTGACCTGAATGTATGCCTGTTCTACCGTGTTCAGATATTCGACTGAAATTCACACGGAAATGAATATCGATTCGCTCATTAGACTCAATTTTGATAATGAGAAATATTCTCGAAAATATCAGAACACATGTGATCATTCGTTGCTGGTACCACTACAACCATACAATATTGTGAAAATTTCCATATTCCATACAATAAAGGTTAAAATCAGTAATATAAGCCTCAATGAAATCTCAAATAATAGGCTTAGATTCCACAGTAAGACGCTGACATTGCCTTCGAATTCATTCAACGGTCGATAATAATTTTACAAACCTTTATTCAACGACTATACATGTCACTCAATCCTGCCAGAATAATTTATAATTCCCTCGTCAACTCAATAAGGAATTTAAGCGAAAATGACTGTGAACACGTAAATATCAAAATTACTCATTAGTGGTAAGAAAATAGGAGAATGAAAGATGTGCGATTTATGTGATTACGATTTACGTTATAGTTTCGTTGTAAATTTAGGCATTTTTCACAATCTTATTGTCATTTTCCTATTTTTTGATATGATGAATTCCAACTTCCAACTAGTTAACTCCAACTTGAAGAATTGGACGCACACTTACGCAATATTTGATAATAAATTTGTTCATCAATTTTAAATGACACTACGCTTAAACATGGTCGGGAACTCCAGTTGTCAACGACCTTTCTGACACATCTGGGATAAGCTCTTAATAAGACATCCGATATATTGAAAACTATTTTCAAATTCAATAAGACAACGAAATGCGAGTATTCTAAGGCCGCCAGAAATGCATGTGCTGAAATACACTTACAAATACTTTTCTAGTTTCGTTCTGTGTCTTTTAATTCTTTCGTACTGAACCAATTTTGATCTTTGACTTTCTCGACGTTCTGTAGACGCTTACAAAGTATCAAATTCCGAATTCGTAGTCCGAACATCCGCCATCCTCGTTACTGCTAATTGAAATTGCTTTTAGTCGCAAGGATATTCCTCGAGACAACGAAAATTATTATTTATTTCACCGAACAGTTTATTTATACGAGAGACGTGGATGAAAGACACATCGGTTTATACATAGGCGATTATATTTTGATATTAACTTGCGATTACATTTGTGCAAACTGCAAACATGGCAGAATTGAGGAATTAAGATCTGGATTAAGTCAATATGCCATATCCAAGTTCAAAAGAAACCAGTACAGTGTCAGGGCGTCAGCGACACATTGAAGTTCAACACTCCTTCGATCAACCAAAATTCGAAATCTAAAGCAATGGTTTTCATTCATTTTGTTGGAGCCAAATCCCAATCAAACTTTCCCAGAGGCTCGAGAAATCCATGTGCAGAGCCTTTAGTTATCTGAATTGTCAAACTATAAACCATAAGCATATATATATAAAAGCGAACCTAGCACTGGCAAGGCAAAATAATTTTCATTTTGTGGCGAGTTCGATAATATATACTGGCAAACCTATAGGTAACGTATTTAATTTGATTTAAATAATATACATATATTATTAATATAGACTCTTGGATTTGATTCAAAACTTGTGGAACTCGTGGACTGTACTCGCGGAACCCCGGTTGCTAACCACTTATATATCAAAAAAAAATGTAAATTCAAATTTATAAGAAAACATATCTGGATGGGGTCGCATAACGGTGAGTCCTAATTTCTGGAGGTCCGCGAGATCAGAATATACGGTTGTCAATAAGTTTTGTAGTAATATATGTATGTAGTAATATATAAAAAAAAATAAACGAATTTAGTATAGATAGTATATATTGCTTTTCTATAACGTTTTTAAATTGAATCATTTTAGTCGAATGAACCGAAGTCTTTATGATCCATACAACACCATTTAGAAAGTCAACTTGCTATTTTCTCCAAACACGAGCCAACTGAACAATTTTAAACCTGTAAGAATAGTTATATATTTTCATGTTTTTTGTTCGGATACCTAAAATTAAGTTGACACTAAACCGCTCTAAAAGCTTATTAAAAAATCTTTAAATGCCTTATTTTAGTAGATGAAAAGTTAAACTACGAATATTACGCTGCGGTACGCACGCTCCAGAAAATACATACGTTTGTACTTATACACGACTGTTCGTACGGCTAAGATAGTTTACCTGCTCTGGTGTTGAAAATGCTCTCCTAAACTGGTTTCGATATCGTCAAAATTATTTAATAACAAACGTCTGCCAGAATACCCTTTTTCAGACTTCTGAAAATTTGCTACCGCTGTTCCCGCTTTTAAAAACAGTGGTGATCAAACTGGTCCTGCTGAATATCTCCCTATTAGTCTCTTGCCAATTATAAAAAATGTATTCAAAGCACTTATCAATTCAGCCATTACCGACCAACACCTAGAATTGCATCGTCTTTGAGCTACAAACAATATGGTATTCGTCGTAGACGTTTCACCGCTGAGCTGTTAACAGGTATAACTGAAGGAGTATTCCGTAGATTGGAACAAAGTGGTTAGGCCAGGGTGGTCCAAACCCATATGTGGCCCGCCGCTTTATTATCTGTGGCCCGCGTCACAGTCGGAAAGTAATCAAAAAATCGCTTTTTGTGTTGTTTCGTAATGAAATTATTCAGAATTTTTTTTTGACATATTGTTACATCAATAATGTCACTGAATTGACTAGTGTTATGGCTAGCTGAGGCAACTAGCAAAGTTGAATGATGTGCTTGGCAGTCTAAATTATTATCTGGCTTTCTATCTTTTTGGTCGGGAAAATATGCTAACAAAATAGGCATCATAGAAAACTAAAAATCGAATGCGGATTCTATTAGCCTGGGATGGCTATGTCTAATAACTATGTGTTTGCACAATAAAAGTGTTTGTTTTGTATTGCGCTGTTTACCAATTCTTGGCACTATTGTGGCCCGCGAACAATGCAAAAATAATTTTGTGGCCCGTGAAGCCGACAACCTTGGACCACCTTGGGTTAGGCTAAATCAATTGCCTTGGATATTCCAAAAGCTTCTGATAGAGTTTGCCATGTCGAACTCCTTCGCAAATTCGATCCTATGGCATATCTGGTCAGATTTTTGACATCAATAAATCATTTCGTTCTGATCGCAAAATTAATGTTATTCTATATGGCCAACGCTCTATATCTTCTGAAGTTTTCCAGAGCTAAAATTCTTAGATCTATATTGTTTTCAATATTTATATATATATATATCAATGATTTCCCAGATAATCTCATCTGCGACTCACTCATTTATGCTGACAACACTACTCTTTATTTTTGTCTGGATGGGAAGACCGATAAACAACGCCGTTTGGAATAGAAACGGAATTGATTCGGGTCTCCAAATGGATTAATCAGTGCCAAGTCTCAACTCAAAAAATCTTGTTAATCAATCGTTTCATTATTACTGATACAGCCCCAATTACTAATTTCGTCTGGTTTGACTCGCTATCTCCAAAGATTTAAATTGTAGTGAATATATATATAACGTCAGTCACTGAAAAAATCGTCAGTGAAAGTTCGATCTCTCAACCGTTGCCGTCGATATTTGCCCCGCGACGGAATACTTCACTTACACTGATACATCCATGTTGTGAGTATTGCTGTCATATCGCTGGTGCTACCGTGACCGTACTAAACCTTCTAGGCCGAATTCAAAAAATAATATCAAATAAGATTGGCCTTCAATTGGCGTCCGAGCTGCGAACTCTTTCCAAAGACGGAATTTTCAGCCACCAAACTCGGTTAGCTGTGCACTCCCATCCGTTCACAGTCAGTGTAGCCTACTACCAGACAAAAAGTTTTGGCCAAAGTTTTTTCCGAAGAATCTCAGTTATCAGGTAATCGCTATTTCATAGCAGTTTTCCTGGACACATTGACGCGAACAGCCTCAGGTCGGTCTCGTGTCAACCGGTATTGAATAACGCTCAATCCCATACTATAATATATACTTTATAGTGTTAATAACTTTGGCATTTTAGTGGTCGCACGTAGCTTCGCTCGGGAATAATTCTTTTCAACTACCCAACGAGTTCTCGTGACCTTGCTTTGAGCAAATATTCTTTCAAAAAAAGGAATCCTCTTACTAGTATCATGTAAATTGAGTAAAATGATAATAAAGACCTAATAATGAAGTAACCATGAAATTCGTTCTAAAATGAGCGAAACGGGAAATGCACCAAACAGTGGGAATGACGGGAAATATCTTTAAGGAGATAGAAATATGCATTTTAGAGTATGTGTAGAGAAAATTGCCCAAGTAAGCGAGAGCAACGAGAAAAATACACTTGGATGTCTATGTACGGGAAATTGCAGTAAAATTGGAAACTATATATACGGAATATTTCACTGAATAAGTGGGAACTCACGTACACAATTAATTAAAAAGGTATGTACGCCCATGTAAATACGTAAGCTACCTTAACATGTTTTAAAAAACCCAAACACATTACGAAATGCCAAGTATATATCGCTAGTCGCTGCTCGTTAACCAGTCTTGGTTTCTTGCGACTCCCTTTCACCTCGACCTATCAGTTTCGCCTCTTTTTACATTCTATATTCATTAGTGTACGGTATTTCATGTATATATGGTGGATGTCCTAAACGGCGCTCCCGAAGTATGTGCATCAAGATGGCGCACAACCTGAACCCTAACCTGGTACAACTACTATGTTCAGGTTGTGCGCCATCTTGGTGCACATACTTCTGGAGGTCCAACTAAACTCCTGATCAGTCACCACCTGCGGCACGCGTTACCCGTATGCTGAGGTCTGACGTCTAAAACAAAAAAACGAGTACGTGATTATCACGTTATTTTTAAGAGCGGGTTCGCGCGAACCCCATGGATCCCACCATTGGTAATAATAATGTGAAAAATACAGCAAAAGAACAGTGTTTTTACAGAACGGACGTCCCGCACGGGGTAATCAATGGTGTGATGGCAAGCATATTCCCAACATTTTGCACGATGCGCAACACCGATACCGCCGGACATTACACTGATAATCTTACCTTAATTACCTACCGTCCACGTTTAAAACTGCCTATTAATGAGACATGAAAGGAGACATATTCTCCAACCAAAAAGTTGCCCCAACAGTTAGTTAGATTAAACTCTAAAGATCGACAAACCAAATTCGGCCCGCGAACTAATTTATTGCGGCCCCCCGAACGTCCCGACTTTGAATGCATGATATAAAAATTTATCACAAATTTATTGTTGTCTCCACATGGATTTGCGCGGGAACGAATCTATCTGTACCGCGCTTTTCTGTAGCGTCAGTTCAGAGTTTTATGCCATTTACTTGATGTTGGTTGTAATTTTGAAATAAGTTTTATTCTGATATTTAAAATATAAAAATAGGAATTTTTTTCTTTCCGGGAACGAAGAGAAGTTCGCGTTGAGGGTCGAACATTCCGAAGTGCTTGGACAAAAATATTTTTCTTGCGTATTTCGAAAACGGTTTGCTTGGTATGCCAAGTCAGCATCGCAGTTAATAATTAATGTTAAATTCAATGTTAAACGTCAAAACGGATTCAATGTTAAACGTCATTACAGAACGTGTCACTACAAATACAAAATTTGACCCCGGGACTCCAGGTTGCGCCAGTGCAAAACGTGTAATGTGTACGTCACATATTGCTGTGAGCAGCTTTATATGAAATGTATTACACTCACAATAAATCTCGTACTCGCCTGTCAAATTGTCATCTGGATTTTGGAAGACGTAATGTGAGGAAACAAGGTTGTCATTTGATATCAAGGCTTTGGCCATGGCACGGAAAAAACATCAAGTAAATAAAAACAATGTATTGTTTGATAATATATATATTAAAAAGGGCAACATGAACGTCTCATTGTAACACAGCAATAGAAGGTGCGGGTGCGCCATAATTATAGGTTTAATCTGGCGATTGTTCACAGGCAGAAATTGATGCGGCCCGCACGCTACCGGAAATGTGTATATGCGGCCCGCGAGTACATAAAGTTTGCCGGCCACTGCTCTAAAGCAACGATTACGATTACGCAGAACGATTCATGTGGAGATTTCATGTCCAACAACAGTGATTTAGAAAATCAAGCCATATGAACATTTTGTGTTCAATAAGTATATTTTTGGAACTATAAAATACACACAAATATATATTGGAGAATAACGGCGAATGAGCAAAACCAGACAGGAACAACTCACATTCGAGGCCATAATACATACTATATTATTATTAGGATAGGATAGGATAGGATTTACATATTTATCCCGGGGGAGAGGAAAGCCGATAAGACGGCTTATCCATATGGCGAACCACGGCCTCTCGTCCGGTTACCATTCCAAGTCGGGTATGGGATTAGTTTTACTGTATTGTTTGTTTTCGAAAGCATGGACTTGGTGGTGGAGGAAGCCGTAACCGACCAGCGGTTACGTGAACCACCCAACGACGGCGAGGAGTCCAGCAATCCTCTCGCACATAACCATCCCTGCATAATATATTTCTGGGAACTACAGAGCCTGCCCAGAACACTGAACTGAAAATATTTAGCTCTCTGGCCCAGAATAACTCCCATTCGGAAATCCCCCCCAAATCATATTTATTTTAAAACATCAATGATCATCAGCCTATGTCTGTGACGTAATGCAACAACTATCCGCGTGATATCATAAGATTACGAAGTATTTTCGTTGAGATTGAGTTGTCTGGAGTCTTGTTTGTTCGAGTCGTTAGTTCTGACTTGTTTTCTTCTGCGCTAACCGCTGTTGGTGATTACTGATACGGTTTTGTAAGTGTATTAAGAGTATCTATACCCAGATACCGTAGAAATTTCAAGCACATCAGCGCTGAGAAGACTAGGTATTCCTGTATACAAGTATAATGGATAATGACACAGAAGAAAATGAAAAACTGTCTTTAAATGTGAGTACTTTATTACCATATTTGAGGTTGCTGGGGTAGAGGGGTGTGCCGATATAATTGTAGGATAGAGGATATCGTGAACCCAAAATACAAGTAAAGCAAGAAAAAAGTTTTGCTTTCATCACTATCTGCAGATCTGACTAGGCCTATAGACAATTGTAACATCCTGATGTCAGAATGTGGTCCTAATTTCCTAACCAACTGTAGTGTAACACAATCTGACAATGATCTAATATTCTTTCATAAAATCAGTTCTTATGTCTGTATACTGGTATAGGTCACATGTAGGATAGGATTTACATATTTATCCCGGGGAAGAGAAAAACCGATAAGACGGCTTAATCATACTGTCATATGGCGAACCACGGCCTCTCGTCCGGTTACCAGTCCATGTCGGGTATGGACTTAGTTAGCTATTTTTTTCGAAAGCATGGACTTGATAGTGGAGGAAGCCATAACCGACCAGCGGTTACGTGACGGCGAGGAGTCCAGCACTCCTCTCGCACATAACTATCCCTGCATGGGATTCAAACCTGCAAACCCATGCAGAGTAGTCAGAGATGCGGTGGCGAGTGAATTCCTAACCCTTAGCACGATGAGCCATACCGCCGCGCCTTATATTCGTAACCAATGTTTGAATGAGTGTACTGTACCTGGTTGTCTTTGGCACTAGGAAGGCACTTGAATTTTAGACAATTCTATTTAGAAATATAATTACCCCATTACCATACTGTGTTTTTTTCTTCTAAATCATCTTTAATCATCACAAACTACTTCACTAAAATTTGTTATACCTTAAATCTTATATTTACTTCATAAAACATTTGTATAAGTGTTAAGTAGATATTAATATACATGATTTAATTAACTCTTTTCACCTTTCAGAGTTCAAATGAAAGTCATCCATTGACGGCAAGGTTTGTATTTTCGTAAATATCAAATTATTTTGCTCTGCTTCTCAAGCGCTGTAGATAAGTTAGAAAAGTATGTTGTAAAAAGTTTCCGGGAGTTTAATTATCATAAGGATTATCTGCTTTTCCCTTGGACATGTATTAAACACGTATAGGCCTACACTTGTTCATTCCCACATTATAGATACTGTATATACACATGAATACTACATTGTGGAAGTGAAAATACGTTATATAATCTAACCAAGTAATTGACTATGAAAAATTATTCAATTTTTCATCCCAGCGTTAATTGGCCGTTTGGAACCAAGTATATTTATTGCCTTGAGAGATTAGTAGAGATCATCACTCAAATGACAAGGATTTTTGAGAAGGCTCAAATATTAATATGCTCGGCTTTGGCCCAATTAAATTTGTTGTGAAGTTGGGATTGGAATTTTCTCAGCTTTCAAAATAGTAGGTTACGTAGAGAAGTGTCATATTAATTTGTGAACAATTAGAAATGTTTGAACCAAGGATGCCTGAAATAAATTGTATGATTGGTCGATTTGATTTTAATTGTATCCTGTTGTTTACATTGTTGATTTTAAGAATAGTTTTATATGATTTGAAAATAATCAAAAATATGAGCTTCAAAGCATAAATTTTGTTTTCAGATATCAGTCAAATAAGACAAGAAAAGAACGCAAGCCTTTTGCAAAAGCAAGTATGACGGTCACTGTAACGAAAGAACCAAAGAAAACAAGTCTAATGTCTGTTGCCAGGTCAGTTCAATTTCTCATATTTTTGGGGTTGGTTTATCACAGGCATGCAAGTTTCGCGATAATAGTCGAAAATTTAATGCCTGATGTCAAGGATCTTATAGTATACTATAAATTGAGGATGTATGTTATAGGCAAATTGTTTACTCTTTCTGCTTTTTATTTTCAAGATCCATCTTAATATTTTTGAATAGGTTTCTTTTGTTTCAATCGAAACACGAAACTAATAACAAACCCAAACCGACAGACGAATTAAATATTTTTATCTATTAATATTTATTTTTAATTATTGTCGTCTTGAAATATACCGTAAGTAATAATGTGATTCTTGTCTGTAAAGGAAGTCATATCAATAGTACTTGAATATTGATCTCATGACTCAGAACTTTTATTGATTTTGAAAATGTTTTGATGGTATTTATATGCTTCATATGATGCAAGTTTACATGTAATTACTCTGGTCTAATAGTAGACAGAGCCCAGAATATAAAATGGTTTTTAACACTTTTGAACTCTGGTCTGCATATTCTTCCAAGTATTGTAATTTATTGAAAGCTTCTCCAAATATTAAACATGGAGTGGGGTGTAAGTTATCTGTTATCCCCAAGTCTATTAATACAACACGCACAAAATGGCAGGTTGTGTATTGCTGTAATCTGCAGTAGTACAAATGTATATGGTAATTGTATGAAGTATTTGGAAACGGATGGCTTCTAAAAGTCATGAAATTAGGGCTTTAATGTTTGTTTGATATGAATTGGAATGAATGCACGTTCAATGTAATTTTGCTTTTGGTGATCAGAAGCCTTAGAGAGGGAGGTTTGGTAATTTGTGACAACCTTACCGTGCTCAAATGTTTTATTGTTAGGCCATGCAACGTTTTTATGGATTATTATCTCTAACAATAAAGGTTCAATTTCTATTTGCAAGTATTCAAATTTATTTAATTTTATAATTTCTTTGAAGCGGAAAAAAGACCATTTGTAGTATATTAAAACATATATAATTTTTATGCCTGTGCTTATCTTTTCCTCCTGATTATCCCATCCAATATTTATTCATCGCAGGTTGCAAGTTCCAAATTCAGGGAAATACCAAAGATTAGATAATTCACCATTATTAAAATTGGAGTCTGACAGGTATGTTTAGACGAAAGCTATTAACAATTTGATAAAATATATTTGTTATAGAGTTTGATATAATGTCATATTAAATGTCATGTAACTCTTCAGTGGATCTGATCAAAACTTTATAATTCCTATTAATTTAATCAAAAATTCATATTCACACATCTAAGCGAATTCAGAATTTTTTACAGTGTTTAGTTAATGCTAATCGATTTACTTGTAATCTCAAATCTTTCGAAAGAGTTTTTTATTTCCTTTGAAGTGTAAATTGTACAGGGTGTTCAATGTTCATATAGTTCTGTTCATATAGCCTTTAATAAATATGTTATTCTCTTGGTATAAGTCATTCATTTTAGTTAAAATGTAGTTTTAGCAATTGGACAAGACTGTTGTCAAAAGTTGCAGATTGTGTGACTCTTGGGCAACCCTTTTGTTGTATGTCAGTTATTAAAATATTTTTACATATAATCGACGAGGAGTCATATCTCAGTTTCATACTCTCTTAATGTTACATATAAATGGCCAAGTTATATTTTAAAGCCATTTTTATTTTGTGTCATGAAGAACAATCAGATTTACAATCTTTCAGCACAATGTGAAAGGTGAACATTATGTCCTCTTTTACTTATATAAGTGCTGACTTTATATAGCAAATATTAACACAACACTTTATTGCGGACTCTGAACTGTGTGAAAGCTCTTGTTTTCTAGTTGTAAAGATCCCAGTCCTATCATGAGGTACCCTCTTAAATTATTTATTTATCTACAGCGATGATGAGGATGACCTATTTTTATCTTACACAAGACCAACTGCAAATCAAGTCAATAGGCAATTAACAAAACAATTAGAAAAAGATGGATATAGACTCGATGAAATGCCAGATGATGAGGAATTGGACTTGATTCCGCCTCGAGAATTTAGAGAAGCTCGTTTTTGTTCTTGTTGTAATGCTTTCAATATATCTTGTGCCATCATGTAATCTTCACTATTGCGGGAGCTTTAGTTTTCCAATCGTCTGAAATGGATTCACACTGAATCCAAGTGGCTTTGGAATATGGGCACAATGCTATGTGCCACACATAGTACAGAATACAGATACTATACGTATTTTGTTAAACACATTGTGGTAAATTTTCTATATTTAGTGGAGTATTATTCTATAATACTTTCTATACTAAATCCCCTGTTATCGTGTTAGTTTCGTTGGTGGGGAAACGTTTTGCTACGAATCTATGATCAATCGCAAAATCTATTATCAGCAGCTTTAATAAAACATTATACTGTAAAATATGAGGGCTCAGATAGTACGCAACTTCTAGAGTCCGAAATATTATATTTTTTGGACATTTAAATATACCGTAGGTACAAGCTATGTATTCATCAATCATTTAAAAGTATTATATTTTTCAATGTACAATGCACCTGTTGCCACCCTTTGTACTTGACAAGTGTTTTATGGTGGAATTGGTGTTGAACACTTTCAAATTTTGATGCCATATACACCACATTGTTTTTGGAGATTAATTTGTGTTAGCTTCACAAGGGATGTTGGATGTAAATCAAATGAATGTATTCTTTTTAAAGTATACTTCTCTTACATTTGTATAAAGATAATTTTATTGTTTTTTTTTCCCGAGTGTGTATTGTTGTTTTTTGCAGTATCTCTTTATTCAATTAACTTCATAGTAATTAGCCATTATTTTGTATTGTAACTGTAAAATCTATGCTTAAATTTAATTTTTTTGCCACTGATAGGATATTTACACATTTATTCCGGGGGGAAGAAAAGCCAGATGGCTTAATCATATGACGTACCACAACCTCTATTATAGATTTAAAATGGACTCGTATCCTGCGGAGAAGACTTGATGGTCAGGCCATTAAGTGTTGCGTTACATTATAGGAATTATGATGTGATCACCTTTGCAATTACTTATCAGCTCCTTATTGGTGATAGATCCTTGAATGTGATGTGTGTTTTCTTGCCACATATGATGACCTGAGTTCACAGATAGAACAATAATAATCTCGCACAAAACTTCCACTATTCTACGCCTATGCTTGGCAGTGGGGAAGATTTGAAACAATTGCATATCTGTTTTTTACTTTTCTTGTATATAATTTTCATGCACCCATGTTATTCACTGTGTTATTAGAACTCCATTGAAGGAATGATGTTGTTCTCTTTATTTCACAATGTTTGTTCATCTTTTTTTTCTTTGCATTTTGATTCCATTCTTCAAAGTCATTTGTTTCTTACTTTTTCACCCTCAAGTGAGTGTATAATTGAGTCGCTGAGTAGATATTGTGCAATTAAATTGTGTGTAATTTACAGTTTAAGGGTTATGGCAAGGTACTCAAGTTCAACCTGCAGGATCCTAAAATTTAAAAATCGGATGGTAGATTGAATTGATGACAATTTAGCAACAGTCATGCTTTCAACTACCACTTGTGTTCAAGTAGGTAGAATGGGATATTTCATTAGGCAAGTGGGGCGTCTTATTGTTTGTTCCTCCTGAACTATAAGGTCCCATATCAAATAAAGACGTATAATTAGGAATAGGAACGGTACCGCAACCGCGAACGTTTAAATAGTTGTAACGGATGCCACATATAAGTCTTGCCAAGAATTGAATAAAATTGCAAAATTTTGGATAAATAATTAGCCTTCGCAACACGAACAATATTTTAACATAGCGATCCATATGTGCACTCTGGTCCCCCTCTCCCGTGATGAACGTCCATGGCAGAGTAATGCAGGTATATTCCTTCAATGAGCTAGAGAAACTTAAATCAATGTCTCGTACTGCATTAATTATTTTCTATATCTACGGATTTTCATTTTTTGCTGCAGATTAATTTATTGCAGGGTGGTTCAAACTGCGGCCCGCCGACACATTCCGTGCGGCTCGCAGAACAATTTTAAAGTACACTCCTAAACCATTCGCAGATATTTGTATTTACAAGCAGAACAATTTGGATTTATTTCTAAACTATTCCAACCGAGAATAGTCCTTTTCTTAATTCCGATGTCGGGATTGATGCATGTTAAAATCACGGAATTTCATTGTTGTGTCTATAAACATTAAGAGGGTGCCTACATGGGAATAGGGTCCTGTCGGTAAAAGGTGAATGAATTGTCTTGTGCAGACAGGACGAAGCCGATGAGATGAGCTCGCGTCAAGTAACTCCTCATTTAAAGATACGTTTTGTGCCTTTGTTTTAGTCAAAACAGTCCTCTATTTTTAAGAGTTGGCCATGTGACAGCAGTGGCGAACTGCAGAGCTGACATAATTAGCGACGCGCGATCCAGCTTTCTTATTACCTGGGTTTGAGGTCCCAACTTAGACGGACTTGGTTTCTTTTTGACCGTAACACTAAGCCTGCTCACGTTACAAGTAATCATCAATCATCATACAACGAGTGTAGAAAAGATACTGAAAGTACCAAGATATTTCTCAGAAAGCAATTTTAAAATAACTAAAGGTTTTATATAGTTTCCTTGAAAAAACTGATTAGAACGATAAAATCATATTTCTAAATATATTTAAAGTGATTAAATCGCGACGTTTTGATCACTTTTGGGTTCTCTCCGACAGCGGCCCGCGAGACCTCCTCAAAAGTTTTTGCGGCCCTTCAACCTCGCAACCTTGGACCACTCGGAATTATTGGTCGTACTTCGGTCCTGTTGATAACGTGAAATTTCAAGTTAAGGGAGTCTACATCGCGTTTCTGAACGTTTACCGAATGCACAGTAAACAGCACAAATATTTGATTACAGCGTTTAGCGTTAATGTATACCGTATACCGGTAGCGCTTGTGCGATATTTTGGTTCTGGGGACAATTTCAATTTTAGCAGCTACTCAAGAGTCTCAGACTGAGTTCAAGGCATGGTTGTAATCATAGACTGGTTTTGCTGGTCGTTTTGGTTCCATGCCATCCCATATTTAAAACGTGTAGGAAAGATGGCTATCGACTAAATCAAAAAAATATTCGCGTTATTGACTAGGTCTTATTTTAAGGGGAGGAGGGCTTATATTAGAATCATTTTTAAAATTCAGGCTAGGTCTTATTTACAGGGTAGGTCTTATTTTCGGGGAAACACTGTACTAGTACCGGTATATTAATTAAAATTGGGTCCCGAAAAAGCAGCCAGAATAAATTCGCTAACGGTATTAGTGCTTTTAAAAATGAAACCGTTAGACAAAATGACTATGAAGTTACCAGTATTTGATCTAGACGTAAATATGGGATATTTAAATGATTGATAATCTACGTTTTGCAGTTATTTTAATAAAAACGTGTTATTTATAGAAAAAGGGATATCGGTTTTCATATTTTGTACATTTGAAAATCTAGTAATTCTCTACTTGTAAGTTCGCTTTTGATAAATAAATATATAAGACATCCCCCGAAAATAAGCCCCAGTGTTATTTTTCGGTAGAAAATTGAAAAAAAAGACCCAGTCTTATTTTCGGGAAACACGGTACTGCAACTAAACTAAAATCCAATGGTGTATACCTAAATTTCAAAAACTAAGAACTGAAAAATACCGTAGCTAGCAAAACCACGATCATTGCGGTCTTGACCTGTATGTTATCTCTGTAATCACGACTAAAAATCGCTCCGAGTAAAAAAAATCGATTGTTACGTTACCTTTGACATTTTGCTCATTTTTCAATATCACGGAAGTAAACAAGGAAGTCGGTGCTTTGAAAAAAATATCAACATGCTCGCTGAGCGCCATGCTTGAAGCTTGCATTTGTCGTTTGCCGTACCTGTTTCGTGTCTGGGACGTGTAATTACGACTTGTTGAAGGACCGTAATTTGGTTTCACCGTTTGCTTTGTAATGTAGTGTATCTCTATTTTGGGATATCACACTTCTGTACTTTAAAATGGTTAGGCTACCGTAACTTCTTCTAGCAGACTTCAGGTGCAGGACTGATGTTACTGTACTAAAGATGTTGGGTACGGCTTACCGGTACGGTACCGGTAGGATAGGATAGGATTTACATATTTATCCTAGGGGAGAGGAAAGACGATAAGACGGCCTATTCATATGGCGAACCACCGCCTTTCGTTCGGTTACCATTCCAAGTCGGGTATGGGATTAGGTACCGTACCGGTACCGTATATTGTTTGTTTTCGGAAGCATGGACTTGGTGGTGGAGGAAGCCGTAGGTAACCGACCAGCGGTTACGTGAACCACCCAACGACGGCGAGGAGTCCAGCAATCCTCTCGCACATAACCATCCCTGCATGGGATTCGAACCTGCGAACCCACGCAGAGTAATTAGAGGTGCGGTGGCGAGCGTATTCCTAACTCTTAGCCCGTTGAGACACACCGCCGCGCCGGTACTCTTATAATTCTGCCATATTTCTGATCCTCTTCATATTTTATACTGTAATTTGTTTGTTTTTATCATTTATTTTATTGACTGTTATGCTGATTACTGGATTATGGTTGTATAGACACAAAATTGTCAAAATATACTGTACTTCAGTATCTGAACTCAATTTCATTAGTCATGATATCTTTTCGATAATTCAGTACGTAATTGGATAATTAAGCTACAACTTCCTAAAACTGTAAAAGTGCTGTTCTAATATCATTAACTACGTTCAGACGTTCGTATCCTGGACCTACCAGACCTATGGAATCGACCTGTGATATCAACAATGAGGTGAGTGCCTAAATAATATGAGTGAGAATAAATGACATTTTAATAATGCAGAATTGTGTGTCACATATATTTCGATCTTCCTCTCTCTCTCTCTTTTGAGGTACGGAAATCTGGCACCAAAAATATATCAACATTGACATAAATATTTCACCTGCTGAATAAGATAAAGTTTACTGTCAATTTGCATTTAAATACACAACAAAAGTATCTCAAAGTTTATGGAGTCTAAAATATGAATATTATTCAACTTCTTTTAGATGATAAAAATGAGAAAGGAAATCAAACGAGGGAAGATATGGGCAATTACAAAACTTGTTCGGAATGTTCGGAATCTTCGCAATAAAAAGTAAGGAATGAGAGTAATGATAGTTTATTTCATATCACCCAATACTATGATAACTTAACTTTATTCAATCTAATTTTATATTTTTAATTTATATTTTGATTTAAAATTTGAAGAAACAACATTGTCATCATCAATTTTTTATGTACCGATTATAGAATCACTAAACAGCATTGGTTCATTACTTTGATTTGAATTGAAAATTTTCATTTCATCATTCCCAACAGTGTTTATGTTCAATGTTGATTGCATATGACACCCAAATGGTACTTCTTTTAATCTTTCGAAACTTGCTTCCTTCAAAAAAATTTTCTGTTGTCTTCACATGCTGGCTGCAAGATCTCTCTAGCATCTTCTAGTCGGAGTCTAGTCAAAAATGCCAGAAATCTTTTTCCTGAACTTCAGTTCTGTGTAATATTCTACCTGAGCTGACTTCTTATCGTATTGGCTCGAACTTAAACAAGTCTCACTTTAACATTTAATAGTGTGTAATGGACTAGTACTCATCGGTACTCATGTGAGTGCCACTGAGTTGTGAAATGCAAACTAGCACCATGTACTATGGACATGTATCATGTTGCTAAATTGGCAATAAAATGTTCTTATTATTTCTAGGGGAAATGAGATGCAATTGTCAAAAAACAAAAGAAGAGCTGAAAGACTAATTGAAGAAATTGACGTTATCAAGGTACACTATTTAGCATTGTTACATTTTTTGATATCAACATTTTTTTCTATTTATAAAATTTTTGTTCAGTCGAATGAGTTATTTGTTCACCTTAGTTTGACACTGATCATCATGCCAAGTGTAATTTTGATAGGCCCTACCAGACTGTAAGTTTTGAATTTGTCTTCCATTGTTTTGTCTATTTCTCATTACAGGATCTGAAGCCTGACGATGTATTTAAAGCACTTTTGAACTCTGATTCAAAATCATGTCCGCAGTCTTTAATGAATTCTGATTTACCGTTGACGCAAAGAGCAATTATTCGGATTGGTTCTGCAACTTTTATTCAAACCAGGTAGTTAGAATTGTTAATAATGTGGTTTGATCAACTTCGTTTTTGTGGTTTTTCTCTTCAATTTCACTCATCATCAGCCTTTAGCTTTCAAGTAAAATAATTTGAACTTAAATAAAAATTGAATTCTTTTAGTGGAGGTGGAGGAATATGTTTTAGAAATGTTTGACAAAATCTTAATAGCTCATTTTATTCTTTCATCAACTTTCGGTGGGATCGCCACTTTCACCCGTAGTTTCGGGACTATAATCGATAGCCTTCCAGGTTAATCATCGGAATCACATGAATAATGTGTAACACTAACACATAACTCGTTATATAAATGTATGTGCTTGATATTAGATTACAGTTCATTTTAATTTTTTCAACACATTTTAAAGTATGTAATTTTAATGTAGCAATCAAATTGTTATTGATGGCTCATAATTTTTTGTAGCCTTTTTGAAGAATTGATTAGCTCTTTAATTTTGATATCACCCACTATTAATTACGGTACATTTGATATAAAATCTGATTCGGCAGCAAAAATTATTTTCTTGTGTTTCCAGAATGTCTGATATCAAGTATAAAGTATCCACTTTCAATCTTGAAAGAACCAACAAACCATCATCTAAAACGATTGAAGAATGTGAACCACCATTAAATGATGTTGGAGGTGATATATTTTATATAGTCTGTATTGCCTTAAGTTACCGTATATAAGAAGATTCTATGCACTATACCTAAATATGTGTGCGCTCATATTTATTTTAGTCTATTTTGCAACATTCTTTTACATCTTCATTTTTGTGTTTATAATGTGATTCAATATCCAGTTTAAATTTCAAGGTGCTGATTTTTGTAAACCACATGTATATGTAGCAATGGTCAGCTCTGGTCAAAATAGCATATACCGTATTTCATATAATAAAATTAATCATTTGAATATCTGAATGAAATTCCATTGAATTTAGCAGAAACTGGTCAATACATTGTGTGATGTTCAGCTCAAGCTCTTGTAAGAACTAAGAATGATCATAAATTTTCTCTGACTACTCTGAATTTTATGTTTTTTGCCAGATGTGAAGCAAGATAACGAACTACAAATGAGATTAGAAACAGCGACAAAGAACTTGATGCAGAAAAAGCCACTTTCAAAGAAGCAAAAGCCAGATCAATTCATTGCATTACAAACTGACAATTTAAAAATTGATGAAATTTCTAGTAATCTCATGCCAGAAGAAAACAATAGTACTGAGGATGGCGATAGTATGGAAGGTGATATTATTTCGGACGATGAAGAAGAAGAGAGAGAAGCTTCTAATGATGATACTCCCCACCAAAATGATGATGATGTTTCAGTAACAAAAGAAGACGCAAGCCCTATGGTGGTATGGTATAAATTGTACTTCATTCCTGACTCAATTTTTTTGCCCATAATGTGAAATAACAGCAGCCAGAATATAATCTTTTCCAATTTTGAAAAATGTCGTACCTTAACTTCCCGTTATTGTTTGTTTCTTAGAAAGTATTTCTTATAACCTATTTGTAGGTGGAAGAGCGAATAATTGGAACAACAGCTGAAGGATATCAGATTGTATTACCATTACTTCCTACAACACATGACAAATCAGTATCTCAAGAAGCCAACAAGTAAGAGTGAAAGTATAATAAAATATAGCTTCTTGTCATTCAAGATATCCAAAAAGCTTCGCAAGCTTTCGAGTTTCAAGTTTCCGAATCTGAAGTGAGATTATGGGGAAGAAATTAGGGTAACAAATACAATGTGAATGAATATATGAGAATGTATCATATCCAACATGTATGTGTGTGATGCGTAGTAGCCCTTGCTGCTGTCTTTCTTGTTGTAAATGTGAAAAATCAGTCATTCACAGATATTATGAATTTTTTTTCAAACTTTCCAGAGTTAGCCTCACTGCAGGTGAAAATATGCAAATTATATCCATATTGTTTTTCATAAAATTATTTCATCACTTCACACAGAAAAAATTTCAATGACATTGCTGAAGGGGCTGAGGATGTCACAGATGTTTTGACAAACATAGGAGAAAACTTTCATTCCGATGATGACGCATCTGACAGTGACATAGGTAAAACTTAATTTTTAATATTTGTCCTTCAATATTATCTATGACTGAATGGAAAATCCAATATTATCTATGACTGAATGGAAAATCGATCGTAGTTGACTCCAGGAATGGCCAAAAACAAGTAGTTACCATTCCGAATGCATTCTGAAATAATATATTTGAATATGGATTATCAAATATATTCTAAAATCCGAAATCGGAACGTTCATTGCAGAAATTTTTTTAAACCACTGTAATGTTTAGTGCATGATTGCTGTAATGTAACGATCACTGTAAAGTTTTTATGTAACATCGTATTCATTGATGTTCTCTTTTTATGGTCATTTTTTAGTTGTTTTAGTCATTCGATTCATTTTAGACATCCCTAGTTAAATTGCAGGTAACTTAATAACCTACTTTCTTAACTTGTTTATCTAATTTTCATCATCATTAGAGTATGAGGATTTGGCAGAATTAGCTTTGAAATCGAAACAGAATTTGAATAAAGATGCTGAAAATAAAGAGGATATGTTTTTTATGGATGCAAAAGGTAAATGTAATAATAGCATTATCTTCAAAGCCAATTACATTTGTTACAGGGCGCAGCCTATAAAATGTACACATTTGCTTGTAGTGATTTTGCACGAAATATTATTTCAGACCCATTTGATATGATATCAAAAGAGAGTTGCTATACTCACAAGTCTAACAACCAAACATTACATACTGTATCTTGAGCGTTTTGATCTGCCATGATATTGTCTCTTACTTGAAAATAGTTCAAGACTATATCCTAAGCAAAATTGGACTGTAGTTTTGACTAGCTAGTGCATTTTGGGATTCAAATATCATGAGAGGGATTTTTGTTTGAACACTGTTGATATAGTTCTTGTATGTTCACATTATTTGGTTCCAAACGTTATTGAATTGTGAGATGTCCTCTTAACAAATGATATCAATAAAATTAGTCTTAGTTGAGAAATATTATTGCATTATAAGGTTCATCTGATAAAAAGTTCCAACGTATTGTTAGCAAATCCAACAAATCTGAATCATCTGATGATGAGGAATTAAGACAAGTCAAGTCTTGCTTTGTTGAAAGCTTAGCAAGTGTGTCACATCAACGTACTAAAGGTAAGTCATGGTTTCTATTATGACAAGATAGAAATATATGTAATCGTATCATGGAGTCGTGCCAGGAAAATTTGTTTTTTTCGGTAACATATAAATAAATGTGTGTAGTGGCATGGTTGCTCAGGTTGACAGCACATATTTACCCAACCATGTTGTGCTTTGAGTGGTAGTTTCTGGTTGAAGCCGGATGCCCTATTGTCAACCTAAGATTTAATGAATCTAGTATACTATTTTGAACTTGAGAACATTCTTTTTATTTGAAATGAAGTATGTTGAATGGTATGTACGAGTGGCTGTTTGTCTTAGGTGGTGGCGTAATACTCCTCATAATTTTCATCCTCCTTCCGAGAAATGTTTGGTTTGGCTGTGAGCTCTCAACCGCGAAATGTCAGTATATCCTCAGAACAAAGAAATCTTTATGCCGGAAGTTTTTTCTAAGAACTGTTTCTAAGTCTCACTTTGCTCAACATCTGCTAGCTTTCAATACCACCACCATCATATGAAATCTATAGCTTTTGGCATTTGATACGTCACCCGTAATTCATCTCAAAGATGGGTCTCATACTTCTGAGTATGTGCGTGTGAATAAATTCTCTTGAAAGAATTCTGTAATGACTATCCTTTTAGTAAATTAAAGCTATTAAATCATAAAAATTTGAAATATAAATAAGTATTTAATGAAAATGTGTTTTAATTTTGTTCAGGTAAAAACAGAATGAGTCAAAGAGCAAGAAAAAGATTACATTCAAAAAAGAAGACTAGCGAACACAGCAACAATAATGACTCGAAAAAGTCGAATTCAACTAATAAATCTGGAAAAATGCAAAACAACCTGAAAACTGAGACTTCTCTGAAAACTATTGAACTGCAACCATTCCATCCATCATGGGAAGCAAGTAGAAAGAGAAAGGAACAACAATCTATGATAAAACAATTTAAAGGAAAACGTGTTTGTTTTGATGATAGTGATTAATAAATGTCTGGATATTTTCTCCCAGACTATCTTTGGATAATGAAAGATTGAGTGATTTGGCAGGCAATTTTGGGATCTTCAGAAGTATGCGCACCAAGATGGCGTGCAACCTGAACATAGTATTGTGTACCGGTTGGGATTCAGGTTGTGCGACATCTGAGTGCGCATACTTCTAGAGCACTCAATTTTGTACCAGAGAATTGGTTATGTTTTTTTGTTTTTGTTTCTGCTTTTATATAGTTCCATAGGCGAGCCAAACGGCTGTATTATGTGGACGTTGAGTTGGTCTAATTTGTAACCGTTTTGGCTTTTCCTCTGACGTTTCGAACTCAACATTCTTGTATAAAGTTAACGGAATGTGAAAAGGGCTCAACTGTGGAAGTCGAATTCCCTTTGCGTTATTGATGGCTAGACTAGTATGTGTCATAATCATTCGACTGGATTTAAATGTTTTCGCTTTCGTTAGTCGGGGTGTTTACCACAACTATCTGCTCCAGTAGACATTAAGGTCATCCGTCTCAATCAGGTCACGGGGTTGAGTTACAAAAATGCAATAATATATGACAGAAAAGCTCCTTGTATGTTTTGCTCGAGAAACCATATAGGGACGTATTAGTATTACTTACGCGAATGCGGCCCAATATCATTTCGCAATTGTATGATTTTGGTTGTCGTGGGCTAACCCCAATAGCATTTCACGGGAGAGTGGCGAAGCACGTACGACTAAAATCGGCGAACAAAACTCACGCTTCACGTGGCGAGGTCTTTTGACGAATTGATGCGATATCCACAAACAAGCCTTTGGTGTACTGAGAGGAGGCAGGTTACGCGAAGCTTAGAAATGATGGATAGAAAATAAATATATTTGCTGTGAATCGTGCATTAGTAACCATAAATCTCAGAAGCCAGGTTTGCTTGTTTTATGCAAGTTTTCCACCACGCTCCAGTGAAAACAAAGATTAAGAAGAATTCGAGAATTTTGTACTTACTAATAATTTAGTCATTTAGTGAGCGACCGAAATAGGCAATCTTCCATAGTTTATATCTTTTCAAAAAATTTCACTTTTGGATAATACTGATTTAAATAAGGGTATGCTGGGGATAATAGATTGAACTCGACAAATCAATAACTTTATTATTCCTTCGTGTTTTTATCCACTCATTCAATGTATTAGTATATAATATTCAAAAATAGGCTACGCTGCTTCTCTGAAGTGAAATTACTCAAATTATAATTTGGAATTTATGATTGACCCGCGTCTTTTGAATCTATATATACCAATAAATAATATAACACTCCTAAAAAAACGATAATTCTCATCACAATGTGTTTTATATGAAGAGTAGTGTTTAGTAAGCACATGTAGACATGATTATTATTAAAATAGTACTGCATGTATTGCTGTTTGTAAGCATTCACTGTTTGACTCGACAAAATCAACAGCTATTACGTCGTCTGAAAAGGCAGTCAAGTCGTACAGGTTTGATTCCACCGAAGATACCTTATGCTTCTCTTTCAGCTGGTGTCGGTAGGTACATGTTATTGTTAAGATTATTACTCTGAACACCATATTTACATATTCATTCTTCTTAAATAACATCCGCACGTAGATATGCCAGAATAGTAGTGTGACAATCCAACTTTTTGCAAACTTTTTAATATCTGTACAAACTGGAAATGGAATTATGTAACAATATTTGAAACTTTTGGATCGGCAGTTTACCAACGATCTCGGTATTGATAAAATTTAAAAAAAGTAGACAGCTATTCTGAAATTAGTCGTCTTTTAATTGCATTTGCAAAGTCGCTAAAAACTGAAATGAATAGTTTAGCCTCTAGCATTGCTCCTTCTGAGTGATAACGTCAACGAATACGGTATGGTGTTTAAACTTGAAAAGAGAAATAGAAAAACAAAATTATTAAAAGTTGATAATCAGCGCAACAAGCGAGAAAATGTTTGATAAAAGCAAAATAATCTGTTCTGAATGTCCCTGAATTAATTTCCGGATCGGGACGAAAACTTCAAATCCTGAAATCCAACCCTAAAACAGAGATCATTCTATATTTTTATTATCGGAATTTATCACCTGCAGGTTGCAAAACCTCGATAAAAAAATATGAAAATACTACTTCAGAGAAACCAGTTATATATACTTATATTATTCAAGATGACATATCCACGTACATTTAATAATTGTAATGCTAGTACATTTGAAGCAATAAATTTAATAGACATCTTTCGCATTACATTTTTGTTTTTCATAGTCCCTTCGCGAGTGAGGAGCAGATTACGTAGTGGCGTCGGGTCATCGCAATCCACGACAGGTCAAGGAGGATCAAGTCAAGGGGCATCTACCCAGGGTACAGGCAGCACTGGCGCGACAGGGTACGGCCAACAGCAATATACAACAGGAGGTCAAGGGTATCCTTACGGCGGCAGTGCATATCCGAACACTCCGACTGGACAAGGTTATGGACAACAATTATATGGCCAACAGTCAGCTAGTGGCCAGGATGGACAAGCTGGTGTACCCCTGGGTCGCAGTACGTTCCCATATGCTAACAGTCAACAGGCTCAGCAAGGGTATCAGCAAGAATACCAAACACAGTCAAGTACCCGGCAATACCCATCAGTTCCACAATACGGCATGGGCAGAGGCGGATATCAACAACCAACAGGGTATCAACCAACGGGAGCATACAATCCGTATGGAGGTGTGGGTGGATATGGATACGGCGGAGGTTATCAAATGGGAGGGAATCCCTACGCAGCTGGTGGTGGAATGTACGGCATGCAACAAATGCCATATATAAATCCGTACGGCATGAGCCAAGGAGGTTACTACGGAGCTGGAGCCGGTATCATTTTACTTTTTAAATGCATTTTCTGGCTTTGTTGCTTTTAACGTACGATAGTTATAGAATATTATTGTGTGCAGTGTAACTTTGCTCCGTACGCTACACCACTCAGGTGTAATACTTAGTGAGTAACTTTGTGATAATCTGATAAGATAGCTCAAACACATAGCGAACCGCGACCTCACTTACTTGTTTCATATGCATAAACTTTAGTGACTTTAAAATCGTGTCCTAATGTAAGAGTTGAAGAGTCATGAGTTTTTTGTAGGAATACAATGAAAAAAACGAAGAAAGTTATTCACATAACTTTGTACGTTTTAAGGTTACCAATCTCGTGGATATTCTGATGCTCCAAGCATTGGTTCTGCATACCGCGATCCAACGTCGCCATATACATCTTTCGTTCATCCCAATCCTCCATCAGCAGGTTCATCTAGTAGATATGGTGGAAGACAGTCGTACGGACAATCTTATGGTGGTGGTGGAAGATCGGGAGGTTCCTATGGAGCGAATCCGTATGGCTCGAGCAGTACACAAGGAGGATATGGTGGAGGTGGATCTAGTTATTACGGCAGTGACTCTACTGGAGGCTATAGTGGAAGTTCTTACGGCGGAACTCAACCACCTACAGACAATTCTTACGGACAAACGTATGGCGGATACTCTAACAGCGGAGGAGGGTACGGATCCACCGGAGAATCCGCTGACTCTGGTGCACAAGGTGGAAGCGTTCCGAGTTACGGAAGTTCGAGCAGTTCAAGTAATCCGTACGGAAACACTGTTGGCAGCGCATACGGCGGCGCGTCCTATGGCGGAGGCAGCTCAGATGCTAGCGAAAGCATTTATGGACAAACGAGTGGCTCTCGATATGCAACCAGTGGAAGCAGATACGGCTACGGTGAAGGCCAGAATGGAGCCGGGGTATCCGAATCCGGTGGTGGTTATGGTTCATACGGACAATCTCAAACGTATCAAAGTCAAGGCGCGGGCGTTGCTAGTTCGCAAAGCAGTGCGGGCCAAAGAGGTGTGGGTGACAGTCAAGTAGGTGGGTATTATAATCCATTATCGTCTCAAAGTTCTGTATTACCTGGTGCTGTTGGTGCACAATTCACTCCGCCATATCAACAGCAAGGACAATATGGCTCACAGCCAGAAGTCACAGGAGAAACAAGAACACAAGGCCGATTTTCATCACAGCAGATTTACCAAACTGGGAGATTTTACAGTCCACAGACTAGCGATTCCAATACACGGGTGAGTTCTTGGTGACTTTGATCTTTACCTACTTTGCTCAACTATCTCTGTGATAATACCCCCTTAAATAAATACTATCGACAGGATAAATTGATATGCTCCCTGTACTCTATTCTGCAGATTGGGGTTTAAATTTGACTTGTTTTGGGCATGGAAAGTTGTGATATGGGTCTACACGATCATGTGATAGGCCTACAGATTTACACTTTGTTAATGTTGACGTCGACCCTTTCATTTATGCGTGCGAATGTAAACATATATTCATTTTTTCTATCAACAGAGCGAAGACCAACCGGGAGTAGGCGTTTCTGCAGGCAAGTTATTTGTTATTTAAATAATAGGGTATTCTCACTTTTTATCGTACGATACAGGTCTACAAAAAATGCCCACAACAAAATGCAAAACAAATTTAAAATAAATCTGTATTGGTAACTTCTTGCGAAACGGAACATTTCAAATATTTTTTTTATGTAACATTCCTGATGTAATCCTGGTATCCTATGGCTTACGCAATGTAATATTGATGTCCTTTCTTGGTTATTATTAGAGATGGTTCAATCTGTTTATCAATTCATCTTTTTCGGTCTCAATTATCCGTCACCGAACTGTCATTAATTGAAAAATATGTTTTGCACTACCGTTATGCCTGAATAATTTTAGGTGGCAACGCGGATTCCGTCACTCCGTCATCATCTGACGAAAGCCCTTCGGCGCCTGTACCTGCGGGTAAGTTAATTATATTTAAACCGAGTTCAACTACCTAACAACAATTACGTTTTCGCACTTTGATTAAGTATTTTCTATATGTATAATACCATTGTCTGTTGTCCATAGTATGTAACCCAAAAATACATAGCTTTGATATATTACGCAACACTTTCTATTTCTCAGATGAACCATCCGGATCTCGATCAGTGTACCCAGACCACCAGGGTATTTTCCTTGTACCAAGTCGACTGCAGCCAAACCCTGAAGGTAATTAATGATAGGGAATGCGTACGCAGTTGATGAATACTGCGCTGTGTACTTGTAATGAGTTCTTTGATCTTCTCGTACTTATTATGTAGAGTCGATTGTTCTATTAGTGACGGAATAGAGCGATTTCTCTCTGAAGCCCAGCAATCACGACAATTAAGTATAGCGATCCATAAATCCACATTGCGTTTAGTATATTCACCATAATATTATCACCCTCATAATAATTCGACTCAAAATATAAAATGGGGACATGAAAAATCTTAAACCTAGTGTCTCCCAAGTCTCGACTCGATATCTAGACTCTCTGAGATAAATTCTTTTCCACTATAAACTTGAAATGTCGTTGCAGTTCCATTTTATATGGAAATGATTTTACTTAGTCTCAGATTCCGTGCATTTTTTGTATTTTAAATAGAAACCCGAGAAGTTGAAGTGCAGGTTAACGAGCGAAATAAAGCTGGTAAGTTTAATTTTTACGTACGTTTATAACCCGTTACCCTGTTTAGTAGGTTTATTCAATAATGTACGATACAATTTTTTGCAGTTTCTGAGCTGGCCAGTTATATTAGTGCAGTATACGATTGTAATTTCGCAAAGTATGTCAAAAGATGTTGTCCTGAGTATGTGCGACCAGTTATTATTGCCTCGGCTTATAAAGTATATATATATATATATATATATATATATTACACTATTACAGCATTAGGGACTGACACCGCCGTGGCTTCAATTTTGTGACCTGCGTAATATTCTAGTATAAAATTATTTTGTCATGTTTTGAAGAGATTGAACCAGGTTTGCGTTATTGAACACAATCAGTCTCATCAATTACGTGGCTTAATGTGGGTTTATTCAGTTCTACAATGCGTGAGACTCAGTCATGCTATTCATAACCCTCAATTTTTGTCCATAATTTCAATATTTAGAGCATGTTATGGTTTAATTATCAGCGTTAGCTATCTAAATTCTAAACGTTGTATGTGTGTCTTTCATTGTTTACCGATTTCATTTAGAACGCAAAGAACCTCCAACGAAACGTCCCCACCCTTCGTTGAGAAAATGTAGAAAACTCTCAGACGGTAAGAACGTTTCAGTAACTTTTACGCGATGCTATATGTATATGTTATCAACTGTTTTTATTTTTATTGGACACGTTTAGTGGACATAACGATCGTTTCAATATTATGTTGTTATTGTTATTTGTCTCCATCATTTTTAAAAAATCGCTTTTCTCTTCGAATACTGGACCAATTGCTTTGAAATTTTCAGTGGTTAAAGATAAAATTTTTCTCCAGAAGGCTATTACTTTTTTCGCTATGACGTCATCAAAATTATTGCCATTGGGTGGCGCTACGTGTCCATATATTTGAGCATAGCTCTCTTGTTTATTCGTGTGATTATATCGCCAATCAGTTGGTTAAAACATAAGTAGGGTTTGTCTGTTGATCTCCTGAAACTATATTTAGGGTGACCCTAAAGGATTTTTCTAATCAGTACAACGGAATGAACAACATATATATATGTCACACTTGAAGTTTAGGCTGTGTATGTTCATACATAAAAGTTTCAATAGGAGGCTTTACACAAAGTATTACTTTAATCCCGTATTACTTTAATTATTTGTTATATAAATGTTTTAAAAGCCTGGAAAACACGGTCCACTTTCGTCCTACTAGATTTATTAATTTAATTACCAGCGAGAAAGCTTTCCGGTGATTGACATATTTCACAACTAATTGGTACGACTGAAAATGTTTTTCTTGATAGTTATATAGCTTTTATTTCTTTTAGGCCTTCCAGATCTTTACGTCGACGCAGGTAAAATGCAGAAATCGGTTTTTGTTCAGACCAAATCTATCTCCAAACTTTCTTGTGCAAAAGAAGAAAATTGCCTTGCCAAATCCGCAAACGACCGTAACCCAGTTCCTGTCAGGCATGTTGCTATCAAATTTTGTAATATATGTTGTTATTAAAAATAAAATGAGTATTAATGGCATTATGTTGCGGTTTACAGAAAATTGCTCAGATTTGCGACTGTTGTTCACAATGGAGGAACTGCTGTTTTTCTACCTGATGCCCACCACAGAGACTGGAAATACCATTCCTGCCACGAGTAAGACTTTTAATATTTGTCTTTTATGAAAATATTATCATTTCATGACGTCATCAGCAAACAACCGTTATTCTATATATGTATCGGTTATTAAGGTATAATTTATTTCACATTTGAAAATATATATTCCCTTTTGAATCTTTTCACCAAAACACAAAATTCGTGCGAAGGAGCAAATTTGGATGAATTGAATAATGGGTTTCAAGGTGAAATCTTTTCTTTTCTTATGGAAAATACGATTATGAACAATTCTGCAACGATTGTAATAAATGAAATGTTTAATACAAATATCCAAACTCATCAATTGCCACAAAAACACACACGACTCTGTACATGCGTAACTGGAATGTGTCCTTAACTTACATATATTTTTTTTAAAGCCACTACCACAGCATGAAGGAATTTGCTCACTTTCATCTTTTATTTTCTAATGGCACCATTGCGGCTGAAGGGCATAAAGTTAGTTTTTGTCTCCAAGATAGTGGATGCAAAAATCCCTGTACGAAAGAGTAAGAACAACTTTTTTTTGATTGATGTAAAGAGTATAACAAATGGAAAAAAAAACATGTTGATGACGATTTCTATTAGTTGATTATTTCGTGAACAAACCACTGGTGTGGCGCAGTATTTTTTGAATAAAATATGTGTATTTGTGATAATAGTGAAACTGGTGGTTGCTCGCAAGTCAGGAGTTCAGTAACTTTTGATCAAAGGTTAAGGTAATTCCGTTTCACAAGAACCTTTATGTCTGGATTACGCCACTGCGGTCTTGCTTAATACGCATTCTGAAAACCACTGATTTGCCTGTTTTCATATTGCCACTCGATCGAAAATTCATCTTCGGTAGTCGCGATTTGCCTTCCGATTACTCGCGGTCAAAATTATGTTTGACTATTAACTCTCAAATGCTACGTTAATTTTCAACATTTTCGTATTTGCTATCAATCAGGTTTACCTGCAACAAAACAACTCAAGGAATTTCTCCTGGATGCCACGATGATTATCTCGCTTCACGAGACTGCCAGTGGATTGATATTACCGACGTTTTTCCTGGAGCATACACCTTACGTGTAAAACAACTTGCTATAAATTTATACCCATGCTAACTCAGCTTATGTATTGTACAATTTACGTAAACAAATTCTATACTGTGGTAAAGATCGTAGTATATTAGTATTAAATTATTAACTAAATGATGAGTTCCCCGAATTTGCCTTTAAATATTCCTAAATTAAAATATTTCATTTTTGTTAAAGGTAACTGTCAATCCATTGGTGAATGGTATCAGAGCCGTACCTGAATTGTCTTACACAAACAATGCAATCGAATGCCCTGTGAGCATCACAATGACGAAGGCGGAAACAACCGGAAGATGCAGACTGAAGAGATAAAAAAAGTTGATGAAGAACATTTGCACACTTAACAAACTATCTTTAAGAGTTCATTCAGTAGCGAGCATATCTTAGTTATCAGTGTAGTTTTATTTCAAATATTCTAGATTGCCCAATTCATTATTCAATTAAATGTTTATGTGGGCCTATAGAAATATCATTATCATTAAATTTTCGAAACTTCTGTGGAATACCGTCCCAAGTGCATTTTTTTACTAATTTGATCCGCGTTTGATGTGGATTTCGACTTGCGGTGGTGATAGTTCTACGTTGATTCGACGTCCGTGTTTTTAACAAATTAATGTAAATTTAGCACTAATTCTTTTCAATACTGGTAATTTTGGTACAATCTTGAGTTTTTCTTTAGCTCGTTTATTCGTATTGACGTATATATATATCATAATGATTGTAAACTATGATTGTAATTGTGATTTCCCAGTGTGTTTCTCTTTCATTTTCAGTCAGTTATCCATGATTCGTAACCTTATTACGTGACCTGGACGGACCCTTTTTAGAGAGATTACATTATTCTTGATTTTTGTCAACTATTGTCTTGAAAAATAAATGTAAAAGCATGTTTTTCGTGCCAAAGAATAAAGCCAATTTCAATGTACATTATATAACTTTTGTCAAAATAAAAAACTTGACTACTTCAGGTGCTCATATATCAGTGGTATCCCACTTTTCTGCTGCAAAGGATCTCCTTTAGTTATTAGAAGCGATAGCGAAGCTCTCACCCATTGCCAGACAGTGGCCAGGTCGGTTATATTAGAACTGAGACCAAAATTATTTTGCGCTGAATAACGGATTCGCCGTTGCCGCCGTAGCCTCCGAAAAAACAAGTCATGTTCTCCACGAAATGGAATAGAACTAACAAAGATTGGTAACGAGACGTTTGTTCTGCCAATTGTGAAGAAGCATTACCCGATACTTTGCATTGGTGAGACTATCAAGAAATTTGAAAAAAATTATTGTTATAATGGCATTTTAGCGACTTTTTTTCAAGATGGCGCTATGGAGCACCGTTCGATGTCATTGATTATTTAATGTTCCTGGTCAATCGGAAGGGCTGACGTTGAGCCCGAGGGTTAATTTTTTTGTATTCCCGTCGCTTTTTGTTATGTGTTTCTATATGTTTTTGTAATTTAGATATCAAATAGGCCTAGTACGGTATGTATACTGATTTTATGCAAGTCGGACTGTTATAAGGTATTTTAAAATCAAATTTTCTGCAAATAGAATGCGAGAAAAATACAGCTAACGTTAAATGTTACCATTAGTTTAAAACAAAGGCTACTACAGTACCATGTCAGTATTTGAGGTCTCGTGTAGTTTCGTACCTAACGTACTTCTAGTGGGCGTAGCATAACAATTTTTTGACATGTCAATCCTAACCGCCACCTGACTACGCCATCCAAAAAATACGTCACTACGACATCACAATCACGTCATAGAGCTTGCCAAATACACGTACGATCGCCCGAAATGGCATCGGCGCCGACGCTAAAGAACTGACTAACGTCAGCGATCTCTCTCCTATCGGGATCGTTGCGAGCTGTTCGATTTCGGGTTCTCGTCTGCGCGTCTTAGGTGACAGTTCTTGTAATTTGAAGGGCTCTATTATGTCACTGTGACGTCTTAGTGACGTAATTTTTGGATGGCGTAGCCAGGTGGGGGTTAGGATTGATACGTCAAAAAATTGTTATGCTACGCCCACTAGAACAGAAGTACGTTAGGTACCGAAACTACACGAGACCCGAATTTTTCTACTGTCTTTTTTAAATTGAGATATAGCCTGCATAATTTAACAGTTACAGTTAATACAGTACCGGTACTGTATCTCTGTAGTCTGTATAATTGTAGGCGAATTTATTTTGTGAATGACAATATAACTAGGTTATGTTAGATGGTTGGGGCACTTACATTGTTTCAACACAAACCATATTCTAAAAGTTGTTTGAAGACATGGACAACGATTCATTTTTTAATTAACAGTTATGAGTCAATGAGTTGTTAACTAACAGACCAATATTAACTTCAATTTTTGTCTATTTATGAAATATAATAATAATTTTTAGTATAAGATTTTTTTTATGTAACTAGAACAAAAATCATATTAGACATCATCGAGGAATTAATGGTGTCATGTAAAATGCTTTTTCAAATCTTAGCTAGTCCTATTGAAAAGATAGTACTTACGTTTTCCAGAAAAAAAAAACCACTGAGACTGATAACTCACTTCTGCACTCCCAGAATTCAGGAATTATATGTCATTCACTAGAAAAATTCATTTAATATTCCAAATTATAAACTGGAGGAGGATGTCATACTCATAACTATAGATATGGGTCATGATAATGAGTCATCATCAATATAGGTGAGAGTAATCCTATGATAATGAGAATCAGGCAGCTCTTGAAATCGAGTTTCATAATATTATATGCCATTCAGGAAATTCAATCGTTGAAGGTTTGTTGTAAGTGAATATTAGGATACGGCAAAATCCTAAATTGTAGCATACTCTAGCTAAGTTCGAGAAGATAGCGAATAGTTATTTCTTTCAATTTTATGAGTCCTGTTTCTTGACTGATTTTTACTTTTATCCAGGAGAGAAGAAGTTGGGTGAGATTGCTTAATTACGGAATATGATAAACCACTACCTTCTGTCTGGTCAAGGGTGGCTATGGGGATAGTTAACCAGTAATTGGGAATGGGGTTAAAAATATGAACCACTCTGCTGGGTGAAAAGTGTAGCAAATACTTGCATTCAACAGAGTTCGCATATGCAGACAATGAACATACTCCTTATGTTTAACACGAGGTGCTAACCATCAAGCTGCTATTGCATTACATATGCACTAAAGCTAAAGTCAAAATTATTGAACTCACAGCTATATTGTAATATAACTTCCATTGGATTATCTCTAACGAAAGCTAAGGCGTTGATAGAGCTTATTACAAAGCATTGTATATCTGCAATAAAAGGTTTGCTTAAACACATACCGGTAATTGAATTATAAAATCTTATTGATTATTAAACACTTCGATTGTTTAAATGGGATATCCAGTTTCGTTTGAATGTTCAATCACACCTTAAATACCTGAAAATACAAGTTATGTTCAAGCTTAGCATTTTCGCTTTCACTGATGGTTGCCTCAAATGATACAGTTGGTTAGGGCTATTGAATATTACAAAATAGCTCTATAGTATATGTCATATTGGGTATTCACATGAACATATATTCAAAGAAATAGATTTACATTATTTATGTGTTCTATTTGTAATATGAAGGATTGGATCAACTCAAATAAATCCATCCAATATATTTTGAGATTTTACCTAGTGCTTTCTGCTATTCACATCATTATGGAATTGTGTGACTTTGTGTGCCAATTTTTTCTCAATACCTTATTAATTAAAGGCAAAAATGTACCTATTGTGTTCCATGTTCGCTAAATTACCTATGTACTCCCATGTATTGATTGATAATTACCTAGTGCAGTATTAGTGGGAACAATTGGATTTCAATTAGCAGTTGGTGAACTCTCTCATGTTTCTAAAGTGACCATGGTATAGTATTCAGCATAGTATAGCCCGAGGCAACACGTTATTTTTCGGCCAACTGCACCAGTAGTAATACGATTATAGAGCAGACTTTGTTCTGATTGTATTAGTGTTATAACATAAGTCGCTGCTGCAGTATTGGAAGCACCTCGCACAATAATAAAGCCGAGTTATCACGCGGTCATATTTACCGCCAAAGCATTTGGCAGCATTGCCGTTTTTTCAATCTTGATTTGTCTTGCAGCCCTAGTCGTAATACAGTTACAAAGCAGACTTCATTTTGATTGTGTTAGTGTGGGTCGTTGATGCAGTATTGGCAAGCGCCTTGCAGAATATTTTAGGCAAAGTTATTACCGGGTATATTTGCCGCGGTAACGTTTAGCACTTTTGCCGTTTTTTTTTTTTTGAATTGTCTCGTCTTGTGATTGTCTCGTCTTGTGATGGAGATGTTGAGATAGAAATATGATTTGACAGTGAAGCAATCGATTTACAATCCACTTGCTAGGGCGAGTATGCGAAGTTCCTCCCGCGCCTAGTCGTTCGCAACTGCTAGCTAAAAGTGTTTATTATGGGCGCTTTGGTCACCTTAACTTGCGAAGTGCCAACAAAAATTTCGAGTAAGTGCTAAATTAGTAGAGAGATAATTTCGTTGCTAGACAGTTATTCCACCCGATAGTATCTTGGCTGCGACCAAGGTGAGATGGCAGATTTTACGTAATCTCACAGCGAGATACGAACAAAGTTTTTATGTATAGGGCGGAGATAGTTACTCTGTATAGAAATAATATATATATGTTCCACGGCATCGGGCTCAAGTTATTACCCGCATTTCGGAATTGTTAATTAATTTACTGTTCTCTGTCTTCGTATTGACTTTTATGCCAATAATTTGAGAAAAATGGACGTTTTAGCAGTGGAACAAATGCATGTGTTGCGGTACCGAACTGTGTATGTTCATTTACTTCCCATTTCCAAAACTTACGAGTACTTCAAGTAGGGCCTTTTCTGCCTCATTGCCTTCCCTACGAAATAAGAAGTACTCGCGCTTCCTGTTCTGCTCATTTCTTCTTATAAAAGCGATCGATAAATCCCCAATACCTCAAATCATCGATGACTGTGAGAGTAAACGTATTCTACTGCAGGCTCATGAAATATAGAAGAGGTATGCATATGTTATCGCCAATGTCAGTTGACGCCGCGTATTGTATTGCTGCAGACATGCTGACGAAGAGCTCCCATCGATACGAAAGATGAAAAACGTCTAATAAATAGACGTGTAACTTTAGCTTAATAAGTCTAATGCCGTTGACATAGCTGCATATTCGAACCTTATCGTAAATAACAGGTTTGAGGTGTTGCATTATGTTGAATGTGAATTTGTAACGTGTGTTGTTATTCAAACCTTAGACAAAATATTATGTTTTTTAAATACAATGTCAATGATTGTTTTTGATTTTGAAGTCAGTTCCGTGACATAGTAATAACATACTCCTGAGAAGTTATCGCGACGAAAAATGTTCGGATCTACTGCGTGATGCAAAAGTATTACGTGTATAATTACATTGATAGTTCATCTCAAAATTTAGAAAAGATGTTTTATAACCTACTACTCGTAGGTTTTCTGAAAGCAGGTCGTAATCAGTGGCTAATTTTTTTAATGGGTTCCGAATAATTTCTCCAATGTCACGTCGGTCGTGAATGAACATAACAATGTCGTCATATTTCGAGGTTTGAAAATTAAATTTTGTTTTTGGATAATAGTCTGGTAAGAGGAAAAAGCCTCACATCTGTCAGTTTTTGTTATTGTCGACATAATCAATTTTGAACCAACAGAGAAGTGAGAGTCAAAATGTCTTCACCACTTGAAAGAGTCCGTGCGCTTCACCTTTATGATCTTAATGCCCCAGTCGTTCAGGTGCGATAATTTTTCGTCGCGAACTTTAGAAAATTTCATAACATATTAGTGATAGCACGTCGGTGTTATGATTCGTGTTAGACCGGCGGATATTAGATATAAATATTGGGTGGAGTAAAAACGCCGTTCGCACCTTTGTGATTGCAGGTATGGTGGACGATAATAAGCGAATATAAACTGCAACCAAACGTCCTTTTTCTATATCACAGCGTGCTAAAAATATCATATGGTTATAATCTCCGTATATTCGTCACAGTGTCTGATATATAGATGGGTCTGCGATATATAAAACTTGCTACACGCTGTGATGTACTGTAGATTCATAGTGATAGCGAAAGGAAAGTCTGGAGCCGACAAAGATTAAGTCTTTTGCGTAAAGGATTTGTTTCATTTTGATTTAAATTCACGACAAGCGTTAGGATTCGTTATTTTGTAAAATAGTGTTTTCCACTGTAGTAGTTAGTGTTAATATTGTTGAGCTATAGGTTTTAATAGCCCGTATGCTGTATTTCAAGGGGATAGCGAACTAGGGCTTTCTTGAAATTTTGTTAGTTTGTTACTACAACCATGTTTTTTTATTCTAGATAAAAAGTTTTTTTAGTGTATTTTACCGTTCCAAGAGTCGTTCTTATTTTTTGCTATTCGTTAACAACATTCGAAGAAGGGAAATATATTTATTCATTTTTCTTGTTTGTACCATTGAAAATGGAATTACAATAAAATTCGACAGAATTTTGTTTGAATCAATATTTAATAAAAGAAGATTTTTGCAGAGAACACACTCCATTTTTACTCGGTGAGTAATAATATACTATAGATTTTAATTTGGTATGTTTTCGTCGGTGCTGTGTAACAATTTTTGCATTATTCACATTATTTAAGATCGGGACACTTCAACATGAAGAAAGCTCGTCTGCCTCTGTCATTGATTTTGACACTAGCAATACTTGTTTACCGATCATATGCTGACGAACGCCCCTTTGTTACTGCTTCGACTTCAGGTTTGTGCTTTTTAACATTGTTCTTCAGGCCCGGTATCTGATTTTCGTTGAAATAGTAATTAGCAAATAGTCAATATTGGATTTTTGTCTCGTGACATTAAAACTACGACTTAGTTATGGAACACATTCTCTCATCTGGATATATTTTATGTTCAACGGCAAAGGCTGCAAATATTACCAATGTTGTAAAATTAATCAAGCGAGTGACATTACCTTTATGCAAGGTTCAAAACAATAAGATAGATTTTGCTACGGGCAATTACAATACTACGGTATGCCCATCGCGATGTAATTAATGCCATAATAAAATCTGTACAGCGTACTTGACGATTTAATTCAAATTATAATAGCTTCCTGACTTAGGGTCAAAAGCTCAAATTAAGTTTTTTAAATTTGATACACCAATTTATCACGCTGTTCAGTTTCCCTCATTTGCTTACTTGATTGTGGAGATTTTGAGTTTTCAATGCTTCATAATAAGATTTAACAATTCGTTATACTGTTGCCGATATGTTTATGAAGGTCAAATCCATTGTTATCTATATTCTATATTGTACTTATTTGAACTGTTAAAGAGACTTTGTATGGTATTCTGGTCACTCGATTCAAAAAGTTCTACAGATTATTTGTCTGGTCTTTGTGATTTGTACTCAGTCGGTAATACCGTTAAATTAAAGTTTTAATGACGCGACGGGAGCCTAGCCACACGTCAACAATTACGACATCGTTTTAGCGACAATGTCTATAATTGCAATTGTTGTATTATATTTTTTATGACGACATCGTTGGGTATTTTTTGCTTTACGACTGCATTTTCGGATTTTATGTCACTGACGCTAAAATCAACTTAAGGTATTTTTTGAAGTCGGTGCTTTAAAAATGATTTCACATTGAGTGGCTCAAAGGTACCCTTATGAAGCCAAATTTATTATGTATATTGTATTGGCTTGTTCACTCACCAGTCTGTGAATTGTGGTATTTATTTGTACTCGACTGATCATCAAAGATAAAAAAATTCGACGCTACTTGACGATTCATCGGAAATCCTTCACGGGGTTTAATTTATTGATCGTTTTCAAAGAAGATTTTTGATTTTTTATTGTTGTACGATTTATTCAAGTCCCAGAGGCAACCAACATGAATGCCTTGGGAATGCTGGATTAAATTTCAATTTCATTAGGTCGAATTGCGTGTCCCTGGTTTAAGTTAGTTACGGTAATTAATAAATATATTCTCGGTAGGAACAGGTTAATAATATGAAACGGTTAATTTATTACTCCATATGGTGTTCGGTATCGCAAAATTCAATTTAACACGAGAATGAATAAGTGTACTTAGAATAAAGCCGGCATTTTATTGAAAATTTTTGATGTATCGGATCACACCATTCTAAGCAAATAATCAAATTGTGTTGTAAATTGTATCACGGGGTGTATATTTTTTAACAAATATTGACTACGCTATTTTCAAAGAAAGATTTTAGTCTACTCTCTATGTTTTTATACCAACATAAGTACCGCGATATGACGATGTTACTTTTGGTGCTTCGTTCAGAATTTGTGGTTATCTTTAGTGGGAAAGTATAGGCTCGTATTTATTATCATTGCCGTTATACAATGGATTTTTCAACACCGACTGATGTAATTTTGTTTAACCAATATGTCTTATGCTGTCTGTCGCTTTTATTACTGTATAAATGTCCACAACTCATTGGTTGTATGGTTTCTCACGCTTTTCAATATGAGGCAATTTCCTGTACGCTCATGACATCGTTGTTTTTGGCAAAATATGGTGCGAAGCGACACATTATGTCAGAAGACTACATGTCTTTTCGTATTTCCGTGTTTCCTGTTACCACATGCAACACCTTGTCGATAGATTTATTTTTGACAATGACATCTGGCCAACGATCGCGGTTGCATGATTAATCGATTTTACAAATGGATTAAAGCATCTTATATCATATAGAATTCTATTTGACATGGCTTTTCAGTTATACTTCGATGTTTATGAAATTATTGGTAACATGTATCGCTGCCAGTGTTACGTTCTTCAAATTATATCTGGTATCCCGTGCATGATAAAAAATAAAATCGTCTTAGACTCGGGACTTTTGAAGGTTAACATTGACAATTCCGCGAAAGTCGGCCTGGAATTCGATATGCGACTGTCAATCTGTCACGAATACGAGATATCAGCGAATTCAACATCCTCCTATGCAGTATTTATCAGTATTGCTATCGTAAGAAAACATGTCACCATATGGTTGAATGAATGTAAATAGTCTTGTATGTGAGATGTGTTACACCTGTTTTGTACGATTGCGGTAACAAGTTTTTACGCTGGTTGGTTTAATTCGCAAGCAAGCCAAGCTGCTGTTGACAAGGGTTTTCCGTTCGATTCTTGATAGGATTCCCGCACTTATGGTTTACAACTGTAACCCAAGTTTTGTAGTTTTTTGTGGATCTTTTCTTGTAGTCGATATTGATAAATTGGGATGTCCAAATTTTTTTGTTTTGAAAGTAATGCGTTTCATGATGCCTGTCAAGTGTCAACACTCGGTTTTGCTCATATTTTCTTATTTCCAATTGGCATTCAACATCGTATCACATTCAGCAAGCAATCGATTGCCGAATTACGTCCATCCTTATACAAACAAATGTAATTAAAGGGTTCGATTGCAAACCAGTAATCATGTAATCTAAAATGAAGGAGCTTACACTAGAATATAATTATTCCGTGATCTGGCGGACGACCAATTATGACCATCGATGGTGCCCGTCATTAGGGTAAATTTCATGATTAACCGCGCAGATATATGATCTGCGGTGCAGAAAGCACTTTTCATTGTGTGTTGCGGGCATTATGCCGCCAAACTCCGAACTTGGCCAACCACAGGAAACTGTGGTTTTTAATGGATTGATTGCCTCTTTGATTGGAAGTGATTTTATTTTTGAACCGTTGTTGAAAACAAAAAGATGTTGACTTCAAAAATTAACTTTATAAAATCTCGGCGCAACTCGTTTCGATGCAACTTGTTCAATTTTATTCACAATTTGACTCGAATTCACATTTTTTTTTACCTAATGATGTAAAACCTATTGCGTTGAATTATTCTAGGAAATTCAACTGATTTGAAGTTTAATGGACAGATAGTGGTTTTGCTATCGACGACTTTCCGGTCGGATATTGGATAACTTTCCGTGATAGCCAATATGGAATAATTTCGTCACTATTTCTCGACCGATGACATGACGATACTTTTCTGGGAAGAATCATTTTTACGACAGTCCTACATCCTGTTAAAAATCTGTCTTGCGTATCGCTGACTCACTTCAGTAGGCTGAGAATATGACCTTGGGCAATTTACTTTCTCCATTACGACAATCACTCATCATTTGAACGAACTTGGATCACGATATTTCACGCTGTAAAATAAGTGATAAAATTACAAAAATTAATCGGTCTTAAGCCTTGGATAATTTACAATTTTAATAATAAACTCGGGCTACTCCCAGAGTATGTGAACCAAGATGGCGGACACTGGAGCATAGTATGTGTACCAGGTCAGGGTTAGGCCATAATTTTATTCTAATTTTCTTTATTTTGGTTCTATTACGAGTCGGGGACTAGCCAAGTGACTCCCGTAGCATTTGTACCTGGAATTATGGCCTAACCCTAACCTGGTACACATACTACGTTTCGCTGTCCGCCATCTTGGTTCACATACTCAACCAAACTCGGTCGCTCTTTGCAGCAAACTTGTGCAAAAAAATATCATTTAATAAAGTGGCGCCGACATCGCCATTTCATCATATTTAAAGCAATATGCCTCATTAAATCATAAATTATGAACGCCGAATATCACAAAATTGGTTAAATAATATCGATGTGGTTTTAAATTTACCAAAATAGTTGATTTCCTGGTTCGTGGTACTATTGACGTAATTAGAAAATCTTTCTGACAACTTTCTTTTATTGAAGAGAAAATTAAATATATTAGACTGGATTTTGTTGAAATGTTATAATAAGTATACTCTTTTAACATTGTTTGGCTTTTCACGCATGATAGATGATCTATTAGCCATTGGTGCGTAAAACGAAATCCGACTGTAATTTTAATTTGATTGATTGATGGGATTTGCTCAGGTTTTCGGTTGCAATTATAATGAACTTATTTGTCTTGAAAGCGCAAGGCTTGGATATTTGCTCGCTCGTCCATGCATTGATTTTTTGCGTATGCGTACTTTGAAAACTTCAATTAATCTTTCCACATTGCTTCTTGCGTGAATTGGCATTAAAGGGAAGTAATTCAGGATGTGAAGTACGTCATGCCCCATTCAATAGTTCTTTAATGCGTCGTCTATACGTATATATCACACTCTTGCCTTCAATCTTTTTTAAAAGGTGGACGTCAAATTCCCCGGCATTTCAGCTGTGAAATTGCGATGGAACATACATGACTATATCAATTGCTAACCAAGACGTGCTTTGATGCATTTTACATGATATTTGTGGATATATTTCAAGTGCCTTCCAAATGCCGCTTAGCTTTGTTCATTGCCGAAAACAATCATAGGTGGCATGAGACCTTATTTTTTTGCAAAATAAAAATCCTCTTACGCGAAAGAGGACGCTATTTTTAGCGTTGGTGAGAGACGTGTTTGCATATACACAAATCAAGCTGCGACACTCACGAAATCATAACTCAATGATGTAAACATGCGGTATCTAGAAATTGGATGTATCTGTAAACGGCTCGTCGCTTGCACACAAGCTGGTATCTAATCATAGTTTTGATTTGAAGCAATACCCATCGAAGTATTACAATACATTGGACTTGAAAATCGAAAATATACGTTCCCCTTATTTTCACAAAACAGCTTTTCCAAATTTTGCCTATTTTGGTTAAAGAAATCGAAAATTTATCATACATCCAAGTTAACACCCCGATCCAGTTTGTTGGACCCGGGTTATTACTTTCTCTTGTGGTCATTTTTTTCCATTTTATATTTTCAGGTGCCTTTGATTCTATACTTACTTCCCATAACATTCAATACAATTGAAGCTTGCTATTGGCGTAGCAAAAACCACACGGGTCACGCCACCACTTTAAATTCGCTGTCACGCGAAAATGTAACTTAGCCTACTCGGGCATGCAAGGTATGCAAGTAATGCGGTTTTTGAGGACGATTCATCTTCATCGTCACGTTCGACATATTTTTGTGTGACCGATCGATTACCCGCATACGTCATATCTATTACGTCATCGAAAGATTGTTGTGTTCTTGAGTACATAGGCCGAACATTTAACCCCATCAGGTGTTTATAGTATTTAGGTGTTATGTGCTGATTCACTGATACGCAATGCGGGGTATCAGATTAGGCACCTCTGCGATTCCCACCCTTCGTTTTCTGATGAATTCCCATATAGGATTTTCGGAAGGATTTAATGCAAAAAATATTTCACCTTTCACTATAATGACGTGGGTGTGGAGGATACGGATACGGTGTCGTAGTACGGATTACTACTTGGTAATTTTAGGGTCTTTGAGGATAATCCCACGACAGACCGTGGCTATTATTTTACGCCCGAGAGTTCTGTGACCCTCGTGGTTTATAAGAATATGTGAAATTCCGCATGCTATCGCATTTACAAAAATGATTGGCGGTTTTACATGGGGCATATTATCTTGCTTCGAATGACATGAACGATATCATTGAATAATATTATATATATATCTTTAAAAAAAAAACTGCTTTTTCATTTTCTATCACTCGTTGGTTATTTTTATACGCTCCAATTACTTCAGTACTTCTTTATGGTTCGTTTGTGCGTGAAGATTCGATTACTCGATCCAAAAAAACTTAATGCTATCTTTGTGTTGTTGAAAATTTCCAGTTGGGCCTGAGATTTTAAGAATTTTGTTGTGGCAAAAGCAGAACAAAATATCTTCCTGTGTAAGGAATTTCGTCGGGGACAAAGCCTTTTTTAATCATCTCTCACCCCGAAACATTGCGTGTTATTGGCTAACCCGTTGCTTATTATCACACCATCTCAGAAGCAGGTTGACAAGAGCGACCTGGCGAGTTACAGCTTGTAGCTATAGCTTGCTGTATTTGTATTGCTTCGAGAGCTTCTTGACAACTTTTCAGATACAGTGAACCATCGTGCCTTATAATTAGATTCGAAGTCCATTATGTCCAATCACAAAAGGTAGGGTGTACTGCGAATATATTTTCAATGGTTACATGACCGCCTAGTCTCCCATGTTACGTGTTGCGACCATGAATGGACGAACTGTGTATTACATTCCACCCACGATTCACATAAAGTTGTTCTATAGTCTTCCTAACCCATGATTACATTGGTATAGTCAGGAACACGTTTCTCAGTTCCATTCTCAATCGAACAATAACACCTATTCAAAATTATGTTTCCACTTTCGGGTCCATGAAATGGCTCTCACTGTTTCGGGATATTGTATATCATGTTCTCTTATTACTATAATGCGTAACGCGTAAAAAAAAAGCAAAATCACTTGCATTTTCATAAAACCTTGTGATTTAATCTTCTTTGGAGAAATACGTTTTCCTTAATCAAGACGTATCGAATGTGTCTTTCTCACATGGACTGACATTTGAGAATAATTCCCATTTAAATATTTTCTCATAAATCATACATTTATTGTTCGATAATTTTAGCTTAAAGAATAAAGTAAATATGTTTTCTTTTTAATCCAAGTTCAAATTCAAAAATCACGATCACTAAATGAGTCATTGTTCGAAAGTTTACTAATTATTCCATATTTGTCTAAGGAGGCGGAGTAATTTTCACACCTCCGTATTTTATTGTGTTCACCTATGATAACTAAGTATTGTCGTCATCGTTGAAATGAACTTTATTTTCGGTCGTTGATATCGGAAGTATGGAACCGGATTTTTATTTCTTGTTGTCACGGCACATTGGCTCTGGTGGTTTTCGTCATCGCTTTGCTCAGTTTAAAAGCCAAAAAGCTGAAAATTGATCTACGTGAGTCATTTCTATGTAAGCAGTGTTTTGCTTTATTGAATGTTTTATTACAACAGGATTTTGTCGCGAAAGCTGATAAAACGGTTAGGTATACACCGATGTACGTGAAAATTGTTGAACGCCGTAGATGGGTCCTAGCTTCGAGGCTTAATTCAACGATTGAGGCGAGTAACCACTCCCGTTATTTCGCACACATAAATGAATACGTGTCACAAGTCGCGCTATTAATATTATCATTGCTTTGACACGACTTTGACACTGTTTTTATGGTTTAAAAATAGCGCCCATTACTAAAGCCATGAATTTGTCGTTATTGCCCGGGAATAACCGCGCATTATTAATTAGGCGTGTCGGCCCGTCAAAAAGTTACGATATATTATTTATTTCATGCCGGCTTAAACGATCAAGCATAGCCCGTCCAAAATTTGTAGTTTTCATTCCACGTTTGATTTAAAAAGCCAGTTTACTATTGCGCTTATGTTTTGTATACAAAATTAAAGCAATATATTTTTTTCATGTGGTCGTAGTCAGAAACTATTACAGATCGGGTATGAATGCCTTTTTAAGGATATCAGAAATCAGTTTATTTGTCATAGCTTTGTTGGTAACCCGTAACATTCAAGTTCTCTTTGTAACACGAGCCCTTACACGCACTTGTTAGTATGCGTGTAGAAAACATGCGATGTAATGTTTGGGTGAGCGATTGGGTTACTAACAGGTACTTCAAAGTAGGTGGGTATCCGGATTGGGACAGTACGGTTTCTTTAAAATAGCAGGTTATTTATTGCCTATAGCTAAGTAATAAATAATTTTTCAATGGCCTATTGAATTTGATCGTCAATGTCGTCAAGTTGTACACCTCGAACAATTGAACTATTTTGTCCTGTTTTCGACCCCGCAGAACAACGTAGCATTCATTGTTTTCAAAGCATTTTGATATCTGCGAAACGCAATAGGGAAATTTTCACTACTGTCATGCTTCCTTATTTTCCAAAGGTTGTCCTTTCATATCAACCCACCCTGTCAGGGTTCAATATTTGGGAATTATGTAAATTATTTTAGACAATTATAACGAAACTGTTACGTGATCGACCGTTATACTTTGTATTGTAAAACACTTTGCCTTTATAGTCAGCACATCCTCTTTCTTTAACGTAAATTTCCCTAACACGAAAGTTGAAACACCGGACAATCGAGTGTGACTATAAAAGGGTGTACAGCTGAGCTGATACACGGTTGTTTCCCAATTTTTAAATAGTGTTTATGTAAGCACCTATTATATTTATGGATTGTTCCGTTGGATGACTTCATTTTTTTGGGAACTTAATTTGAACTACCGCATTTCATAAAACACTAGTTCTGCTGCGCTTGTTTAAAATTATTAACCCGTTTGCCACTCATCAAAAACTCGTCATGAGGTGGATGGGTTAAAAAGTTGCTTCGAGAAAAAAACATTGCTGACCAAAATTGAGCCATAGAAGTTACGTTTTTCGGTCTTCACCTATTACGCGATTATCTGACGGAATTTACCGTTAACTATTATTGCCTTTGCTAAGTCTTATTTATGGCTGAACAGTCAACAACAGCCATTCAAAAGCGGCTTATCACAGTGAACGCTGGGCATTGATCACACTTCGACTGTCGGACGCTTTTCATAGTTTATTTGGAAAGCTTTCCGGCCCTCCTATCATTGAAGTATGTTTGGAGAACACTTAACGCGATTGCGCGGACAGCCTACACAACCTTACTGACCAATTGGAGTATGTTTACCGAACGATGAGTAGAACGATTTTTTATAAGTCAGAGAAAAGCTATGATTCTGTGAGTCATTTATGAATAAATACGGACCATATTGAAATCATTCTTGTTCGTTTATGATCTACTAAAATATCATCAACTACTTACGATATTACGCAAACGTCATGTACGCCCGAGTGCGTCCTAAACCAACAAAAATGGCCCTCGGTTTTACATAAAACACTCTCTATAAGGGATCAAATCTATTCGCCGTCTTTTTATCTCGATTTCCAAATATCCCGGATATTATATTGAATCCGACCAACGATGACGCGATAATACGATGAATTACCCTAATACTTGAAAAACTTTTAAGGCTTTTTGGAAGTCGAAAATTGTCCGGAATAATAGGTGACGTAGAACCCCACAGGGCGTTTCAATTAGTATTTTTCCATTATTGGCCTCATGTGCTTTCACTGTACTTACTATAGAAACACGGTTGCCGAGAGATAATAGATCCTTCATTACATAATAGTACTTTTTGTCTATATATTTCAATTGTGTATTGCGTTTCAAAGACGAATGTTATTTTGTTTTAATGCTCATAGAATATCAACAAAGTTGCTAAATTGTTCTCCACAAACCTTGAATCACGCCTAAATGTTATATTTTTTTTGTTGGGATCGTTATTTTGTATGTTTTCACTGCCACGACAAATCGTAGCGTTTTTGACCATATTTGCCGAATGAGCTAAACTAAATTTTAAATTTCTTTTAAGATTTAGCTGGTCAGAAGCTTGAAATATTATCGAAAAGCAAATTTTGCGGCGACGCATTACTATCTTCTCTTTGTGCACTTTTTCCGTCTTTGTTCTATCACTATTTAAAAATGAAAATCCATATTTTTCGTAATTATCTATACGACACAAATTCTCGATTCCTAGGTAATGATTGACGGAGGATATTACAAATGAGTTGCTTATATTACAAAGACGATCTTTCCGGCCCAAATTATATTCAAAAAGCTTTATGTTGTCTTGAAGTCCTTTGAATTGATTCTGTGGACCGACAATACACACAATCTCGTCATTGTTTGATAAAGGTTGACATATAAATGGGATATTTCTTTTTCTGAATTTTGAGGGGTTAATGGTTTAAAGAAACAAGAAAAATGTTATCTGAATAATTGGCGAGTTGGATCAGCACGTACTGGTTTAATAATACGATGCAGGGTTTATGGCATTATGTTATTTTTTCCGTCGGGTTATCGTGGAGTAATTAAAACCATGCGATAGTATTTTTATTAATACGGCAACTTTGGCAAGCGCTGGAATTACCTGAATTATGTCCAAAAACTTTTTTTTTATAATTGCACCTGCATAATTATTAATGCTTGAATATTTATTGAATCGCGCGTTTCTTTACTCTTCTGCGGAATGTTGTATTTCTATGCATCTGGCGTTTATCGATCCAGCATTTATTCAAAAATGCTCACAAATTGTGTACTTCGTGATTCCATTTTTAATACTATTTGAAAATGTTAAGGTTTGCCTCGCCCAGTATCCAAGGTTACCGCGTTCATCAAGTGCTCTTGTGTTACGAACACTCAAGCTCACAACGGTACTTGGAGATGGCCTAGTTGTTTTAATGAAGATTTGTATTGAAACAGCTTTCCGTGAAAATTCAGAAGTGGTCTGGCGCTGAAAATTTCGGCTCACGCATTGATGTGAAAAGCAACTTTTTGCTAAAAGTGACGAGAGTGTATTAGAAGATCGATAAGTCTTTTAAAAAATTGTGCAAAACTTCAATAATCAATAATATTTGCAAAGTTCAGCGAACACAAAAATAAACTCGGAGTAACCTCCAATCATGCCTCCTAAAGTTTATTTTACCACCGATGAGCGCCAAACAAACATTGCTGTTTTCAAATTATTCCCGCTCTCTAAACTTATATATAATTACCGGTTTGTTTAATAGTCAAACACCATAAACCTGACTGCCGTTATCTCCATTTAGACTAAAAAAAAGTGTTCCTGACGTCATCGAGATTGCCCTGTCCATCATCATGTTGTTGTTTTGTGGAGAAATTACCTCTGTCACAAATGTAGATGAGTTCACAATGACAGACTTGTAGAATTTTCTTTGTCCTTCTTAGATGATGACGCTTTGCAAGATATGGTGCAAAAGCCGTCTTTGTTTTAGTCATGTTTATTAGGGCGGGCCATGTATAAATGACTCACACATATGTTACACTTTTACGTCACACCAAAAATTGCATGAAATATTCATTGTTTACATGACATTTTTTGGTCTAACTGTCGAGAAGGCGTTTTCAGAATCCTGTACTCTCTAAATATTATACCTGTCTTGATTATTTAATTTCCGATAAACATACATCTTACAATGCAAACAATAATGTAGAAATATCCATCACACCCATATATTTGCCTTTAGTATTTGTGACTTCCACCCACGTGGTGACGGAGAAGTTTCCTCACCTACGCCTTTCAATACATTTCATAACAGGTTATTTCACAAATATACTCCAATCAATCTCTTATCTTGTATTTCTCAAGTTTAGTTCAAAAATAATCAAATCCATAATGTCTTTCATTAGTAATTCTTGAAACCACTTTATTTTGATTTTTGTGATTTCTTGCAACACCAGTCTAACCAACTTACCTACTATAAACACAGATAATCATCTTTTTCTCACGGTCCTATTTTAGCCTCAAGTTATGATGATGTCATGTCAGCACAGTTTTATTAACAATAAAATTGATAGTCAATTGTGAGACAAGAATATCAACTTTGAAAAGTTTATTCCCTTTTCGATCTCGGTAATCATAATCTTATGGTAATATCGCGTTTTGAAGATTTCATTAAATGCCCAGTGTCCACTCATAAATAATAATAAAGTTCATCAATAAAGGAGGAGTCCAGTATATATTGGCTTTATTAACTTCACTTCTGCAATATTAAAAGTCATTTATATTCTGAAATGATGTATATTATTAAGTTTCTAGTGGTTTGAAGTATCCATTGTAATTTATAGCATAATTTCTAAACAGAACTTTAATTAAACCTAAAGCTAGTCTAGTTTTGTTTATACCACATGATATATTGATATGACGTATACTCAGTATAATACTTTATCAATTATTATTATATACCTAATATCCATATTCTCGGGGATCCATTAATCATTAACATTTATATTGGATAGATAGCTTGATAGATAGTATACCAGTCTATCTCAATATATGATCACTATTGTTTCAATATATTATGTATAGACTGATTCCTCTATGTGTGCTTAATGGGAAATAGGCTTTTGGTCTTCTCGTGATTTCATTCTCTTTTTTTTTTTTATAAAGAACCATATTGGATAACCAGCTAATTTAATTCCCCTTTTGTGAGTGTGAAATGAGATTGGTGGATTTTGTTTTGCCCTTGATATCGCTTTTCAAATAATTAACTATTGATTATCTAGCCATATATCAAGCATAGAATGTACATGGAAAAGCTTGATATATCTATGATTCAGACTTGTTATATCGAGAATTAAATTTGAAAATTATCAGACTATAATCACTTTTGTGTTTCAAGTAGTTCTTTTGTTCAAACTTGTAATTATCTCAATTCATTTTAACTCCTCCACATATAGTACTTCACATTGAATTGCATTGAAGCATAACGGTATTCTTTTTATTTAATTCTTATTGTTATATTTTAACCCTTGCAGCACATAATAATAAATTGAATGTGATCTATTGTATGGATCATTGCGAATATGATTATTATAGCAAAAAAAAAAATAGAGTATTTTTTGGAATCTTTTCAAAATACAATCATGGTGGCAGTTTATGACTTGTTCAGATTATTTTGTCGTAATACCAATCATGTGTCGTTTTTTGTTTTTTGATGCTCCATCAATTTAGTCAACTTAGCTTTGATATAAGATTTTTGTAGGTTGTTTGGGTTTACAAAATCAATGGTGTTGCGTTTTATTTCGCAGGAAGTATGCTTGAGTACGTGACATTGACATTGTTTATTTTTTTTATTTGGAAGTTGAAAATCTATCGGCCTTTGATCAGCTTTAACTGTATCATCTTACAAGAATAACTCTGGTCCGAATTTTTTTTTATAAATAACCGCCTAGTAAGTTTAGGTATCAAGTAACAGAATCCTTTTTCTTTTATCTTTCAGATCTCGAAACTTATCATACTTTCTCACCATCGTATTCATCAAATTTCAAAACCTTGAGTTTGTCAAGCGATACTAACACTTTATATATTGGAGCCAGAGATCAGGTTTTTGGACAGACGTTAGGTAGGTGGAGTTTTATCATTGGAAAAGCTGATGATAATTAAAAACCAAAGATTTTGTGGAGAAATCAGTACTTGACATTTTTCTTGGATATGGCCATATCTATATAGATTCTGTCTTTCAATCAATTTTGAATTGTAATATTATTGACTTGATGGCCTAGTTGACAGAGCATTGGACTTGTGGTATGGTTTCGTGGGTTGAATCCTGACCCATAACTCACCCATGGTATAATAAATTCAGTGGGCAATTCCATGTCTTACCTAAATAGTAGCTCCTTGCATATATCACTGGCATTTATACAGAGTCTTGTTCTGAGTGAAGTCATGAAATTTCCTAGTCATAACTATTTTCTAGTAAAATCATGAATTCACAAGAATAGTTGACAAGTTTTACAAAAAAAAAACAGTCATCTGATAACACCATATAAAAATAATATATAATTCGAATAGCACACATACAGCATACAGCTGAGCACATTTTTTCAAATCTCGTTTAATCCTATTCCTTCTATTTCATTATGCAGCTGACATTACAAAAGAAAGTTTTACTCCTGTAACATGGCCGGTAACAAAAGATGCATTTTGTGCCACTCTTCCACAAAGTGAAGGAGGAAAGAACTGTTACAATCTTATACAAATCGTACAACCCATCAATAAAACTCATGTACTAATTTGTGGAACGAATTCTCTCGCTCCTGAGAATAGATTGCTTGTGAGAGAGGTAAGAGTTAAAATTATCAAAAGAAATAGAGTAAAAGAACAATGCTGGGAATCGAAGGTCAAATGACCACTATCATGGGAGTAAAATTCCATTTAAATAAAAGAGAACTGTAGCGAGTGTCACATAAAGTTGTGTCCAGCAAAAAAAAACAGCAAATTTAGATTGAAAATCGATTGGTCCATAGGACTCGAAGGGAAATTTGCATAAACAAAATAAAAGCAATGGACGTCTATTGGGTTGAAGGTCCATTAGCTATGTTGTAAAGTATCTTTTTTTTAACAACAACATCAATAGCCCCCCCAACAACAACAACAACGATTCAACAAAACGATCCATAGGTCCAATTCATGCCCAATAAACTTTCAATTCTATTTTAAATGATTGCCCTTTTTCATAAGACAAAATCATGCTATGTTGGCTTGCTTTCTTGTGTTTTGCACTATTGAATGACCTTTGAAAAAAGTCTTTGAACTAATTTTGACGAGTTGACATGAAATTTTTGTTGCTCTTTTTATTGATGCAGACGAGTAAATGTTTCATTTAACAGCACTTGTTCTTTTGATTTGGGAAATTTTTGTATTATTTTCTTTTCATGCAAAAAATTGATGATATTGATGTTCAACCTTTTTGTGTGATACTGTAACAATTACTCAACATTTGACTCGCATGAAATCTCTGAAAGGTGTTTTGAGCTGACAAAACGTGTTTCTGTTTTGCAATCCTTCTGGTTTCAAATCAGAATAAATCTGTTTCAGGGTGATTTTTTGTAACAATAATTAGTGCAGTGCTGGCTACACCAATGGCAATACTGTACCAAAATTAGAAATTCATTACATCTTTTTAATGAAGTCATAAGGTTAAAGAGTCGTATGAGATGCTCCATATTTGGGTATCATTACAATCCAAATATATTTAATTGTCATCTTTTCATATCAAGCACCAGTGGATATAATCAAATTGCCAACTCGAATCTCATCATTTTTCGCTTTAATAATTTTCCATAATTTAATAATAACTGTTGATTTGCATATTCATATATCCTAAATTCTGAACATATTGACAATACTGTGATATACACACAGATTACAGAATATAAGTGATATTTTTTTCATTAAATAGTTTCCACATTTTTGTATCTTTTATAAACAGAATGAAGAGGGACAATTTTCAATAACCAAGGACAATATGATCGGGCAGACACTTTGTAGTTTCGATCCCAACGACTCTATCACACATCTCATGACACGAAAAGGAGAAATTTTTTCTACACCTAGAAATGATTTGAATTCAAAAATTTCTTTTGTTAAAGCAATGTCAAATCGCTTTCTATCAGAAAATAAGGACATGAATGGGAGTAAGTGCCTTCATATGATTTAGATTTATAAATACAATATTGTTTTGAGGTTCAATTTTATGACATAATTCTTCTTTTATTTTCAGAAAAAGAAACTATTGTCGCATCATTCACTGCCAACGATACAACGATCTCTCCAACGATGTCGAAAGTTTATTTTGTTTCTGATGAAGAGGCTCCAGAGATGAAATCAACCAATGGACTTGCTCCGACTATAACTCAGGTTTGCATTTTTAAAACAGACAAGTTACTTCTTTTTATATAGGGATGAGATTTTTATATTCATCCTGGGGGAAAGGAGAGCCATTAGCAATAGTTATCCAGATATTCGATTCAGATTTTTTTGTGGACATTTACCCAAAGCAAGGTCATGTACACTCACTCAGAAATAAAGGAGATTGATTTCTCGATCGAAGATGCATAAAATTGATTGTAGAGGAAGCCATAAATGACCAGTCCTTATTCCAACAACCGTACTATGCCTGGGAGTTCAACAATCTTTTTGCATGTGATTGTCCAACATGGGTTCCAAATTGCTAACCTACATGGGGTCATCAGAGATGCGATGAACAACGTGTTCCTAACACTTGTATACAGATCAGGATTGTTTGGCATAATATATTAATACTTCGAAATTTTCTTACTCTTATTTTTCTATTTAGGTATGTGCAAATGATATCGGAGGTCAAAACATCTTGACAGATACATGGACTTCACTTCTGAAAGTTCGTCTTCTTTGCCAAACTGGAGAAAATTTTCCCCTTCACTTTGATTTGGTGACCGATGTCGTCACTGGCAGAGATCGTATTATCTATGGAACATTTTCAACGAGGGTAAGATTTTGGTTTTTTGTTTGTTAATGAGATATCTACAAGCTTTATACAGCTAGTTTCAAGTTGCTTTTAATATTTATTTTACAGCATGAAACTTCGAGAACGAACGCAGTGTGTGCATTCAGACTTTCCGACATTCAGAAATCTTTTAACGAAGGGGATTTTCTCGAAGCTCTCGAATCTGATTCCTATGAGACTGTAGCTGCTCCAAGTGATTCAGTAAGTTCACTGGATTGAATTTTGCATTTTTAGTCTATATTTAGTGAGGTCTATTCAATGCAAAATAAAATATATTTTTCTCATTTGTGTTTTAGTCACTGAGACCAGGAATGTGTGCTTATCCTGGTATGCTTGCTGATAACCCGTCAGCTTCGACAAGTAAAGATTTTCCAGCGAAACATCTTCACTTCATGTCTTCTCACAGCTTGATAGATGGAATTGTAAAACCAGCATACCCACCATTAGCCAGTGGTAACAGGGAACCAACTTCAAGAGAACCGTTGCTAATCAAAAATGGTGCTAAATTTACGAAGGTTGGTATTACTTTTTTTTATTTATTGTATATTGTATTTAAATTAAGTAGATGGTTAATTGAAGTAGTGTGTACTTTGCTACCTTTTTTTTCTATGTGTTTGTGTAAGCAGATAAATATACATTGACTGTAAATAATATCCAAAAAAGTGATGATGATGAAAAGCAAAATGATGAGGAACATGTTACCACTACCCCTTTCCCTTAGCCTATGTTACTGTAGAAAAAATCGAAGTGGCAATATTGGGCATTTTCACAAATTTTATTCTGTATCATTTCGTCGGGCACCAAACAGTTTACAACAATGATAAGGATTCTTTAAAACGCTCAAATTAAACTAGAATAGTAAATAAAATAAAATATCTGAGGTTATTACTCATTCGTATTTATTTGAAATGAATGATTTAAAACAAGATTTTTTTTTACTATAACTTAATTTTAGATTGCTGTGGAACAAGTGAAATCATTAGATAACAAAGATTTTGACGTAGTGTTTGTGGGAAGAGAAGACGGTACTATACACAAATTTGTGTCTTTTGAAAAGGTAATGTCATTTCATTTGTGCTCAATTCTGAACAACTGATTTCCTATGTTTGTATTTATATTGATATTATTAATATATTTCAGGACAACAAAATCGAGACTATTGAGCTATCCCAGTATAATTCTCCATCGAATCAACCAATCATCAGCATGAAACTCTCACAAGATTTCGGTCAATTGTACGTCGGAACAGATCGTGGTGTTTTTCAGGTGGGTGTAACATTTAACTGTTTTCTTTGTATTTTGAAAAAATTGTTTGTTCATTCTACAGTTCAGCACAGAGGTTCAAAAAACCTCCCATGATCCATGACTCTCTTCCAAAGATTCCCAACACTTAGGACCCCCTGCTCTTATATAAAATAATTAGTTTTGCTTTGAACGGGCTTTCATAAGTTATTTCCTGTAAACGTTTATTAATAAAATGCTAACCAATTAAAGCAAAAAAAACACACATTACAGTATTAAACAATTTCCAATTGTATTATTTTAGATTAATGTAGTCATCATAAATGGTAGAGAGCAGCTTCTTGGAGCTGGGGACCAAGTTTGAGAAAGCCTGGTTTAGCAAAATAGTCTTCAGGTCCAGTTTGTGTGTAATTAATAAAGGATAACATTTAAAAATGTAAAATTATAGCCTGATTGAGATATTAATATTTATAAAATTCATTTTACCTTAAACATACATTTTTTTCCACAGGTTTCTACGGCTAGCTGCAGTATTTACACAAAATCTTGTACGTTCTGTGATCCATGCAGAATGTGTATTTTATCCAGAGATCCAAGTTGCGCGTGGGATAAGTCAACTCAGGTAAGTGGTAGCAAAGTGGTTCGTCTAATCTATTCCATAAGACAATATTTGTATATTATCGACGCTGTTTATTTTTTGATAGGAATGCGTGTCAATCAAATCCAGAGACAAAAGCAATCTTCTGCAAGATATTATTCATGGTGATGGTGGTACCCAGTGTGGCACATTGGATATTCCAAAACCTATATTGAGAAAAGGTAATGTCACTTGAAAAAAAATTCAAAATTTTGTGAAATCGTATATGTTGTGTGATAGTATGTCAAGATTTTTATTTGCATTTTCCAGAACAATAATTTTGTTTGGATTTTCTGTACTTTTTTTATAATTTGCATAAAATATTTGCTTGTGATAATATCCAATTATTTTTTGTTTTTCATAATTAGTTGATGAGAGAACATTACTCGGACATGTTGTTGAGAATCCGATTGTTTCATACACTTGGTACAAGGTTGAAGATGAGTCAAAGAAACAACAAATTAAAGGTAGAGTAGATTTTACTACAGGAAAATAAAAAATTCATTCACATTTAACGATGGAAAGTCAGTTAAAACTATACATTTTGAACTTCGAAATGTTTTATTTAAACTCAGGACTAGAGTTGGCGAAATTGCCTAAAATCACATTGACTGCATTATGTGTGATCAGTAAACACAATTATTTTTTTCAACTTTGTCCAAAGTCGAACATTTGAAAATTTTTTTAAACAAGTATTAAGGGCAGCCTGGCAGCTCTCTCATTGAAAGAATCTCATCTCAAAGAAAAGCTTTTCTAAGCTATTGTAACACAAATTGTTTTCTTCAACTTGTTAGATTACCCCCAAATTCAGTATAATTTAACTACAAAAAAATAATGTGCATTGCTACTTCTGGTATTGAATTACCATGGATGGATGGAATTGGGATAAATTTTATTCTGTAATTTCACTCATTTCAAATTTTTCCATTTTTTTTCAGATGTTCCAGGAAAATATAGAATTACTATGGATGGTCAGCTGGAAATATCAAACTTCGACCAGAAACATGATGTGGCGAAATACGAGTGCGAGTACTCAGTGAAATCATCGATAGTAAATGTCACAATTTACGACGTTAAATCTTCAACTTTCATACCACCTATTGTAACAGGTATGCTTTGATTTCAACTCCAACTAAAATAAGTAAACTTATTTTATTAAAGGCTTGTATTAAATATCATTATTTTTATTCAATTCAGTGACTCCCAGAAGCAGTAGTCCACCAACAATAGGTAGAGGTAGCACGACTGAAGGAGGTACCGGTGAAGTGACAAAACAACCCACAACGACTCCAGCACCTATCAATATGGGAATAATGAATATTACATTTGGTAAGTTAATTGAAATAGAGTTTTTCTGATTCATTCCAGGGGAAAACAAAGCTTCTAGACAGCTTAGTTATTTGTGAATCACCCAATTTATAGCTCAGTTTGTTACCAGTTTAGTAGTCAATTGTTCCAAGTCAGCTTGGGTTTAGATCAAGGTTTCTCAAACTTGACCTTCGACCCCCATCCGCTTCAGAAGAGGGCCGTGGATCATGAACGTTTTGCACAATGTGCCATGTGTCGTCATTGTATTTTCATTCATTCAGATGACATATAACTCAAAAATATATATTATTTTGTTTTCAGCTCTGGTTGCGGTCTTTGTAACTGTGATCATATTTCTGATCGTTTTTCTGGTGTGCCGACGAAAGAAAATGAATAAAAAATACAGAACAAAGGAGGATGCTGAAAGGTGAGCACAATTCTCATATAATTTATATTTTTTATACAAAGCTATATTTCTTTGTGTATATATCTAAGTTCCATTATCATGTAAATTTATATAAATTTTGTTATTCAGCAAATTGACACCACCTGCTATTGATGGTGTTGCAACTACGGCTATGAATCAAGATAACAAAACGAATAACAATAATGCGAGACACCCAAGAATACAAAGCGAATTCGATGATCGGGCAAGCAGACCTTTGTTATCAACTAATCAACAGCCACCACCCGAGGATTGTAAGTTAGAATTTGTGCATCAAATCATTCATACATTCTATGATGTACAGTTTAGAAATTAACTTCATGCTTGAGAATTGGCTCCGCAGGTTTAGGATTTCTGGTTCCAACCCATGCCTACCACTTTACCCAAATTGTAATAAATTGTTATGCAATGTATAACCAAAAAGATTCTTCCTTTGCGGGGTTTATTGAGAGTAGTTGTGAAAGCACCCCATTACTGAAAACTGAAGTTGTTCGAACCTTAATTTTATATATTTGTGTTTTCAGCCGATCCTGATAACAATTCAACTGACTTACCAACTGCCAGTCAGCGGAATGCGAAAAGTTTAGATTTCCTCAGTGAGTCATCTCATTATTTTGTTTATAATTTTTTTGCCATATCGAATAAATATTTCTATTTATTGTAACTCACCATTTGTGACATAAGGTTTCAGTCAAAAAATGTTAACTTAATTAATTCTCATGAGTTGTTCTTTTCTCACTCCAAGAATCTCTGATACAGGGGCTGCCATTTTTGGTATGACGGGGATCGGCATTGACTACGCAATTACATAACATTCTTGGTGTGATGCTGCACATGAGGCTTAAACTAGATATTTGCAACTGCGATTTCACCATAGTCTGGTCTAATGCTCGAACCACTAACAAGTTTTGATAACATTAGCAAGCTACTTTTCACAAAAGAAATATAATTTAATTTTCCCAAACTTTAGATGAAAGGGAGACCATGGATTACATTGATGATGATAATGCTGATGCAGTTTCTGATGAATTACCTGCACGAGAGCAGGCTGGTTCGATTCGTGAAACTACAGGTCGGAAACGTGTTCCACCAGCTCGAACTAAATCTATGCCCGGATCAGAACTTTATGTTGTGTTTGGAGGAAAGAAATTGAAGTAGGTTTTTTGTCGTTATAGTGATCTTGGTTTACATGATGCGTAAAGTTCATTCCCACTTAGTGTAGTTGTGCACACATGCATATGCTAACTGAAAAGAAATCTGAATTGAATGCACTTTGAAATCACTCCTTTTTCATATTTATTTTAGCATGTATGATATTTTCAAAAATAGGTTAAATCTATTTCTATGTGGTAGTTTGCGTGTTTGTAAACAAATAGATCATGGTCTAGCTTTGTGTAATCGTGTAATCTTAGAGACAAGGTAAAATTTTGGAAGATTTTTAATTTTAAGTGAATAGTTTTTCGGAATAAGTTAAGCTATAATCTGCAGGCTTACAAATGCATTAATATTCCATGGAAAGTGATTCGTTGATCTCGTTTATCACTCTAATATTAGCGTCCTCATGGCAACTGCCATCTACTGATCCAAAACAGAAGTTGAATGAACAGGGAAGGGACACTTGCAGTTCAATGCACAATATCCTAGAACCATCTATTTAGATGTGTTATCGATATATTATCTTTTATTAACGTCTTAACTCTTAATACTATTTCAGATGCAGTACTTTACAAAGAAACAAACAAGGATCATGGACGATTCAACTGAAGCCCAATCAATCGGGCATGGTTTCTACAGATCAAGATGAAATCATTGATATTTTAGATGACAGTGAAAATACAGCAACAATAACAACAGATGCCGAAGCATTTCATCCTGCCGAGGAGAACTTCTCACCAGCAAAAACATTTGAAAATACTCCAGCACCAAGCACAAGCAGCTTAAAAATCGCCGAAAGCAGGCGTGCTTTTTTTGAGCCGGACAGCAGCAAGCCTAGCGCTGATAGCTCGCCACATGTGCGTTACATGACCTCAACGCCTAATAATAGTCATATTGCCCCTAAAGCGAGGGCACCTTCTCCTTTTACTGTAGTAGATAGCAAAAAAAAACCTTTAACAGAGCAACCAAGCCAAGCTAGTTTGCGAAGTTTCGGCCAAAACTCTTCAGAAGATCGCGATAGCGATTCAACTGTGAAAGGATCCAGTATGACTCTTCAACAAGATGATACATTATTAGCTTCAAATGATAACCCACTGTCTTCATTTGAAAACCCAAACACACAAGAACACAGTCATCATCACCATCATAATAAACAAGGTGCCCTTTCTAAAGTTCCCACAAAAGTACCGACCTCTGATGTTCCAGAATATTCCTTTAGTAAAAAAGGAAAAAATAAGGCTCAAAAGTCGCAAAAAGCTCCATCAGCACCTGTTACTGATAACACTGATTTCCATGGTTCCAATAAAAGCTTGGACAGATCATCAGGAAGTTCGGATGGAGGTAGGTGTTACCTGAATCAATATAAATTTTAGTATCGACTGTCCTTTACAGCTAGCAGAATTAAATTTTGAATGGGTTGAAGTATTCTAACTTTCAACATTAATATAGTACAATCCAATACCACCAACTGCGGTTCCCCAAGGGGGCCACAGAGCACTGGAGGAGAGGTACATTTTGACTGCAATTTGCCGTGCCCATATCAGTTGTTAGTGTCATGGTACTGGGAAATGTGACGCCATATACCCAATTTTAGTTGCAAGCTCCCCTTTTGCATACTAGTTGTCTACAATCTATCATCATTCATGATCATTGAAGTTGCAAAGGATCTAAATTATTCCTAAAACCTAAATATTGGAATTTGCAAATGGAAAGTTTTATAATTTTATTAAAAAAATTTCAGACGATCCTCTACATGGAAGAGTGAAAAGTGTCAAAAGAAAAAATCGTGAAAACAAAACACCCTTAGATTCACCATCGAAAGAATCTCGAACATCACAGGGTTCATCTTCATCAAGCGATTATAAATCGGCAAGATCATCTGTTATAAGCGAACCGTGCCACGATCACAGATGACAAGAAAAAGGAGAGTAAAAAAAAACGCCAAGGATGATAATCATCCGGCCGGGCATGAAAAAGGCAGCCCAGGAAGGGAGAATGGTGTAATGTGTATGACAAGGCTGCCTCTCTATTAGGAGCTTTAACATTGTTGCCAAACTAGCAAACACTTTGAGGATAGTTGTAACCTGAACAATCCGGTGCTGAGTCCACCCAGATTGAGATTGTGAGAAGACTGTAATATGTCAAAATCTAGTGAAGAAACTGAAAAACTATACTGTTGTTTCCTATTTTTGTCGGTATATTAGTGATATTTATACAATATCATCATTATTATCATCAAAATAATGTGTAGAGTAAATTTGATTTTATAACTAGAATTTGCATTCCTCTTTGTTTCAGTGATTCATCCACTAAATGGATTGTATCTCTGAATGCTGCTTGTCCTAACTAGGTTTCAATCATTTTTTTAAAATAAATAACAGATATTTCGCAGTCTTGCAGTGTTTCATAAGGAGATTGTACTTAGCATTATCTAGAAAAATGTTGGTAATATGCGACTGGAGCTTCTGGAAGATGAACAAGAGAGCGATGCTCAAATATATTGACAAGAGGTCCAAAACAAAGTTTGTGTAGCGTCGAGTTTGAATCTGAAGCGGCCGCTTGACGGATTAAAAACCGTGTTTCTGTGAATATAGCAAAATGATGGATGAAGTATCAGATCTCATAGAATTCATTGAAAATTTGAATAAAAGTAATAGCCTCCAAGCGAAAATTGCAATTATTAACCACTGAAAATTTCAAAAGCAATTGGTCCATGTGTGAACGAGAAAAGCGATATTTTCCATGAGGTAACAAGAAGAATTATAACAAACGATCCATAGGTCCACTTCGTGTCCAATAACTTTGATTGAACAAATATAGTGTTGCAGTTCACTTCATGGTCTTTGATACATTAACTGATCAAACTATTAAATTTCATACATTATTTGGCATGATCTCTAACAACAGGCCGTTTCGCTGGATTGTTGCAGTTATTAAAACTTCTATTTCATTCCCCGAAATTTTATTGATTTCGTTCTGGTTAGTTTTGTCTTGGTTGAAATCATTCGAGAAGCAAGATATGTTGCAAAATTAATTGAGCACAGCTGAAATAGCATTGTAGAGTTTTTTTTTTGTGTGGGTGAATTTGACAGAACAGAGCTGAAGGACTGTTGAGTTTGTGCAAATTTGCTGTTTGGGAATAGTAGAGCATTATAGCAGAAGGAGAAATAATTCAATGAATTGTATATGCAAGCTCCATTAACCAGAGTAATCTGCAAAGAATTTGTACCAAACCATCATTCGTTTTTATTCAACATATTTTCATTTGCATATTTGTCAGTACAGGATCAGTTATCTAGAATATATGCATCTGCCTTTCATACAACTACTCATCTTGATACTTTGAGGAAATTTTAGAAAAATACAACTTCATTATGATTTTTCACAAGTTGCGAAAGGAAAGATAATTCTAATTTAAGTTGTAACTTAGTTTGTTCCTTGAGAAGCATTGGTTGAAATATAGTACTTGAAAAAATTACACATATTAGATCTCATTTTTGACCGAAATTTATGTCAATATGCTATATATCTAGTGTACATAAACAATTGAATATAATGAAACAATATATAAATTTTAGTGTGTGTTTAAACTTTGAAAGTGGCAGAATATTTTGCCAGTCCTTTCTTTGCTTCTCGTAAAAATGTATCTATTGTAATCTTATCGATTTCTGCACCAGTTGGTAGCAATTCAAAGTCCTTTACACCAATTGTTTTCAAAGCTTCGCAGTACTGGTCTTTTGATATAAATCCTCTCTTTGTTGGATCAAGCATACCAAAAATAGCATGAAGATTCGATTCATCGAACAAGCAAGGATAATACATTCCACTTTGTTGAGCTACTTTCAATTTCTCAAGCTGTTCAATTAAAAATTCTCTTGGTTCTTCTGGTTTGTTGTAAATTAGCAGTGATGTCATGTTGTTAAATAGATCAAGTATTCGATGTCGCTGGAGGTAGGTGTTCGTATCGACCTCTCGCTGATTTATGTTTGGTTCTCCACTCATTTTTATGCAAATTTTATGATAGTGTATGCAGTATAAACCCATGAAATGAATCTAAGAATTGACGCAAAAAATCAACAAGGAGAAAACAATTGTAAACTTTTTCCATAATGATTTTCACACGTTCGATGTGAAAAAACTATATACATTTAACGATTACAATAATATGGAACGCTACTATGTTTTCCGATGGAGATGTAACCTTATGTTCATTAGCATAATTCGCAAAATTGAACATTTTCCAGCTCATATGTTGAGTTGAATCATTTTTCAGAACCGGAACTGATATAAATATACGGTATTCTACTCGCGTCTGCACATGGTAGCATTAAATCCTGTTTAAGTTGAGAACCTAATAACTCGACAGTGCAAATAGAGACAAATAATTTTTAGTAGACTATAATGCTAACAGATTGGTACGCCATGTGACCACGGTACATCTTCAACACAACATATTACAGGATGAAGTAAAAACCACACGCAAACTCTTTTATTTTGATTTGGTGTTGTAAATCGGATGCTGCTATGGCAACCACAGCTCCTTTACGGACCACTGAGTCTTGGTTTGAGTTTACATCAGATTTAACCACTCGTTTAGCGTTAGAAAAAATTTAAATATTCAAGTAAAGTTAAAAAAAAAATAAAATCACTCTAAAGTTAAGTTAAAATTTCAATTTTGAAGATAATATTTTCTAATTTCTGGTGTGTCCGCTGTGGCGTGCTTTCTACGTCATAGATTTCAGGATTTCGGTGCCATTGCCACTATCATTATTTTCTAGATCGCAAGCAAGCGCTGCACTTGCTGGAGCAGTCTGAGTCATTTACGGTATATTTTGTTTAATGTAAGCCAAGAACGAATGGACCCCATAGTTTATGTCGTAGCGGCAGCTTTTGTTGCTGTTTTGTTGTGGTTTATCACTCGAACAAAGGCTGATAAACCTGTGCAAGAGCAGGAAAATCAGCGACAGGATGCTGCTCAGGCTGTGGGTAACCGAGCTGGCGGAAGAAGACGCAGAAATGTTAGAATGGGAATTCAGCAGCATGCTCAAGGTATTTCCATTATTTTTATTTGGTGAATAATTGTATGCTAGTTTATGTTGTCGTGGTGAACTGGTTCCACTTCTATCTGATTTCAATAGCAGAATAGACAGATAGAGGACATGATTCCATATTTATCATAAAACTAAAAAAAAATGAACGACAATGTTTAATCATACTTTGAATCATTCAATCTAATGCCTGATTACAGGGTAGGTATCGTATACAGCCATCGAGTGTACCAACACGAATCGCGACAAGATGTATAAAATGTTTTATATAGGTCAATGACATTGAGATGAAATATGACTATCAGAATCAGCTCATATTATTTCTACTCGAGTGGCAATGAGAATACCTGAATAAATGGTGGTTGTTGCTCAAGTTTAGGAGATACATATCTTGGCTACTCAGATTAAAATGAATTAAATTTTCACCCCAATGTTACTTCCCGACCCTAACCACCCTCAACTAACTGACCTTACGCGGAATAAATAACAGATCAAGATATTGAAGCTAGTTCACTAAACGCTGTACATCTGGTTGCCATGTCTAATCTCCACCTGACTATATCATCCAAAAATTACGTCACCACAATGTCACAATGACGAAATAAGACCCGTCAAAGAATACGGATTGTCGTCCAAAACGCATAGGCGATCACTCGAAATCAAGCAAACTATTTCTTTCGTTTTCTCGTTGTAGCGATCCCGATATGAGAGATATTCCTGGCGTTAGCGAGTTCATCATCGTCGGCAGAGATGTCATATCGGGCGATCGTAGCTTTTATTTGGTAACCTCTATGACGTGATTGTGATGTCGTAGTGACGTCATTTTTGGATGAATTTTTTTGCCACGATAACTAGAAGTACTTACGGCGTCTAGTGAACATGTACCAAAATATCTTGGAGCTAATACTGAGACAATATCAATCACTCTTCAATCTAGTATTTTTTGACTTTTGTGCTCATGTGAGACAATTTCATTACAGGAGCCAGACATGAAAATGAATCGGAAAATGATGAACAAGAAGAGACATTTGCCAGTACAGAAGGGAAGATTGGAGCCAAAAAGATGAAAAAATTACAAGAAAAAGAAGAGAGAAAACGAATGAGAGAACAAGAGGCATTGGAAAGAGAAGAAAGAAAAAAGGAGCAAGCAGAGAGAGAAGAAAGGCAAAAACTTGAAGATGAGAAAAGATTGAAAGAAGAAGAGAAAATTGCAGAGGAAAAACGGAAAGAGCAAGAAGAAAAAGAACGCAAAGAGCATGAAGAATATTTGGAACTTAAGGCTATGTTTTCAGTAGATGAAGAAGGACATCAAGTCATAAATTCAGAATCAGAAAGCCAAAACATGCTAATGGAATTTGTGGACTTTGTTAAAAAGAAGAAAGTTGTTCTTTTAGAAGATCTTGCATCACATTTTGGTCTAAGAACGCAAGATGCGATCGATAGAGTTCAGACAATGCTCAAAGATGAGATATTAACTGGTGTTATTGATGATCGTGGTAAATTTATTTATATTTCTAATGAAGAACTCAAAGCAGTTGCTAAGTATATCACTCAGCGTGGTCGGATTTCTATCAGTGACCTGGCACAAGCCAGCAATTCATTAATCAATTTGATTTCTGATGCTGTTGAAGTGTAAAGTTGTCAGTGTTTTTCCATTCCGGGGTGATGAATTTCTTCATATCAGCATTGCGGTTTTGTGCTCGATATTGGAATCGGGTGAACTGCTGTGATTGCCTTCTTATTTGTATAATAGAGACACTATATTGCAAGGGGTTGTCGTGAATGAAAGAACAGCACTAAGAGTTATGCACTGATCAAAAGGCATACATGTTTAATTGCATACAGTCGTCTGGAAAATTTACCAATTATCACAAAATGCATTTGGAACTTGTAACCTTATGCACTAGATTGCCATATGATTCATCCAGATTATTTTGTCTTTATTGGTGGGATTAGTGAGTACATCCTATGTTTATTTTATAATTGGTGATTGTGTATGCTTTGATTATGATTTGGATGAATTATTTGGGGAAATAATATATTATTGTCATGTCATTATTTTAGCATAGTGAGTAATATCTTTATAATTAATATAACCGAGTTTCACAAATGAAATGCTAATAGCAACACACTGGTCTGCAATTAAAAAAAACATTACCTGGGTTTTTGCTTGAAATTCACAAACAATGTTATTATGTTAACAAAAAATTTTTATGTACAATATGCCTTATCTGTGTATCATTCCAATTATCACGGGAGATTGAATTAGACAGGACTGGCCCTTTTTAATGAAACTGATCCTATGTAAAAAAAATAAGACACTCTATATCTCAAACTGAGTATAGGAGAGCTGCATGGCATAGTCATATGTTACTACATAAGAGTGAAAACCTACCTTTACCATGAGAAGTCTTCTTGCTTTACCATTTCAGAGAAATAAGAAATACAGATTCTTATAAGAATTTATTTTATTTTAAAATATATTATTGGTAATTATATACAGTGCCAGCATAATTCATGCAAAAATATGTCTAGAGGAAACTTTAATTATAAACAAGGTTTGCTGTTTCAATCATCTGATTCAACACCTGCATTGTTGGGAATTCCCTTTTACTCTGTTTTCTGAAAGATTTTTTGTCTTTGTTTAAGAATATTTATTACGTCTATGCTGATGGTGAACTGCTTTAAATGTAGTTGAATTAAAATAATAAAGCATCTATCCAACTACAATGAATTTTGCATCATGTGAATGCACTAGAGGCCCAGTTGACGGATTTAGGTCATTGACTTTGGGGAATTTCATTCTCTGCTTCTTCGGTCGAACCTAAATAGTATAAATTCTTGGTAATGTTTTATCTGGAAATCTCAAGTTAACTCTGTGAATTTTGTTCACTGATAATGGAGAATGAAACCTTACTTGGAAATTATTCAAAAAAAAAAAAAAATTTCTATTATTAGTTGAATTTGCAACCCTTTTATGGCGTCAAATTTGTACCTAGCTATTACATTTTGTACATCTTCGAAAATATCAATTTTTTTGTTGTTGTTGAATAGTGGTTTAACCAAAAGTATATCATGGATATAGCATTAGGTAGTGTTGTTTGGCCAAACGAAATCATTTACCTTATCAATTCTAATAAGCATGGGAAATGCCGTTGGCATTTCAACTTTCTTGAATTCTTGTTCTGACCACTTTGCACAATGTATTTTCTTTAAAAAGAAAAAATTGTAACAATAAATTGACATTGCCAATGGAACTTGTTAACATTGTCTTTTGTTCAACATTAGGAAGATGCTTGTATGTGTAAAGATCAATGGTCTTGTTGCAATACAAACCTTCGTACCTGGGCTAGATCTTTCCTTCCGCTCGTTTCTAGAGCTCTCACGCAAGTTTCATATCGTCTATGATTACTTTGGTTGTTTTTGAGCCACGTCATCAACATCTGTAAATAAAACATTCACGCTAATAAATTGTGGTTACTTTGGCTGAGTTTCCAGTTTGAACCAATTATTATTGGGTTATGTATTCGAAGTCGAAATTGGTTTGGGTATTTGCTCTATTCGCATCTGGGTAATACCTGATGTAATTCGATATACATAATAATATATAATAACTAGAGGCCTCGGAAAGTGCTTTCCGCTTCGTTTCTGGGGACCTATGCATGGCCGTGATACTGTTTGGATAGGATTTACATATTTATCCCGGGGGAGAGGAAAGCCGATAAGACGGCTTATCCATATGGCGAACCACGGCCTCTCGTCCGGTTACCATTCCAAGTCGGGTATGGGATTAGTTTTACTGTATTGTTTGTTTTCGGAAGCATGGACTTGGTGGTGGAGGAAGCCGTAACCGACCAGCGGTTACGTGAACCACCCAACGACGGCGAGTAGTCCAGCAATCCTCTCGCACATAACCATCCCTGCATGAGATTCGAAACTGCGAACCCACGCAGAGTAATCAGAGGTGCGGTGGCGAGCGTATTCCTAACGCTTAGCCCGTTGAGCCACACCGCCGCGCCATTTGCCTATTTAGGTTGCACTATTCTTAATTACTTAAGTCTTAGATGGCATGGTGGTGTTAATATATGATCATCGCGGTCACGTTTCCTCGAATCAGCGTACACTTTGCAAAAAATGTAATGCAAAAGCCTAATACACCTACCTGGTGAACCTTATTCTTATGATCATTTCTGTTAGCTGCGGCGGCCTGGGCAACCTCGTCCCTGCTCAGTCCGAGGTTAAAGCCCAACAACTCCCATTCGTGACCAATATACCCAGCAAGATACATCATCACTTGATTTGTGAAAATATCTCGAACGTCGCTTTGATCGGACATAGCCTGTTGAGCAAATGTTCATTTATTTCAGCATTTATTTAATATAGCAATTATCCGCCTAGAATAAAGCAATTATCCGCCTAGAATAAAGCATGAAACAAACAAACTTTATGATTCGTATAATTAGCCTCGAATTCATGTGCTGAATATCAACAACTATTCTATAGGCTACCTTAGATTCGTCGCAATTCAATTCCTCGTCTTTTGCAATTGCAACTTTGTTTTTCGTGTTTTTCTTTGTGGTCTCTTTTGTAGTCTTCCACAGTCCTGAACAAATGAACATACCTCAGACATACTCAATGGTCGTTGAGATTCGCTATTATATTTGGACAGTGCTCTACGATTAGTTCGTCCCTTAATAATAGAATGGGTGCTCAGTTTGACACGATATTTCACACGCACACTATGGCATTGCATTGGAATCTATCACTTTTAAAACTGTCTTACCGAACCCACAACACAGCTTCCATGGCATTTCGCGTGATGTTAAACCTCCAAGAAGCCAAAGATGTAGGGGCAAACCTAAGTCGCATACTATACAATATTTCCACTTTATGTGTGCGAACAAACGGTTGAAGATACTGCTGTTGAATAATTATTAATATATACGATACTTTTGAACTGACTTTTTATTCACATGAACCCTAATTAAATTAGTATCTCTCAAACTTTTCATTCGCGTTTTGTTGGACATATCGTATATATACATGCTGAATCAGCACAAATTCCCGTAATTTTACATTGTTATTTTAGTGTCACTTTCATTACCATAAGGATTAATATTTCCCATATATAGTAAACACACTCACCGTTTCTTAAAGAAGTCAACACCAAGTTTTCAAAATAATTTCTGATTTCTAAAAACACATCGTTGCTTCATAATTAAAAAGTTGAAGTGTCGAGCGTTTCAATAGAGTTGGCGTATCGTGTAACCTAAATAAAATCATCTATTGTTACTGAGACATTTAATTTGTTCACAAATATGTCGACTTGTAATGGGAGGAGCTTTACACTCAATTCAGTCGACCCGGAGGTCAGTAATTGATCAGTTCCGTTTCTTACGTAAGTGGTGTCTTTCAAGCACTTTTTTATATTTCGGCAAAACTAGCATTTGTTAAAAATATCTATATTTTATTATTTATTTTCTACGTATTTGTTACGTGAATATTATTATGAATATGTCAGATGCTACTTCTTCAAAATTAATATAAAAGTCGTTAGCCCAACTTGTATTCCACAGTTTCGGTCTGTTGTATTTGGCTGCTGTACTCACGTGCAATTCATTTGACAGAAAGGTATGCGCATATGTTACCTTATAGTCCGGCAGATAAGGGGCCTTTTTAGGTCCAACATTGTTTTTGAACAAAGTTTTTTTCATTTGTGATTATTCATTCTGGGGACGTTGCCCATCATTTTTACATGGGCGTGAAGTTTGCAGCATTGAGCAATTTTTTTTACGGCTTAATATTTGTATCAGTGTTTTTCGTCAAATCTGTGCACCATAATAGCGCACAACCTGAACCCTGACCTGGTACACATACTATGTTCAGGTTTGATGCACATACTACGGACGCACCAAATTTACTAGGAAATAAAATCGATAACTTTTAGATATTTGTTGAAATAATTCTTACCGAAAATATTTTCAGGCGACCCAGCTTTAGATAGATAGGGAAACACTGTTGAAACATACGCGTAAAATAATGAGTATAATTTAAAAATACCCGCAATTGTTGCAATTAACGACACAAGCCTGCTAATGCAGTCGGCAGTGGTTCGAGTGGATTGCGCACAGCTTGTGCGCAAATATACACCCGGTGGAGAACAGTCAATTATTTGTTAGCAAGAATTGTTATGCAGCGGGATGATCACGACGATGCAGTGAAAGATAATGCTATCACGAGAACACGAATGATAAAATTGCTACATTTTATAGTATATCCCTGGGAAAGAATGTAATTCATGTTGATGTTCCATGCCAATACTTTTCAAACTACCAAAGACCCTCAACACTTTTGCTTCTTCTCTTCTATAAAAATACATAGATTTTATATATACGTATTTCCATCTGTTTGTTCGTGCTCCCAGATAACCGATCCGTGGCCTCCACGGAGTCCGGAGGCCCCTTTCAAGAAACCCTGTCATAAACTAAAAAGAGGCAACCGTGCTCCTCTTGCCTGTTGTCATGCTGTCCCTCAAACGGGTTTCAGATTTTATGAAGTCATTAATATTCTCGACAATGAATGATATACGGGTGGCAAAACACCAAGTTATTCCAACAACTTGATCATGTTTTGCAACTTACAACCAATTTGACAGAGCCCCAGGAGATCTAACCACAAACATCAAAAAGGTGAGGTTAAAAAAGTTACACTACAACATAGTCAAATGTGATGTATTTACGATAGATAACAGGTTTACCAAAAAGCATTACATGTAAAATGGTAAAATAAAGATAAATTCAGCAATATCTACTTAGGACTGGGTGATATGCATCTGTTGATAATTTTATGTGTTTGTTTTGGAAGTTTAATGACGGAATCAATTGTGGTTGTTGGGGATGTTTCAAAAAAAGATTGAATGGAAAAACGTTTTCACAAAATGTCCATGTTTGAGAGTAGAAGAGAAGTAGAAAAAATAATCCCATGTTTTCTTCATTTGAATGAAGAATGAACTTAACCTTTGCGAACATTCAGCTTTAAACGCACCAAAGTTGGTTCGAGCAGTCTAGCACGAAAAAAGTTTAAGGAATTAAAGTCAAAGAAATGTACAATTGTACAATACCAGTATGCTAAATATGTTCTTCATGTCGGTAGATGGCAGAAAGGGTTGCAGTCGACCAATCACATTGGTCACATAATGTGTCATTGTGACGTCGAAACAAGGGGAACTCCCATTTCATTGACAAGGTACCGACATCGAACATGATTCCGCTTTCAACTTTGCCAATACTTGCTCGATTGTTGTATTGCCACATCGCCTACCAACTTGATCCGAACAAAGGTATATCCTGTATATCCTATTATTTTTTGTCGATAGAACAATGCCGGTATTCAGTGTGATATTTTTGGTACGTAGTTTGTACCGAGGACAGTACTAAGGTTTGACTTTCAGTTAACTTACTGTATTATGTAACAGAGTAACGTTACCTTAATATAAGGCTAGTCTGGATGTTGGCTGATTCGACTAAACTATGGTATGGAGTGGTCGAAAGAAAGTTTATTTTTTCAGTACCAGGAATACAAAAGCGTATTGATTAATTACAATTCAAATCAACTTCGGTATAGACTTGATTGGGAGATGGCGATACAACCAAAAATCATCGAAGTCAGCCACCAGCCAAATAGTTAGTGAGGAAACGAAATAACTTATTACAGTACCGGTATTGGTTAACTCTTAAAATTTCATCTCCATTTTCTTATTAATGGATAATATATGTTGCGTTTTTTGTTGAATATTGACTGTGAATTTCAAATTTAACTATTTCAGGGTCTCTGAATTGAAAATCGAATCAAGAAAATTCTAGAGAACATTATGTCTTTGTGGAATTGTTTGTTTGGAAGTACTTTCTTCATCGCAGTATTAATCACTAAAATTGAGGGTAAAAAATTTATTGGTCTATGTTACCTGAAATGCAAGCTTCATTTTCAGTTGTACGCTTGACATTTAGTCGTGTGTTTCATTTACTCTTGAAGCAATGCCTATTCAGCTCAAATACGCAATTTTATCAACTTTTATTGTAAAAATTAGATAACAGCAGTGGGTTTTCTTTGATATATTTAGGTGATTGCTTAGAAATTCCTGAGACTGATCATACTTTCTACACATGCACTGATGGATTGGAACAGGGATCAGTTTGTGCATTTGTCTGTGATTCTGGTATGGAGATGCATGGTTCAGCTTTCTTGAAATGCATAGATCGTGATGGCAACGACACTTGGTCTGAGATTCATCCAGTTTGTACAAGTATATAAATTAACATTACTTTGCCTTGCCTCTGGTATAAATATTGATTATTGCACCAAGTTGTTTTCTGTCAGTCAAATAGAGCTATGGAAATGGCTCGGCGTATGGGACATCACACATGCTTGCCATTGCGCCTTTGATTATTCTCTGCGGGTTTTTGCTATTATTCTCGTGGTGGATGAGTATTTGCTAGCGGACTGCTGAGCACCTTGCACCATAGGGCAGTTCACAACTTTACATAGCTGTTACTTGTGATTTCAGCTTTCTTCATCGGCAGGTCTATGCTTCTGAAAAGAATAACTGGATAACTATTTTCATCCTGTATGTGGACTGGATAAAGAGGGCCTTAGTTTGCTATTTGATTGTTTTGTCTTATCGCCTTTCCTTTTTATACGTATGGAGATCTTAGCCTATCCGAATAGTTATAATATGATGCAACAATGTAATAACAAATTATCATTCAATGGATGATAATCTTTCACTGCAATTTTAATAATGTGAAATGGTACGATTTATTGTGTACAATTTTATCTGCCTATTTTCTCCAAATCCATTAGGTAATTCATGTTTCAGCTCACTGTTACGATGAGTTTTTATGTTATCTTTCTTATACAGCTGTGAATGTTATTTACCTTATTTGTGTTCCAGATAATGTAAATGGAAATAGTTGTCCACCAATCACTACACCGGGTAATGGTACAATGTCTTGCAGCAATGAATTCATACCAGGATCTATATGTACTTTTGACTGTGATGGGGGATTTTATTTGAGCAACCTAGATCCGATCGTTTGTGAAAATGGAAATACTTGGAGCGATGACCCAACCGTTTGTCATGGTAATATATAGCATAAGCTAGTAATTCCCATCCAAGGAAAGATTTCTGGGTTCTAAGGCTTTGCATGCAAAAGGTAAAACTAAAAAAGAAAAGTTCTAGTAGTGGGACTAGCTCGCAAAATATGACAAATTGGCAGCCGTAAACCAGGATACAGCATAACAAAATCTTATTGAAGTGACTTATTTCTTTCAAAAAAATATTTGAAAGTTGTTATTTCCTCAAGGGCAATGGGTAGTTTCATTTTGTTCATTTTTAAGTATATCTATACGAGAAGAAGTTTTTAATGGAGCTTATATTATACTGTCCTGATTCAGAACAATTCATGTTCGCTGTTCTACAAAACCTCTTTAATTGGCAGTACAGTGTTAACTAATGTTCTTGAAATGGGTGTGCATTTTTAGGTAAATCACTAAGCTGTCATTTATTAACTGATTTAAGCAACATTATATAAAAAAATAAAACGATATCACATTTGTATATTCTGGGGACATAAATATTTTTTGGTGCTCCTGAAGTATGCGCAGCAAGATGTCGCACAACCTGAACCCTAACCTAGTACACAACCTGAGGTTAGGTTGTGCGCCATCTTGGTGCGCATACTTCAGGAGGTCCTATTTTTTATTGATCTTGTTGCTGCAAGGATGGCCATAGTAATTGACGTCCACACTGAACTATTCTTTTTTCATTGCTACTGGCTGCTAATCCATGAATTCTTACCGGTTTGGGATTTTCATCTTTTAAAAATACTAATAGTTGTACATAAGGATACAACAATTTGGCACAATTTGATTAGGTTGGCGTGGTGGCCCAATGGTTAATGAAGCGTGGTGTTGGGCGAACTTAATTGTGTTGGCATTGCAGTTACCAATATGGGGTTCAAATCCCATGCCCATCACCTCACCCAGGGGGTAATAAATTGGGCAGGCAGGCAATGCTGAACCAGGAAGATTCTGTTCCTTCCAAAAATAGTAGCAGAAATATGCATGAGCACACACTTTTAACATGTCACTGGTTCATGTGCTCAAATCATGCGGGTACCTTATTTATGTTATCCACATGTATATACTAATGAAATAAATACGTTTTTAGTTCTTCGACTATGCAACGCTTACCATTTTTATGGATATGCTGATTGTACTGATGGTTCTAGTCTCCACTCGGTCTGCTCTAACTTCAGATGTGCGGAGGAGGGAAAGGTACCTGATCGTCAAATCGAGATCACTTGTGTAGAAACTACTCCTGGAGAGCAGGATTGGGATTTCTCACCAACATGCGTGTGTGAGTTGGATTTGGTATTGGGTTCTAAAATTTTTTTCTCAACTTCTGGCACATCACCATACATCTTGTATAACTATATTATCTGGAAGGCTGTTGCTGAAAATAATTGAGTATTTGTAGGATGGTAGCCTGGTGGTCAGAGCGTTAGTATAAACAATGGTGGCAGGATTTGCAGTTTCTGCTTTTGCAAAGTCTTTTTCGGAGCAAAAACCATATAAAAATACACGATTTCGAAAAATTCTAAAATGAGGCAACTTGACTTCACGTAGGCTAAACTTAGTTGGTTCACCATTTCATGATGCTATTACTGGGCTCCAATGTTTAAACCACTTCACGTTGTATATACTTGACGTTGACGACAATTTGATTTCAACCGTTGTGAAAAATAAATTAAGAATAAAAAGGAAATAAATAAAATTATTCAACATTCAAAATAGTTGTGCGACTGAAAATCTTTTAAAAAAGTCTCTAGTGCCCCAAGTGTTTAAACTGCACAGTACTTCCCTAGACATGTTTATGGTTCGATCAAGTATCAAATTTGTGTATCATAGTTTTGGCCTCCCTCTTCGGGGCAAAATAAGTCTCTAGAGCCACAAGTGTTCAGGTTGCAGAGTATTTGCCCATAGATCTTGACCATTTGGCCAAGTTTAAAATTAATAAATAACAAAATATTGTATTTTTTAGATGAATGTGAACCTCTTATTGAAACAATAGATAATGGTGTTGTTACCTGCACTGCTGCTAACACTGAAAATTCAGTTTGTAGTTTTTCATGTAATGATTATTACTTGATATCAGAAGTGAATGTGTTGGTGACTTGCACAGGAAGCAATGAAACTTGGGCATGGGATAATCAACCACCAACATGCACTGGTATATCGGTTTTTGTTATTATTTATACTTTTTACGGTACTCCCGTTGTATGTGTACCAGGTTGGGATTAGGCCATAATTTTATTCAGATTTTCCTGTCTGTGTTAGCCAAGTGAATATACCCCTGCCTATAGATTTCCGCCCCTTTACAACACATGATGTAATGTAGGCGAAAAAGTTACCTCCATATTGGTACACATACTTCTGGGCCGCCCTTTTTACTACTCAGGACTTTCAATATATTTATGAAATTTTAAATCAAATTTTTCTTTTCATATCTGTCAATATTTGTGACATTGTGGACATTTTGGATCAAAGCAAAATTTTTTTTCATGCTTTGTATTGCAGAAAGTAATGTTTTATGACTTGAACTTCTAAACTGATATAAACTACGGTAATTCAGAATTCATACCACTTTCTTACAGCAATTCCTGTTCACTGCCCTGAGATAGATCCTGCACAATTAACAGTTAGTACTTTATTTATGTGTACTGATGATAACAACCTTGGTTCCGTCTGCCAGTTTCAATGTGACAGTGGTGCAGAGTTGGATGGGAATGTAACGAAGGTCAACTGTACTGATCCAAGTGGAACTGGAAATGGAGAATGGTCACATGAACTACCTAATTGCTACTGTGAGTGACAACATTAACATTATATTTTTTTACTAATGGGCATTATTGTTGTTGTTGTTCTTGCTGGGGGAAACTGCCTTTTTCCGCAACTAGTGGGCCATTGAATATAAAATTTTCATTACTCAAAGATGGAAGAAGTATCTAGAAAGCTATGAATTTTATTTGTGCTTTTTAAATTTTATGGAACCAGATATTTCACCTAAAACTTTACTGTTTTATTTTAATTCATCTGAAGACTTTATTCTGTATGACTCAGCCGTCCTTTTTTGCATCAAGCTCATTGCTCAGCTAATCGCCTTATAGCTACTGGCATGCAACTTTCATGTCTCTTTAATAGTACATTATTCTCTTGTTTCCTGTTCACATAAGGGTAGATTTGTGTCATTATCGCTGTGTTTGGTTGAATGAGTTATTTAGCATTTGAGATCCTAGACTTCACGTTAAAGCCTTGTTTAAGCTTACCACGCTAACATTCAACTCATTCATATGTGCACTTTAGAGTTGAGAATGAGATATGTGAATTTTTTGTGGCAAGTTGTGTGTATTGCTTGCTAAAGAAAAGAATGCTGTGTTTGAATATTGCCATCAATTTTGTGTCAAATTTAATAATTTGAAAAACATCTTAAAATCGATTCAATTATAAATGCATTTTGGTCCTACCCCATCATTCCATATTTTCAGTCACAACATGTGAAGAACCTCAAATTCAAAATGGCAAGTTGGAATGTGATGGACCTATTGCACCTGAAATATCTTGCACAATTTCATGTAGAACAGGATTTCAACCGTCATCTTCTGATCCAATAACATGTAAAAAGACTGGACAATGGGATGGAGATATTCCCAAATGCAAAGGTATGGTGTTATAATAAAGTCTCAGGCGCACCCTGTTACACGTTCAAATACACTTGGCACTTCTTGATTGATGGACTTCTTGCTGCCGCGAGTAGTTCTGAAACTGCTGGTCAGTTACGGCTTCCTCCACCATCAATTCCATACGTCGAAAACGAATAACTGGCTAACTAATCCCATACTCAACATGGACTGGTAATTGGATGAGAGGCTGTGGTTCGCCATGTGATTGAGTGTTTTTATCGTTTTTTAAGTATTTAAATCCTATTCTATAAAGACAATGAGGATGCTTCTCAGGATAGAATTTTCCTATTTATACCGGGGGAGGAAAGAACAATGATATGGCTGAAATATATGGCTAACCAAGGGCACTCTTCCGGTTCCCAGTACATGTTGGGTATGGGAATAGCAAAGCAGTCGCTTATTAATGCATGTACCTGATGGGGGCGTAAAGCGATCCTCTTTCTAATTTTCCTCACGATTCTTCCGAATTCTTGCATGGCAATCAGCATTTGCTGTTGTGGATCATTACAGCAACGCTAAATTTCACCATTATTCAATTTTATTCAGCTGGTCCATGTCTTCCACCTCTTGATGTAATGACAGAAAAGGTTTCTTGTAATGATCTTAACAATCCTGGATCAAAATGTCAGCTAACTTGCACAGAATCATCAGAAGCTGGCAAACAACATGAATTTATTTGTGCTGGAGTGGAAGTTGGAGGTGCTAGCTTCTGGAGCAAGAATCTTCAGCCGTGTTTCGGTAAGTAGTTTTTTGATATGACATATTTACATATATGCCTTTTGCCCCGAACAAGGCTCTGCACAAGTTGCTATTGTTTTGTGAGGAACTACATGAGTTGGGTATGTCCAGAATTATTCTGCTTCGGTATGAAATATCAGTCTCCGATTCCATCATAGTTAACTCTAACACTCTACCCACCAAGCCACCACGTCCATGAAAGAGTCAAATTTTGCCAAGAAGGATAGGTTTACTTTGAGACCTTATTCCGAAGGAAAATTATTGACATACATTTGGAATTTAAACCCTAATTATTATTTACTTAGAAATGATAAAGAAGTCTAACCATGTCTATAGTTCTATAAATTTTGATACTTTTTTCTGATTTTTCACTCGGAACTAGACCACAAGTATCCATCCACTTATTGCTATATTTTTGAAGGACCACAATTTTACCAGTTCATCATTGCGTGCTCAATTCCATTCTCAACCTAGGTAATGGGGTGCGCATGGGGCTCAAACTGAGATTTTTAATTGTGATGCCAAAGATAGTTATGATTTCAATGAAATGATTTTTTACTCAATTTTTGTCTAATGCACATATAATATATTTGGTTTTCTTATTGTCAACAAAGGTTGCGGCAAAATGCTTATTGATATCTTTATTCTCATTGATGCCTCATCAAATTTGAAGCCATGGCATTTTGCCGAAATGATGGAATGGTTGACACATCTTCTACAAGAAGTAGGAACTGCATTCGATGCCGGGTCAGCATGGGTTTCTATAGCTCTCGCTGGCAGTAAAGAACCACAGTGTGATCCAAGAAACTCATTTTCTGTAAATGAGGTATGCTTATGAAATTATTAATCAAATTTTCTGCCCAATAAGCTGACTCTGAATTACTGAGAACAAATTTAAGTACCAAAAATGCGGGTTTTTCCATATTACCAGCCAACAACAAAAATATTTTGTTACTTTTTATTTGACAATCCAAATGACAGATGTAATCACTATAGAAACGATACATTATTCTTAAAACATTAGTTTAGTATGTATTTGGAATATCAAAATTTTCAGTTTTGGCCATCCCTGATACATGGTACTCAGCTGAATGTTTATTTCTCTTAAAATGTAACAGTATCTGCATAATATTTTAACATTATAACAGAGAAAGGATACATGTTCAAGATATTACTGACCTAGGACACAGTTGTGCGACATGCACCTTTAACAAGTATAACGGTCACATACTAAACAGACCAACTATAATTTCAGCTTTCATTATTATTCCGAAATATAAAATTACCGTTGTTGCAACAAAAGATTCGTTCACTTAAACCTATTGGTGGATGTTTACATTTGGGAGGAGCTTTAGCCCAATCTGTTCATTATGGAGTATCGCAGAGAAGACCACATGCAACATCTGTTGTATTGTTAATGCTGGCTGGCTCAACGATTGATGATTTTCATGGAGCTGTTACTATGGCAAAAGAAGCAGGTACCCTTCTATGTAGAAATTATGTTCTCAATTTTCAAAATCAAAACAGTGTAAATGTTTTTCAATTTTCTTTGGTCATTAGCTACAGTTAAGAGTACCTGGGCTAGAGATTCTGATTAAGAGTTTGGATCGTTTTTAAAGCTGATTTCAAAATTGGAATTTGTCGGTGTCAGAATGTCATAGTCATAAGTCATAATATTTTAGAGAAACTGAAGCTTAATCAAGCTTTATTTTTAAATTGTTCCAGAAATGATATGAAAATTGATTTGGGACTGAATTTGTTGTTTCTTCCTAAACTTGCCTTTTGCATTATAGGTTTCCAATTTGCAATTATTGGGGTAGCAAATGCAAGTATAATCAACTTTCAACAAATTGCAAACTCACCAGAATCAATCATCTATGTTCCAGAGATACAACTATTTCATTCGGCTTCTTTTCATGTAACAAATCTTTTGACCAAAATTGATTGCCCAGGTATGAAATTTGAGATCGAATATAAAGTAGCTAGTCTAGGTGGTACATGGGAATAGCCAGTTGAAATAACCAGATGTATGGACATGCTGGTGAAGTTCAATAAACACTCAACCTCGAGTGAGTCTATTTGCATCTATTTTCTTACTACAGGTTTTTCTAAATGTGCTGGTCCCATGAAATTTGGATTCATAAATTGTCGGCAAGATCCAAGTGAAAAACCTGTTTTTAATGAAATATGTTCTGTGTCTTGTGATAGAGGGTATTCTCTTGTCGGAAATGCAACAGTTCTGTGTGGAGATCCAGATAAGGATGGTACTGTAGATTGGATTTCTCCTTTACCCAAATGCAAAGGTTTGAATTTATTCTCCTAGTGTGTTGTGTTTTTGATTACTATTTTATTGTTGTAAGATGTATAAAAGAGGTTTCTGGTATGGAGTGTTGCATATCGGAAAAATTGAGAATATATATATATATATATACATATCACGAAGGTTGCAGGACATTTTATGTACCCATCTGCTAGAATCCTGATCATGTTATAAGTTTAAAACAGTAAATTTTAACGACGAATGGACCGAGTCTGTATCAAGCCATTATTGGGTGTGGACTTAAATGGGCATTTCATCGTGGGGCTTTATATTACAATTTTTCACGAAATACCAATTGTCAGGGCTGTTAAATTTGAATATTTTTGTTGCATTGTGGGTACCTTTAAATAAGCTTACTTAGTTTCAGTCGAAAATTTTTTTTTCTTGCGATTCCACATGGACATCTTAAGACCCTTATTAACATGCCGCAAACCCTTTAACGTTTTTTACTAAATTTTTATTTAAAAAAGCAATATATAGCATATTCATATACTGTTAAATTTTCTTGCTATTAACTGTTCATAATAAATGTGATGGGCTGCGAAAATATTCCCGCTCAAAGGGGCCGCGATCCCCCAGGTTGGAAGCCACAGTCTCAAAAAGAAAATAAATTTTTATAGCGTGACTTAGTCATAATGCAAAATATGCAAAAGATATGTGCTTTGCTAAGAACTTTCAGAATCATTATATTCCTAGAAAAAATGAAAAAAGTACAGCTGTAATTGAGTGAAAATGTTCCATTTTGACAGAGATTCGATGTTCTGAGAGACCTCCACCCAAAGATGGTTTTATGAGTTGTACCAATGGTAATCTATTTCCATCTGTGTGTAAATACTTCTGCATACCTGATTATTTCTTGATTGGCCATGCGCAAGCATTTTGTGGCGATCCTAACAGAGATGGCGAAGGAGAATGGAGTTCCGAATCTCCACTCTGTCTCAAAGGTAAAAAAGAGTCAATATTGCGAGGTTTGAAAGTCATGCATCACACTGATTCATCTTACATATCGGTACAGAGAGTAACAAGAAAGTCTCGGTAGATGGTGCATAATGCTAAGCATTAGGAATACGTTTGCCATCAAGCCTCTGATTACCTTATGTGGTTTCTCGAGTTTAACTCCCGTTGGGATAATTTTGCTAGAGAGGATTGTTGGACCCTTCGCCGTGGTTATTCATAGGTTTTGGATGTCTTATCGACTTTTCCCCTGGAAATGAAAATCCCATGGTAAATGGTCCTACGCTACTCCATTATTTAATTGTTGAGTTTTGTACCAAGAAAAGCATTGAATATTGATTCCTCAATTCGATTAATTATTGCAATCCCAATGTTCAAAGTTATTTGATTATTAACCGATATTTGCTATAAACATTTAGTTTCATGATAAGTTGCAATTAGTTGGAGGTTTAAATATTGGATAATATGCACGATAAAAATTTTCGACCTTTTGACATTGTGGTGGTTCGGCTTTGACATCTCCATCATACGAGTCCATCTGGAGAAATTAAATTTGTTAATAATTCCCATTATTGGATTGATGAATGATCAATTGGTCTTACAAGCTGCCACTAATATCTAACAATATGTGAGGAATTACCAGAATCTCTACCCAATTGATAACAAACATCCTTGGTGATGTGATGGGCATCGAATTAGCACACAAGATGTGAAATCGGCGTTGCCAACACAGTTAAGGCTAAAGCTTGGGCCAGTTGTTGGATCATCACGCTCACATACGCCATATGATAGAGTCATTGTGTTGTCAGTTTCTTATTGCATTAATATATTGAATTCGATCCATATGACATTCTATACTTTACATCTTGTATAAAAGTCTCCAACTTTATTCTAGACTTGCATTGTTTACCTGCATTTATTGCACCGCCGAATGGGCAAATGCAATGTATTCGAAACAACACATTTGGATCACAATGTCATTTTTCTTGCGACAAAGGCTATGAAATAACTGGAAATGGTATAATAAATTGTGGAACTCCTATGCCTGATGGAATGGTACAATGGAGTGATGATCCACCTATCTGTGAAGGTATGTGATGGCATCAACTATGTTTCCTCGCTTGTTAACTCATCACAATTAATGCTAACCATTAGCCTTAAAACGGCGCTCCAGAAGTTTGTGTACCAATATGGAGGTAACTAATTTTATTCGCCTACTGTACATCAAGTTTGTACACGGACTGATTACTATGGGCAGGGGGTGTATTCACTTGGCTTACACAGACAGTCCCCGAACTCGTAATAGAACTAAAATAAGGAAAATGGGAGGATAGTTAGTTAGTTGGTCTTGCGTAATTCCAACTGATAAATTTCTCATCCTAAATCCTTCCTATGAGATTAGTACATCTTGATTTAAAATTTTTGCAGCTTGTAAATCTGATAATTGTCAGTTAGATTTGATGGTTGTTATGGATGGATCAGGAAGTTTACAAATGAAAGAGTTTGTTCAGATGAAGGAATATATACTTGAGATATTGAACGAATATAAAGGATCAATAGACAGTGGAGGAACATGGGTATAAGCATAGGTTTTATCATTGTAGCAGCCAGACAAGGATAAATAATTTGAAAAGTCGCATTACAACTCAACTGGTTTCGATAGAGCTTTCTCTATTATGTATAGTTAAGAGCAGTAGAAGTCCTCGAACCCCGAGTCACGAGTTAAGTCTAGTTACTGGACTCCCGAGTCCGAAGTTGAATCAATAGCTGGATTAATCTTACTGGCAGTTAGTTGATAATGAATCTGAGTCCGTTTAGATGACTTGTCCTATACAACACTGGTTAAGAGACTCCAATGTATGCTTATAAATAGCGTTATCACTACAGAAAGTTAGTAGATATACTATGCATATCTTCACGTTGTCAAATTGCAGTTGGTTCAATTTACAAAAAAGAAACTTTATTTATCATGTTTCAAAGATATCTCCATTGCAATACATTGGTAATGTGTTATTATGTTTAGGTTGGCTTGATACAGTACAGTGGAGAAGCTACATTCATGTGTGATTCTGGTGAATTAATACCAAAATATGCTGTGAGTAGATTTGTGAAAATTGATTATACATCTTACACGTTATATTTGATTTGCAGTAACCTTCAATTTAGACTTCCATATTAGCTGAACCATCAATTTGTCCAAATTCAACTTGAAGTTATACAGATTCCCATCATTTCCACCCACACTTATGTTAATTTGAACAGGGTGGTTTATTTCCAATCATGCTCAGGCTGAAACAAAAGTCCATGTTTGATTTACTGTCGTTAGTGCTCCCTGTTGTCATTATATGCTGTGATATAGCATTCCTAAACATGTTTCAAATTTTTATTCGTGATTTCTTTGTCTGTAGCATACATGTCATAAAAGTCAATTTTTTCTATTTTATTTCCTATATTTTTGTTTTCAGATTGAGTTTGATTTATCAGAATATTCTTTCTATGAAGTCCAGCAAAAGATTTTGAATATCGGTCATTTGAAAGGATGTACGGCTACGGGGGATGCAATATCAAGGGCTACAAAACACTTTGAAGTTCTTGGAAGACTTGAATCAGATAGAGTTATGATAATTGTCACTGACGGAAAATCAAATGATGATGTAGAAGGTCCTGCTGAAGAAGCTAGGAATAAGAGTAATTTTTATTGTTTTTATTTGCTTATGTTCCTGTGCGGTCTGTATTTGGCATGTTTCCACTAAAATTGGTTTTCTACAAAAACTCAAAAAGTTCACTTAGCATTTTTAACATTCTATTAAAGAAAGCTCACATACGAGGAAGTTTTCGCCATCAAAATTTGAGTTCGGAGTCTGAGTAAAGTGTCGGAGTAAGAGTGTAATTTTTCTCTACCTGGAGTTTGAGTTTTTCTTGACTGCACTGCCCTGGTTCTGAACATTCATACTCGTCGTCAGTTTTATGAAACTCCACATTTTATAATTCAATATATAACCATGAAGATATAACAATTGTGCCATGAGAATATATTTGATATTCCCGATTCGAAATTTTTTGCTTAGACTGCATTCATGAGACTAAGTTTTGCCAATATTTAGTATACTTCTTCTAATGAAAGTAATTCTGCATTTCAGACATCAAACTAATACCTATTGGTATTGGGAAATTTGATAGAACAGAACTCCAAAAAATATCTGGAGCAACTCGAAGTATCATTGATGTTGAAAGTTTTGAAGAACTTGGATCATCAATAGCAAATGTTCAAGAAGAGATTGAAGGTCATCTTGAGGAATCTGATGTTATTATCGATGATTCTGGTATGCAGTGTTTTGATATTTCTTATAAGGCTTTTTTTTATACCTTACTATGAAAAATTCTTTTAGTTTGGCATTATAACCATTCTGGGTGATGGATATAATCCATATAGTTAGTCCTAATGTTCTGACCGAACATATGTGCGAAATTTATAAAAGCTGTTTTTTTCGACAGTCTGTTTCAACTTTAGTGGGTATGGCGGCCTTGGGATTGAAGCATTAGATTTAACTATGATTGCAAGTTAAATCTCGAGTTCAAATCCCATGCCTATCTCCTCATCCGCATTGTAATATTTCTGATATTTTGCACATTGTAAGTTTAGAGGATATAGCAGTCAGACACATGAAACGCCATATTTTGAAGAGTCACCGTAAACTACTTTGTTATAATTTGATACAGGTACAAGAAGGAAAACTGTAAATATTGCAGCAGCAGTGTTTTCAGTCCTATTGCAAGTGGGAATATATTATGATTATTTTTTGTATTGTGGAAATGTATGAAACAGAAGAATTTTTATTCGTTTGCACTTCAAAGAACAAAGAAGACTAGTCATTATTGGATACAGCAGAAATGGCCACTTTGTTTGCGATTGTGATGGATAAAGGTTATATTTAAAGAATTGTGTAGATAATTAGAATATTATAATACGAAAGTATTTATTTGTTTGAATCATTTCAAAATGCTACACGCTATCTTTTCAAAGAGAGAATAAAATATAAGATATTTTATTTTAATATTTCAATAAGTTATATATATATATATAGGTTTTGAACTTTTCATAAATACCGACAGTTTTATTTGCCTGTCGAGGAATTTAAGTATGTATCATGTTCATGGTTATGCGATCTGCGGGCCAATAGGGAAACGTTAATTTAACATTTGTATGTATATCAAATAATTAACTATTGGTGACGTATATGACGAAATGACCCTTCTCAACCAAATGTATACATGCGAACATAAATTTCATATTTCATCCAAGACGTGATTACTCTAAAAAAAAATTGAGTTGTCAATACCATACAAGACCAACTGTCTTCTGATGGGAATCGTGATGGATGTAGTGTTGAGAACTGTGAGTTGAGAGGTCGCACACCTCCGATTAAACAGTGATTTTTTCTGTTAAAATTGAGCACTAAACGGGGGTAAGGAATGTTACAATGTCACTTCAACTATGGTTGGGCAATTCAGTTTTTAGAATACCGAATTTCAAAGTATTCGATTCCGAAAGGATCCGATAAAAGGATTTAGTTTCCTCCTCTTTGGCGCCGTGCGTCAATTTTTGTATTTTGGATTATTAATCAGTGACGAGAATTTTCTCGTAATGGATCCACAAAAGCGGCATACATCAAACACCATAATTTCAGCATGCATAATCAGAACGCGATGGCGGAGTTATTGCATCATTTTTGCGCTTTACAAATTTACTTATCTAGTTAGCGTATAATAATATTATTATTGTTGCCAACTGGGGATTTTCCGATCACCTGATTGCAACAATTTTGTATTTTGGGAATACAGTCGTGAAACATGCTTTATTTTAAATTAAATGATTTTTCGTGGCCTACGAGTTCTCTTGAAAAAAAGATGTGTACAGAGACGTTAGATGTTAAAACATTATTTTCGATTAATTAGATTTTATTTTTTACGACCCCCCGTTTCCGAAAATACAAAATTATATCGCAAAACAAGGAGTTTTGTTACATTTAAGTCATTGTCACAAGTCTTCAACAATTCTGTGTTAAAGTTACCCTATTTCGAAAGTGATTCGTGAGACCAACGATGTCTAAAATGTGAATACCAGTTTCAAGGTGTATTCGGGTCATTCTTCTCTCCACTAAAAATTTAGAATAGGTAATGTTGACTAGTGAATGTCATCGAAAAAGCGGCCCAGATATTGATAAAAGAAATACGCAAGTAAATAAAGAGAAACTTTGCTTCATTGCTTGTAAACATCCTTCCAGTTGGTGTGTTTTAACATATTGGTATCTTTGACATAATTTTCTACAATCTGCTGAACTTCCTAGAAACGTAAGGCTTACTCACGCGGTCAGCAGTGTACGGCACTGCATTGTTCTAGTCAGCTACAACTCCGATTCTTTTTTATTTCCAAGATTCAAGCAACTCGTTAGCATTTGCATTATATTTTGGAATGTAATTAGTATTTTTCTATTGTTAATATTCATACATTTCAATAATAAAAAAGACACTTTAATTTTCGATCGCTTCAGTCTTTCGTGCTCGTATCTTTACAAAGATTCCGTTTTTTGACCGAAGTATGACACCGGGATCCATGACTGCTTTTGGCGTGTCGTCATCGACATACAATTCGTATCTGACTAACACTCTCGCGATAGCAACAGTGGCTAGAGTAATGGCGAATCTTTGTCCGATGCAATTTCTTAACAAAAATAGATACGTCATATACGTGATGCCCAGACGTGAGAATGGTATACTTGTAGTATCAATCAATTAATCATCATTTATTCGTCAACACAGTTTAAACATGGTATGATATATGAAAAAATATTACAAATACAAGTGGAAACTAACTTAAATTGTGTGACAGGAGTCGCGAGGGACCTCAAGAGGTCTTCAGGTAGCGACATTAGGCTATATCTATATATGGTCTCGGAAGCCTTTTTATTTTTAGCCATATTGAACTGTTTCAGATAATAATGTCGTAACTCCATAACATGTGGCCTGAATCTAGCCCACTAGATAAATATATGCTCACCTTCGTCCCAAGGAAAATGGAATAAATGCGTATTTACACCTCTGTTCGTTTTCTTCTTTTGAAAACCGTTCAGGATCATATACCTGAGATAGACCAATAGCGTGAAGTTATAATGGACTATGCGCAGACAAGAATTCAAGAATTAATTAAAGAATAAAAATATTTATTAGATTTGATCTTTCAATCCCAGTTCCGTAACATTTACCAGGGTTGATTACTCGTACAATCAAATTTGCAATTTTAGTATATAGTAGGTCGGGGGAAGTCGGACCCACTAATAAGTTATTTTGAATAACTCTTAAAATAATGTCGCAGCTGCATTCGTTCTACGTTTGATTTATGCACCCACCCTCCAGCTATCTTGCCACATTTGCACATTGTTGCCATAGCAACGAATCGGAATTTACGCCCGATTTTCAGCTAAAAAAATATCGGGGTAAGTTAGACAATTTGTGGGCAAGACGGACACACGCCAAAATAAACTTGATGGTGTCTAAGATTTCGGTCATAAGACTTCGGTCAACGCTTAGATGGCCGAGGATTATGTCTCTTAAATCAAATCAAATATATCAAAATATATAATAATTAAAAAAAATTCATTTATTTCCATATTTACGTTCCATCCACGTTAGGCTTGCACGTAATTTACAAATTTACGGAATTATTTCGAATTACGCAAGCGAAGTCACGAATTACGTAAAGTCGTAATTATTGGTCGAGCGCTTTCGCGATTGAAACGAGCTCTCTTCAGAGCATAAATAATGATTGATTGATTGATTGATTGAATTCCGTCGATTGTAAAAAATCAAAGTTTAAGTAAAAGAAGTTAGAGTTCCGGTATTCGCAGCCGTTTTTCTCTCTCTTGTTAGGCAGATGGGGAGGGCATAACGCGTCATTTACTAACCTATTATCAACTTATCTAAGATGGCCAATGTACATATTAACCGTAAATAAGGAATAGAATTGTGTCGAGACCGATGGACGCCAACACACCTGGTTTCAACTTCTTCGGGTGAAATGAGTGAAGAATGTAAGAGATCAACTTATAAAACATGGTCTATTTGTAAATGTCGTGATAATTAATGTCGCGCTTATCAAACAGCAAGAGACGGAAGAGAAATTGCGTAATGAACCAACGCAACTTAGTCCTTTCGGCATCGGTAAAGCGATTGAGACGGCAGAGAAACAACATTACGACGGGATTTCCCGTGTTTATTCTGCGCGAAATCCATTTTCTATTACAAAATCTTGATGTTCTGTTACCGGTTTTATCGTTATATATCTGTCCGGACTTGGCATTGCTCAATATGTTTTTCACAATGCCTCGCAAATCGCAATATGTCGGCCAAATATGATTACCTGTCTTTACCAAATGCGGCAACTTATTTTGATTTATCGTCGACCTGAATACCACCGGCACTCGACCAAACTTGTGTCAATCTTGGCAAATAGGATTGTCGACTTGAGTTAGAAAAATAAATTAATATTTTCATGAGTGCAAAATAAATGTCACAAAATGCATTGTTTTGCGATATAACTTTGTATTTTCGGAGAAGGCATGTCATATAAGTACGGTATTTTAAATAATGCGCAAATAATTAATATTTGATCTAAATTTATCGTAAATAATGTTATAACATTTAGGCCGCGAAATGATTTAATGTAAAATGAAGCATGGAATTCGGAATATCGTCAATAAGTCGGCATCAATAATTATTATAAAATGCTAACTAATAAAATTATTTTGAATTCACTCCTTGATATTTGTCTTTAACATCTGTCTCCGGCGTGTGGTACTGCCGGGAATATGAAAACCAAACTTCGATGTCCCATTCGGAATAGAAGTGGATTAAATTGGTTGGTATGCTAGGTTTAAATGTGTGAAAAAAATATCGCAATTACGGGGTCATTACGTAATCGATTTGGCCGTAATTACGGAATTGATTTTTGTCAATTACGTGCAAGCCTAATCCACGTATTTCCCACGAGTTTTTTCAATAAAACACACTTTCTTAAAAAGTTCAAGAACCATCGCTCTAATAGCTTCCGTTATATATCTGCTCAGCGTATTATTAGACATTTCAGGATAAAATCCTTGTTTGTTCGATAAAAGCGTCAGTAATCCGTTTGACGTATCCTACCAATATCGGCTTTGTTTAGTCTGCGTTTTCATAAAATATACCCATAAAAATATCTTATTTTCCATTGCACGTTCATCTGGTTTCCTGTTTTCGCCTAATAATTATGTCAAGCATATCGAGGTCAATAAAGAAAGTTGGATATAATGCGAACAAACGTGCCACATATCTTACCTCTGGATCTTGCCAAATTCCAGCATGTCTATGCAAATCAAATATTCTGATGTTTATGTTATTGTTCTCTGGAACAGTTTTGTTCTGTATCGTTATTGGTTGATGCGGGCAACGCCCCACTCCGGTTATTGGAGGATATAGTCTCAATGCTTCCAATATGCATTGTTTAACAAAAGGGATGTTATCGAGGTCTGACCTGAAATTTGGACATTGCTTTTGAAAATCAGTGTGATAAGTTTAATTTTTACTTTTTCTTTCAATATATCTGTTGAACCTTGCATATTACAGGCCAAGTATTGGTGCTCCCGAAGTGCACTAAGATGGCTCACAACCTGAACATAATATGTGTACCAGGTTAGGCCTCAGGTTGTGCATCATTCTTGGGGCACATATTCTGGAGCACCGAAGTATTTCAGGTTGCACGTCGGGTGCTCCGTGTCGTTAAATTAACTTTATAGTTTATAAGCTATGTAAATTTTAAACGATTATTTTTAAGACAATTTACCAATATACGAAGCTGTGTTCAGTCAGATTTTCCATAAGTTCGTCGTAACATCTTTGCTGATATTTAGGATTCCTTGCTAAACAGTACAATGTCCATGAAATTGCTGAAAGACAAGAACATTATATACGACCAATTAACAATTAGCTGTCAATATCAGTAAAAAACAGACGGAAATGCTTCTACCAATAAGCCCGAGGTCAAAAACTTCCGTCCGGTGACCTTTTATGACCTTTCATTTAACTAATTTTTACAAAAGCCCTCACGTAGGCCAGCGTGTATTTTTCTTTGTCGCAGTCGGTTCGACGGCGGCGGTGTCACGACCAGCTACCTCACTGCTCGATAAAGTAATTTTGATATTCTATAATGACTTCAAAAAAATCTCCTTACAAATGAATATTGCCGATGAAATTTATTCAGAAATGAAGTGTAATAGAAGCACGTACAAAGTTGCAACTGTTTAAACAAGAAAAAATCTTTTCTAGTTTTTTAATTGTTTATTACTCCATAATACCGCTTGATGTAGTATCATGCCCCGCGAATACGAAAGTGTCAACTTCTGCCCTTATTTCTTCATCCGTAAGTTGTTCCCCGTTCTCATCCTATGCATGAAAAATACAGTATTCAGTTTATGTTTGCGATTCGCATGTTTACAAACAATTAGCCTAATATGCATTTAATGAATATAGACTCAGAATGCGGAACATATTCCCATCCGACATATAGCCTACACATATTTATGTAAAAGCTTTACGGTTGTGGATTCCTCTGGCCGGTGGTCAGATTCAGATATTCATTTCATCGTGCAAGAAACAATGCAAAATAATAAACACACATACAAATAACAAAAAAAAACGAAAGACATTGAATCTAGCAATTGATGAGGGGTCGCGAAAGTCTCGGTGAGTCATCCAGTCAGCGACACCTTTTTGATAAGGCAGCGAATACAGGAGAGAAAATGAATCTGGTCAGCAAACTGTTGGCCGCCGGACATTTTCTAGTGGCCTCCATTCCTCCAATAAATTTCGATGGTAGCAGTGATACACAAAAGATCTATAAATCCAACATTTCATATAATTTCGTTCATTCTTGCGTATCTGATTATTGTACTGCGTCATTAAAGTTGCACAAGCTAACGACATATACCGACCGCTACGTTCGGTTGTTCACGTGGTTATATTTAAAATTTGAAACGAAATTGTTGGGTCTTGAAACCTTTTCCATTTCACTATTTTTGCCACACTCAAAAACTTTGCCGACGTATGTTCTAGATATTGCCAGTAACATCATATATATATATTATGGAAATTAAAAGGTGTGAGATTTTATGGAACATCGTCAAAGACTGCAAAAACCAATATTCTTTGCGAAGGTTCGCAATTAAGAATTGGAGCTCAAAAATACGTCATCAAAGATTACGATAAAATTTTTCTATAGGCTATAGTTTTAGCTGTTTTCACCCAAAAATTTTTATATTTAATTGTATGATATTTTAATAGTATTTCAAGTTTCTTTTTGAAATTAAAATATCTCACTTTTCCGGCAAGTAATAAATCCAAAAAATCCCTGAAGCGCTTGGAATCACTTTCATTGTTGTTATTATTGTTTTGCTCTAAATCAGCCCGCTTCATTTGTATTATCTAAAAATATCGACGAATCCTTATTATATATTGCATCCAATTATTAACTCGTTTGTCAAGTGTGAAACAACGTGGCCGTGAAATGAACTCATAGGGACTTTTTTAAAGGTTAGATTATTAAACATTAGATTATTATCAGGACGTTAGACAACAAATTTTGACAACTCTTCTAAATCAGATATCGCAAATAGTATTGTCAGTATTTATTTGATGATTCATATATGCGCTGCATTTGCAGTGCGATCAACTTAAATCCATAAAAATCTGATTCTATGCTAGAATTTATAAATGGACACATTAGGTAAAGCTAGGTTGTCTGTTAACTCACGTATTCCGATTCCTTGTGAACAATGTCACATGCTTGATAAAATTTCTTTCCCATCCCACTGCACCGAAATAACCGGTCATTCCACAGATAAGGTCTCATAATTCGTTGTATTATCATAAAGTTCAGGCTTCTGATAGCGTCAACGAATTCTTTTGATTCTCTGCCAAAAGTAAAACAGATAGGTTGTCGATAGGCATCAAGTTATTGTTGCAAGTGTATGAGTGGCAGGTCCGATGACACCGATTCAAGGTTACGAACTCTTAACGACTTTTGGGAAAATTCAAATTTTTTGCGTCGTAAAGGCAGAGCGTATCTGGGAGGTTACTTTCTTTGATTAGCGTCACGTTCTGAGTAAATACCAATTAAATGAAATTTTCTATTTTACAAATATTGATTTACGTCTGATAAATTGCGCTATCGAATGTAAGATTTTGACTCAAATTTTTACTAAGATATATACGCGAATCAAACTGGGCCTACTTGCTCTCGTGTTGGGGATCCATGTTGCGTGACATGCAACAACGTAAAATTGCGTCCAATGCCATTAAGTTGACAGTGTCATCAACTTTCAAGGTGCCATCTTGATTTTTCCATTTTTTGATCATGATATTCAAAGTTTCATTGAAAACTGGAATATATCTAAATTCATTAGAAATGCAGATATCAAAAATGTTCTTTTGATTGGAATAAAATTGAATTGACAGCGTGTCTACTGCTATAAAAAATTTATCTCACGAACGAACGTTCTTATTAAAATGACTGTCGGGTTTTGTCAGAACTCGGTCAGTTTAACATTTAAATGAGGAACATTTCAAAAATGACTAAATATCCCATAATACTTTCATATTTTGAATCCGAAGAGGATGTTAGCTCTGTCAGATTTTACGTGTAGTGTCTGTAGTATATACATTCTTTTTCAGGGTGACTCTCTTGTTTCTGTTATGCTATTCACTGATTTGTTTTTAGTTGAACGAGCCCTACAAGCTCACGATTCAATCGCTTTAGTACTGAATGCAGGTGCCAATAATCTTCTTTTTCTTTTCCATTCGTCACCCTCGGCCATCAATATACTATTGCCGATCCATGGTCGGAGAAATTTATACGCAATTGTTGCTTTTGGAACTGAACAATAATTAGTAATAAAATGTTATTTTAGCAATAAAACAAAGCACCATTATTCATGTGGAAGATGAAAATTGTGGTTATTTCGTTTAGTACTTCATCATATTTCACACTCTATCATATTGTCACCTGTAGCATTTTACTTACATCATGCTCAAAAATATTGCCGATACGTAAATAGTTTCTGTGCAATTACATTTTCGCACATACAATACTAAAAATGCATGTTAGATTGTACGATTAATAAACGCTGGTAAATGTTTCGGAACTGCGATTGAAACAGCACAAGTCTGCCAGAAACTTATCGGTTTGTATATACTCACTATTATGAGAAAGAAGCGGCTCAACAGTATCTGGGTGATAACATTCTAGCGATGCTTCGAAAGGTCCGAACCACATCATACTCATCTTTGGAAACGTAATTGCCCTCTTTGCAGAATTCAATAAACCTTCTTCCGAAGCCGAAAACTTGAAAATAAATTCATAAAATTAGTGCACAGTGGCCCAATTATAGCAATTGCCGATTGTTCAGTTTGCATCGTGTATATCAAAATACAAGTGTCTATTTACACTGGGCTAGACAGCAGTGGGCGAGATGTAAAAATCTAGATTGAAGTGGCCAAGTATTCATTAATCCATATACTACGTACTATGACCCCAAAAAAGTATTAAATTGAACTTATAGTATCAGTCTAATTGAGCATTATTTCAGAAATATTTACGTACTTTATTCAGATGACCATATAACCAATGCATTGCAGGGCTTTTCACATCCTCGGCAAGTCTTAAAAACTTTTCTCTTCTGACTTTCAGAAAATATACTCCTTTGCATATTGTAAATGCAAGAAACCCACAAAACAAAGTCAATACAGAATCAAAGAAACTCAACTCCAAAGAAAACATTTTGTCTAACAGTCCTCGGCTCAAGGTTATTTTTCAATAAAATCTGCAACCAAACCGGTTTTTATAACGTGAAACAACGTGTCTGTGTTTATTATTATTTTTTTCTTCAAATATCAAATACTGAAACTATAATGGCATAATTAGGAATTATAAAATATTGCATCCGTTGTTTAATTAATAATTCCTTCACGTAGAAGATTATTCCCACGTTAAACAAGCCGAGGTGGCCTCGGGATACGGTTTTTGAAGTTTTATTTATTTTCAGTTAAAATATTTATACAAAAACAAAACATTAGTTATAGAATAGTGTGGTTTTGTAACAACATTTGTACACTGATGTGTGAAGATAGCGGCTAAATATCATATATGGCCGAATATCTCAGTATGCCTAGTGCCTACGAGAGTTATTATATTCGCGGTCAATGCATTATGAAAATTGCTTGATGGATTTTCTCAGTAAATCAATCGGTAGTTTTCTTTTCCCCATACTGAATATACACATTATACATACAGATCAAAGTAAACAATTGCATTTCAGGGTGAGAGTAGATCGAGCAGCGACACCTATGACAAAGTTTAACAACAAATTTCCATGGTAAAAATACAGAACATTAACGAAATTTGACGACCGGGTATTTTCAGTATTGCTCTTTTCATTGGAAGAAACCGATTCCGATCACAAAACTGGCACAATAAAACGTGCATACTGCATGAAACAAATAAGTAAGCGTCTGGATATGCACTTTTGAATCCTGAAATCACGTTCACCATCGCATATATTTTGTCACCTCGCGCGATACGATGCATTTGAATATAATAATTTCAGACTGAAATCGGAATTGACACAACTAGTCCAAAGACTCCAAAACACCCTAATTACCTGGAATTCTCTCATTTTATAGAGTTCTTGCTATGGAACTTCTTTCCAAACGGATATGTAATCTTCATTTACATTCTTATATTCTATTGGATTACTCATATCGAAAAATTTCTTTTTTACATAATTATTTTGACATTTCACAAATTCCCTTACAGCCCACTTTTTGCATTATATCATGATGCCCACGAGCGCTAAATATATCTTAACACAAATCAGCGATTCGGTCGGGTAATTCATCGAATACGTATCCACGGATCTATTTCATCAGCTACCGTGTTTCCCCGAAAATAAGACAGGGTCTTATTCAGTGGCATCAATGACATTAAACAACATGATAGGCAACTCTGACGTCACTCCATAAGACTACAGGCAAAACATTGTATTTCATGATACGCTCCAATGCACATATTTCTCGTCGCCTTTCGCGTCCGTTTTCCGCTCGCTTTTGCTACTCGGCGTCTTTTTTACGTGTAGTACCTGCCTTTTTGCGCCTGTAACGAAACAAAATAATCTCTATATCTAAGAAATTTTGCTTACTTGGAAAGCTGGAATAACAGGCAAGCTGTAAAGAGCAATTCTGGACATCATAGACGTTTTTTTTATCAGAGAAGATTACAAACGCGATAGCGGAAAGATTTGTGTGGAACATTTTGCAGATAATGACAAAGTTCAAAGTTAGTAATTTTAATGTTTGCGCTTAATCATTGAAATTTCATTTAAAGAGGGTGTCATACAAAACTGTGCTGCGATACAATTCCATAACACAAAGTTTGCACCTATCGAACTTGCTTTTGTAGGTGAATTTATTAGACATATTACATATTCAGTTAATCGTAGGTAACATTGCTGGTACATAATGCATCATAGAGGTTTGTTTAAATTTAGGAATTTAGCTCATAGCCCACTAATTAATATTATCTTCTATGCAGGAGGTTGCAGGGCTGATTTCAACTTGCAGCCTTACCGATCACCTGACGATGCTCATTTAGTTTGGCTCGAGCAAGTCTCCTTGAAATGCTTGTGTGGATGGAAACTACCTATATTTTTTGCCTTCCTCCGATTTTAGACAAATTTATTCTGAGGGATTTCGCATATAATTCTCACTGATTGTTGGCTGTTTATAATTCCTATTGATTGTGAATTCTGATTATAACAATGAGTTGAAAATTTTTTTACCTAATTTACTGGCACCTTTTTCTTGTTAATACTCCAAGCTGAGGTAATAAACATGACAATACATTTATGTCATCTGGAAGCAAAATATGCGCACTAATTAATAGTTTGGCACATTGAGATAATACATCATGACAGAAAATACAAGTTAAAGATATGTATGACCATCACATGGTAATTGAAATTAAAAAAAAATAATAGGGGCTGTGGAGTATGGAAAGTTCAAGAAAAAGACAAATGTTCATAGCTCATGAACTCTCAATTTTGCCTCCATTGCTTTGTGAAGGCCAATATATTTCGAGTGGCTGAATTGGTTTACCTTTATGATAGCAACGATTTTGTATTTAATATAGCGAGATTATTTCAATTTAATTGAAGTCAATTTCAATTTAATCTCCCAAAGCAATGCTTGAATCGTCTAGAATAGATCAGTGGTGTCAAACTCATGGGTTTTCGAGAGCCGCATTGCATTTTGAAAATTGTAAAAAGAGCCGCAAACAGTTTTTGATAATGTATACTTAAAAGATATTTTTAAGATAGTTTTAGTTTGTGACATATATTGTGATGCAACTAAACAGTTGGATTAAGTTTTATTATTTTCTTCAATTTCAAATGCAATTACATATTAATATTTGCATTCCACTATTATTGCAACATTTGCAAGTTACAGTATTTATTATAAAAAATTGTAAAATTCTATGTACAACCATCAAAATCATTTTTGAACAAGCTTTGAATAAGGAAAGAATAATACATACACTAAAAATAACTTAATCTAAATATATGAACCTAAAATTAACAAAAATACTACAGTATAAACTCAATGTTTTAATAATTACATTTGTCCTGGCGTTTGGCATCTTTTTTTGTGTCACCAGCATACTAAGGCCAGTCTGAAATGATTTTATAGTACCAACTCTAACTAACGAGGCCACATGATCATGGGTTTATCTGGATCTTTACGAATGTTTAATTAATACCAGTAATGCAAAAAAGTTACTTTTATCATTTCATGTATAGATCAGTAAAAAAACAAATGACAGATTTTTTCGACAAGACATTTCGCACTACATTGCGTGGCATAGGATTGCTTGAATTATTATTGATATTGATTTTTAGTAACTAAGTCGTTGTATAATTATATTAATATACAAACACATGGAAATTTTCTGTTCGAAGTTGGTCTTCGAATTTGTCATATTGACTGCTGAGCTTATTGTGTTTTTTGATTGTATTGATGGAAATATGACAAATTAAACAATGTGCTTCAGAATTTTGTGAAGAGCAGAAATGTTACAACTCCCATTTTCTCCGAAAATGCCACCTTCTTCATGTACTTTGCGTTTAATTTAATTACTCAAGTGTTTTATTCAAGTATTCTTTTGCTAGCTTGATGTGTATTCTTAATTGGGTCAAAATGTGGACAAAAAAAATCAATATTCCAAAACTACTTTCAGTAAATTGTTTTCTGTGTGAATAATCAATTTCACTTTAGAAGGTTTGAAAAATCTATTACATTTAGATAAATAAAAAACTTCCAAAATACTATTACAATTATTGTTAATCGAGGGCCGCACTGGAAGTTCTCTGGGGCCGCGAGTTCGAGATCCCTGGTCTAGATTGAAGTTGTTCAAAAAATATATGATAGTATTTTATCATGAATGATGATTATACCCCTTCCGGAATTTCTTCTATAGTACTACCAAAAGTTGATGAACCAAATATAACACAGGTGCAGTGAGGTACCCGTAATCCTCATTTCCAAAGCTGTTTTAAGTATGTCTGGCGTGTTTTGTGCCTTTTTACAAATAAGACCGCTTAAGCAATCTTACGCTTTGGAATTTTTTATTATTTTCCTCAAGCCCTGCAGGATGTGGGGGCCATACACAACTCTACCGGAGGGTCAAATGTCTTTGCATGCCTCCATAGGTTGTTTTTCTATTGCAAATTTCTATTTTCAATTGCATTATATTTCTTGGAATCACACTGTCACTGATATGTCGCCAGACTTCTGATATCTCCCCGTCTGCTATAGTTGTCCTGTGAATAAATGATAGGAAATTGAGATTAGACGAATAGTTGAAAGTTTTGCTTTATGTCGGCTTAATTTCTTGATTGATATACTTACTATTTCTGCTATTGCCTCTTGTGCTGCAAGAGTCTCACAATGCTTAGACAGGTTTGTCCACAACTTTCACATCTGAAGAAAGAGAGGAGATTTATTAATTTTCGTTAAGAATAAATAAAGCAGTCTATATGATTCAGAATGGAAAAGCTAATAAATCCAATATCTCATGTTTTATTTAAAAAATATTTTACTGAATTTGGTATATAAACCAACTAATAAAAGGGTTTAGTCAGAAAATTACAAGCATTCGTGGCTCCAAATACTTGAGAAATCAGACTATACAATATAGACCGGTATGAGTGAAATGTTAGGTGAACTTGTTAACACTTTGATTCAATACGCAAATAAAAGTGAATGCGTAATAGTATGTTACAATGAGCAGCAATCAACAATGAGTATATATCCTCACTGATTAAAAAAATCTAACTGGAGGTGCATGAACTATTTGAAACCATAAGGGATAAGTAAATATGTAATTTCGGCAAATGGGCAACTACGTACCGTACTGAATTAATAACTTCGTAGTATTTGACAAAGGCTGGCTTTCCCACGTGTACTTAACAGTGCGATGCCCGGGTGTGATATACAACAATAGTATTCACCTTACCTTTTACCGATTTCTTTTTACCCCAACTTTCAAAAATATCATTGAAATCGACAACAACTGTCAAAGCAGGCACGAACACCATTCGTGCTACGCCTTGAAAGCAGCACACATCCGCTCGTTTTCGTCTCGTCAAGTATGTGCATTGGAGCGTGCTATCGAATACGATCTTCGGACAAAAATGCCGGAGTTGCGCATCATGTTGTTTAATGTCATTGGTGGCATAACAACGCAATGTGGCGCCCCTGGATCTTTGCGCGAAATGCCGCCCCCTCAACACCGTCGTAAAAGCTGAATAAAATTCCACACAACAGAAGAATTGAAGCAGTGAATAGTAAATTTTATCGAAAGTTCCAAATTCAATGTCTAGTTTTCTTTGAAGCAAATTCAGAAATTATATCGTCAAAAGATAATGTCTCGACTAAATCACTTTCAATGGGCAGTATTGCTGGCACAGACAGTCTGCTTTCTCCCATAGTCGATCTCAAGTAAAACATTATCAACTTAGGTTTTGACTTCGTTATTCGCAGCTTGTGAAAGAAACGGCAACAGTGAGGTAAAGCTTGAGATTCATGAATAAACAATAGAGCTATGCTCAAATATATGGACACGTAGCGTCACATAATTTTGATGACGTCATAGCGAAAAAAAAAGTAATAGCCTTCTGGAGAAAATTTTTATCTTTAACCACTGAAAATTTCAAAGCAATTGGTCCAGTATTCGAAGAGAAAAGCGATTTCTTCAAAACGTGTTGATGGAGACAAATAATAACAATAACAACAAAATTTTGAAACGATCGTTATGTCCACTACGTGTCCAATAAGGTGTTGATTCACATAAACGATGTTTGCAAACCACCACAGGACGTCCAGCGCTGTAGCGTCATTTTTAAATGTAAAATCACTTGATTGTACTAGTGCAGCGGTTCTCCTCCGGGGGGTCCCTACAGGGGCCACGAAGCAGTTCGTGGGGGGGGGGGCACGACACAAGACTAATAATCTATTTTATAGCGACTTCGTTTGCATACTTTCCACGGCAGTTTCATTACCTGAATAGGATTATTTGCGATCACAGGGTGTATTCACTTTCTTGTGCGTGAATTGTTTGATCATAATGGAATTTGAAATCTACCAAGGAAAATAGTTTGCCGGCAGGCCGTCTGGTCCTACAGAACGGCAGTTCCACTCGACTGCGAGATAACCTTTGCTAGCGTATTATAGACGCAATTACGAAAATTGAACTACAGTTCCGTTTTGGATGAACACATGAATAGCTGCGTTCCTGGGCCTTCAAGCACAACTTCAAGATGTATCAACAACAGTTCCGTTGACTTTACCAAAGTAAAGTGAGATGCCAGAGAATATGATTAATGCTGGCATTGCTCGTATGTAATGAGCAATAAATCATTACGTCCATCTGAACTCCAAAATACCGCGAAAAAATCACCCCCGGTGAAAAACGTTGGCATCGGTTTCTTTGCTGCCAAGCGAGTTATATTTGACAGGAACGCACATTGACTAAGTTCGGGTTTCTGTCGGAGCAAAAGCCAATTTTTCTTACCACAAAAACAAAATTTATAAACCGTTTTGATGTTGACATTCGTCTAGCTATAAAAAAGACTGCGCCTAATACGATAAATTCTCTTTGATTGTATACTGGAGAGCGTTTACTTTCTAGTCTGTGGTTTGTTTTTGCATTCCATAATAGGTCGTAAACACATAATACAATCCAACACGTTTCGTTTTTTGGAATGGCGAACACGGAGACCGCGAGTGCAAAAATGCGCCGGAAGGGGGCCACGAGCCATAAAACACCTGGTTTAGACGTATATCTTGTGTAATTTTTTGGCTTCATTGGTAAATTAGGTCGTTTAATGTGACTGCCTTGATTCATTTAAAACGTTTTTCCGCTTCGTTTGGCCGCCCTCCAGCAACGTGCCCCTGGATTTACCCACAAGATCTAATGGGTAGTTACGCCACTGGTCTTATTTTAATTTTCTTTCGAAAAATAACACTAGAGCTCATTTTGGAAGAATGTCTTTTATTTTCATTCGTCAAATACGAAATTACAAAGTGGAGAATTACGAAATTTTTGATATATACAAAATATGAAAACCGATATCCATTTTTCTTATAAATAACCATCGACAAGGTCTTATTTTAAGGGAAGGGCTTATATTAAAGTCATTTTTAAAATTCAAGCTCGGTCTTATTTTCGGGTAAACACGGAAATGTAAATTAAAATACTTTTTATTTCCAACCTATACCTAGTCATAGATAGACATTGAATTCCTAAAATATATATTTTTTGACTCAAATACGAATGCGTTTTGATTTGATTGGCTTTCTTAATATCAAGGATGCCGAAATATGAACATAAATCGTGCTAACACTATCATGCTTGTGTCACGGCCTGAAGGTGTTGCTACCGTGGTTGTAGATGAATCAGAAGACTCAAGGATTCCGGATTGGTTGTTTATTGTACGGCAACTCCAAAGCATATAGCAGCCAAACAGACTAAACAAAACATCACCAGAGAACTGGGAACAGGACCGACTGCCGGCGCGGCAGCCGGAGAAGAAAGGTCGAAAGATATAGTTTTCCTCTCACGTGTAGTGAGTGGTCGGAGTTCAGATCCGACAAAACAGCATTAAACAAGGGTCAACATAACTGTCTATAAACATAAAAATATATATACGCACAATACAAAAGCGGACGCTATGGTCCGCGACACTTGCAAGTGAGGCTATACTTATTTTGTAGTATGCGAGCGATAAAAATCCTGCGCAATACCTAAGAGGTTGAAGGGCATTATGTATAAGTTCTTATTGTGAGTTGCCGGGAACAGTTTTTATCAAATATTGCACTTAAATGCTTGATACTTTTGGTTCTCTTCACTGTATTTGCGCTAATCAAGTTCATTTTTCCGCGTGGAATTACACGTGAGAAAACATGACTATCATGAAATGTTTCCGCGCGTAGAAATTATGAACTCGTTTTTGTCTTTCGTTGTCTGATTACAGGAATATTTAATGTTAGATAGAACTACTGTAGAATTAGGTATTCTAATATTGCAGCGCTGCTGCTGATAAAATAAATAAACATAATAGGGTTGAACAAAGAATAATTGACAGTACTGTGCCTTTATATTTTAGAACACCTGCAGACCTGCTAAATCTGTAAATTGTCAAAATTAATTTGCAGATTTTGGACTGATCAGTTGTCACTGTGCAGCTGTGTCAGGTTGTGCAACGAAAGAACAAAAGAATCAATAAGTTACATGTAGCGTACTGATTTCTAGATTCCGAAAAAAAAAGGTTCAATTGCGGAATTTTGTATCTATCTTTCATGTCTTTTCAGTTTTTATTGGATGAATGGTGCACTGAAATTGAATGGTGCATTGAAATTAGCAAAATTAGCCTAATCTCATTCCTGCATTCTAGAGCATAAAAATAGTGTGATACCGGGAACATGGTAGGCTAATGCAGTAATGTGAATTTAGTTATTGTCACATTTACATCATGTCTCAGTGTCTGTTTAACTGGATTTACAAAATTATTGCTGTATTGTGACCGGCCAACTACAAATAAATAGGCCTATATGAGCAAAATATCCAATCTGTCATTGTACATTACGGTAGCTGTATGGTACCTTGTTTCTTGTTAGCATCACTTAGCGTTTTCTGTGTTTATTTTCTCTTCTATAATTTTAATACAACACAGTTTTCCGATTTCAAGAATAGCCCCTTCATTAAAAGACCTGAATTAGGCTACATAATTATAACAGTGATTGCAAATTTCTCCTTTACGAGACAGTCTGGCCCTCCATACCGGCAAAAATCAGCAGACCAGAACTGCGAAACAAACTAAAAGGAAGCGCAATCTAAAATGTCACCATTGGATTCTTCAAAAAAAAAAATTCGATTTACTGAAGGAAGAAAAATTGCCAATGCTAGATGTAATTGTATCATACTTTTTTCGGAGATTCCTTGGAATAATATGGTCTGAATACACATATGTTGTTGAGAATATTCATATGATCTGAAATCTATATTAAACTGTATTTTATTGTATTTCTGTTAATTTATATGGAACCTTTTTACATTTTTAGATATTAATAAAGATTTCCCTCAGACTTACTATAGGTCCATAAATTTTTTTTTATTTCAAATGCCAAAATTTATTTTAATCCCTAATTTCATATTACTTAGGCAATCTCACATCATATCTAAAATTATTCTACGTTTTAATTTCAGCTATTATCAACTACAATATTAACAAAATAGTTTTGACTTTTATTTACCTGAGAAAGGGAGAAAAAATTGAAATTCTGTTTTGTATGGTTTAAAACTCAAAACCACAATAGTCATGGATCCAAAAAAAGTTGTTGAGATCCTTGAAGGGACAATGCATCCAGCACTTCGACAAGAGGCAGAAAGCAAACTAGATGAAATGCACAAGATCAGTGGATTTGCTCCTCTTCTATTGCAAATTGTAATGTCTGAAGAAATACCAATGGCAGTCAGGCAAGCTGGTGCGATTTATATGAAAAATATGTGTACCAAGTGGTGGAGAAAGGACCCAGAAGATGACGAATCTACCGATGTCTTTTTCATTCATGAAAATGATAAAGCAATTATAAGAGAGAATATTGTCGAGGCCATTATACATGCTCCTGAAGTTATCAGAAGTCAAATGAGCGTCACTGTTTATCAAATCATTAGGGAAGACTTTCCAGAGCGATGGCCAGGAATCATAGACAAGATTGCCAACTACTTGGGAGGTGATCCAAATACATGGATGGGAGCTTTGCAGACCTTGTATCAATTGGTTAAAAAATATGAGTACAAGAAACGAGAAGAGAGGGTACCATTATTGGAAGCAATGAAAATATTTCTACCCGCTCTGGGACAACTTTTTCAGCATGCACTCAATGATGGGTCTGCTCAGTCTGTGCTTATTCAAAAGCAGTGTTTGAAAGTGATTTACGCTCTTACACAGTATTCTCTGCCTCTCAAATTGATTGAAGGTGCAGTTTTGGATACCTGGATGAAATACATTCAAATTGTGATTGAAGAGGCACCACCTGAAGAAACTCTACAAGTGGATGAATTAGAGAGACCCGATTTACCATGGTGGAAATGTAAAAAGTGGGCTCTGCATATTTTAACCAGAGTTTTTGAAAGATATGGTAGTCCTGGGACTGTTAGTCAAGAATATAATCAATTTTCTGAATTTTTCTTGCGAAGGTACGCTGTCGGAGCAACTCATGTTCTTCTGAAAGTATTGGGTGATTACAGCAAGGGAAAATATGTATCACCTCGCGTCTTACAACAGACAATGCAATTTTTGGAACAAGGAGTTAGCCATTCTCAAACTTGGAAAGTCATGAAAGGAGTTTATGACGAAGTTTTGAAAGATGTAATATTTCCTCTGATGTGTTTCTCAGAAAAAGACGAAGAATTGTGGAGCGATGACCCACATGAGTTTGTTCGTGAAAGATTTGATTTCAAGGAAGATTTCTTTTCTCCATCGAGTGCAGCTCAGTGTTTCTTGCAGTCCGCTTGTACTAAAAGAAAGCAAGTTGTGCAAAAAACAATGGGTTTTTGTCATAAAGTTCTGGTTGCCAATGAAACAAAAACGGAACCTCGTCGCAAGGAAGGAGCTTTGCATATTATTGGATCTTTATCATCAACCCTAAGAAAAAGAAAAGTATACAAAAGTCAACTAGAAAGCATGCTTTTTACCCATGTTATTCCAGAATACAAGAGTACACTTGGATACATGAGAGCAAGAGCCGTATGGGTCACTCAGCATTTCAGCCGAATCACATTCAAAAAGGATTCGAATATATTTGCAGTGGCTGATGGAATACGTACACTTCTTATTGATGACCCTGAACTTCCAGTTCGAGTTGAGGCTGCTTTTGCTCTTCAGACTCTACTGTTGCACAAGGAAAAAGCTGAGAAGCGTTGTGAACCTTATATCAATGTCATGATTCAGAGTTTACTTCAACTTGTGCATGAAACAGAGAATGATGAGTTGACTTCAGTTGTGCATAAAATTATTTGTCTTTATTGCGAGCAAGTGATACCATATGCAGTAGACATAACACAGAGTTTGGTGATGACGTTTTTCAAACTATTAACGGATGAAAATGGACAAATCAATGGTACTGGAGATGATGACGATGAGGCATCTGACAACAGATCAGTGGCTGCTATGGGAGTGTTAAGTACAATTGAAACAGTTTTGGATACAATGGAGGAACAAAGAGATATTACAGTACAATTAGAAAGTATTGTTGTTCCTGTGGTTGCCCATGTTTTGAAGAATAGAATTATGGATTTTTATGAAGAAATCTTATCGTTAATGTATTCTTTAACTTGCCAAGCAATTTCACCACAAATGTGGGAGGCATTGCCATTGATTAAAGTTATTTTCGACGATGACGGCTTTGATTATTTCTCCGAAATGATGCCTGTCGTGCACAACTTTTGCACTGTTGATACAGATGTATTTTTGTCAAACACAAAAAATATGGAAACAGTATTTGAAATGTGCAAAAAAATTCTTGAAGAACAAAATGGAGAAGATGCAGAAAGTCATGCTGTAAAACTTCTGGAAGTAATCATTTTGCAATGCCATGGAAAAATTGACCAGTGCATCCCTTCATTTGTTCAGCTTGCTCTTGAAAGACTCACCAAAGAAGTGAAAACAAGTGAACTTCGAACCATGTGCCTTCAAGTTGTAATTGCTGCCCTTTATTACAATCCCACCTTACTTTTTCAAACATTGGAAAGCATGCAGTTCCCAAACACAACGGAAACTGTTACTGAGCAATTTTTTCGCCAGTGGCTTAAAGATGCAGATTGCTTTCTCGGAATTCATGATAGACGGATATCTGTACTTGGCCTATGTACTGTGATTGATTCTGCGGAACGACCAAAAATCATATCTGAACTTGCACCAGACATTTTACCTTCTTTAATCTTAATGTTGCAAGGACTGACTCAAGCTTACAGAAGTAGAGGGGAAGAGAACAGCAGTGAAAGCTCGAATTCTGATGAGGAAGAAGATGAGAGTGATCATGAACGTGAGGAGCTTGAATCAAGCGAGGATGAGGTTGATGAAGAGTCTGCTGAATACTTAGAAATGCTGGAGAAGAGTTCTTTAAATGGTATTGATGGCGACAGTGATATCAGTGATGGAGAGACGCCGCTTGAAATTTACGCATCTTCTTTTGATGATGAAGATAATGTTGGCAGTGAATATTTCATTTTCAAGCAAGTCTTAAAACAATTGGAATTAAATAACAATGGATGGTATAATCAGCTTGTTTCTGGTTTGACTGACGATCAAAGGAAGAACCTTCAGGAAGTTTTCACAACTGCGGACCAGCGGCAAGCAGAGGCAGAGTCTAAAAAAATCGAAAAGACTGGAGGTTATCAATTTAACACCACTAATGTGCCAACTACTTTCAATTTTTCTGCATCTGGTCCACCACCAGCATTCTCTCCTTAATACGTACAAAGTCAACATTGTTTTGAGCATGTATTTAGCATTGAGAATGGTGCAATTTCTGTAAACTATTCTGGTTCATTTGTAATTAAATTAGGTGCTTACACAGGTGATATACTGGATCACTTGTCAGGGGTGTTGGAACTCGAATTATTTGTGATTTCGAACGAATTCTGTATTATTTTTTACCGTTTCAATAATTGAATATGTTTAGCATTGAGCCATGTAAAATAGAAAAATTTGCGCAATTTAGTTTGTTAATTTGACAATTAATTTTTTCCTCACTGGATGTCGATTGCTGGATATATCGATTTTTAAACTGAAATATTTTTTATTTTTTTTAAAAGTTATTTGTTGAAAATAACTAGTTTCTCAAGTTTTATTCATTCTTGACAGGTGGCTTGAACTTTCACCCCCAGAATGTATATTATATTTGTTAGGTAGAAAACGAATCCCTGTCCCCACATACTCTTGTTAAAATTGTTTTTCTTTTGGTTTGTTTCACCTATTAAACTTTACTGCCCAACTCCATAATACTGTTTCAGTAATATCGTTAACTTTAGATTGTACATGACCTTATGAGTTCGCATTTTATTAACAGTTGTGTTTTTAGTGAAGTTGAAAATAAAAAAAAAACATCTTAGTTATATGGGGATAGGTTGTTTGGAACAGTATTGTAAAGTTGCATGCTGGCATTTTTCCATTTAGTACTGGAAATGTGGGGAGTGAAGATTAAAGTGTCATTCTATGTGTGGTGAGACAAGATTTGTGGATACATACTTGTTGAGAATACGTTTGTCATTCTTCAGTCATACATTGCATTTCCAAAAATAGAGGATTTTGATGCGCTGCCAGGTTTTCGCACACCTTGCTCATTCACACTTCTGTTTCCACATCGACGACTGGTCATTGTGCATATGGGATATTTGCCGTGAAAGTTCGCGACCCTCAACAAGAAATCCGGAACTGCCTAGCTACTGGTGACTCTTCTACGGCCCTGGTCCGGGGCCACGGCCCATCTGATTTGGCCACATGGGCCGTGGCCCATCAAGCTATGGGCCGCGACCCCGTAAGGAAAAAATTCAATTATCTTACCAAAATTTTCAATTTTTACGAAATTGTCATTATTTGAACCGAAAAAATCGCGGGATGCCACCAAATTTTTTTCTTACGATAAGCCTTCATATAAAAATAAAGCAAAATACCAAGCAACAGAAAAGGATACTCCTGTAGTATGTGTACCAGGTTAGGGTTATGACCAAATTTTGTTCAGATTTTTCACATTATAGTTCTATTATGAGTTCGGGGACTGACTGTGTTAGCCAAGTGAATAGTCCCTTCACACAGTATGTTCCCCAGCTTTTCATTTTAGGGGGGGGGGGGGGTTATTTCGAAAACAGGGGGGTGGTAAATTATTTGCTATTAGCGATAAAACTATTTGTATTCTTGAAAAATTGGTATGTATTTAAGAAATGATGTACACGAGGGGGTCCCCCAAGTTGATTGACAGCGAGCCAAAATACCCACGGAATAAAATTGTAAGGCCCGAAAAAGGGAGCAAGGAAAAGTGCGCGACGATACGGCTTGGGTTCGGGGCGCTTAGGCACAATGAATTAAATTTTGAAATACGCGCGTCAACTGATCATAATGGCGCATAATGTTGTATTCCTTCAGAACTGAAATATTTTGTTGGCAAGGAAGACAAATCGCTGAAGTTTGATTCTTTTCAATAAGGAAATGAAAACGCTGGCATCCACATGAAAAACGTCTGTTTTCAGTGCCTAGTTTTCGTTTTGTGACATCTTTAAACTTTCTTAATATACGGCTGATATCTAAAATACTGCAGTGGGTAATCCCAATACCCATACTTATACATAAGATATCGGTATAATTCAATTGTTACGAAATAAACGTGCTTAAACTGTGATAATGATGTAACGATAGACGATATCTAAAACTCAAAAGGTATCACGTGAAGTGTTAAAACTATTTCACTCAAGTTCGACGGGCCATTTTAAATCGTTACGCGAGCCGTAATTGGCCCGCACACTGCGGGTTGGAACCCCTCATCTACACTGATGAATATGTCATAGTCGTTATGTTTGAATACAGGAGTTAGGAACTTGAGTTAGGAATTACAGTGTTGAATCGCACCTCAAAATTAGGGGGGGGGGGATCACTCCCTTTACACAACTTGAAGGGCCATGAGCCTTAGAGGAATCACCACTCCCACTCCCAACTAGCCCCGAGTGAATTCGAGGGGAGGCGTAGAACAGGGAAAAAGCCAATTTATTCGGCCGTGAACAACTTCAAGCTTGCCGATTTGCGTGAGGTTATGAATACACTCGTCATGGCTATGTGGGTTTTTATGTTCGAAATCGAATGCTGTGGGAGATAATGATGTGCGAAAGAATTGTTTCGTAGTTCATATAACCGGTCCAAGTCCATGCTATAGTATCTATTGGCGATAGAGCTCAAAATTGACATATTTCGTCAATCTTTTTTGTTTTCTCTCATAGAATCAATCGTTTCTCTTGAATTTTGGTTCCCAAATTGTGTTGTATTTATTTATGTCAATATACTTTCGTAAATATTTGACGTCATCTGCTGCTGGAAAATGGTGTCGTTGACCGATGACTTTGATAGTCTTTTCGCGACACCTTGTCCATTGCAGTTGAAACATTGAAACCCATTGATGTTTGTTGCACGACGAAAATAAATATCTCAATCTAACCAGATATTTCATCTTCGTCATGAATTAAACATTTACGATTAAACATTTGAAACAAAATAGTTGAGACCGAAATATGTCTTAAAGTGGGATATATTCAAGATGAAGATTGCACGGGTGCATATATGCTTATGAGGGCTAATTTTTGTAGACTCAAGGTTACATGATTCCAGTTACTCTTATGATAAAGATTTGACTATCTAAATCCCAGAAAAGAGATGTCTGTTTTCCCTTTTAATCACACTGCCAGTCTAGTTTCACTTTGCGATTACCAGTCCAAATATGTCATGGGAATAGTTGTTCAGTTAATTTTTTCAAATGCCCGGGCTGACGCAGATGGAAACGTGATCGACAAGTATCTAAGTGGGACAGGGACGTCCTTCCATACAATGTAGCCCAAGTTAAATCAATTGGTAAACATATCATGTAAAGATGAAAAGCTTGTTCCCAACGCTTAGCACGATACGCCAACCTACCTTAGAGAGATACACGTATCTAATTTAATTACAAGGCAAAATCATAATGCTTCATTTCGTACCGTATATGTATGTATATATGCTCATTGGTACGCTGAAGCATTATCGTGTGCGGTAGAAGACGTGACGTCACACCGACATGATATTGGAAGTATGTAGGAATTAGAAAATCAGCCAAGCCAACTGAAATATCTCGGTGTCGCGGGAATCTGGCTTCTGTGACTTGTTTCTGTGTCGCATATTTTTAACAGAAGATAATTTTGATGAATAATTCCGTAATTGGACCATAGTAGGCAGAACTTTGTAAACTTTAATAAGCCCAGCTTGCTGTACGGTACTGCATTACAACAGTCAGACAGTAGATCTGTTTAATAGTTTTGTTATGGATTATGAGTTCAAACAAATGCTGGCGACCAAGAGGCGAAAAGTGGAAGATCTTTTTGAATATGAAGGCTGTAAGGTGGGACGTGGAACTTATGGCCATGTTTATAAAGCTATAAAGAAGGATTCCTCGGACAAAAATGAATATGCTTTGAAATTGATTGAAGGCACTGGGATTTCAATGTCTGCTTGCAGAGAAATTGCAGTAAGTATTTATCATACTGTCATATCAACAATTCATGGATTTTTTTTTATTTAAAATGATTCCTACTTTATTATAATTTGCAGCTTCTGAGAGAATTGAAGCATCAGAATGTCATATCATTGAGAGCAGTTTATTTATCACATTCTGACAGAAAAGTTTGGCTACAAGTTGACTATTCGGAACATGATCTATGGGTAAAGTGTTATTAATATAACAGATAGTTACATGTAAATAAAATTCATAGTAGTGTCTTGATAGAGCGTGATATTCAAAATACTCCACTACATTCATTTTTATTTTCTATTATCCCTAAAATGTCACAAAAAGTTGAAAAAAGATATTTATCCTAAATTTGCCGCAAAATAACTTCTGCATTAATTATAAAAAAATTTCTGATTTTTAGAAAACGGTTCGAATACATTAGATCATTTTTCTTTCTCAAAATTTATCTGTGATTTTTAACCATTTATTAATTTTCAGCATATAATCAAATATCATCGAGCTTCCAAGTCTAACAAGAAACCTGGCACAAACATTCCAGCACACACTGTCAAGTCATTACTTTATCAAATTCTAGATGGAATACATTACTTACATTCAAACTGGGTTTTGCACAGAGATTTAAAACCTGCAAACATACTAGTTATGGGAGAAGGACCAGAAAGAGGAAGGGTGAGGCTGAATTTTTGTATCAAAAACAATACAGTACGGCACACTATACAAATAGGGTGACATTGTCCTGTTTCAGAGAAACCCATTTTACAGGTGATCAGACTCTCCTCCTTTGGGAGACGTCTGGACATTGTTGTCCCTCAATATTGGTAATAATACAGTATAATGGAGTTGCGCAAAATACTACAAGAAAGCACAATCTAGTAACGTCATCATTGAATTCATTGGGAAAAAATAATCCGATTTACCGCAGGAAATTTTTTTTTTGTAGTATTTAAGAGTTGTTAGCAAAAAACGGCAATTTTAGTCATGTGACGGCCGCGATTAATTTAAATTATTATTGAGACAAGCATGGCGCGATATGAAGCATTTGACGTGGTCCCAGACACCCCTCGTTTGTGAGACACATAGAGTGTTTGTTTTATTGAGCCAAATGGAGGAATATTCTTGGAATTTGGATAGTGTGCTGCTGTACTGCAATAGAACTGTTGCTATTTTTACAGCATGAAGTTTTCCCAATTTAAAAAATATAAAATTTGGGAACTCAGTTTTTGACATGTTTTATTTTCCATGCCACACATTTCGCTCCAAATGAAGTTCCTCACAAGCAGCTACCACTAGATAAGGAGTTGCTATAGTTTGGAAGATTTGGAATCTTTCCTGTTTGGCAAGAAATTGACCAAGGTAGTGGGCAAAGGATTTGAACCAAATCTTAACCTGCGATCATAGTTGAGTCTATTGCTTATTAAACACTAGGCCACTGTCCCCACAAATGCACATGCTGTAAAAGTTACTTATTTGACTCCACAGTTTTGAAAACTTTGATTCTGAAATAATGAATCTTATTGACATGATCTGTAGATGCAATTGAATCACAAAATCAGTTTCTTTATTTTGTCCCTTCTGCTGTTAATATACTGAAGTTTTTAATATTGTTTTTGAATTATATTATCATTATCACCCCATTTTATTCTGCCACAAGTCACAACAATTAAGATAGTGAATATTCTTATTTGAGTTTGTGGAATTTTCTTCAGGAATACTTTAATAAATAATATAATGGTAAATCTTTTTCATTTTTCACAGGTAAAAATAGCAGACATGGGATTTGCAAGACTCTTCAACTCACCACTCAAACCTCTTGCTGATCTCGATCCAGTTGTCGTAACTTTCTGGTACAGAGCTCCAGAGTTACTTCTTGGAGCAAGACATTACACAAAGGCAATTGGTGAGTTCATATCATCCCCAAATTCAAAATGCCATATATTCACTCCTGACTTGTAGTATATTTAGAACGAGATCAAGTTCCTTAGGAATTCTCACAACTAAGTTTAAAAATCCCTGTTGTTAATTACTCGCTATTGTATAGCATTATTTCACAGTTAAACCAATTTGCATTCTTAGTTATCAGAACAATAATTCAGCATTAATTACTTTGTGCAGACATCTGGGCAATCGGATGTATATTTGCTGAACTTCTCACATCGGAACCAATATTTCATTGTAGACAAGAAGACATAAAGACATCAAATCCATATCATCAAGATCAATTAAGCAGGTTTCTACATTTTTATAATAATTTAAAATTATCCCACCATCTTTTTATTCGACCTTTTTTTTCATTTTTATGTTATGATTATACTTGCAAATGAACTAGTGAGCTATCTGAGTAGATTTCACAGGTATTAATTTTGTTTGGGGTAAGATGTGAATAGGTGATTCTGCGCGAGTGTGTGTACCAATATGGAGGTAACTAATTTTGTGCGGCTATTTTACATCAAGCTGTGTGAAGGTACTGAAGCCTATGGGCTGGGGGTATATTCACTTGGCTAACACAGACAGTCCCCGAACTCGTAATAAATAAGGAAAATCCGGAAAAATGACCTAACGCTAACCTGGTTCACATACTGCGGGAGTACTGGTGATTCACACAACTTCTGGCAGGTTACATCTTCCGCCACCATCAAAGACCTCTGGAATGATTAATTGGTTATCTATGCTTGACCTGGGCTTTATGATGACAGCTTTTCTCTGTCTGGGGCAAGTATGCAAGATACTAGCCTGAAATCATAATCATTTGTAAAACATGTCCAGAAGACTTGCATTCACTATATTACAACTGATTGCAGTGACACTAGTGAATGATCTTAACAATAAATATGTGGGTGTTAATAATGTAACATAACCATGCCTATGTAAGTGGAAAGTGTGAATGACAGCTTAAAACTATCAAATATTCAGTTAATTCATAAACTCTTTTCACTTTTGCTTCTGTGTGTTGGTAAGGATATGTCAGTTTTATTTTGGAAAGAGTATATTTCTGATCTTTCGCACTCTCTTTACTGGCTGAGTTTATCTCATATTTACATTGTATTACTATTTTACAGGATTTTTAGCGTTATGGGATATCCACTCGAAAAAGATTGGGAAAGCATCAGAATTATGCCAGAATATTCAGCATTCCAAAAAGATTTCCGCAAACAAAACTATGCAACAGCTTCTCTTGCCAAATATATGGATAAACACAAAATCAAACCTGATACAAAAGCATTTGCACTGGTATTGATAGATTTTGCTCTTCGTCTTTCCTCTAAGGAGCATTTCATTGTTATTTGCCATAAATGTATTGTAGTATGAATGTGTGTGTTACCATATATGGATTTTTATCACTGTATTTGAAAAAGGGATGTCTGAAATGTTTGGTATTCTGAAATTTTAATATCCAATCAAAGTTTGTACCATATATTCCATGAAAACAAAATTGATTATGAAGAGAAATTTTAAACACCTAGTTAAACCTATATAAAACATACGGTAAATTTCCAAGTTTGCAAGGGTTTTGTATTATTCAAACTTTGCCGCTTTTTTCTTCTCAGTTATCCAAGCTTTTAATCATGGATCCACAGAGAAGAATAACATCAGATATGGCTAAAGTTGATCCATACTTCAATGAAGAACCTATTCCTAATAAAGAGTTAGTATTTCTGAATAATCTTATATGTTCAATATTTGTGTCAACATTTAATTCCATTACTAGGAACACCTTGACATTTGTTACAAATACCTAATGTGTTAAAATTATTATTTTTGAGCATAATATGTTGGTTTAAAATTAAAAAAAGGGGTATACCATACATTTCACCAGTATGGATTTTACATCAAAATTTATTTAATAGTTTTATTATCATTTGGGGAACAAATCGCTATTACGTGGGTAATAACCATCAACATTACAGTATTATTGGGTTGTAACTAACTCCATTTAAAAAAAAAATTGAACTCATGCTATTCTCACACAGTGTGTTTGGCGCCGGCCCTATTCCTTATCCAAGAAGAGAATTCATAAATGATGAAGAAATTGAAGACAAAAATGAAAAAAATTTGAAGGTCAGTTATAAATGAGAATATTGTGATCATCAGTGAAACAAAATCATTAGCTTTTTGACTTAGCTAGCCATGGTATCATATCATGTTGCAGTTTATAAATATCAGTATTGATTCTGTTATATCTCATCATACACATCGGGCAAGATTATTGTCAAGTTGGTCTTCTGTTGGTAATTTTCTATACGGCCTACAATAATCCCCTTCTATTATGAAACTGAAGCATGAAGTTGCATGAGTATTTATTTAGTTTGAAATTTTATTTATAGGCTTTATGGCCATCTGAGAGACCTGTTAAAGTTAGGACGGCCTAGTTGTAATTTCAATGCTTCTGTAGTCAATTTTCACCCATCCCTGTTGACACCAAATAGCAACATGAATACATCAATTTAAATATAATTAGGTAGTATTAGCAATAATATCATGGTTTGCCACACTTGCATTGAATTGATACATTGTAAAATTCAATGCAGTTAACAATCATGCATATCCATGGGTTATAATTAGGGCTGGGAATGGTTAATGGTTATGACTTATTTTAACCGTTAACTGACATGTCAGGTACAAATCATCTTTATAATGTTGTATTTTTTTTAAAAAAAATGATTACGTCATCGCAAATTTATCTCCTGTGGCGTTTAGTTCAGAAGAATATCACTAACTGTATTGTAAGGACCCAATAAATGTGAAAAATAATTGAAATACCAAGATTACTGATTATAAAAATTTGACAATAATAAATTCAGAATCGGTTGTTGGTGGAAATCTATTGTTCACGATTTTATTGCAACATCGCATATTCACCCAACAAGAGCGCAGTTGATGCTGTTTTTCTTTATGATATCTCCAAGTAGAATTTGCACATCGTCCACTAGAAATTTGTCACATAAAAGACATTTGATAACGGGATCGGGGTTTACTAAAATACTTCCGTATGTCCGAACCACGCAGCATATCTCTTGCAGGAGAGCGATCGTGAAACTATCTCGATTAGTGAATAGTTATGAGCGATACTGGATTTAAGATGAGACGAAATTGCTTTGTAATCATTGTGACGTAACGAGCTATGTCACGCTGCGATTAACCGGTTAATTTTACCCGGTTAACAGTTGAAGCCCTAGTTATAATCACAATATACAGATTGGGTAATAAAAATTGTAATGCATATCTTTGTAGGCACAACACAGAGATAATGTGATGAACGATAATTCATCCAGTCAACCTCCATCAAAACGAGTTAAGTTTAATTCAGGAAAGAATGGACAAAACATGCATCAAGTAAGTCGGGACTATAGAATGACATGACTCAAGTACTTTTAATTTGCATTGGAGTCCCGAGAGCAAATTCTGAAAATAAATACCTATTATGCAGATGCAGTCTTACTTAGCCTTACTGTTATTGTAAGCCTGAATGATTGCTCAATAACTCAACAGCCTTTTCTTTTTTCCATCTTTATTGCATGGAATAACATTTGGTTGCTCCACCATTTGGTCAAAAGCGTATGAAACGAATAACTGGTTCACTATTTCCCTTACCTAGCCTAGTTGCTTCTAATCTTTCCTGATACATTACACTGTAAATCTCTTTATTTCTTCCCCACTAGTTAGTAGTTACTCTGCTAAAAACTTCGATCTCTAATAGATCGTTAGCTAGTGTTACTCGCAACTTGCTCTCTGCTTTTACACAGTTATATTTGGAGTGTGCAACATTTTTTCTCGGCTGGCCATATAACCAACTTCAGACAGCTAGCTGGACCACACAAAAAATGTAGTTTTTCAATGTACACAACGAATGAAAAAATTCCCATGATGCAAAATTTTAATTATTTAACTTTTTAGTGAGAAACCTGAAATTTGAGTTCTTAAAATTTTTGTTAACATCAGCGATGACTGAAGTTAGCATTTTATTCTTGATGGGGGAGTGTTGACAAGGGCCCACTAAATGGCTTGGTGGGTCAGGTCGTGGTCCGTAGGCCACCTGTTGCTCACCCCTGGTTTAAATAATTAGCAACCACTTCACAAATAGTTTTTCCAGTAATACTGAATGATTGAATAAAATTAGTAAAACAAAGTAATATTTTTTGTATATTTCGAAAACAAAAAAAATTTCCTTGGTTTGGAAGCGCTGCCAAACTCGAAATAGACTGGGAAATGTACGAGAAGTCCCCCAAGATAAATGATGAAATCCTTTTTCAACTTTTTATATTTTCTCACCAGGGTGTAAGGCAAGCTGGTGGGTATCAAGGTATGTCAGGTTCAAGTGGAAAATCTTTAGGTCAATCAACTTCACAACAACATCATTTACACAATCATATGTCTCAGACGATGGCTGGCAGTTCATCAGGTCACGGGTCACTTGGGCCACAACAACCTGGACAGAGACCAATCACGCATCAAAAAAACATGTCTTCTTTTACTAATAGTAATAATAATAATACATCCGGGCATAATATGTATGGGAAATTTTAACAGAAAATTGAAAAAAAGCACCAAAAACCTCAAAAATATACTAACACGAACCATGGAAAAATTGAGTATTGCGATATTTAACAATACTTCGAGATCTTTTTTCGCAGGGGGTGGTGATGTGATTTATCTCACTATTTTACATGATATGATTCCATTTTGTTTCACTAATGCAGTTGCCAAACATATTTGTACTTTTGTGTCGTGGTGGTTAGCTCTTATATTGTTAAAACAGTTGATGAATCCTTGTTAAACCATGGCTGTTATCTGCTCAATATTGTAGATCATATGATTATATTCTCCTTCATTACTGATTACTTGGCTCATAGTTAAGATACTCGACTAATAAATCAATATTCAACTAAATTTAGATAAACAGAGTTTATTGCCCTTGTTAGGGCAGTGGTATTCAATCTGTAAGAGATGTGTAATCTGAAATAACCATCTATGATGAAATATCAATCTTTCACATCCTTCAATACCTTAAAGAAATGTCAGCCATGTGTCTGTATATAAATATGAAATACAAGATGGTCTCCATAATGAATTTGAAATAACCTTAGCTTTATATTTGTGTTGTTACCTTTTTATGCTTTAATTTTCTATTCATCTAACTCAAAATACGAGGTGCTCTTTTCAATATGAATCTAATATTTTGTTCCTACTAGGAATAGCTTGCTCATAATTTTATCTGAGAGGATCTTTGACCTATTTGTTCAATTTGACTCCGAATTCATATTGGTAAGTTTGATTGATGATACAGTTGGGATTGAGACGCATCAACAGAAGCACCATAGCTCTGGTTTTGATTCTGTGAAATATTCTCCTTTATTTACATTTGCGAGAGGACTGACTGTTTATCCACCATGCTTAACTGTTATATACAGAAAGATGGAAAATGATATACCGGTATGCGCAATACTTGGTGTACAATTGTTCTACTCTACGGACTTTTACATTTTTTTTTGGCCTAATGCTTTTACATTATTTCTCGTTTTCTGAATGCATTCAACATCTGATACGAAAGCTGACAGGAGGAGATTTGGTAGACTTTCAAAATATATTTTGGCTAGTTGATATTTGTTTTGTTGGTCGAAGGTATGCGGTCGCTTCTTGTATGACTGTTGTGTCAATGCTTGATAGGTGGGCATACAAATAGTAATTAAACGTTAATACCATGAAAATCGGAAAAATGTTCAAAACACTATGAAAATCGGAAAAATGTTCAAAACACTATACGATGATCCCAACTAATTTTAAAAATATTTTTAAGTCGCCTACAAGCGCTAGTTTTCTGCTCCTTAGGGAAACATTTCTTACGCAATGATGGGACCGACCGTGACTGTTGCGTCACGAATCACGATGCTTTTTCACGTGGAGATGAGCCCGCCGGCGCCAAAGCGTATGTATAAGCGAGGCAATGAACGCCATCTTGTGCCAATTGTTCTCGGCCCTCTAGCACAGTGGTTCCCATCCTTTCTACCCTGGCTGACCGGGAAAATTAAATAAAATGTACTCGCGTACCGGCAAAAATTGAAATAAGTGGAACAGAAAATAATAACATATTATATATATTTGCGTGATGTCGGACAATCGCCATGTTTTTAGAAAAAAAGATACACCTAAAAACATTTCACATGAGAAATAACGGGGCTCCCGAAGTATGCGAACCAAGATGGCGGACATCGGAATGTAATATGTGTACTAGGTTAGGGTTAGGCCATAATGTTAGCCGTTAGGTATAAATACTACGGGAGGCTTTTGGCTAGTCTTCGAACTGATAATAGGACTAAAATAAGGAAAATTGGAAAAAAATTATTGCCTAACCCTATTGCCTAACCCTAACCTGTTACCCATGTTACGTTCCGATGTCCGCCATCTTGGTTCGCATACTTCGGGAGCACCGAAATAACTACCAAATAATGTGCCGGCTAAAAATGGAAATGGGTGAAACATAAAACAATAACAACCCATTATGCGTAAAAAGGCACACATCTCACATAAAAAACATGTACATGCCAGATCATGTACAAACACAATTAACTCCAGTGAGAATTTTGCTACTATTTTATTTCGTTTCCACTGCTTGTCACTACTGTTTCGCGGCGGTGTGGCTCATCGTGCTAAGCGTTCGGAATACGCTCACCACCGCATCTCTGATTACTCTGCACGGGTTCGCAGGTTCGAATCCCATGCGGGGATAATTATCTCGAGAGGATTGCTGGGCTCCTCGCCGCCGTAGGGTGGTCCACGTGACCGCTGATCGGTTATGGCCTTCTCACCATCAAGTCCATGCTAACGAAAACAAATAACTGAATAAACCCATACCCGAGTAACCCGACATGGAATGATAACCGGACGAGAGGCCGTGGTTCGCCATATGGTTGAGCCGTCTTATCGGCATTCCTCTCCCCCGGGTTAAATATGTAAATCCTATCTCATCCAATACAGGATTGGCAAAGAGGCATTAAAAAAAGGGTTTGCAACACGTAGCTCTGCATCGGCTCGCAGTCAATTTATTTGCTTCGTTTTAATTAAAGCTAGAAGTAACTGGTGAAAATTCTGATGAACTGTCTGATTGCTTGATTACTCAGCGATTGGTATTCGTTATCAAGAGAGCTCAAGAATGAATTGTGACAATGATTCTTTTATAAATCTGGACTGTATAGAGGTTTTATCGGGTTCATCATATCAATCCTTCTGAGGTTGATCGACGCCCCAAACAAAATTAATTTGTATTACAATGATAAAGTTGTTGCTAACTTGGCACCCGGCTCAAAATCCCGCTGTGCATCACCCGGAAAATATCTCAGTTGCCCCCGCTCTTGTGACGCGTCTCGTGACCACCAGCAGGGTCGCAACAAGTTCATATCTCGCTGGGTGTCATGGTGAAGCCCTGGAATATTATACTGTTCTTGACAGTTTTCTGGTTCAAACAAAAAAATATTCATAACCTTTTATTTGGATGGTAATATCAATCAAGAAAAGCATGCAGAGCGGAAACAGCACGCATGCTGAGTTCCAGGTTTCTGAATCTTGCCAGATTTGACGGAGCGCTTTCGCGATGAATCGGAACCGAAAAGGAAAAAAATGTGATAACTCGGCATCAAGACGTCGCTGGGCCATTATTACCGCACTTTTCAAACACGAATATGGCGGCGGAAGAGAAATTTCGCAATAAACCGACGTAACTTCGTCCTTTCGGCTTCGGTAAAGCGATTGAGACGGTAAGAAATCAACAAAACGAAATTTCCCGCGGATCGGCGGTTTGCAACCACTAATCTAGCACGACGCCTTATGGGAATTTCGCACAACTATTGAAACATACATATTATTTTCATTAATATTTTAGGTAGGAAGATTATGAAAGTCGCGTTTTGAAGGAGAATGTTAGCCGAACACGTTGGTATTCTATGATGTTTGCCAAATTACATTTATAGTGCATTAAATTGTCTTAAACAAGTATACCGGTGCCGAGTTGCATTCGAATTGGGTTTGGCCATTCCTATCGTCATATTTGACGATGACCTTATGATGCCACAAATGGGAAGTGGTTTTTATTCAATTAAAGAGTCACAACACAAACGTATTTCTGTAACGTTCCGTCCGACCAAAGTCAGACTTCCTCAGAGAAGCAGTTTACAACAATGGCAAGAAATGTTCGGTTCCGAATAGATGCTTTATTGTAGTTTCCAAATATATACACAGAATACAATGTATACTGAAAATTCCAGAAGATTTTTACACATAATCATATCCCACGGGATTCGAATTTGCGAACGAATGGCTGCTAATGAGGGATTTCATGTTACACTTCGCAAAATTACTAACCGCCCATATTAAGGGGTTTTCAAAATGACAGTCCATAAGAGTTATGCATAATTGTATGGGGAATTCGTACAGGCTTATTTTAGGAAATTTTCAAGTAACGTTTGGGTATCATTTGCACAAATTAACGCTGATGACTACACACTAACTGTGCCTAGTCAAGTGTGTTAATTTGAGAGTAAACATAATGTTTTGATTTGACTATAAGAGCGCCTATGTGTCGACGTGGAATTCAAATAAATGGAGTAGACTACTTGGTACTTATTTCTGTTTTGGGGTTAACTGTAGGCTATTGGTTATACTTCATAATGAAATTACGTTCTTGTATTTTGACTACGTGAACGGTGCCCGTACATTCGAACCCACTTACATTTGAACCCATGTGTATATCCACGGGTTCAATCTATGTGCGGGTGGTAAAACCCATGGGTTAGGGTTAGTATGGGTTCAAATATCCGTAAAACAAAAAAAATTCCACAAGTGCAATAGTATGCAGGTGCAATTGTCGTGGGTTCAAATGTAATGGAACCTTACGTGAACATCTTGAAATCTGTGGTAAATTTTTCCAAAATGTAGCACTTCGGATGAACTTATAAAAATCAGAACGGCCAAAAGTGACCTTAGTGTCAATTACAGAGAAAGTTTGTATATACTTTTAAATTCAATTGTGAATAAAGTCAATTTGTTCACAAAGTATCCTCATTTTATTTCGTGACTAGTGAACTGGCGGTGAGGTGATTGCTTGAATTTTCTGAAATGGTATTCCTTAGTATCAATATCAGTTGGTGTCATGTCAATAATATTTGAGATTTTCAATAATTATATAGATTTTATATAGATCATCCATATAGCAGACAACATAAGAGTTGTAATCGAGGAAATCCTTTTTCGCAGTAATGTTAGGGATAATAAATAGAAAAAAATGACAGATACAAAAACATGCTGTTAAAAAGAATTCTTGTTTCGACAGACATTAGCTTTTTAAAAACCGATAAATAAATCAAATACAATTTTTAACGAAGATTTTCAATCACTTTCTTGGAAGTAATAATCGAGTAGCGGGAAACGTACATTATCGCACTGACTGTTAATGTATGGCGTATTACCAGTGACAGTAAAATCAATACTTCCATCTTCATAATTATTTATGGATATATGGCATCGAAAGTTATGAGTCTGATCAGTTTGCGAAAAAAAAAATTCAATTAAATTTTGGGTTCGCTCTTTTTCAGATCTTTGGCGTTATTTTAGAAATAGTAGATTATTCATTTAATAGATGGGACAAATGAAATCGCCAGAGGTGCATTCAATAACCAATCCAGTGCGACAACAGCGTTTTAGATTAAAAATTTTCGGTGTAATTTCTATTTTTAGGTGTAACCTTCGCCCAATCTTCTGTCAGAAATTTTTAGGTATTATAACATTGCATGCTACAAATTTGATTTTTTTTCGTTAAAAAACAGTTTTATAAATCATATACTAAATCATAAACGAACTTACAGTCAAATTCGGAGACCAGTTGAATTCCTCCCCCCGTCCCCCCCCGCCCACTTCGCATCCGTTTTCACCAATTCGAAGCTAATGTGTTCTCTAAGGAGGTTATTAATTTTGCCAATAAATACGTTTTTCTTCGATACTTTCAAGTGTTTGGAAACACTATCTATAACTATATCGTGTGAAGTGAATTTTTTTCAGTACAGATTCACGCATTGGTGCACGTTACGGTATTGTAACCCTAGGTTTTACAGAAGGATTTTACAGCGAATTGGTAAAGTATCGAAGATTTATTGATGAATCTCTGGGGATCCTCTGAATGTATTTGCAATATGTTGTCTGTTTACAAACACAATTGCAATTTGTCTGGCCAATCTTAGGCAATGGACTGAATTTGGAATTTTGAACTAATCGGTGTATTCCGTGCAGAACAATTATATACACATTTTAATATTAAGTGATATGAGACATATGGCACTATATGCGCTTGATGGGTCACGCCGTCATCAAAATGTATTTTTCAGATAATTTTAATCCAAAGGTAAATCCATTTATTTCAACTAAATTATAGCTTGCTTATAATATATAAGAGTAGGGGATTGTTGTACTTATGTAATAGATCAATAATGTGTTTCGAAAAAATCTCTATCACGATGTATTGGAATAACTGGATTAACCTTTAATCCTCATCTCACATTAAAGGGAGATTTTGGCTGTACTCCACTTCTTCATACTTTTGCAGTTCAACTACTAGAAATGTAGTCGATTTAGAAAATTAGGATTCCAAATACTTTCAACGAGATTTCAAATTCTTGTTTAGTTTGTAACTTAGTAACATGTGTTGTGACTTGAAAGAAAATTATCATATTGAGAACGGGAATAAAGTGCACTACGTGTGCGAGGTATGCGTGTGGTATCCGACTACCAAAATGGGAGAGGGCTGGAGATAGCACTTCCCAAATAGTTGGGTATTTTCATATGTATTACATGTATTATTGAAATTACTGTGCTTTTAATATAATCTAGAAACTGTCAGTTGTAGATTTGTATTTATCAGTACTTATTGGGCTTATCAAAACAAATCCTTTGTGCCGATACATCGGTATTCATCTATTGATTATATCGGTATTAGATCAATCAAATTGGAAAGCTAATATCTCCCATATTCATCTCGCCAATTGACAACCCAATTAAAATCTGGAAATCAGGATAGATTTGAGCAAATAAAAAGCATTCTGGAAATCCGCATATTTTATTGTATGACAGTTGTACATATTTCGCTTTTCAAATAGGATAGGATAGGATTTACATATTTATCCCAGGGAAGAGGAACGTCGATAAGACGGCTTAACCATATGGCGAACCACGGTCTCTCGTCCAGGTACCATTCCATGTCGGTTATGGGATTAGTTAGTTATTTGCTTTCGGAAGCATGAACATGGACCGGAAAATTCAATCGTAATTGGTAATTTTACATAATCGGTACTGATGCTCACCGCAGAAATTAACGATATCGGATCGGAACGCCTGGCCAAGTTATTCAATTACATTATGAGATTTTATATTTACAAAAAATACCTCATTCTATCGGGACCGCAGCAGTCGTTTTTAAAGTAAAAATCTTATTAAAAGCGACAACTTAAATTAACTTAACTGTATACTAGATATATTTTAGTGCTAAACCGTGTTGTGGTGCGCAATGTTTCAATTATGGCTAGTTATTATTCATTTATTCAATTTCCGAAGGTAATGGAGCGTGCCTGTACTTGACAGCATCGTAGAAAATGGAATACATTGACCCAAGCGTGCTACGTCATTCTGGATTTGGCCGAGTGTACAGACACAAGTTACAACCCTGAATGATATATCACGCGTTTTGTGAGTCATTGAATTTCGAAGAAACTGATTATTTTGTTTCTGTTGTTTAATTTATTTTCTAAAATATTTTTGACAATATTCATTCATATTTCATTATAGATAATTGTTTTGCCATTATTTGGATATGTTTGCTGGAAGCTTGATACCCATATATAAAAGGTAACATTAATACCGATTTTGCGCAGTACGCCACCACTTCTGGTACGAAGCACCATCTTGAGAGCCGTGAGAATAATTGGTATACGCATTGATGATCATCTATAGCTAGGACGTCATATCGCATTTTCGCGATGACATCAAGAAAAATGTAAACCTCGATGACTTTAAAATGACATGTGCCAACTAGGTTACTCCTCGTCAGAAGAGATTGCTACAAATTTGCGTGGCAAAATGTGTTATCGCGATATCATTGATGTGATAGTGAATGAATGAGATCAAACGGAGATGGGAAATTATACCGGAATATACATTTTCGACAACGAGCTCAAAATGAAAAATTTTGCCGTAGATTTCTTTAACAATAAATTTAACATTGGCTTCCGAAGAAGTTCTTTCAACTTATATAAATATTCTCCGCGGGTTATACCCCAAAGTTTATCTTCAATTACTCATTGCTTTTTTTCGGGCTCGTTAACTTAAACTGCCTCATGCCTTGCGTCGATTGGCATTTGCTGCTGGTTTGTCACGTAGTTTCAGTACTTCTTGGTACGGGTAGCCGCCCGTTACTTTGCTCAAAGATGACTCTGATTTACTTCTGAGTGAATACGAGTTACATTGTATTGAGCAAATTTTCTTTGTAGAGCATTTCATGGACTCATTCATTATTAATAATTTTATCTATATATATTTTTTTCATTTTAAACGTTTCATTTTTTATCACAAAGGCCTAATCTATAACACTAATTACTTTTGGTTTCACTCCCAGGTTTACTGATTTATAGATAAAAATAATATTTAATAAATTTCAAGCAACCAGTAAAACATATTTGTAAACGTTTTGCGATACATCAGAAGTAAAGATATTTTGGAAAATGGAATTCAAGTCTGTCGTAAGTATATATGTCGCATGGATCTTCTAGTAATTTAAACATTTGTTTTATTAGTGAAATTGTCTTGTAAAACTCGTTGATAGTGATAATATTAGCAAAATTCATGCACGAATGAATTATTTTTCCATATTTAGTTATAAATTGTAATTGTCGTGCTATAGATATTCCGCCTCGTTTTATTATCTCATCAATGAGACGAATAATGTTATCGCTATGCAGAATCGAAAATTCAAAAACGTTTTTTATTGATAGTTAAGCGTATTCGATTGATTCGATTCTAATGAAGGATATACATACAACTGACATATTTGTCACGAAAAGATTTTTGTCGACTAGAAGTTTGTAATTTAACAGTTGTGAAAATATCATATTTTAAAAATTATTCAAGATAATGGCTATACTTTAATCCTGCGTCTTTGGACCACACACTTTGTTTCGGTTTCAGGTTCATACTGGACCCGAAAAACAGCCAAATTGGCGATTTATGTTTTGTCTTCGCAGAGAAGGGGCGTATTTGTACTTTTGTATTCGCCGTTTTACTAAGGGTAGTGCGAGCCGCGTGTTGAGAACCCCTGTTTTATTGTATATTTTTAGTTCCATTATAACTTCACTTGTGTACCGTTACTTTTCTTCATGTCATAACAATTTAGTAGGATAATCGCGAAATGACGTGTTATGACCGTGAATGACAGTCAACGACTTTTTCCGGTCACTGAAAATTTGTAAAATTTGTAACTACACTTGCATACATGGTACAGTAACTGCGTGGTATAGTATATGACATATAGTAACATCTCTCCAAAATCGAATGTTGATATAAAATATTTTTCTAACCAATCGAATAAAAAAAATAACATAAATATTTAGTAAGTACAAAATTTTGTGGGATGTAAATATTTTCTGTTAGCTTGCTATTTATATCAAAATAAATAAATTAAAATTGGATTGGCTTAAGAATACGCGTATTGATGTAATGCTCAAATGTCAATGAAATAATCATATTTTAAATAATGTTGAGAATTTGTTTATAAAGTTGAACCCTTTCAACGCTGCCATTTGAACATTTCACAATAATAAATGTTGGCCCGTTTTATGATGTTATAATTCGGTTACTAAGCGCGACCTCGTGCAAATTTCACAAAGTCATTGTCTGGTTCTATGGAATAAATGCCATCGATCTTGATTCGTCGTACCTAAACTAAATTTAATCGCAATCTAAATAAATTCCTTGAGCTATTTTTTTAGTTGAAGCATCAAAATTTGGTTTTACCTTGATTGTGGCAGCATCAGGTGGGCCAGATTGAATTACTTGATTGGCCTCAGTTTGTAGATGACAGATTTAAATGGTGTTTTTGCTTTAGCAAAGTTTTTTTCAAGCACGTTATCAAACTTCTAACGCTGTTTATCAGATAACCATGCTGATGTTGTCCATTGTTATCGTCTGTGCTGTATTGATCACCAATACAGAGGGAAGAATTCTACCAGATTTTGAGAATGAACAACGAAGATCAGGACTACGAGAATATTTGTTCGATAAAAAAGCTTATGGATTTGGTTATTCTTGCTCAGCTTCAGTTTGCTATCATTGTAGTGATATTATAATGTCTGGAAGAAGAAAACGATTTGGTAAATGAGCAAATATGTTCTCAAACTTGCTAGCCTATAACGATAAGAAATTAATGATTCGTAACCGATCGGAATAATGAATTTAATAAGTGAAGAACAATAATTTGCACCAATGTAAAATAAATTGAAAATTGTCTAGTTTTCAAATATGTCATAAAAAATAGAATACAAAGTAAAATGTGCAAAACTATATCATTGTCCACGATGTACATATGGTTTATATTGTTAAAAGTTGTGCCAAATCAAATCGGCAACCGATCAACTGACTTTTGGGATTGCCAACTCTGTCATCAGAGCGTTTGTGTCAGTCGCCCTGAACGACATTTTATTAGAAACTTTACAGTTCATGTTGAATGTCAAGCTAACCAAAAACATTGATAGATGACCAAATTTGGCTTGAAACAGCGATTTTAATTTGTATTCCTATTCCTTGCGTTTACTAATATACGCCTCTTTATCTTTTTATCTTATCAGCCCCAGAGTCCGATGAAGACATTTTAAATGGCAACTTCAGATCAGGAAATCGTCCAACAAGAGGTTTCGAACCACACGAAGAAATATCGGTGGAAGCAAGGGCCTTTCTAAACACGTGCGTTGCGTGTCGACCAACGTGTGGCTTCTAGTTCGATTCGGTTTGAGAAAAAAAACTACCCGGAATGTAAAAAAAAAATTGTTATATTTATCTTACGATTTCTTCATAGTTCAGAGAGTGGAAGCACGAACAATTTTACCCACTTTTACTTGATAAATGTAGGTCCAGAAGTGACGATTTTCATTTGACAATTTTAGCATCTTGCGATTACTAAGTGTGTTTATGAATCTATGTTTCAAAGCAGTTAAAATAATTTCACATATATCATGATTCAACTGAACAACTGATATGTTTGGAATGAAAACAAACTGCTAAATTGAATTCTAAAGCAACATGGAATTTGAACATAGTCGGTTTTAAAACACGAAATTTTTTTATCCTTAGATACAGAGTTCTACTGGATTCTCACAGTTTCGCATTCATTATCAGATTATCGTAATTTCATGATTTCTCTGCCACAGCATAATCACACGGAAACAACTAAAAGTAACAGACTCTTAATATGAAAAATTCAATCTCTCAATATAGAATATTTGTACCGTTTTAACTTGTTTGAAATAAATATATCAAATGCAATAGAGAACCCATGTTTTGTCTCATTTATGCCGTAAAACTCGCTAGTGGGTCGATAAGTTCAATTTACTCGATATACCAAAGCGAGCACTAAGGAAGAATTATCAGTGTCCAGGGCTTGGACACAGTCAGCGTACTGGTTTATTTGAGTGGTGAATAGAAAACATGTGGTTTTTTATTCAGATAAGACTGCAAGGAATTTTAGCTGCCTTTCTTACTCTTAGACGTTGCGTGCTGCTATTTGCGTACAATTATAGAATGATATTTATGTTTATGATCATATCGTTTTGCTAAACTGTTTGTTGTTGTTGTTGTTGAGAAAATTGTTTTTCTTCAAATTTAATAAACCAATCCATTACAAATTTTCCTTACTGAAATGAGAAAGTCGCTAGAAATTTTTACCCATCCAAAATATGGCACGACAATAATTCACGATACACGTTCAGTACAATTCTTTTAACATTAATCTTATTTTGCTCGGACATTTACCTCCTTGTATATATTTAGGCATTACTCTCTAGGTACCTATATATATCTAGGTTTAGGCTATTTTTCCCTCAGGTCTTGATCCCAATGAATTAATAACTACTGCGCACAATTTTATCTTAATGACGTCCGGTGTAAAGTATCAGGTCATTGCCATTATTCTAATTACTCTCGCAAAATAATGCATTTTTCTAACGTGAGGATAATTTCTGTTGTGCGTGTCGTTAGATGGCAGGACACATTATCAAATTCTTGAACTTATTGTTATCAAGATTATTTTTTTCCACATTAAATTTTTTATCAGCAGACATAATGTTGCCTAAATAGTCTGCTGGCATTTTGGCTATCTACATTTTGTTTATATATATATATATATTAGGGGCTTGCATTACATTAAATATGTCAATTATTATGTAGCGTATATACATGCAGGCCGAGGGTGCCAATGACATGCGAAAATTTTATTGAAGATAGGATATTCATATTATGTGTCCAGTAACTATTACAAAGATTTGAAAATTCACATATTGTTGCCAATTACAACAAGCAGATAAAAATAATAATCAGAATACGAATGAAGCCTTATTTGATAAAGTATCCTTAGAATGCAGCATGCGATGATCAGGCGCCAGGACATTCTAGGATTGACAATTACTGTTTACCACATACGGGCCAGGCCAACAGCCAGGAATGTCCGACATTTTCCGACAAGAACTGTATATATGGGCTGGTCATGAAACTAATATAGATCCTAACTGAGTTGGCTAGCCTGCTATATTTCAACGAGCCAACCCATAAATATACACCAAACATATTGCTTACTGTAATTTTATTTAAATATCCAAGGATTTATTCGAATAATTGCTCAATCAGAAATAACAAAAACAACGTCATTTTCAATTAAAGTTCTTCTTTGAACTGGACTGAGCCTTTTAATTTGTCTTTTAATAATTTCTTTGCTGCAGTAATTCTTTCATCTTCATGTTTATATTTCGAACCAGGTTTTCTTGATTGGTTTACTGAAATGCTGTAAATTGAATATTATATTATTGGTTAAGAATTCAAAACTCGCTTGAAATAAATGTTAAAAATGCACAAATCACAAATTTTTCTAAGAGACAGCTCTTGATTTTGTCCTATCTGGGTTAATTTTATCATCGTGCTGCCTGAAATCCGTTGAGTATACCCAATTTTAAGGTGACAATTTTTTGAAATCGTTTTCAAGGCAAGAACTTTGCATAATTGATTATCAATCATAATATAATCTAAATAATTACAGAATTATCTTTGTTACATAGTTGAGGCATAGACGGATGCTCGACAGAAAAACAAATTTTTGAGCATCCACCCTCTAGATCTTGGCATGTCAGAGATTTTACCTCAGAAGTAAGTTCACTTCAGAGTGAGTGCACAATAATTTGCTTCGAGACAATTATCATAATAAATAATAGTATTGAACTATTCAGTATCTAGTTATTCGAAAAAAAATACATACTTATCTGCCAATTTTATCAATGAGTTTATTACGTTTGTTGCTTTATTCATATCATATTTTGTTTGTTGCAATTCTGAAAAATGGGAAAAATGGCAATTTAAATAGATGAATATACTGACTGGATATATGTAGCTTATTCAAGCACAATCATTGAAAACCTAGGGCCAAGAATGAATTGGCACGGCACAGAGGGTGGGAGGTATAGCAGAATCACATGTAAATCGTGGTTGTGTACCATTTTAACAGCGAATAACATATACGCGATAAATATGTGTTTCTTTATCTGGATATTAAGTTAATAAACTTGACAATGTTAACATTAAGTTGCTATTTCGATGTAAATATTTAAAATCGTATAATAGATATAAATCATGAAACGGCGATATACCTTCTAACGACCGAGCCCCAAGCATTTTATAAAACAGCTCTTCGAAGTCGGGACCTTTAAGCTTGGTGTTAGCTTCAATAAGTCGAAAGAGCTTCATGCCGTCAGTTTCGCCATTTCCCCTCCGAAACAGACCCTCAAATTCGTCGGATAAAACTGAAGCAAAAAACGAAACATTTGACTATTTGGGCAAAAAATAGGAAACAAATTCATCTGCTAAAGTAAAATTCAACAACATTGCCTGTGTTATTAGAACCTCATAATACAAAGAAGGTTGAAACATCTACGGTAACTTGGACGTTTCTGATCAATTATTATTGGCTCAATTGTGGAATAATTTCAATTGGTGAATATTTGCGAGATCAATATTAATATATATATAGATATAAAATGAAATCTAAATATAATAAAAACTCACCAAGATCAATCAATGAGTCCCCCGACTAAAAAAGTAAATTAAATTGTATAAATTAGTATGTTCAGTATTAAAAATGGTAATAAATTTCTCTATATTATGTCACTCGTTTAGGAACTATACCACATATTTCATTTGTTGTACTGAATTTGGAACAAACAATAGACTTGGATTTTATGAATGCGAATATGTAGGGCCCACTTGTAAACTTTGCTATATTATTGCCCAAAACACGTATTCCAGGCGTCGAAACACGATCGATGCAAAACTTCCCGAATAAAATAGAATTGAAAAATTTCTACCATGGGACACGTCATCAGCAATAGGTTAAGTTTCCGGTATTTTGTTTTTATTTTACGAAGATGAGAAGTTGGACGGATGTTTTTCCCCGACCCGTGTCGTCAGAAATATTCTTCCTACGCCTCACCGTTGATAAATTTTTGTTCGGGTTTGCGCTTGCAATATGGTTGGCATGTTCATAGCCATAAGTTCGATTGAAAATATTTAACCATTTGTCATTCAGACGTACTAAACTAATTTTAGGGTGGAACAGCCGCAGCTTTTCCGGAAATACTTTTTGATTGCGATAACTAGACTAAAACTCTTCGAAAATAAAATGACAATTAACTCATGTGAAAACACAACTCTAAACTGTGATATAGTATGCATTATGCTTTATGGAGTTTATGCAACACTATGACAACGAGTCCAAATCCACAACCATGCTCGAATTCGTCTGCGTGAAAAATGCCGCTACATAAATTTCATTGTTACGTCACCGTAAACGTTTTTCTGATTGGTTAATTATTACGGACATGAACAAGAAAAAAGTATAACAGGCCAAGCCATTGAGCTATGGATGTTCACGGTCTAGGTAAGTCATTTTCTATTTTGTTATGTTTAGAATCGAAGCGATCTATACACCGCCACCATAACGGTATCACAGATTATAATATACCAAGAACTGTACTTACCTCCTTTATAAAAGATATATCGATCCCAATACATAATGAGACTACGTGCAATATAACAGCACTAAATAGTAAACCATAACTCTTTCCTGTGCGTATCATTCTTATCTGGTATTTGTCAAGACTGATCAATCGAATACTAACGTGAAAACATGGTTCAAGCTACAATACTGTTGGACACATCAGATTTTGGGCCGCATCACGCCTCGAGGCATGCAGACCAAAACAACAAAAGCAGTGCTCAAAATTTAATATCTATTATACAGAAGATCAGGGATTAGAAATATAAATTTGTTTTGAACAATGGTGATAATTGGTAGTAATGACCACCGCCCACGGCTAGTTTCTTCCACTGTGCAATTGCGTCGCCCCTGTACTCTGCAAATTGTTAAATCGCATACATCAGACAAATCGCATAATCTATTGAATAATGTGCCAAAAAGTATTGGCAATTTTATTGGTGTATTTGTAACTACAAAGTTCGTGACTACAGGGAATGAAATAAAACAGCAGTAGCTGATTTAAGTATATCGTTTCACTATTTTCAAGTCATTCTAAAACTTCAAAATCAATTCGACAGAATAGTCTTCTATGTCTTTTCTGTATTTTTGGATATATTACCGAGAAATCGCGCAAAAAGATTTTTCCAAGCACATAGTCTTGACATGAAATCTTCGTTATTATTTAGAATCGAATGCAACAGTGCCCATTAATTTTTATTATTTCAAATTTCCCAAGTTCCAACGACGATTTTGACATGTTCAGTGTTTACAAACGAAACGAAAACAGGTAAATGCAAAGAAAACATAGTCATTGAAATGTCCTAAATTCATGTTATTCCATATCGTTTAAAGAGGGAAGTGAACAAAAAGATTTTTTAGTCTATTCCCTCAATCAGCATCACAATCACATTTGGGTGTCGTTTGCAGGGTGTGCAAAAAGTCTCATTTGACCCTGAGAAGAGACTGTGTAAGGCACATTGTATATCTGATTCTATATTTTTTTTAGGTGCTCCTGAAGTATGCGCACCAAGATGTCGCATAACCTGAACACTAACCTGGTACACAACCCGAGTTTAGGTTGTGCGCCATCTTGGTGAGCATACTTCAGGAGGTCCTTTTTCCAAGTATTATGTAATATCTATATGAGCATTTTCTTGGAAAAATCTTAGTTTATCTTTCTTAAACGCCTTGTCATCTGCTGGAAATGTGTTTGAAGATGACAGACATCTGATTGAAGGTTTGTTCCTTCGGATTCTCTGAATTTACTATTTATTTCCTCTCCAACTGTTCCACTGACTACTTACTAACTTAATCTATCCCTACATATAAATATTTGCCAGTGTTACGGTTCGAAGGTATACTACCTCTATCATAACATATAATACATTTTGTTTGTTTATTTATTACACTGCACATGGAAATATGGGGTTGAATTGAGGTATACAAAAATTATTATTATACTTCCAACAGTATATATATGCTATTTACCAATAAACTCTTGAGATTTAAATTCTTATCATGTCGCCGTTGGCGCTAGTTATTTCAGTCTTTTTACAAATCTGTTATGTAGAAATAATGAGCGAAAGCCAGTTGGTACAGCAGTACAAAATACAAAAAAAAACAGCTACTATTTATAAACGGACACTAGATGGTTGTGCTTTTATGAATAATAAAACGTTTTGTGCAATTATAATTCGTCTTTCTGTTTTTCTTCTTTAGTTTTTTCCGATGGCCGCCGTCCAGCATCGTTAGGTGCTCTGAAATAAAACCGATGAATGAATATTTATGGTGTGGGGTTTGCCAATATTATGTATAAAAAACAAGTAACCTCTTTCAAAATTTTGTGATAGCAAAATCAATGTACTTACCCTTGAAAATGTTTGATCACCAAGTTCATAATATCGACAGCTTTTTCTAATTTGTACTTGATTCCCTCCAGCTCTGAAAAATCAGCAATTTATCAGTTGTTATAGCTTTGAGGGTACAGACGCTTTGTACGGGGTAAACAGAAAATTTGTTCTAGTACGGACTGTGAAAATCTACCGAATACTATACCGTTTTGCAGTATTACAATTTGGCTGTTTGCTGGGTTCTGAAAGTAATGTTTAGGGGGTGATATATGTTTATTTCGGGAAGAGTCATGCATCTGCGGACAATTCAGATAATATATTTTGGTGTCCGCCAACTTATCAAGACTAAATAGCCGTTTCTAAATATTTCGTCTGAGTAGTTATAACCACCGTTTAGTTTTCATCAAAAGCTTTTATTTAAATTATCAAAAACTTTCAACCCACAACATAACAAGAATTATGGAGTATGTAGGATTCGTATTTTTTACCTTCTTTTGATTCCACTTCAAGGACTTCATAGAATACATTAGTAAGATATTCTGGATCTATGTTAGTTTCTTTTGTGCAATATTCAAGAATAGCTAAAGCTGTTGCTTCTTTTTCTTCTCCAAAGAAATTGTCATCAAATTTTGAGGAAAGTGCTATAGAAAATTAAATATATTAATTAAAAACAGAAATGTGTTACAAGTGAACGGGAAGAACATAAGTGAAGCACTTCAACTCAATGATGCAGTTCAGGTCACTGCAGAGAGGTTAAGATATAGGCCTATTTTTGTATATATACTAAGTATATCTTTGGTCCTGTTTATCTCGTATATGCCCTACAATCTAAGAGCCTTTCACTCTCCGTATTTTGAAATACCACATTGATAATTCAATGAGGTTATACTTTGTCGTTTAAAATTTCTTTTGTCATCCTACAAACAAGCAGTACATATATATCTTATAAATAAAGGCAAACTTGCTGGAGAAATGTGATAGTAAATTATGTTAAAAATAACTTACTTGCATCTATAAATTCGTTGAGTGACTGAAAAATATGAATAAAATAAATTCAATTGATGAACAACAGACATAATGAAGCGAAAAAGGGCAATTAATATGCATTACTTACTATTTTTGTTTCTGGGCCTGCTTCTGACGTATTACATAAATAGAATAATACATAAACGGTAAAAACAATATATTTCATGGTCAACAGCTAAGGTACAGCTTTGCATAAACAACAAATCTTCTGTATTTGCAGCTATTTCTCAAATAACGTAAATTGATATTGGCTATATCAGACTAAAGCTGTCAGTCAAGATTACACCAGTACTCGATTCAGCTGCTTGTTGCCTGAGGCAATGAACTTTAGCTTCGGCACGCCGGTATAGTGATGACGTGTTACAACGAGTTCGAAGCACGTGTAAGTCAGGGAAAAACTAAGTCACTTTCCAAACAACGTAGCACGCAGCAGTTAACTGTATAAGTTACCTGTACAATTGTATAAGTTAAACTTACATCCGGCGAAACAATTTTATGCAGAATGGCGCTGAAGACAACTTAGATTTTGCGACACTGGCATGCTGTATCTATGACTCTACACCCATCGTTTTTTACGTTAATGTCAAACAAACACTAATTATTGAAATCGACACTAAGGCGCCAATCAAGTCATTGTTTTTTTTTATTAGTACTATGCAAATACGGTAGCACATAGACGTAACGCAATACGTTAATCAGAATATCGAGTTTCGCCTTTTAAGCCATGCATATCTTGTTGAAATTGTATTATTATCTAATGTTTAATTAATCACTGTATGTACATGGCGTCTATGAAACCGTTCTTTTTCAGGTTGTTATTGCCAACATTTAATCTCGGTGAAAAGCTCTGGCAGAATGGCTTTTTAACACTTTTCTTACTTTGTAACTCAATGCTTTTTCCCATGCCAGCTGAAACTAATCTGAAAAATTTCTTCAGCTTACTGGTAATAAATAGGTCATGACTGAACAAGAAGTTTGTCAAAAACTGTCGTTTTTGTATGGGATCAATAGATACTGAAATAAGCTAATTTGAGTTTTATAAAGGCAGTCTTTTGATTGAGTCGCGTTTACTCAATCTCTTTCTCGATAATTCGTTCAAACACATGATGCGTTGTTTTCCAAATAAAGTAATATTACACGTGAATGCAATGAATTGATATTTATTAAAATAATAATAACCTACTCCATTCTAGGGGCCTCAGTAAATAGTTGGTCGTCGATCAGTCTAAACTGATCAACGGTTAAGCATCAAGACACATGGCATGCTTTGCAAATGAAAAACACACACACACACGAAACTCTTTGCTGAAATAGGTAAATTCAAGTAAGTATAATATCAGTATTTGCGTTGTCTAATTTTATTGAGTCTATTCTTTTCAGATCCAGGAGTCAGTAATATAGTTGATTGTGGCGGCACATAACAAGATGTCATTTATCAAAGCTCGATTCTGCTTTGTTTTTCTCCAGCCTTTTGCTCTTGTTCCGGTTCGTCTTTTTTAGTCGATTTGGGTTCATCTTCTAATGCTTTCTTGTTTTTAGCTTCTCCTTCTTTTTTGGTCTTTTCCTCTACACCTAAATCTTCAGACTTGGGTCTTCCGCCATAGGGATTTCTTAATAATAACGTAACGGTGAAGAGATTTACAAGAAAAAATAAAAGAAATGTCTTTCTGCTTTGTTCCATGGTTGCTGTTTATAGCAATTGATTTTCACTTGCTTATCATTATGTGCCAAATAAATTAGTTATGTATCAGTTGACGTATAGCGAAATGGCAGCAATTATTATTACCCTATGTAAGTCTGCCCGTATCTAGAGATATACATATATATAAAATATGTGCGAGGTGATTTAACGTATTCAGTTTTGTTTTTGCCTTCGACGTTCTTCAGCAAACATTGTGGATGCAGCATTTGTCGAAAAACAACAAATGAAGAACTAACAATAAACTTTTTGGCCATATTTTTGTTTTATCGTTGTCCGTTTTTATAGATCTATTACTATCTTCACGCAAATAACAACTTACTGTTGGAAATGATTCAAAACATTAGACATCAATATCATTGCTCCATTTTCATCGTACATTTTTTCTTCAAATTCTGAATAAATTCATTCGAAGCAATTTAAATGGATGGTTTGGGGAACAAATGAGAAAATATTTGAAAGTGTTAAATTGCCACGCGATGGCGCAGTGTTTCATAAGTAGAAAAATTTAAATTGCCCCAAGGAGACTATATATAGTTGACAAAATTAATACCATATCGGACACTGCACACTCTTTGGCGATTGAATAATTTAAAGCTTTGTTCCAGTAGTAGTGAAGATTTCTTTCATCTCCAGAGACATTTAGCAAATCTATTCATCGGTACGTTTAGTGTATTGAATGATAAAATGAAATGTCAACAACGTAACATGCGGATGTTTCAATAAATTTACCTGTTTGACTGTTCACTTTGGTAACTTCTGAAAAAACATTTGTCAGGTATCCAGGTATAATTTTTGTATGTTCCAATACAAATTTCAAGAGTTCCATAGCTGGTACTTTCTGGTCGTGTGTTACACCAAATAATTCTAAGAATTCTTTGCTCGTTGCTGTTAAAATAATTCGGATAATGTATCGACATATGGTGATTGGAGTATTATAAAAATTCTAGTTCAATGCTTATCTATGACTAATATGATTTTAGGTACGTCAAGACCAAATAAAACAAAATATATAACTATATGCAATGCAACAACCTTGCAAAATTTTCGAAAGTTTAACAATCTGGAAAGGCTAAAATCGCTGTATCATTATATTAGTCACATGCGGCTCTTTGAAAAATTAACTTACTTGCATCCATGATTTCTTGCATCGACTGTAAAATAAAATTAAAATCATTGAGTATTGATGATGAGAATTATATGACATGGTCATTTTAACTCCTAACATTTTGTTTTATTTTTGCCTAATCAAGCTATCTCTGTAGGGACCATATATTACTGGAATGCGAAAATTTCAAGGAATAACTCGATAATTTAGTTCCGTGGACTGTGGTCATCATTTCGGTATTTCTTTCTGTGTAATTTTTTGTTACCTTGCCTCGAGCTAATACTAAAAACAGTATCAGCACAAAACTTTGCATAAATATTTTGATGTTCGATGCGAATGCTAGACAAATTATCACTGTTAGTTTAGTTTTTCCATTTAAAGGCTTTGTTTTAATTTAGAAACGTTTCTGGCAAACATATACTATTGTAATTTCTACACATACCGCATATTTATTTGTCGTTAATTACGATAAAAATTTCTAAAAATAATACTAATCATTTTTATACGCAATTATTGTGCAGTTTTGTAAAATTATTTTGAATCATTCCTATATATAAAAGCAAGTAGCCTAGGTTACTTTGCTGTTCTCTAAAATATCCCCGCTTATGGATGGGGGTTCTAAATCATCCAATTCATCTAGTGTAATGGCATTTCTCAATTCTTCCGGTAGGTCTGGAGAATCCTCGTTATATGCGACTCCGACGTTGGGATCCAACAGATCGTCTTCAGTAACACCTGGTGGTAACTCTCCAGTATGCTCCGCAGGACAGTAAGCATGGCACGTGACAAAGAGAAAAACGATGCAACACAGAATATTGGTCTTCATTGTTGTACTATTTATAATTTGATGATTTGTTTCTAATGGCTTTTGCTTATTTGTGCAATATGTGTAAAATATATATTAGTTAAATATAGTCGGTGCTCGAATGCTACAGAATATCGTTCAAATGCGATTCACGTGTAAAATGTACTACATTTACAGTATTATATGTCCTAAATTTTTTACCAAATTTTGAAAACGTGATACCATTTTAACTCACAGTTTGTACCTGACTAATAATAATTATCTTATGCCGAGATAAACGTGTTCGAAATTGTAAGGATTAGGCTTGGGGCAAAACAAGTTAGTTCACAAGGAAAATAACAAAACCACGTTTATGCATACACCAATGCTAAAACAGGGTTTGTATCTTCTTTCATGAACCTGCACTGATGCTTCGTAACCTTGACTGATCCTTCTCTTTCATACTATATTGGAGCGAATGCTTTTCTAAATATTCGATCTTACGTGCGAAATAATAAAATGAAATTTGTTTCAGTTTATTTACTGCAGTTTTAGCAAAACTCTAACTTTCTGTTGATCAAAATACTAAGAATCTAATGCTAAAGCAACAGCTTAACGTCCTGAATTCTGTCGTTATCTGCAATCGTCGAGTTTTTAGTTCATGTTGTTGCTGCTGTTTTAGACAAATTAAAACGATGACGCGTCTCTATATGTGTCTTTAACGACACAACAAGTTAATAGTAGCCTAAAGCAGAAAGTTTCATCGGATTTTGCACGTGTCCTATATTTTGTGAAAGTGTGATGATTAAGCTTTGACCACAATGTTTGTGTTATTCTGAATCGTTTGCCGTTTTAATAATAACATACTTTATAAAAAATATCACATCCATCTACAACTAGTTTATAAATCATATATCATGCCATAGCAGCCACGTTCACCAATATTATCATTCACAAGAAAAATCGTTAACGAAATGTTATGTTAAAATAATATATATACTGTTTATTTCACAATATTTTCAACACTGTGAGTAAGTTCAATTGCCGGTATTCGAAAAAACAGGATTAGCTTGATAATTTATTTTCCGGCAAAAAAATAAATGAGAAAATTCAGTTAAATTAACTTATTTTCACGCTGGCAATGTATCGATATAATCTGGTGCACGTACACAAAAATGCGGTACATTGAACCCATCTGGTTTGTTTGGTCCTACGATGAAAACGTCTAAAGCAAAATGATGTCCGGATAGTAGGTTGAAGTATAATCTCTTTAAAATAAGAACGTAAGTCTCAAGTAGAATTTCTTTAACTTAAACAATATTCGTTCTTAATTATCAGAAAGAGGCAAAGAGACATTTTAATTCACGTGTACTATGCTCATTTATATATTACATTTTATGCGTGCGACTCGCCGATTTCCCTATTGATAACCAGGCGATAATGATCATAATAATATCATCATAATGATGACATCATTTTCTAATATTATTATTAACGATAAACTTTAAGTATGGTCATATTAGCGGTTAATTTTATTGGGGTACAATGGCCACCCTTGCAAACCATACTTGTTTGAATATCTGCCATATCCTGCTGTGACGAAGAAAAGCAATATAACATGGTTGTCATCCAAACCGAGTCGGAAATGCTCTGGTATGGTGGTATATCAATTCAGAGTGCTGTAAAGAATGATAAAAACTTGACTTGACAACATCATTGTGACAGGTGCTCTCCTGGATAATTAAGCAGTGAAAACAAATCAACCTTAAATTATTGTTGAACATTTCATAAAGCACGCAGATCAAATCATACAACCGAGTGCAGGCCAAACACTTCTTGCAATCGTGACTTACGTATTTTTTCACACCGTTTTAACTTTGGGTATATTAATCGTATAGTTCAGTAGTTCTTAAACTTTCTCGAGCGCGACCCAAATCTGAGTTTTATGAATACTAGCGACCCAATCCTAAATAACGCAAAATGTGTTTTTAATGTTAGTACAGTTTGACTCAAATACAGACAACTATTTATTAGAAACAGTCCATTGACTCAGTGAGATTGATGAAACTGAAATTTCCTTTTCATTATATCTTCAATACACAGCTCTATTTTACTTAACGCAATACGCAAGTTGTCACGGGTATCGAGGCGATTGCGAGCTTAGTTTTGATAACCTTCAGTGCCAAATATCCTCGCTCGCACAAGTGCCTTGTCGCGAATTGTAGCAGAAAAGGCGCCCGCTGTCCGTCGCAAACACGACATCCTAGCTGGCCTTCGGTATCTCTCGCAATATAAAACTTTTTACTCATCAAATGTTCACACACTGCTTCGTTTGCGGTAAATGGTGCCTCGAGATGAAGTCACATTTTCTCTAGATATTGAATAATCTAATGTCGAGAAGCGAGCTTTTTCATTGCGTCGTCTATTACAATTTACATTACCAAAAATACACCCATTTTTGGTTATTTTAATCCACTAAGACGACATTCCACGCAGTCAACACAACGACAAGCGACGTGCATGGTTACCGATACCATAAAAATAATACACGTGACTGGCATATCAGAATTGTGATGTAACAATGAGCTCAAGACAGTTCTTTCCGTGAATGAAATTTTACATTTCATTATTTTTAAATACCAGAGTTTAGAAGCTAAATTGAAACATTGGGAAAGCTGAAAATTCTTCCTTCTCCTCTTAGATTGCCCTTGCATTGACGACCTTGTCGCGACCCATTTTTAAACCTTCCGCGACCCATGTTTGGCCATCCTCAGAAAGAATATATTCCACCAATCGTATAATTATATTTACTCAATAATTCAATACAGACATAAATTCAAGTAAGTGTTTACGTAATAGGTGTTTGCGCACAATATTATTTGTCTATTATTTTTGTAATTGGTATCAAAAACATAACTCTTTGACTGAACGCACCCGACTCGACAATCCTCTTGTGAATCAGGGGCAATTATATTTTTCAATCGTCAAAAAAACAAAGACAAGGCGGCTGATCTTTATTCTGCGATATACTAATAGGTAGGTAGGTCATCTAGGGATGGGATTTTTCAAATACCTGATGATTTCAGAATCGAATCCCGAATACTTGGAAGATACGCAATTGTATGTGACTTTTTTGTGATGGGTCCTCCAAATGCATGAATTACTGAAAACATAGAATCCATCACTCAAACATAGTAGTCAGATATCATATGCATATATAACCAATGTCATAATCATCCAACACAATATACATATACAGCCATTAAACAAAGGATCAATTCATTAAACCAAATTCATACATGACCGCATGTTTAATATCAAAGCGGTGCCTAGGCGCTCCGCGAAGAATAGCGGGAGTGGGCCATTATCTAATTTACTTGATTCATTATTAGTGTGCACGGAAAGCAAGCATTTCAGTTGTGTCATACTTTGTCAGTCGCGGAATCGCGTGATGGCATGCTGGTTGCTTTCTGTTGTAGGCTGTACTTAGTCTACTCGATGATATTGTTGCTTTTGAAACAATATGCAGGTGAGCGCAATGCACTTGATAACTTATGTTATATACTATTATGTTCTTTTGCTTATTTGTTCTTAAACTTAGAGAAATAAACTTTTCGGGCTAATGAGAATCGAAATTTGTAGCTTTTTTACGGATATATATATATATCAATGGAAATAAAATGATGGCATTAGGGGCCATGAGTTCTAAAAAGCCTCCGGAAGGGATCCACGAGCCACGAAATGATGGGAACCACTGGCCTAGGCGTTCTCAAAGTATAACCTAACGATATTGGCCCGTGATCAGCTGTAGCCAAGTATTATGACATCATAAATCAGCCAATACAGCATATATCCATGAAACCTTGGATGCATTAATCTGCATGAGGCAACCTCTGATTTTTGTTTTGGTTATAACAATATATAAAATTGTGATATGTCATCTATCATATTATTATCATTAACCATTATGAAAATTTATTTTGAACGAAAGAAAGAAAACTCGCTCTAACAAAATGTTTTATGTCTCACTCCCGCGATGCCTCCCGAAGCGAATAGGTAACTCTCTGATATCATACACGCGGCCGTGCAAGGATTTGATTTAAATTTCTTTGAATAATAGATCGGATCGGATATATCCGTTGTTTATTGACTGTATATGTATATTGTGTTGAATGGATATGGCCTTGGTTATATATGCATGTCAGTCCAAATTAGTTGGATGTATATGCACATTTTCGACTGTATATGTACAACGCGTTACCAACCTTATCGGTGTGATATATGCTCAAGTATCATATTATTGTTACATTCACTCTCTTTTGCAGTTCTGAATTCAACTCATCTCGAGTACGTAAAAAAGGTATTTCATTTACAAGGGCAGTTTGAAAATAGTTGAGTTTCTATTAGGTTTTGGGGCCACAAATGCGAAAAATATGTAAATTACGATTACGAAATTTTAATTTGATAGCAATTTACAAAGAGAATCAAGATTGTAATTCCTATTCAATAATTATTGTTTGCTGTCTCTGTCACATACTGTAATGTCAGGGATCGGGTCTACATTTATCGGTTTCGTGGGTTACCGATCATGAATTTGATTCGGGCGACTCTTTTACAGGATAATTGTTTGTTTAAACTCAAATCGGAGAAAGTTTGGTCATGACAACATTCAATCCTTTTCATTCCCCTGGGTATAACTAAATATCCACCTCAAAGTCATGCTCGGAGAAATGGTGTAAATTCAATCCTAAAATCCCTAAAAATATCAGCAATGTGCCGCTGTATAGCCACTAAGCAAAATTTCAATTATGAAGGTTTAGCGTCTAAAGAAACATTCCTGTTTCATACATGCTAATGTGGCCAGCGACAGTAAGTGACAAGAAGTCATCGAGAAGATTTCGCCCTTGACCTGACTAGATCCTGGTAGTTCGAGCTCGCCTCGAGCCTCCACAGCGATGACTATTATTCAAAATATCTTCAGAAACCCATCTCGTATTTGCACGAAAGCAAAATTTTATACCAAAAGGCAGTTTGGTCGATCATTGCATTGATAATGATGATGGATTTAATGTAATTATCAAGAAACAACATTAACCTAAGGCTTGACTATATGCTCTGGTATATTTTATTTATGTTTGTTTTGAGAGATATATAATGTTGCTTCAAAGCTCCTCTTTGCTTTCGTCTTCTTTGGAACTACGTTCTTGTTGTATGTCTTCTAGCTTTCTATCTTCTTTACTTTCTGTATCCCCGTTGTTAGCTTCTTCCAACTCTTCTTTGGGTCTTCCTGCTAAAGGATTGCTAAAAACAACATTAATTTTAATTTAATCAAAAACTCGACGAAAGTTTACAAAAGATTAATGTACGTAAAAAGTAACTTTACTGAAAGTTTAAACACGATTAATGATATTTAAGTTTCATCATAATCATCATAAGCTTCTTCTGAATATTTATTTGCAAGTTTTCCAAAATCGACTCTTTAAATTTTACCTTTGAAAATGTTGCAAAACTTTAGACAATATTTTTAGTGCTTTTTCTTCAACATACATTTTTTCTTCCAAATCTTAACAATAAAATATAGCGTTTTAATGCATTGCTATGAGATAAACCATTGTTTTCTACCAGTCTTTTGGCATGGTATAACAAATGAATGCTTTTTGCCGATTCATATATATTCTCTGTGACATCGTTTGAACGGATATTGATTTGCAAGTGGCGGTTCAAAGATTGGATATTAGACGAAAGCACAATTATGAATGAAGTGGGGTTTAAAATTACATACTGATTTCAATGATCCTTCAGCTGCAAGTTTTGTAGAGGAAGTAACTTATTGATATAAAAAGTATCAAAATTTTAGGAAATGATATTGAAATTGGTATTCAGCCATTTTAATAATAGATTCAGTTGCCTATCCTAGATATTTTCACGCCAAAATCACAGTCAATGTTATAGTTGAATTCACCATCTTCAGTATTCGTTTCATTGAAATAAACGTAACCTGGAAAACGTTGTAAATTTTTTACTTTTATAACATTACCTTTTTGACTGTCGACTTTGGTGGCACTAATGAAAACACCTGACAGATATGAGGGTTCAATGTTTGTATTATGTGATGTATATTGCAGGAGTTCCATAGCTGTGGCTCTTTTGTCTGTCCTTTTTTTGAATAACTTTGAAAAACCGTTTTTCATGGCTGTTGAAAATAATTTGCATTATATATATTATAGAAACTGAATCTTTGAAAATAAATTTTTATGATCATTAATTACAAAACAAATCGTATAATTTAAAGATCCTATTTGATAAGTTGAATATTGTAAGTAGGACAGAAGATATAACTTTTGTTAAGTATTATTCTACCCATTTGTAGGCTATATGTCATTACGTGGCGATATAGTAACCGGATACAAGCATTATTAACAGTAGAATATGTTGTACCATGCCCTACAGCTACGGGTTAAAGAAATTTAATATCAAAAAGTTTCTTTATCTGACATTGAATACAAATATTAGATACTTCAGATCTCATAGAATAATGAAATTAACTCACTTGCATCGACGATTTCCTGCATTGACTGAAAAATGAAAAAAAAATTAATAAAGTTCATCAGACTGCGCTTGGAGGTTTAAAAAATAGAGCAGGAAATGCATCAATCCAAATGTTTTAAACACTGTAATTAATTGCTTATAGAATTTTGATTTAAAAAAAAGTCTTTTAAAATACTGATGCCGGTCTGTGATACATTTTGTTTATTTAATTATTATGTTGACTGCCTCAAATCCAGGTGAAACGTCAATTTGGTAATCTAGTCCACACACTGCTTTTATAATTTTTATACACCACATGTGCAAATTTGAGACTATTATTCTAATTATTTGTCAAGCAGTCAAACCAAAATGTTCTTTCTTTCTTGGCATAAATCGATGTGGAAATTATATTACCTTGCTCATTTTTAATACGTCATCGTCTTCGACTGGTTCACCCCCTGCATTTTCACCGTGCATTTCATAGGCTTCCTGCAGACCTTCTGGCAACTCAGGAGATTCCTCATCATACGATATAGTGTCATCGGGATCGATAAAATCCTCTTCAGAAATACCCGCTGGTAAATCTCCACTCTCTGACGCGGGACAAAAAGCCTCGCATGATACAATTAAAAAAATCACGCTGCACAGGGTGACAATATTCATTTTTCACTTATTAAGATATACAATTATATAAATTTTCTAGTTTTTATTACCTTTTGAAAATGTGTAAATAGTATGTATTTAGCAATATGGAACACGGTCATTTATGCCACATGCACCTTACTTTGTAGTAATACTATTGAAACCTGTATCCGCACTGTGGCAATCCTCTTACGATATGTTATTATTATCAATGTGATATGACATTAAAATGCGTACTTATATCTTCCAAAACTATTCTCTGCATGCTTATAGTTCCCATTAGGTCCTTGTTTTGTTCTATGTTGAAAGTATATTCACAACCTTAATACTGATTAAATATCAGCTTAATTTTCTTTTTATCAAAACTTAATACAATCTGCTCTTGCTGTTGTCATTTCAGAAGGTCAAAATTTGCCTCACTGGCTTGAACCTTCTATGAGAGAAACCAATAATAGCCTCAAGCAAAAGGTTTGTGAAACTCTACGCTTGTCATGTATGCGTAGATGCGGTAATTAGATTCTAATCTTATTGTTTCTGTTATGTTCTCGATGCTGGCCTTCGGTTTTTCAAAATATACGCAATTTAATTGCATTTCATCGTAAATGGACCATGTCTTTTAATATTTAAACAAATCAAGCATCTCATCAAAACACAAAAAATGAGCTATGATAAATAGAAAATATCTTGTCATTCTAAACAAAATATGTATTTCCATGATTGAGTAGAGAAACGACGACCCTGCTTCATTTCTATACCATTCATTAACGAATAATTACGCTCTGGCATTTTTCTCGATAAAGCCAATACGAATTGTTCCTTCCCGTTTCCCCCCTTTGCTTGATAATAATCGGTTACTTATTCTCACAGTCTACACGGTAAAATTAGGAGAAGTCACTTTTACTGAAACGTTTTCTGTTGCAGATCGACGTATGGAAAAAACTATACATAAAATCATGATGAATATATATAATCTCCAGTATTAATGTTTTAAACAAAAATGCCATGCGTGGCCTACATAATATATTCGCCTCAGTAGAACCAACATTTCAATGTTTTAAGAAAATCAGATTTTTGTAATTATCAGAACTGTACAGCCAAACATATGTGCACCGAGATGGCGCACAACCCGAACATAGCATGTGTGCCACGTTAGGGTTATCAGGTTGTGCGCCATCTTGGTGCACATACTTCTGGAGCGCAAAAAATGGACCTGGAGCACTATCTAAATCTAAACAGATACAAAAGTAAGCCTTCTCTGGAAATGTGACAAAAGCTAAATTCGTTTTACTGCCTCAAATTAGGTTTGTAAGTAGAATGTAAAATACGAGAATGGCTTATTGGTATATATCAAGACTTGTTTAGCATTTATTCCAATGCAAAAAGTTGTTTTTACACATCATTTTCATGTTACTTTGCAACTAAGTCATAACGCAGCATGAAGCCTCCAGCTCCCAGACTGTCATCACTCATAAATTTGATCTTCACCGATTCAGCGCCGGTAGTTATATCTTCAGGCAAATCGTGTCCGCAGAATGTTTGTTCTTCGTCTCCCTCTCCCACTGCCAACATGTCATGTGTACACGGGCCACCAGCATTCGTTTCGATGTCGAATTTTTGGAACGATATTATCAAATCGTGGGTTGTCGCGTTGTTGTTCAAAATACTCCATTGACAGTAGAGGTTGTCCAAATACATTTTCGGAAATCCAGGAGATGAAATTGTACCTTCAGGATTTTCAGCAGAATTAATGATATTTCCGCAGTTTGGTGTAGATTCTTGAGGAAATTCAATTTCGTGTACGACTGCTGGTGTATCAGGCTCTGGTATAACTAAAAAATTAAATATCATATGATAAAAATTATTTGGTATAATTACCATGATATAAAAAATACTTCAGTTTGTGGACAATTATATATAATAATTTTCGAAACCCCACAATATTGACGGCTGTCTGAGCTCTTTCACGACACATTTTTCTGCGTACCGTTGGCGCAACAGTATGCAAAGATGTCGTTACATCATTTATGACATAACACAATACAATTGATACACAATACAATTGATCGGTCCATTTCTCAAAACGTTATTCGAAGGTGTGGTATGTTTTTGAGAGTTTATGATCCGTTTGAAAAATAAAGATTTCTAGATCGTTAAATATGTTACTTCAGGAGTGGAATTCCCTCCCAAACTCTTTTTAAATCATCATAGACGTTTTTCGGTGATTCATATACATGCGAAAGTATGTTTTCGCACATGAATTTCATATAATCAATCGCTTCTGTCCTGATTCCAGTCTTGCTTGTGTACGAGGGTTCTATATAGCTGACTACGTGACTCATGTGGCCGAGCACTGAATTCTTTAACAACAAAATTCCACCATGACAACGATTTATCCAAATATGATATGCTATCTATATGATATGTACTGTATATGATTGTGCTACCAAGCAAATAATGCAGACATAACTTACACTCTTCATACGAAATTTCAATTCCTGGTCTCAACTTGTCACTTGGGTGAATCGCTATCAGAATTTTAATTTTATTGTCTTCAACAGATATGAATTTAGGAGACTGAAATCCTCTTCGATGAAGAAGTATGTTTTGCCCGTCTGCTCCTGTAACTACAACCTGGAAAAAAACACAACAAATATTCCAGGCAGATGTGGGCATGATATACTGCTTAATTGAGTAAGCAAATATGTTACGAGTGAACTTGCTCGTTTTTGAAAACCTACACAAGTAAGTAGGCTACGTGAATGATAGCTATATAGATGTTCAGTTGAAGCAGGTCCGAAAGCTGAATCGGTCGAATAAAATACATGGTGTAAATCATATTCATTGGTGTGTGTGATACTACCCGCGAAAAGGATTAACTTGTTGTTTTGAACTTTTTTCCAGATTTCGAACATGAGCGTAAATCAAATACAAAACAAGGGTAAACCTTACTGTATTCGCAAATTTTAACATAAAATTAACTCGAATGAAATTGTTTTTTGAATAGTATTTACAGATATGCTTTATAATTAGATATATATATTCAAAAACTTGCCTGATTCTTTGTAGTATTCAATGTTTCAGCGTGTAAATCTATCCAAGAACCGTTTTTTACTTTCACTATCCATTTGCACGTGTACGGATATGGCTCAGATTGTATAAGCGTAGAAAGGGTGATTCGTCCAGATGAAGTCCGTTTTTTCCCGCTGCATTTTCTCAGAAACCCTAAAAGCATAATTTTGCACATTGTTACATCAAAATCTGTTATTGGATATACCTAATACTTGTATATATAACTGTATTTTCTCCATCTATCACTCCATTTTCTGAAATTGTCCAACATAGCAGAAACTATATTTCCCTTTATTCATTTACGCACATCGCATGAAAATAAACTTTACATCAACTTAAAAAAACTTGTATTAATATAAACTACAGTCAACAATGTTTCGTTAATCGTTAATCAAAGATGAAAAAAATAATTTTGTTTATAGAAAGCGTAAGGATTGATGTTAAAAATGTTCCTGAGTGCCATTTGACTGGCCTCCTCTGTTGATGGCTTATTGGGCTGCCGAATTATTAACTCATTCTGGAGCCTGTAACAGAATATACAGAGCTTTGTTTGAATAGAGGATTAAAGAGGCGAATATGCCTCATGAACCCATTGTCATAATTGTGACATTTATAACCGAACGCAAATTTGGGATGAACATATTTTTTAAATCAATCAACTGATGTTAATTATTTTTATTATACTAAAGAGGTTACATATCTGGGGTTTAAATTTCACCCACCTAATCCAGGGTGTATTAAATTAAGTAGGCAATACGGAAGTGGAAAGATTACGTTCCTCCCAAAAATGAAAGCTTCTTACATTTTGTTAGATGTTTGAACCGCTCATACATATCTTTGCTTGAAGCGAAAGCCGTGAATAAGCTTCATACAAAAAATATGAGATTCGGGTCGATACTTGCTCTTTACATTTCAGCGAATACTTGCATAGTGCTCAGGTTAAAAATAAGTGTCGAAAGCTATACACTACTATATGGTGTTAGACTAAATAAAAAATACTTGGCGTTTTCTTTCTTGGCGGTGGTGTTGCAGTTGTTGGTATTCTAGTTGTTGTTGTCGTTGTTGTTGTTGTCGTAAAACTTGTCGCCAGTGATGATCGCTGTCCCATGATTTGCTGCAAACTGGATATTCTTTGTCTTCTTAGCATGTCTATAAAACGTTACCAAGATTTAAAGTATCTTCCAAATTTCAGTTTTAAATTTCAGCAAGATATATTGCTTCGGAATTCTAGATTCTATGCGCTTCCAAATCAAAGCGCAGGCCATTTAGGGAAATTTTAATTGAAAAAATTCTATTTAAGTACTGGACCTAGACTGGGAAAATTGTTGTCGCTACAAGGCTATTATTTCTATTACTTCCATCGATCCTGTAGTCAGAGAAGTCAAGAATTTTTTGATGGGAAGACTATACCGGTACTGTAAATGATTTGATACTATTTCGTTTTGACTTTCGTGTCCATACATTTGAGAATTGCTTTCTTCTTTCTAAAATTGCTTACTTGTTATTGAACTGCTTCTGAAACTATGTCCAGCTCCAATGACCCTTGCATCTGTACAATAAGTTTGAGTGTGATCTCTATAGCTATTACAAGTTTGATCAAAAACGAAAATTTTATTTGTGGCTACTTACTCGATGCTGTTCTCATTCTTGCTAATTTCGGGGCGCTGCTTAGTAATCCTGAAATATAAGAGTAAGTTTAACAAACTTACCATTTTCAGTATATATATATATATATTAAATAACAGTTTGCAAATAATTCCTATGGTGTTTATACTATAGGAGTAGAAAAAGAATGAATAATATGTTTCTAAACACATTCCAAGAAGAACACACAAGAACTTTACATCACAATGCACAAATTATAATTTTACAAGTTCCCGTAGAACTAACAATGTTTAAATGCAACATAGATTTTTCAGCAACATTCACTGAAATTTTTGCTTTTTTAAAAAAAATGTTTGTTTTAGTGGAATTAGAATAAACGGCGCTACCGTACTATGTGCACTAAGATGGCGGACACCGTAACGTAGTATGTGTACCAGGTTAGGGTGAGGCCATAATTTTACTTCAATTTCCTCTATTTCAGTTCTATTACGAGTTTGGGGACTATCCAAATGACTGCCGTAGTATTTGTACCTGAAATTATAGCCTAACCCTAACCTGGTACATATACTACGTTCCGGTGACCGCCATCTTGGTTCACATACTACGGGAGTGCCGAATAAACAATCCGATAATATTTTTATCATATAGGCGTAAGAATTTTATCATTATCATTATTTTACATACTCGTAATGCTAGAATGTGTATGTGATAGTGTTCGTGAAAGATACCGTCCTCGGTTAGGCACTACACGACTTGTCTGTCGATCAAAAATAACAGGACACCATATTGGGAATTCTGTGATATCTTCTGGAACTTTCGAACCCCTCATAATACAAGGTGGAAGCGTTGGCTCAACAATAGCTGTGTCAACAAAAATAATTTATTAATATTTGGCGGCTAAACGTATATCAGTAAATACAAATATTATTAAAAAAAAATACGTTATTTAAACGAGTAAGAACGTAAACTCACGTCCATCTGGAGTCGTTTTGATTTCATCTTCTGGCAAAGTCACGACCATAGATGTGAGCGGAGTCACAAATTTATATTTGAGAGCCAATTCTATAATTTTTGATGTAAGTTCTTGCTTTTTAATCTATAAAAAATGGGTGAAGATTATAGCATGCATAAAACTGGTTGATAGTTATATATATATTATTATATATGAAAAAGTGTGAGTTAGTTGAGTGTGATTTTCAAAAATAAACCATTTGAAAGATCGAACACACGTACAAAGAAAGCAGATATTTACCTGAAGCGTTATGCTTACCTGACTTTCAGATAACGTTTTCTTCTCTAACAAATTTTCTATAGTAAAATAAGCCCATAATCTTTCAATGAAATCGTCAAAATTTCCAGCATCTTTATACCAATGTTGGAACGAATCATCTATTTCAGTACTCGATATTTCATATCTTACTTCGCCTTCCCGTGACATACCACTAATAACGGAATGTACGCCCATTGCAGATTCATCTGAGTTAAACCATAATGTAAATTTTACGGGGATGCATGAAATTTTGCGTTTTGCGATCTAATCTGTACATTCCATGAAAAATGCTTCATTTGCCTTATACGAATTGTTAATTTGAGAATTTATTCATGTATTGTAATTATGGATGGCTAGCAACGATCGCTAGATTTGAGTCTCGGAAATATTCGTGCATTAGTGAATATGTGATTATCAGTATTTTATTATACAAGTTGAGCACTTTGCATAAGTGCTGGATATTGTTCGTGACTGATAAATATGACATAAATGTGATGAAGCATTCAGAAATGCAACCCACATTTTTAGGTTTGAATTGAAGCGTGCTATCTTGCTTTGGGGTAAACTTGCATATACAGGATGACTCAAATGAAAAACAGAGCCTTCACGTTAAGAACATAGACACCCAGGTCTGATTGTGTATACTGGTACCCAAAAGTTTTAGTATGAACGCTTTGTAAAAGTTATATTCTCTATAACAGTGGTTCTTGAACTGGGGGCGCGAGAGGCCACAAGATGGAATCGGAAATTTCCGTGTAACGGCTTCTGAAACGGTCTCCGCGTTCGTTACTGGCTTTTTCGCGGTATAATAAATTTTTCTGTCTCGTAATATTCAATCTATGCCAACTACAATGAATTCAAAATGTCTTTCTATTTTAATTCATTTGTGTTCAAGGTAACTCGCGGTTGCGACGATAAAATAAACTCAATACCGATTTAAAATACCACGCCAATCCGCGGACATAATAATGTGTGATCAACTGTCGGATTATATTTAGTTTTCGAGTTCCACCGGAAAATGATGTGTACAAGACGTTAGATGATAAAACATTATTCGCGATTAATTTAGATCAAATTGCATTTTTTATGACACCCCATTTCCGAAGGTACAAAGTTAGATGTTAAAACATTATTTGCGATTAATTTAGATCATGCTTCATTTTTTACGGCACCTTGTTTCGGAAAATACAAAGTGATATCGCAAAACAAGGCGTTTTGTGACATTTATTTAGCACTCCCAATAAAATACATATTTTACGAAATTCCATTCGCCGACAAATCAAAAAGTTACCAACGCGATTGGTGAAGACAATCGGGTCTTAACTATTGATGGACATTATGCAAAACGTATCGCCACGTCTGGGTAGATATATGTATATCGAAAATAACTGAAATTTAAGATTTTGTAATATAAATGAATTTGTCTATTAATGTTACTTTACGAATTTTGCTCACAGAAAATAAAGAACGCTGACATACTTGATTGTATTTGATTGTTGTGAAATTTATTTTACACCATTAATTAACCAGTCCTACCAAGTGCATGGAGGCAATCTTGCGGCCTCGATCTGGTCTGTGTGTTTTCGGCGCTCACATATTAATAATTTTTAAAAATGTTTTTTCAGACCTATTTTATTTTAACATATAAGTATTTAAAGATCACTTGAATTTTGAACAATTCAAAGCAAAAAGTCATTTGTTAAAATTTTTTTCCTATACTTCATTGTCCTGTTTGGTAACATATAAAATCCAATGCTCAGGGTATTTTCAATTAAATACAAAGTTGTAGTACATCAACATTTTTAAAATTGTAGGCCTAATACATAAATATGATGAAAGAATTTCCACATTTGAATAAAAATAGAATAAGTTCGGTATTCTGGATTCGATTTAAGTATTCTAGAATATTAAATTATTCTATATTGCCCACCCCTAGGTATTGGTAGTGATTTTTGGAGACGTTAGGCAAGCCTAACGCTTGTCTGTAATGGTTGTCTTTTGTTAACATACAGTAAATAGTTTTTGCATTGCTCAACAGTGATGAAGTAAACAATTGGTTGCAATTTTACGCGTCTTATGTAAACGTTTAAGCAGAAAAGACATTGAAGCGCAAAAAGCACACGTTTATTGCGTGTTTAGTTTTACCTAAAACTTACTTTGACTTTGAGAAAGGAGAATGTATGATGACCACTATTTGAGTATGGCTTTATACATACGACAGTGAATGGCGAAGTTGTACTCGGATGCGTTTTATGCTTAAACATCTGAGCAATGACGCTATGAGACTATAACGCTATGAGACTAATACTCTTACAGCGCCATCTTAATATAAAGCAACCTGCCCATCACAAAAGCATTTATTCAATGCAAAAAATGTTGGTTGGGGGGGGGGGGGGGGGAGGGTGAAGTTTGTAGGATTTTTCAAAAGGGGCGCTGCTCAAAAAGTTCAAGAACCACTGCTCTATCAGCTATATTTCAAATGACCCGGATTCTGTTTTTGATGTAAACCTGTATATATTCAGGATTGCTAGCATGTTCCCAGTTATAAAAACAATACAATTCTCACCAATTACTCCTACAATCACCTCTTCCGATCCTTTAAAATATTTATCAAAATCTGAGATACTAACAGCGTCTGCGTCTGCTCCAGAATATCTCATTTTGACATTCAACAAGAGCGGAGCTGCAACTTCTTGAAAAAACCCTTCCAGCTGTATATCAGCGTCAGAGTCTTCGTAAATCTTTCTATATGTAAATGCATATTATATATGACAAATTACAAAATAATAAATATTTTGATATGCAATACTTTTGAAACATCGGATTTTAAATAGACCTTGGTCATTTGAAATCAATTATTACCTAGGACATTAAAAATGGCATAAACAGAATATTTTTAACTTTAATCAATTGAATGTATGAATTGCATTTTTTGTCGTTTTATTCGGATTACATATTGGGTAGATTGATAAACTTGTTTAAGTATTTTTTCTCACTTTCCGATTATAGACAGGAGTAAATTTTCATGAAACGATTTGTAAACACTTTAGAACATGATAGTGTTGCGCCAAGCTTACGCCAATATCGAATTCTAGAAAGTATTGTCCCGCTGAGGTAATTATTGAATCAGTTTCCTGGTCTGGCATTGTTCCAGGATTGGGCTGAGGCCAAATCTTACTGAAATAAACTTAAACTAATGTTTGTCGTACCTGGCTATTCCATCGTTTTCATTCGATAATCTCTTCAAAAAATCGTGGTCAATATCTTCGCCGAATCCAAGGCAGAACAATGAAAATCTGCCATTGATTTCCCTTCGTGCGTTCAAACGAATCTGCGCTGTATTGCTTACTCCAGATGTAGGGTTACCATCAGACAATAATATGATCATCGAAGACGATGGCTCATCCATTGAGTCATTTTGGAACAATCTTGAGGCTTTTAAAATGGCCTCATTGATGTTCGTGCCTAGTGAACATGGTATTATGTTTAGCTTAATTTTATTTATTTTATATTATCAATCGCCAGTACTATCTTGAAGTGGACTTCACGCTATAGCTTCACCTCTCAATTTTTGGAAACTTGAAGCCACACAGAAAATTTTTCGTTGCAAATGAGACTTGAAATATAATTGTATATTGAGTATAACGAATCAATATAAAGATCTCAGTAAATCTTTCTTTCTGTTTTTTTTCATGTGAAAATTTGGAATTGTTTTTAAACAGAGTAGCCTACTTACTAACCTCCAGCTGCGTTTAAGTTTTGCACATGCTTAACAGCTTCATCAACATTTTTGTTTGTAACACCAACTAGTCCGTCTTCTGTGTTTTTCCAGGTTTCGGTTCCAGTCGAAAATGAAATAATGTTGAATCTAGCAAAACAACAATTTATTTTAAAAAATGTTGAAAATAAAAAAATAGATCAAAGACTCAGTGATTCTTTAAAAAAATATAACATACTTTTCTAATGACGTTTTGCGTGACCTCTGACCCTTGGTCAAAGTCAATCCTTGGTCGGAAAAAACATATATTTAAGTTTTTTGAAAAACTTGCTTTTAAAATATTTTGCAACTGAATCGAATATTCAACTTCGTTACCTATCGGAATCTCTCAGCTCTTTAAGTATTGAAGCAAATGCTGTTTTTGTCTGTAGCATTTTATGGCCCTGCATCGAACCACTTTGATCAATGAGAAATACTACTTTTTTTGCTAATATCGGAAGATTTTCTGGAGCAAAAAAATGAACAAAATATCCGTTTCTCGTTTGAATTTCTCCGCCTAGAACTTCTCGCGTTACGTCATAATTCACTGTGAATTTTTTTTCATCTTCAGGAAGAGTTAGTAAACGACGTTGCTGCGTCTGGGTTGGTTTAAATCTGTATAAAATATGATACTGAGCATGTTACGATTTCAATTCACAGATTCATAGTGGTACGGGTTATCTCTACCTAAGTAAGATATGTACTATAAAAACAATCACCATCTTTGGAATAATTTAGTCTACATTTACATATATATATAGAACCGGTTTTATCAAATTTTCTCGCATAGTGTATTCTCAATGTTAGCTTAATTTACACTTATCTGAAATCAGTTGTCATTTCCTGTAAATAACTTGATCTATTTCACCTCAATGGAATCAGCAATCTGATTTGTGATTATGATAGAGAGAGAAAATTATAACAGAAAAACTAGAAAATTATCGAATTATACTGACGTGACTTTTGCTTGATTTTTACTTCTTCGCACGTCGGTGTAAACATCAATCCGATTTTTGTCGTCGTCACTTTTAGCAACTTTTTCTCTGGCTCCGCTACCTTTACCAAGCGTTTCCGTTGAAATGGACGTAATGCCGGATGTTTCAGTAATATAAACGTCAATTACGAAGTTATCTATAACCTGGTAAATGCGCATATTCAGACATTATTTTTCGCCAGGTTATACCTTGCTCATTTTAGACCATATTCGGGGGAAAGAAAGCAAAATGATTTTTCAACAAAAATGTGGCAAGTATATACAAGCTCGGAAACAGAATCAAGTTCTAAGTTTCTTCTGGTTTCAGCCACCACGATATTAAACACTTCACGTGGGCGCAATAAAGAAGATAGTGTACCGTTCGCATATATTCCCAATAAAGCCATTGAGTCAAATAAGATTATTATCCTATCAGAAAGAATAAATTTTCCGAAATAAAAAAACTCCATTTTCCCGAATGAATTCAAAAGAATAATGCTTTATGAAATAACGATAAATATTACAGAAAAGTGTTGCCCACCTGTCCCGGGTTGACCATGATAACGTGATTATAACTCCCCAATTTTCTTTTAAGTAACTGCTGATAAACCAAGTGAAAATCTACACTGGAATGTGCTGGAACATTTGCAGATACATCGAATGTTCGAGTTTCTCTTACATCAGCTGTTACCAGCCCAGCAGTATTTCCCTGAAATATTCAATTAAGACTTTCTGGCTGGAGGCTTGAAATAGAATTTTAAGTTAAAATCGTATTTTTATCATATTATTTTAAAACATGAATATAGGTATATAACTGTACAAATTTCTAGACATTCGTAAATATGCTTAAAGCTTACACTTTCTTTTGCTTGCTCAAATTGTTTCTTAGCCGCTTCTTTTTCTTTTATTTTACCTATGAAAGTAACCCCATCAACAACCCTGTAACAGAAAAACATGGGTCATTATAACTACAGGTTTTTTCTTCTGCGCATGCTACATTGAATTATTTCCGACATGATGTCACCATTTGGGCAATATGTCGCTGTATTCTCTTCAATTATGATTGTGAATTTGAATAGCAATCGCCGATTTTCTTGTTGTGCTGTCGTTTTGATGAAACTCAAAAATAAAAAAGAGTTTGCAAATTGGCGATGTCGCGATTTGCACCATAATGCCATGCCTGTCCCCAGCTGCTCTTTGAGATACTTAAAGGGATAACTGGGTATGGTAGGCCACAGTAAGTTTCCAAATTGAAAACAAATTGTTAAATAAATAATTGCAATTAATTAATCAATTAATTGTAGTGAATTGATATCTAGCAAATCACCATTGCCATATTTACTAAAAAATCCAACCGATTAGTAAAATAGAAGGTTTTCCCCAATAATGAAGAAGCTTGATGTAAATTTTAATTTTGTCCTTGTGATTGTAGCCTGAGTGACTGACGGACGATTTTAAGATTCAAATATTGTCGTATTTACATGTTAAATTCGGTAATAAACGCGGCCTTCGGCAGTCGGACAGAAAATGTCATTTCTTTTGCAAAGTTTTCGCCATTTTCCATTGTACTGACAAATGTCACTCGCGCGAATCTTGACTGAATCACACTTGTAACCCGTAGGCTTTTGATTCCTGTTGAAGAAAGACTTCTCTCTTGACGCTGTAAATACAGTAATATTAGTACGAATTTAATAAAACCTTCGATGTCAGTAGCAAAAAAGTGATGGGAAATTTATGTATTAGTCAGTCGAACGTTTATTGGGTAAATGCCAGTATTGATATGATATTATATTTACCAGTCACATATACAAGGCAATTAACTTGTTCAATAACAATAAAAAAAACGATGCGAACTTTGTTATATTATCATAATAAAACTTAACAACAATGCTGTAAAACTCTATATTGATTCTCTCAGTAAAACGTCATGGTAATTTTTGTACCAATATATTATTTGAAGTATATAATCTACTAAAAAGATCTATTTTACCAACTTTTTCATATATTTGTTGATTCTACGTCATATTTCTTGGATATTTCTTGTGTCACAAAAACGGGATCCGGAAATTGCTTACTAGTTGAAGCTTACTAACTATGAAGGACTTGACTGTAATAGCAGCACAGGTAAAAATCTCAGGTACAAATCCCAAGACCACCACCTCACCCGGTGTGTATAGTAAATTGAGTAGACAATGCTTATCCGGAAAGATTCCGGCCCTAAATTAAAGTAGCTTTCTACAAATCAGTGACTTCTTGTTCGGTGTGAAATACGTACAAATACGTCATGAGTTCATATATTTTCAACAACCAATTTTGATACACTTAGTGAAAACATTAAAGAAAATTCTGAAATAACGTTGATATCGTTGGTTTAAACTTGTGGATATTTGTACTTACTAACAACTAGGATAATATGTATTATGAATAACTCACTGAAAGTATGTCAGAGTTAACATTATCCAGCTTCTCAATGACCATCGACTGTTCCAGTGCAACCAAGTATTCCGCCATGCAAAGAAGCATCACAGCTCCCGCAATACAGGGGACTCTCATCTCTCACGATATCTTTGTTTGCAATTTTAAGTTTTAGTAGGTAGTATATATAATCACTACACTAATATAGCTATAAATATATATATATATCGGAAATTCCCAAATTCTCGTATGGTTTCCGTATGGTATATAGCGATCTATAAAAGTAATGTGACTTTGGTGGTTCATGATTGTCATTTCTATAATGACATTACATATTAGTGATATGACAATCGAACCCTTAACTCATAAAACTTCCCAACGTCTCAACCCATCATCCCTACTCGCGATATTATAAATTTGTAGGCTGTGTAATTCCGATCTATTTAAATTCTAGCTTCTGGGCGGCGCCTATTTATTTGCTTTACTCAACTACTCTTTGTCATGTTGTAATTTTTGCGTGCACTTATCATATTATATGAAGATAAGTTAGTTATAATATTTTTATTTGAAGAACCAAAAACAAAGCTACTTGCAGAAGCGCCTATACATTCATAATGAAAGCGTGCAAGATCGTAGAGTGGTCGCCAATTGATTGCTATAGTTTAACCAATAGCAAGCATCCTCAGCAAAATAAATAGTTCAAAATTCAACCATTCTTTCATCCTGTGTATATGTATATATGTGAAATTGAGTATAATATCTAAGCGAAAAGCAAGTAATCTCCCATCTGAGTCGTTGTAAATCCTTTCCTGCCACTGTTGGTATTCAACGCCAAGAAGAATGAAATACTACCAACGATTTAAGTCTTTCCTCTGTTACCGCACGCTACATTTTTTGACCCAAAATGGAATTTAAATTCAAACATTCAGTGCAAATGAAATTTTGCCATTCCGGAAATAATTCTACTGCTCGGAGAATTTGATTTCAGCGAATCTACGCAAAAAAACAAATTTTCTATTGATTAAGACGTTCTTTGATTGGTGCAATCGAAACTCGTAGAAGCAGGGAATTTTCTGCTTAACAATAGTTTCTAGCGATTTGTGTATGAGCATATGAACCTTTGAACGGATATTATAGCAAATGTATAGGTGAATACGTATGATCAACGATGAGGTAATAGGCGTTTGACGTAAACACGTTTCAAGTTTTAGTACTACTGCAACAAAGCATATTAAAAACATAATTGGGATATTGCAGCAAGATGTCGATACTCAACAATCTAATTTGGACCCGATTGAATCGTTTCTAAACAGTCCTCACGTCAGAAAGTTTTCAACAACTGAAGTACAGCAGATTTCAATAAAAAAATATAACCAAAAATGCTAAATGCAATTTTTGATGAACGTGATTCCGGGTTATTTTCATATTTTCACAACATAAATCCTATTGCAAGCGCTTCCTGAAACCAACGGTAAATACAGTTAAACAACATTCTATATACAGAAAAGCCTACCTATTTTATGCGTAATAAATCTAACCGCGGCATTTGTAATTCACCGCAAGTGACTATTTCCAGAGAAATATATAGTTCTGTATCAGTCCATATTTAATTACTTCTGTATGGTGAGGTTTCCTCACTGTAAAATTGTTTGAACTTTCATATGTTACTGACGTCTGGGAATTTGTATTTGACTTCTTGTTTTACAAAATTTATACCAAATACTAAACAGAATATTACCAAATTGTAACGTTGAAAAGATATTGAGTTGCCCCTGTAGAGTAGATCTTATTCACCGCTTCGCCAGTAGCAAGCGTGTAGTATTTATCGAGCGAATTCCTAATAACCCCCCAAAAACGATAGGGTAACAACAACATGCAGTTATGAACTTTTATTATATCCAATTAAAGCAATGCAGGCATGAATGAAGCATAGCAATTAGAAGAACATCTATTTCAATACGAGTACTGGCAATTCTTTGTGTTTCAAAAAATTTTTAAGTATTACCATACATGCCCTGTATTTATTCCTCTCCCACTAAAATATTTTGGATGTAATATTACAAAAACAGCAAAAGTATTTTCTTTTACATGCACAAATATTTTTAAATATGAATTTAGTCGATTTATTACTATGATCATTTGTGAAAATTTTAGAATCTAACTGGTAGCTGTTGAAAACATAAAACAGGTTGTTATAACATTCTGAAAAAAGAAAACAATGACACATCAAATTAACTTTACTGATTATTTCGTAAAAGCGACAGAATGATACGAGAAACTGTTACTTAGGAATAAATCGGTATCGCATTTTGAAACCACCAGCTCCCAAACTATCATCACTCAAAAATGCAATCGATATCTTCTTATCCGATGTCGTGATTTCGTCTGGCAGATTGTATCCACAGATTTGTTGCACATTCTTTTCTCTTTGAATAACTAAAAAATCGTGATTGCATTGATCTCCTGATCCCATTTCTATATCCATATCAATGATGGTTAAACGCAATTTGTGACTCGAATCTGTGTTGGCAAAATTCCATATGCAATATGCGTTGTCTGAATACATTTTTGGATACTCAGGAGATGTGATGATGCCTTCTTGGCTATCAGAAGATGAAACATCGTCACCACAATTCTTCATAGATTGATTCAGGGCAAATTCAGGTTCCTTCGGTGTGACAATCTGTTGCACTGGACGATCTGGATTGACGAAAGAACATTATTCAATTATTATGATAACATAATATGTTTGTAAAAATATACATGACTTATAAATACACCAAAAGTGGAGTGGTGTAATGGTATGTTAAAATACATCGACAAATCGCATCAATATCCATAATCCGAACAAAAAGATACTTCCAACACACCATCCATGCTTCACTTTTCAATCAAATGACGTGCTGAATAATTTATTGTTTTGGCACATGACGACTTCACATCTTCTTACCACAATAAATAGCAAGGGTATAGGCCAGACTATTTTGATTCCTTATTCGATACACTTGCGACATTATAAAAGGAAGTTATTATAATATGCTTATTGCAAGTTCTATCTCAGTTTTTTTAGTTTGGTCGATTCAATTAAAAATTGAGATGATAAAATTTCACTGAGAATTAAGTACCAGCAAAAAAAACTTTTTTCTTTTGGTCAGATAAACCTTGGAAAAAAAATATCCGCTAGCTTGCTCACAGTAATTAGACTTGAAGTTAGATACATATGGACTGATTACAAATTCCGACGCCATATTCGTAATTTGATATTAAATAAGTTAAACGCACACATGTCGTAGATGGATATGCATCTTGAATGTACATGAACTATTTTTACATATAAAGCTGGTAAAATGATTGAGTGCTTATATCACACTTACATTCATTGTAAGAAATCACAATTCCTGGCCATCGATCATCTTTCGGATAAACTGTCAACAAAACAGTCGCTGTGTTATGCTTTATCGACAGGGATTTCATCTCGGAGATTCCACCTTTATGTTCTAGAATAGTTTTGCCCTGGCTTGTGACGATCACCTGCACCAAATCATGTTGGAATCAATGGCATTGTATGGAAAAGGGGGGTTGTGGGGAGCGACTGAAACTTTCGCGATTTAAATCGAATCATATTTGAGTTTTATTGAAACAAGTTCCCAATCGCATATTATATTTTGTTTGTTTTAATTATGTTTGGCATGCAGTGGCTCATGAAAACCGCTGGAAAAAGTATACATTATTTCGGCTAATGACTGTACTGATCTAAGATTCGACACTTGCAGCTTTGTGTGAAGCGTTAGAAACATGATTTTCGTAGTCACTGCGCAAGAGGGTTACTGATAACCGGTCAACAAATGATTTTCGACGGTCGATTACGGCATTCTCCTTCACTAAAGTCCAAATTTCTGGAACGATAAGTTGGTTAAGCATTTTTCTTCTCATACTCGACCTGGGCTGTGAAAGAGATTGTGTTTTGAAAAATGACTAAATCGTCTTGAATGCGACATCCGATTATAATCAATTTCTGAGATCTAGCAATTTTAACCTATAAACCTGAGCGAATGAAATAGTAGGAAGTGATCACATTATTTACTCACTTGGTTTTGAGTAGTGTTAAGAGTTTCCGCTTTTAAGTCCATCCAATTATTTTCTGATAATTCAATCTTCCATTCACATTGAAATGGAGTCTTCCTAATGTCATGCGGCAGTTGTATTGTACCGCTTTCGTCGTCGAGTTTTCCACTACATTTATTCCAGATTCCTATGTCTGCAAACGACGATAAAAATTATCGTAAGAAAGAAATAGACCTAATACGCAGTCAAAAGATATCAGATATAAGCTTAAAGTTTGGTTGGAAAAATTATAATCGTGATAGCACAAAATTTTAGTGGCCTTAATTTTTACAATAACTCTCACAACGATTTTTGATTTTCACATCTGATCACGAAAGTAATAGTATTGCGTGGCTCAGGGATGAGTGCGTGCTCCGATCACGATTACTAGGAATCATTTCCTAACCGCTTATACTGCCTTGAATTGTTAGGTTTGTTGTGAGATATAAATTGATATACGCTCTTGTCCCACAGAACAATATGCGGACAGATTGGTATGTGCAAGTACATGTCATAACTAAATAAAGCATGGTAATCAATTCGATTAATATATCAATAACTTATTAATTTTACTTGGTCCTCGGGAAGTAGCATCTGGTGAAGGGCGCGAAGGTAGAACACCTGTCAATGAGAGGGAATTCAGTAAAGTTTTGGTAGAACTTGATATCTATATATCGACACTGGTTCCATTACATTTGAACCCACGTACATTTGAACCCATGACAATTGCACCTGTATGCTATTGCACCTATGGAATTTTTTTTGTTTCACGGATAGTTAAACCCATACTAACCCTAACCCATGGGTTTTAGCACCCGCATATAGATTGAACCCGTGGATATACGCATGGGTTCAAATGTACATGGGTTCAAATGTACGGTCACCATCGACACTACATGACCGCAACAAATATTTCTTTCGCAAGGCCAAACGTTGTTATAACTATTAGCAACATAACATTTTACGATGTATGTTAGCAAACGCATTAACTGGTAATAGTATAAAGTCCTCCTTGAAATCAACGTAAGAAGTTGTAAAGTCAGCCAGATTAATCATAATAATTACCACCAATCTTACCTGTCGTTGGTTTTCCTGGTTGACCTGATTGACCAAGTTGTCCTGATTGACCAGCTTGTCCTGATTGGCCAGGTTGTCCTGATTTACCAGGTTGTCCTGGTTGACCAGGTTGTCTGGGTCTTGGTAGAGCTGGAGAGAGTAATGCATAAAACTCAATTATGAACGTCATAACTTGAACTAGTTAAGTCGCGTTCCTAAATTTTACGACATCAACAATTACAATTTTGAGTCGCATATATACTGCTTACAACCCAATTCTTCACCACTAACAAAAGGTTAAGTACAAACCTTGCCGAAACCTCCTGAAACCTCCACCGAAACCTCCTGAAATACATACATATATATATCATAAGACAATTAAAGTCAGATCTTAATTCGGGAATATGGCATTACGTTTTAACATTTCATTCAGAGTGTTTTGAGCAGGCTACTTGTTAGAGTCGATTGTTCTGTTCTTAACAGTAGCACAAGTTAGGCGTGCGCATGGTATTTAATGTGCGAAGTTTTTCACTTCAGTATCAGCAAGTCTGTAATACACCACAAAAAGTCTGCTCGGAGTAATTAATGCCCATCAGATTGTTTT